>NW_028225259.1:0-600000 GCF_052327205.1 Somniosus microcephalus
GATTCACCCTCCTGACTTCACCTTCTCCTTCTCCATCTTCTAATTCTTCTGCTTCACCCTCCAGACTTCAACTTCTCCTTCTCCTTCTTCTACTTCTTCTGATTCACCCTCCAGACTTCACCTTCTCCTTCTCCTTCTTCTGCTTCTTCTGATTCACCCTCCAGACTTCACCTTCTCCTTCTCTTTCTTCTGCTTCTTCTGATTCACCCTCCAGACTTCACCTTCTCCTTCTCCTTCTTCTGATTCTTCTGATTCACCCTCCAGACTTCACCTTCTCCTTCTCCTTCTTCTGCTTCTTCTGATTCACCCTCCTGACTTCACCTTATCCTTCTCCATCTTCTAATACTTCTGCTTCACCCTCAAGACTTCAACTTCTCCTTCTCCTTCTTCTACTTCTTCTGATTCACCCTCCAGTCTTCACCTTCTCCTTCTCCTTCTTCTGTTTCTTCTGCTTCACCCTCCAGACTTCACCTTCTCCTTCTCTTTCTTCTGCTTCTTCTGATTCACCCTCCAGACTTCACCTTCTCCTTCTCCTTCTTCTGATTCTTCTGATTCACCCTCCAGACTTCACCTTCTCCTTCTCCTTCTTCTGCTTCTTCTGATTCACCCTCCTGACTTCACCTTCTCCTTCTCCTTCTTCTACTTCTTCTGATTCACCCTCCAGACTTGACCTTCTACTTTTCCTTCTTCTACTTCTTCTGATTCACCCTCCAGACTTCACCTTCTCCTTCTCCTTCTTCTGCTTCTTCTGCTTCACCGTCCTGACTTCACCTTCTCCTTCTCCTTCTTCTACTTCTTCTGCTTCATCCCCCTGACATCACCTGCTCCTTCTCCTTCTTCTGCTTCTTCTGATTCACCCTCCTAACTTCACCTTCTCCTTCTCCTTCTTCTGCTTCTTCTGATTCACCCTCCTGACTTCACCTTCTCCTTCTCCTTCTTCTGCTTCTTCTGATTCACCCTCCAGACTTCACCTTCTCCTTCTCCTTCTTCTGCTTCTTCTGATTCACCCTCCAGACTTCACCTTCTCCTTCTCCTTCTTCTGCTTCTTCTGATTCACCCTCCAGACTACACCTTCTCCTTCTCCTTCTTCTACTTCTTCTGATTCACCCTCCAGACTTCACCTTCTCCTTCTCCTTCTTCTGTTTCTTCTGATTCACCCGCCAGACTTCACCTTCTCCTTCTCCTTCTTCTGCTTCTTCTGATTCACCCTCCAGACTTCACCTTCTCCTTCTCCTTCTTCTGCTTCTTCTGATTCACCCTCCAGACCTCACCTTCTTCTTCTCCTTCTTCTACTTCTTCTGATTCACCCTCCAGACTTCATCTTCTCCTTCTCCTTCTTCTGCTTCTTCTGATTCACCCTCCAGACTTCACCAATCCTTCTCCTTCTTCTGCTTCTTCTGATTCACCCTCCAGACTTCACCTTCTCCTTCTCCTTCTTCTACTTCTTCTGATTCACCCTCCAGACTTCACCTTCTCCTTCTCCTTCTTCTACTTCTTCTGATTCACCCTCCAGTCATCACCTTCTCCTTCTCCTTCTTCTGTTTCTTCTGCTTCACCCTCCAGACTTCACCTTCTCCTTCTCTTTCTTCTGCTTCTTCTGATTCACCCTCCAGACTTCACCTTCTCCTTCTCCTTCTTCTGATTCTTCTGATTCACCCTACAGACTTCACCTTCTCCTTCTCCTTCTTCTGCTACTTCTGATTCACCCTCCTGATTTCACCTTCTCCTTCTCCTTCTTCTACTTCTTCTGATTCACCCTCCTGACTTCACCTTCTCCTTCTCCTTCTTCTGCTTCACCCTCCAGACTTCACCTTCTCCTTCTCCTTCTTAGACTTCTTCTGATTCACCCTCCAGACTTCACCTTCTCCTTCTCCTTCTTCTGCTTCTTCTGATTCACCCTCCAGACTTCACCTTCTCCTTCTCCTTATTCTGCTTCTTCTCATTCACCCTCCAGACTTCACCTTCTCCTTCTCCTTCTTCTGCTTCTTCTGATTCATCCTCCAGACTTCACCTTCTCCTTCTACTTCTTCTGCTTCTTCTGATTCACCCTCCAGACTTCACCTTCTCCTTCTCCTTCCTCTGCTTCTTCTGATTCACCCTCCAGACTTCACCTTCTCCTTCTCCTTCTTCTACTTCTTCTGATTCACCCTCCAGACTTCACCATCTCCTTCTCTTTCTTCTGCTTCTTCTGATTCACCCTCCAGACTTCACATTCTCCTTCTCCTTCTTCTGATTCTTCTGATTCACCCTCCAGACTTCACCTTCTCCTTCTCCTTCTTCAGCTTCTTCTGATTCACCCTCCTGACTTCACATTCTCCTTCTCCTTCTTCTACTTCTTCTGCTTCACCCTCCAGACTTCACCTTCTCCTTCTCCTTCTTCTACTTCTACTGATTCAACCTCCAGACTTCACCTTCTCCTTCTCCTTCTTCTACTTCTTCTGATTCACCCTCCAGACTTCACCTTCTCCTTCTCCTTCTTCTCCTTCTTCTGATTCACCCTCCAGACTTCACCTTCTCCTTCTCCTTCTTCTGCTTCTTCTGATTCACCCTCCAGACTTCACCTTCTCCTTCTCCTTATTCTGCTTCTTCTGATTCACCCTCCAGACTTCTCCTTCTCCTTCTCCTTCTTCTGCTTCTTCTGATTCACCCTCCAGACTTCACCTTCTCCTTCTCCTTCTTCTGCTTCTGCTGATTCACCCTCCAGACTTCACCTTCTCCTTCTCCTTCTTCTACTTCTTCTGATTCACCCTCCAGACTTCACCTTCTCCATCTCCTTCTTCTGCTTCTTCTGATTCACCCTCCAGACTTCACCTTCTCCTTCTCCTTCGTCTACTTCTTCTGATTCACCCTCCAGACTACACCTTCTCCTTCTCCTTCTTCTACTTCTTCTGATTCACCCTCCAGACTTCACCTTCTCCTTCTCCTTCTTCTGTTTCTTCTGATTCACCGTCCAGACTTCACCTTCTCCTTCTCCTTCTTCTACTACTTCTGATTCACCCTCCAGACTTCACCTTCTCCTTCTCCTTCTTCTACTTCTTCTGATTCACCCTCCAGACTTCATCTTCTCCTTCTCCTTCTTCTGCTTCTTCTGATTCACCCTCCAGACTTCACCTTCTCCTTCTCCTTCTTCTGCTTCTTCTGATTCACCCTCCAGACTTCACCTTCTCCTTCTCCTTCTTCTACTTCTTCTGATTCACCCTCCAGACTTCACCTTCTCCTTCTCCTTCTTCCACTTCTTCTGATTCACCCTCCAGTCTTCACCTTTTCCTTCTCCTTCTTCTTTTTCTTCTGCTTCACCCTCCAGACTTCACCTTCTCCTTCTCTTTCTTCTGCTTCTTCTGATTCACACTCCAGACTTCACCTTCTCCTTCTCCTTCTTCTGATTCTTCTGATTCACCCTCCAGACTTCACCTTCACTTATCCTGATTCTGCTTCTTCTGATTCACCTTCCAGACTTCACCTTCTCCTTCTCCTTCTTCTGCTTCTTCTGATTCACCCTCCTGACTTCACCTTCTCCTTCTCCTTCTTCTACTTCTTCTGATTCACCCTCCTGACTTCACCTTCTCCTTCTCCTTCTTCTACTTCTTCTGCTTCACCCTCCAGACTTCACCTTCTCCTTCTCCTTCTTCTACTTCTTCTGATTCACCCTCCAGACTTCACCTTCTCCTTCTCCTTCTTCTGCTTCTTCTGATTCACCCTCCATACTTCACCTTCACTTCTCCTTATTCTGCTTCTTCTGATTCACCCTCCAGACTTCAACTTCTCCTTCTCCTTCTTCTGCTTCTTCTGATTCACCCTCCAGACTTCACCTTCTCCTTCTCCTTCTTCTGCTTCTTCTGATTCACCCTCCAGACTTCACCTTCTCCTTCTCCTTCTTCTACTTCTTCTGATTCACCCTCCAGACTTCACCTTCTCATTCTCTTTCTTCTGCTTCTTCTGATTCACCCTCCAGATTTCATCTTCTCCTTCTCCTTCTTCTGCTTCTTCTGATTCACCCTCCAGACTTCACCTTCTCCTTCTCCTTCTTCTGCTTCTTCTGATTCACCCTCCTGACTTCACCTTCTCCTTCTCCTTCTTCTACTTCTTCTGATTCACCCTCCTGACTTCACCTTCTGCTTCTCCTTCTTCTACTTCTTCTGCTTCACCCTCCTGACTTCACCTTCTCCTCTCCTTCTTCTACTTCTTCTGATTCACCCTCCAGACTTCATCTTCTCCTTCTCCTTCTTCTGCTTCTTCTTATTCACCCTCCAGACTTCACCTTCTCCTTCTCCTTATTCTGCTTCTTCTGATTCACCCTCCAGACTTCACCTTCTCCTTCTCCTGATTCTGCTTCTTCTGATTCACCCTCCAGACTTCACCTTCTCCTTCTCCTTCTTCTGCTTCTTCTGATTCACCCTCCTGACTTCACCTTCTCCTTCTCCTTCTTCTACTTCTTCTGATTCACCCTCCTGACTTCACCTTCTCCTTCTCCTTCTTCTACTTCTTCTGCTTCACCCTCCAGACTTCACCTTCTCCTTCTCCTTCTTCTACTTCTTCTGATTCACCCTCCAGACTTCACCTTCTCCTTCTCCTTCTTCTGCTTCTTCTGATTCACCCTCCATACTTCACCTTCACTTATCCTTATTCTGCTTCTTCTGATTCACCCTCCAGACTTCAACTTCTCCTTCTCCTTCTTCTGCTTCTTCTGATTCACCCTCCAGACTTCACCTTCTCCTTCTCCTTCTTCTGCTTCTTCTGATTCACCCTCCAGACTTCACCTTCTCCTTCTCCTTCTTCTACTTCTTCTGATTCACCCTCCAGACTTCACCTTCTCATTCTCTTTCTTCTGCTTCTTCTGATTCACCCTCCAGATTTCATCTTCTCCTTCTCCTTCTTCTGCTTCTTCTGATTCACCCTCCAGACTTCACCTTCTCCTTCTCCTTCTTCTGCTTCTTCTGAATCTCCCTCCAGACTTCACCTTCTCCTTCTCCTTCTTCTGCTTCTTCTGATTCACCCTCCAGACTTCACCTTCTCCTTCTCCTTCTTCTACTTCTTCTGATTCACCCTCCAGACCTCACCTTCTCCTTCTCCTTCTTCTACTTCTTCTGATTCACCCTCCAGATTTCATCTTCTCCTTCTCCTTCTTCTGCTTCTTCTGATTCACCCTCCAGACTTCACCTTCTCCTTCTCCTTCTTCTGCTTCTTCTGATTCACCCTCCTGACTTCACCTTCTCCTTCTCCTTCTTCTACTTCTTCTGATTCACCCTCCTGACTTCACCTTCACCTTCTCCTTCTTCTACTTCTTCTGCTTCACCCTCCAGACTTCACCTTCTCCTTCTCCTTCTTCTACTTCTTCTGATTCACCCTCCAGACTTGACCTTCTCCTTCTCCTTCTTCTACTTCTTCTGATTCACCCTCCAGACTTCACCTTCTCCTTCTCCTTCTTCTGCTTCTTCTGCTTCACCGTCCTGACTTCACCTTCTCCTTCTCCTTCTTCTACTTCTTCTGCTTCATCCCCCTGACATCACCTGCTCCTTCTCCTTCTTCTGCTTCTTCTGATTCACCCTCCTAACTTCACCTTCTCCTTCTCCTTCTTCTGCTTCTTCTGATTCACCCTCCTGACTTCACCTTCTCCTTCTCCTTCTTCTGCTTCTTCTGATTCACCCTCCAGACTTCACCTTCTCCTTCTCTTTCTTCTGCTTCTTCTGATTCACCCTCCAGACTTCACCTTCTCCATCTCCTTCTTCTGATTCTTCTCATTCACCCTCCAGACTTCACCTTCTCCTTCTCCTTCTTCTGCTTCTTCTGATTCACCCTCCTGACTTCACCTTCTCCTTCTCCTTCTTCTACTTCTTCTGATTCACCCTCCTGACTTCACCTTCTCCTTCTCCTTCTTCTACTTCTTCTGCTTCACCCTCCAGACTTCACCTTCTCCTTCTCCTTCTTCTACTTCTTCTGATTCACCCTCCAGACTTGACCTTCTCCTTCTCCTTCTTCTACTTATTCTGATTCACCCTCCAGACTTCACCTTCTCCTTCTCCTTCTTCTGCTTCTTCTGCTTCACCGTCCTGACTTCACCTTCTCCTTCTCCTTCTTCTACTTCTTCTGCTTCATCCCGCTGACATCACCTGCTCCTTCTCCTTCTTCTGCTTCTTCTGATTCACCCTCCTAACTTCACCTTCTCCTTCTCCTTCTTCTGCTTCTTCTGATTCACCCTCCTGACTTCACCTTCTCCTTCTCCTTCTTCTGCTTCTTCTGATTCACCCTCCAGACTTCACCTTCTCCTTCTCCTTCTTCTGCTTCTTCTGATTCACCCTCCAGACTTCACCTTCTCCTTCTCCTTCTTCTGATTCTTCTGATTCACCCTCCAGACTTCACCTTCTCCTTCTCCTTCTTCTGCTTCTTCTGATTCACCCTCCTGACCTCACCTTCTCCTTCTCCTTCTTCTACTTCTTCTGATTCACCCTCCTGACTTCACCTTCTCCTTCTCCTTCTTCTACTTCTTCTGCTTCACCCTCCAGACTTCACCTTCTCCTTCTCCTTCTTCTGCTTCTTCTGATTCACCCTCCAGACTTCTCCTTCTCCTTCTCCTTCTTCTGCTTCTTCTGATTCACCCTCCAGACTTCACCTTCTCCTTCTCCTTCTTCTGCTTCTTCTGATTCACCCTCCAGACTTCACCTTCTCCTTCTCCTTCTTCTACTTCTTCTAATTCACCCTCCAGACTTCACCTTCTCCATTTCCTTCTTCTGCTTCTTCTGATTCACCCTCCAGACTTCACCTTCTCCTTCTCCTTCGTCTACTTCTTCTGATTGACCCTCCAGACTACACCTTCTCCTTCTCCTTCTTCTACTTCTTCTGATTCACCCTCCTGACTTCACCTTCTCCTTCTCCTTCTTCTACTTCTTCTGCTTCACCCTCCAGACTTCACCTTCTCCTTCTCCTTCTTCTACTTCTTCTGATTCACCCTCCAGACTTCATCTTCTCCTTCTCCTTCTTCTGCTTCTTCTGATTCACCCTCCAGACTTCACCTTCTTCTTCTCCTTATTCTGCTTCTTCTGATTCACCCTCCAGACTTCACCTTCTCCTTCTCCTTATACTGCTTCTTCTGATTCACCCTCCATACTTCACCTTCTCCTTCTCCTGATTCTGCTTCTTCTGATTCACCCTCCAGACTTCACCTTCTCCTTCTCCTTCTTCTACTTCTTCTGCTTCACCCTCCAAACTTCACCTTCTCCTTCTCCTTCTTCTACTTCTTCTGATTCACCCTCCAGACTTCATCTTCTCCTTCTCCTTCTTCAGCTTCTTCTGATTCACCCTCCATACTTCACCTACACTTCTCCTTATTCTGCTTCTTCTGATTCACCCTCCAGACTTCAACTTCTCCTTCTCCTTCTTCTGCTTCTTCTGATTCACCCTCCAGACTTCACCTTCTTCTTCTCCTTCTTCTGCTTCTTCTGATTCACCCTCCAGACTTCACCTTCTCCTTCTCCTTCTTCTGCTTCTTCTGATTCACCCTCCAGACTTCACCTTCTCCTTCTCCTTCTTCTACTTCTTCTGATTCACCCTCCAGACTTCACCTTCTCCTTCTCTTTCTTCTGCTTCTTCTGATTCACCCTCCAGATTTCATCTTCTCCTTCTCCTTCTTCTGCTTCTTCTGATTCACCCTCCAGACTTCACCTTCTCCTTCTCCTTCTTCTGCTTCTTCTGATTCACCCTCCAGACTTCAGCTTCTCCTTCTCCTTCTTCTGCTTCTTCTGATTCACCCTCCAGACTTCACCTTCTCCTTCTCCTTCTTCTACTTCTTCTGATTCACCCTCAAGACCTCACCTTCTCCTTCTCCTTCTTCTACTTTTTCTGATTCACCCTCCAGACTTCACCTTCTCCTTCTCCTTCTTCTGCTTCTTCTGATTCACCCTCCTGACTTCACCTTCTCCTTCTCCTTCTTCTACTTCTTCTGATTCACCCTCCTGACTTCACCTTCTCCTTCTCCTTCTTCTACTTCTTCTGCTTCACCCTCCAGACTTCACCTTCTCCTTCTCCTTCTTCTACTTCTTCTGATTCACCCTCCAGACTTGACCTTCTCCTTCTCCTTCTTCTACTTCTTCTGATTCACCCACCAGACTTCACCTTCTCCTTCTCCTTCTTCTGCTTCTTCTGCTTCACCGTCCTGACTTCACCTTCTCCTTCTCCTTCTTCTACTTCTTCTGCTTCATCCCCCTGACATCACCTGCTCCTTCTCCTTCTTCTGCTTCTTCTGATTCACCCTCCTAACTTCACCTTCTCCTTCTACTTCTTCTGCTTCTTCTGATTCACCCTCCTGACTTTACCTTCTCCTTCTCCTTCTTCTGCTTCTTCTGATTCAGCCTCCAGACTTCACCTTCTCCTTCTCTTTCTTCTGCTTCTTCTGATTCACCCTCCAGACTTCACCTTCTCCTTCTCCTTCTTCTGATTCTTCTGATTCACCCTCCAGACTTCACCTTCTCCTTCTCCTTCTTCTGCTTCTTCTGATTCACCCTCCTGACTTCACCTTCTCCTTCTCCTTCTTCCACTTCTTCTGATTCACCCTCCTGACTTCACCTTCTCCTTCTCCTTCTTCTACTTCTTCTGCTTCACCCTCCAGACTTCACCTTCTCCTTCTCCTTCTTCTACTTCTTCTGATTCACCCTCCAGACTTGACCTTCTCCTTCTCCTTCTTCTACTTATTCTGATTCACCCTCCAGACTTCACCTTCTCCTTCTCCTTCTTCTGCTTCACCTTCCTGACTTCACCTTCTCCTTCTCCTTCTTCTACTTCTTCTGCTTCATCCCGCTGACATCACCTGCTCCTTCTCCTTCTTCTGCTTCTTCTGATTCACCCTCCTAACTTCACCTTCTCCTTCTCCTTCTTCTGCTTCTTCTGATTCACCCTCCTGACTTCACCTTCTCCTTCTCCTTCTTCTGCTTCTTCTGATTCACCCTCCAGACTTCACCTTCTCCTTCTCCTTCTTCTGCTTCTTCTGATTCTCCCTCCAGACTTCACCTTCTCCTTCTCCTTCTTCTGATTCTTCTGATTCACCCTCCAGACTTCACCTTCTCCTTCTCCTTCTTCTGCTTCTTCTGATTCACCCTCCTGACCTCACCTTCTCCTTCTCCTTCTTCTACTTCTTCTGATTCACCCTCCTGACTTCACCTTCTCCTTCTCCTTCTTCTGCTTCTTCTGCTTCACCCTCCAGACTTCACCTTCTCCTTCTCCTTCTTCTGCTTCTTCTGATTCACCCTCCAGACTTCACCTTCTCCTTCTTCTGCTTCTTCTGATTCACCCTCCAGACTTCACCTTCTCCTTCTCCTTCTTCTACTTCTTCTGATTCACCCTCCAGACTTCACCTTCTCCATTTCCTTCTTCTGCTTCTTCTGATTCACCCTCCAGACTTCACCTTCTCCTTCTCCTTCGTCTACTTCTTCTGATTGACCCTCCAGACTACACCTTCTCCTTCTCCTTCTTCTACTTCTTCTGATTCACCCTCCAGACTTCACCTTCTCCTTCTCCTTCTTCTGTTTCTTCTGATTCACCGTCCAGACTTCACCTTCTCCTTCTCCTTCTTCTACTACTTCTGATTCACCCTCCAGACTTCACCTTCTCCTTCTCCTTCTTCTACTTCTTCTGATTCACCCTCCAGACTTCATCTTCTCCTTCTCCTTCTTCTGCTTCTTCTGATTCACCCTCCAGACTTCACCTTCTCCTTCTCCTTCTTCTGCTTCTTCTGATTCACCCTCCAGACTTCACCTTCTGCTTCTCCTTCTTCTACTTCTTCTGATTCACCCTCCAGACTTCACCTTCTCCTTCTCCTTCTTCTACTTCTTCTGATTCACCCTCCAGTCTTCACCTTCTCCTTCTCCTTCTTCTATTTCTTCTGCTTCACCCTCCAGACTTCACCTTCTCCTTCTCTTTCTTCTTCTTCTTCTGATTCACCCTCCAGACTTCACCTTCTCCTTCTCCTTCTTCTGATTCTTCTGATTCACCCTCCAGACTTCACCTTCTCCTTCTCCTTCTTCTGCTTCTTCTGATTCACCCTCCTGACTTCACCTTCTCCTTCTCCTTCTTCTACTTCTTCTGCTTCACCCTCCAGACTTCACCTTCTCCTTCTCCTTCTTCTACTTCTTCTGATTCACCCTCCAGACTTCATCTTCTCCTTCTCCTTCTTCTGCTTCTTCTGATTCACCCTCCAGACTTCACCTTCTCCTTCTCCTTATTCTGCTTCTTCTGATTCACCCTCCAGACTTCACCTTCTCCTTCTCCTTATTCTGCTTCTTCTGATTCACCCTCCAGACTTCACCTTCTCATTCTCCTTCCTCTGCTTCTTCTGATTCACCCTCCAGACTTCACCTTCTCCTTCTCCTTCTTCTGATTCTTCTGATTCACCCTCCAGACTTCACCTTCTCCTTCTCCTTCTTCTGCTTCTTCTGATTCACCCTCCTGACTTCACCTTCTCCTTCTCCTTCTTCTACTTGTTCTGATTCACCCTCCTGACTTCACCTTCTCCTTCTCCTTCTTCTACTTCTTCTGCTTCACCCACCAGACTTCACCTTCTCCTTCTCCTTCTACTTCTTCTGATTCACCCTCCAGACTTCACCTTCTCCTTCTCCTTCTTCTGCTTCTTCTGATTCACCCTCCAGACTTCACCTTCTCCTTCTCCTTATTCTGCTTCTTCTGATTCACTCTCCAGACTTCACCTTCTCCTTCTCCTTCTTCTGCTTCTTCTGATTCACACTCCAGACTTCACCTTCTCCTTCTCCTTCTTCTACTTCTTCTGATTCACCCTCCAGACTTCACCTTCTCCTTCTCTTTCTTCTGCTTCATCTGATTCACCCTCCAGACTTCACCTTCTCCTTCTCCTTCTTCTGATTCTTCTGATTCACCCTCCAGACTTCACCTTCTTCTTCTCCTTCTTCTGCTTCTTCTGATTCACCCTCCTGACTTCACCTTCTCCTTCTCCTTCTTCTACTTCTTCTGATTCACCCTCCTGACTTCACCTTCTCCTTCTCCTTCTTCTACTTCTTCTGCTTCACCCTCCAGACTTCACCTTCTCCTTCTCCTTCTTCTACTTCTTCTGATTCACCCTCCAGACTTGACCTTCTCCTTCTCCTTCTTCTACTTCTTCTGATTCACCCTCCAGACTTCACCTTCTCCTTCTCCTTCTTCTGCTTCTTCTGCTTCACCGTCCTGACTTCACCTTCTCCTTCTCCTTCTTCTACTTCTTCTGCTTCATCCCCCTGACATCACCTGCTCTTTCTCCTTCTTCTGCTTCTTCTGATTCACCTTCCTAACTTCACCTTCTCCTTCTCCTTCTTCTGCTTCTTCTGATTCACCCTCCTGACTTCACCTTCTCCTTCTCCTTCTTCTGCTTCTTCTGATTCACCCTCCAGACTTCACCTTCTCCTTCTCCTTCTTCTGCTTCTTCTGATTCACCCTCCAGACTTCACCTTCTCCTTCTCCTTCTTCTGCTTCTTCTGATTCACCCTCCAGACCTCACCTTCTCCTTCTCCTTCTTCTACTTCTTCTGATTCACCCTCCAGACTTCATCTGTTCCTTCTCCTTCTTCTGCTTCTTTTGATTCACCCTCCAGACTTCACCTTCTCCTTCTCCTTCTTCTGCTTCTTCTGATTCACCCTCCAGACTTCACCTTCTCCTTCTCCTTCTTCTACTTCTTCTGATTCACCCTCCAGACTTCACCTTCTCCTTCTCCTTCTTCTACTTCTTCTGATTCACCCTCCAGTCTTCACCTTCTCCTTCTCCTTCTTCTGTTTCTTCTGCTTCACCCTCCAGACTTCACCTTCTCCTTCTCTTTCTTCTGCTTCTTCTGATTCACCCTCCAGACTTCACCTTCTCCTTCTCCTTCTTCTGATTCTTCTGATTCACCCTCCAGACGTCACCTTCTCCTTCTCCTTCTTCTGCTTCTTCTGATTCACCCTCCTGACTTCACCTTCTCCTTCTCCTTCTTCTACTTCTTCTGATTCACCCTCCTGACTTCACCTTCTCCTTCTCCTTCTTCTACTTCTTCTGCTTCACCCTCCAGACTTCACCTTCTCCTTCTCCTTCTTCTACTTCTTCTGATTCACCCTTCAGACTTCACCTTCTCCTTCTCCTTTTTCTGCTTCTTCTGATTCACCCTCCAGACTTCACCTTCTCCTTCTCCTTATTCTGCTTCTTCTGATTCACCCTCCAGACTTCACCTTCTCCTTCTCCTTCTTCTGCTTCTTCTGATTCACCCTCCAGACTTCACCTTCTCCTTCTCCTTCGTCTACTTCTTCTGATTCACCCTCAAGACAACACCGTCTCCTTCTCCTTCTTCTACTTCTTCTGATTCACCCTCCAGACTTCACCTTCTCCTTCTCCTTCTTCTGCTTCTTCTGATTCACCCTCCTGACTTCACCTTCTCCTTCTCCTTCTTCTACTTCTTCTGATTCACCCTCCTGACTTCAACTTCTCCTTCTCCTTCTTCTACTTCTTCTGCTTCACCCTCCAGACTTCACCTTCTCCTTCTTCTACTTCTTCTGATTCACCCTCCAGACTTGACCTTCTCCTTCTCCTTCTTCTACTTATTCTGATTCACCCTCCAGACTTCACATTCTCCTTCTCCTTCTTCTGCTTCTTCTGCTTCACCGTCCTGACTTCACCTTCTCCTTCTCCTTCTTCTACTTCTTCTGCTTCATCCCGCTGACATCACCTTCTCCTTCTCCTTCTTCTGCTTCTTCTGATTCACCCTCCTAACTTCACCTTCTCCTTCTCCGTCTTCTGCTTCTTCTGATTCACCCTCCTGACTTCACCTTCTCCTTCTCCTTCTTCTCCTTCTTCTGATTCACCCTCCAGACTTCACCTTCTCCTTCTCCTTCTTCTGCTTCTTCTGATTCACCCTCCAGACTTCACCTTCTCCTTCTCCTTCTTCTGATTCTTCTGATTCACCCTCCAGACTTCACCTTCTCCTTCTCCTTCTTCTGCTTCTTCTGATTCACCCTCCTGACTTCACCTTCTCCTTCTCCTTCTTCTACTTCTTCTGATTCATCCTCCAGACTTCACCTTCTCCTTCTCCTTCTTCTGCTTCTTCTGATTCACCCTCCAGACTTCTCCTTCTCCTTCTCCTTCTTCTGCTTCATCTGATTCACCCTCCAGACTTCACCTTCTCCTTCTCCTTCTTCTGCTTCTTCTGATTCACCCTCCAGACTTCACCTTCTCCTTCTCCTTCTTCTCCTTCTTCTGATTCACCCTCCAGACTTCACCTTCTCCTTCTCCTTCGTCTACTTCTTCTGATTCACCCTCCAGACTACACCTTCTCCTTCTCCTTCTTCTACTTCTTCTGATTCACCCTCCAGACTTCACCTTCTCCTTCTCCTTCTTCTGTTTCTTCTGATTCACCGTCCAGACTTCACCTTCTCCTTCTCCTTCTTCTACTACTTCTGATTCACCCTCCGGACTTCACCTTCTCCTTCTCCTTCTTCTACTTCTTCTGATTCACCCTCCAGACTTCATCTTCTTATTCTCCTTCTTCTGCTTCTTCTGATTCACCCTCCAGACTTCACCTTCTCCTTCTCCTTCTTCTGCTTCTTCTGATTCACCCTCCAGACTTCACCTTCTCCTTCTCCTTCTTCTACTTCTTCTGATTCACCCTCCAGACTTCACCTTCTCCTTCTCCTTCTTCTACTTCTTCTGATTCACCCTCCAGTCTTCACCTTCTCCTTCTCCTTCTTCTGTTTCTTCTGCTTCACCCTCCAGACTTCACCTTCTCCTTCTCTTTCTTCTGCTTCTTCTGATTCACCCTCCAGACTTCACCTTCTCCTTCTCCTTCTTCTGATTCTTCTGATTCACCCTCCAGACTTCACCTTCTACTTCTCCTTCTTCTGCTTCTTCTGATTCACCCTCCTGACTTCATCTGTTCCTTCTCCTTCTTCTGCTTCTTTTGATTCACCCTCCAGACTTCACCTTCTCCTTCTCCTTCTTCTGCTTCTTCTGATTCACCCTCCAGACTTCACCTTCTCCTTCTCCTTCTTCTACTTCTTCTGATTCACCCTCCAGACTTCACTTTCTCCTTCTCCTTCTTCTACTTCTTCTGTTTCACCCTCCAGTCTTCACCTTCTCCTTCTCCTTCTTCTGTTTCTTCTGCTTCACCCTCCAGACTTCACCTTCTCCTTCTCTTTCTTCTGCTTCTTCTGATTCACCCTCCAGACTTCACCTTCTCCTTCTCCTTCTTCTGATTCTTCTGATTCACCCTCCAGACGTCACCTTCTCCTTCTCCTTCTTCTGCTTCTTCTGATTCACCCTCCTGACTTCACCTTCTCCTTCTCCTTCGTCTACTTCTTCTGATTCACCCTCCTGACTTCACCTTCTCCTTCTCCTTCTTCTACTTCTTCTGCTTCACCCTCCAGACTTCACCTTCTCCTTCTCCTTCTTCTACTTCTTCTGATTCACCCTTCAGACTTCACCTTCTCCTTCTCCTTTTTCTGCTTCTTCTAATTCACCCTCCAGACTTCACCTTCTCCTTCTCCTTATTCTGCTTCTTCTGATTCACCCTCCAGACTTCACCTTCTCCTTCTCCTTCTTCTGCTTCTTCTGATTCACCCTCCAGACTTCACCTTCTCCTTCTCCTTCGTCTACTTCTTCTGATTCACCCTCAAGACAACACCGTCTCCTTCTCCTTCTTCTACTTCTTCTGATTCACCCTCCAGACTTCACCTTCTCCTTCTCCTTCTTCTGCTTCTTCAGATTCACCCTCCTGACTTCACCTTCTCCTTCTCCTTCTTCTACTTCTTCTGATTCACCCTCCTGACTTCAACTTCTCCTTCTCCTTCTTCTACTTCTTCTGCTTCACCCTCCAGACTTCACCTTCTCCTTCTCCTTCTTCTACTTCTTCTGATTCACCCTCCAGACTTGACCTTCTCCTTCTCCTTCTTCTACTTATTCTGATTCACCCTCCAGACTTCACATTCTCCTTCTCCTTCTTCTGCTTCTTCTGCTTCACCGTCCTGACTTCACCTTCTCCTTCTCCTTCTTCTACTTCTTCTGCTTCATCCCGCTGACATCACCTTCTCCTTCTCCTTCTTCTGCTTCTTCTGATTCACCCTCCTAACTTCACCTTCTCCTTCTCCGTCTTCTGCGTCTTCTGATTCACCCTCCTGACTTCACCTTCTCCTTCTCCTTCTTCTCCTTCTTCTGATTCACCCTCCAGACTTAACCTTCTCCTTCTCCTTCCTCTGTATCTTCTGATTCACCCTCCAGACTTCACCTTCTCCTTCTCCTTCTTCTGATTCTTCTGATTCACCCTCCAGACTTCACCTTCTCCTTCTCCTTCTTCTGCTTCTTCTGATTCACCCTCCTGACTTCACCTTCTCCTTCTCCTTCTTCTACGTCTTCTGATTCACCCTCCAGACTTCACCTTCTCCTTCTCCTTCTTCTCCTTCTTCTGATTCACCCTCCAGACTTCACCTTCTCCTTCTCCTTCGTCTACTTCTTCTGATTCACCCTCCAGACTACATCTTCTCCTTCTCCTTCTTCTACTTCTTCTGATTCACCCTCCAGACTTCACCTTCTCCTTCTCCTTCTTCTGTTTCTTCTGATTCACCGTCCAGACTTCACCTTCTCCTTCTCCTTCTTCTACTACTTCTGATTCACCCTCCAGACTTCACCTTCTCCTTCTCCTTCTTCTACTTCTTCTGATTAACCCTCCAGACTTCATCTTCTTATTCTCCTTCTTCTGCTTCTTCTGATTCACCCTCCAGACTTCACCTTCTCCTTCTCCTTCTTCTGCTTCTTCTGATTCACCCTCCAGACTTCACCTTCTCCTTCTCCTTCTTCTACTTCTTCTGATTCACCCTCCAGACTTCAGCTTCTCCTTCTCCTTCTTCTACTTCTTCTGATTCACCCTCCAGTCTTCACCTTCTCCTTCTCCTTCTTCTGTTTCTTCTGCTTCACCCTCCAGACTTCACCTTCTCCTTCTCTTTCTTCTGCTTCTTCTGATTCACCCTCCAGACTTCACCTTCTCCTTCTCCTTCTTCTGATTCTTCTGATTCACCCTCCAGACTTCACCTTCTCCTTCTCCTTCTTCTGCTTCTTCTGATTCACCCTCCTGACTTCACCTTCTACTTCTCCTTCTTCTACTTCTTCTGATTCACCCTCCTGACTTCACCTTCTCCTTCTCCTTCTTCTACTTCTTCTGCTTCACCCTCCAGACTTCATCTTCTCCTTCTCCTTCTTCTGCTTCTTCTGATTCACCCTCCAGACTTAACCTTCTCCTGCTCCTTATTCTGCTTCTTCTGATTCACCCTCCAGACTTCACCTTCTCCTTCTCCTTATTCTGCTTCTTCTGATTCACCCTCCAGACTTCACCTTCTCATTCTCCTTCCTCTGCTTCTTCTGATTCACCCTCCAGACTTCACCTTCTCCTTCTCCTTCTTCTGATTCTTCTGATTCACCCTCCAGACTTCACCTTCTCCTTCTCCTTCTTCTGCTTCTTCTGATTCACCCTCCTGACTTCACCTTCTCCTTCTCCTTCTTCTACTTATTCTGATTCACCCTCCTGAATTCACCTTCTTCTTCTCCTTCTTCTACTTCTTCTGCTTCACCCTCCAGACTTCACCTTCTCCTTCTCCTTCTTCTACTTCTTCTGATTCACCCTCCAGACTTCACCTTCTCCTTCTCCTTCTTCTGCTTCTTCTGATTCACCCTCCAGACTTCACCTTCTCCTTCTCCTTATTCTGCTTCTTCTGATTCACTCTCCAGACTTCACCTTCTCCTTCTCCTTCTTCTGCTTCTTCTGATTCACACTCCAGACTTCACCTTCTCCTTCTCCTTCTTCTACTTCTTCTGAATCACCCTCCAGACTTCACCTTCTCCTTCTCTTTCTTCTGCTTCTTCTGATTCACCCTCCAGACTTCACCTTCTCCATCTCCTTCTTCTGATTCTTCTGATTCACCCTCCAGACTTCACCTTCTTCTTCTCCTTCTTCTGCTTCTTCTGATTCACCCTCCTGACTTCACCTTCTCCTTCTCCTTCTTCTACATCTTCTGATTCACCCTCCTGACTTCACCTTCTCCTTCTCCTTCTTCTACTTCTTCTGCTTCACCCTCCAGACTTCACCTTCTCCTTCTCCTTCTTCTACTTCTTCTGATTCACCCTCCAGACTTGACCTTCTCCTTCTCCTTCTTCTACTTCTTCTGATTCACCCTCCAGACTTCACCTTCTCCTTCTCCTTCTTCTGCTTCTTCTGCTTCACCGTCCTGACTTCACCTTCTCCTTCTCCTTCTTCTACTTCTTCTGCTTCATCCCCCTGACATCACCTGCTCCTTCTCCTTCTTCTGCGTCTTCTGATTCACCCTCCTAACTTCACCTTCTCCTTCTCCTTCTTCTGCTTCTTCTGATTCACCCTCCTGACTTCACCTTCTCCTTCTCCTTCTTTTGCTTCTTCTGATTCACCCTCCAGACTTCACCTTCTCCTTCTCCTTCTTCTGCTTCTTCTGATTCACCCTCCAGACTTCACCTTCTCCTTCTCCTTCTTCTGCTTCTTCTGATTCACCCTCCAGACCTCACCTTCTCCTTCTCCTTCTTCTACTTCTTCTGATTCACCCTCCAGACTTCATCTTCTCCTTCTCCTTCTTCTGCTTCTTCTGATTCACCCTCCAGACTTCACCTTCTCCTTCTCCTTCTTCTACTTCTTCTGATTCACCCTCCAGACTTCACCTTCTCCTTCTCCTTCTTCTACTTCTTCTGATTCACCCTCCAGACTTGACCTTCTCCTTCTCCTTCTTCTACTTCTTCTGATTCTCCCTCCAGACTTCACCTTCTCCTTCTCCTTCTTCTGCTTCTTCTGCATCACCGTCCTGACTTCACCTTCTCCTTCTCCTTCTTCTACTTCTTCTGCTTCATCCCCCTGACATCACCTGCTCCTTCTCTTTCTTCTGCTTCTTCTGATTCACCCTCCTAACTTCACCTTCCCCTTCTACTTCTTCTGCTTCTTCTGATTCACCCTCCTGACTTCACCTTCTCCTTCTCCTTCTTCTGCTTCTTCTGATTCAGCCTCCAGACTTCACCTTCTCCTTCTCTTTCTTCTGCTTCTTCTAATTCACCCTCCAGACTTCACCTTCTCCTTCTCCTTCTTCTGAATCTTCAGATTCACCCTCCAGACTTCATCTTCTCCTTCTCCTTCTTCTGCTTCTTCTGATTCACCCTCCTGACTTCACCTTCTCCTTCTCCTTCTTCTACTTCTTCTGATTCACCCTCCTGACTTCACCTTCTCCTTCTCCTTCTTCTACTTCTTCTGCTTCACCCTCCAGACTTCACCTTCTCCTTCTCCTTCTTCTACTTCTTCTGATTCACCCTCCAGACTTGATCTTCTCCTTCTCCTTCTTCTACTTATTCTGATTCACCCTCCAGACTTCACCTTCTCCTTCTCCTTCTTCTGCTTCTTCTGCTTCACCGTCCTGACTTCACCTTCTCCTTCTCCTTCTTCTACTTCTTCTGCTTCATCCCGCTGACATCACCTGCTCCTTCTCCTTCTTCTGCTTCTTCTGATTCACCCTCCTAACTTCACCTTCTCCTTCTCCTTCTTCTGCTTCTTCTGATTCACCCTCCTGACTTCACCTTCTCCTTCTCCTTCTTCTGCTTCTTCTGATTCACCCTCCAGACTTCACCTTCTCCTTCTCCTTCTTCTGCTTCTTCTGATTCACTCTCCAGACTTCACCTTCTCCTTCTCCTTCTTCTGATTCTTCTGATTCACCCTCCAGACTTCACCTTCTCCTTCTCCTTCTTCTGCTTCTTCTGATTCACCCTCCTGACCTCACCTTCTCCTTCTCCTTCTTCTACTTCTTCTGATTCACCCTCCTGAC
Organism: Somniosus microcephalus; assembly: GCF_052327205.1. Classification (NCBI taxonomy): domain Eukaryota; kingdom Metazoa; phylum Chordata; class Chondrichthyes; order Squaliformes; family Somniosidae; genus Somniosus; species Somniosus microcephalus. Next base: position 18,828 of record NW_028225259.1, read on the forward strand.
TTCACCTTCTCCTTCTCCTTCTTCTGCTTCTTCTGCTTCACCCTCCAGACTTCACCTTCTCCTTCTCCTTCTTCTGCTTCTTCTGATTCACCCTCCAGACTTCACCTTCTCCTTCTTCTGCTTCTTCTGATTCACCCTCCAGACTTCACCTTCTCCTTCTCCTTCTTCTACTTCTTCTGATTCACCCTCCAGACTTCACCTTCTCCATTTCCTTCTTCTGCTTCTTCTGATTCACCCTCCAGACTTCACCTTCTCCTTCTCCTTCGTCTACTTCTTCTGATTGACCCTCCAGACTACACCTTCTCCTTCTCCTTCTTCTACTTCTTCTGATTCACCCTCCAGACTTCACCTTCTCCTTCTCCTTCTTCTGTTTCTTCTGATTCACCGTCCAGACTTCACCTTCTCCTTCTCCTTCTTCTACTACTTCTGATTCACCCTCCAGACTTCACCTTCTCCTTCTCCTTCTTCTACTTCTTCTGATTCACCCTCCAGACTTCTTCTTCTCCTTCTCCTTCTTCTGCTTCTTCTGATTCACCCTCCAGACTTCACCTTCTCCTTCTCCTTCTTCTGCTTCTTCTGATTCACCCTCCAGACTTCACCTTCTCCTTCTCCTTCTTCTACTTCTTCTGATTCACCCTCCAGACTTCACCTTCTCCTTCTCCTTCTTCTACTTCTTCTGATTCACCCTCCAGTCTTCACCTTCTCCTTCTCCTTCTTCTATTTCTTCTGCTTCACCCTCCAGACTTCACCTTCTCCTTCTCTTTCTTCTTCTTCTTCTGATTCACCCTCCAGACTTCACCTTCTCCTTCTCCTTCTTCTGATTCTTCTGATTCACCCTCCAGACTTCACCTTCTCCTTCTCCTTCTTCTGCTTCTTCTGATTCACCCTCCTGACTTCACCTTCTCCTTCTCCTTCTTCTACTTCTACTGCTTCACCCTCCAGACTTCACCTTCTCCTTCTCCTTCTTCTACTTCTTCTGATTCACCCTCCAGACTTCATCTTCTCCTTCTCCTTCTTCTGCTTCTTCTGATTCACCCTCCAGACTTCACCTTCTCCTTCTCCTTATTCTGCTTCTTCTGATTCACCCTCCAGACTTCACCTTCTCCTTCTCCTTATTCTGCTTCTTCTGATTCACCCTCCAGACTTCACCTTCTCATTCTCCTTCCTCTGCTTCTTCTGATTCACCCTCCAGACTTCACCTTCTCCTTCTCCTTCTTCTGATTCTTCTGATTCACCCTCCAGACTTCACCTTCTCCTTCTCCTTCTTCTGCTTCTTCTGATTCACCCTCCTGACTTCACCTTCTCCTTCTCCTTCTTCTACTTCTTCTGATTCACCCTCCTGACTGCACCTTCTCCTTCTCCTTCTTCTACTTCTTCTGCTTCACCCACCAGACTTCACCTTCTCCTTCTCCTTCTTCTACTTCTTCTGATTCACCCTCCAGACTTCACCTTCTCCTTCTCCTTCTTCTGCTTCTTCTGATTCACCCTCCAGACTTCACCTTCTCCTTCTCCTTATTCTGCTTCTTCTGATTCACTCTCCAGACTTCACCTTCTCCTTCTCCTTCTTCTGCTTCTTCTGATTCACACTCCAGACTTCACCTTCTCCTTCTCCTTCTTCTACTTCTTCTGATTCACCCTCCAGACTTCACCTTCTCCTTCTCTTTCTTCTGCTTCATCTGATTCACCCTCCAGACTTCACCTTCTCCTTCTCCTTCTTCTGATTCTTCTGATTCACCCTTCAGACTTCACCTTCTTCTTCTCCTTCTTCTGCTTCTTCTGATTCACCCTCCTGACTTCACCTTCTCCTTCTCCTTCTTCTACTTCTTCTGATTCACCCTCCTGACTTCACCTTCTCCTTCTCCTTCTTCTACTTCTTCTGCTTCACCCTCCAGACTTCACCTTCTCCTTCTCCTTCTTCTACTTCTTCTGATTCACCCTCCAGACTTGACCTTCTCCTTCTCCTTCTTCTACTTCTTCTGATTCACCCTCCAGACTTCACCTTCTCCTTCTCCTTCTTCTGCTTCTTCTGCTTCACCGTCCTGACTTCACCTTCTCCTTCTCCTTCTTCTACTTCTTCTGCTTCATCCCCCTGACATCACCTGCTCCTTCTCCTTCTTCTGCTTCTTCTGATTCACCTTCCTAACTTCACCTTCTCCTTCTCCTTCTTCTGCTTCTTCTGATTCACCCTCCTGACTTCACCTTCTCCTTCTCCTTCTTCTGCTTCTTCTGATTCACCCTCCAGACTTCACCTTCTCCTTCTCCTTCTTCTGCTTCTTCTGATTCACCCTCCAGACTTCACCTTCTCCTTCTCCTTCTTCTGCTTCTTCTGATTCACCCTCCAGACCTCACCTTCTCCTTCTCCTTCTTCTACTTCTTCTGATTCACCCTCCAGACTTCATCTGTTCCTTCTCCTTCTTCTGCTTCTTTTGATTCACCCTCCAGACTTCACCTTCTCCTTCTCCTTCTTCTGCTTCTTCTGATTCACCCTCCAGACTTCACCTTCTCCTTCTCCTTCTTCTACTTCTTCTGATTCACCCTCCAGACTTCACCTTCTCCTTCTCCTTCTTCTACTTCTTCTGATTCACCCTCCAGTCTTCACCTTCTCCTTCTCCTTCTTCTGTTTCTTCTGCTTCACCCTCCAGACTTCACCTTCTCCTTCTCTTTCTTCTGCTTCTTCTGATTCACCCTCCAGACTTCACCTTCTCCTTCTCCTTCTTCTGATTCTTCTGATTCACCCTCCAGACGTCACCTTCTCCTTCTCCTTCTTCTGCTTCTTCTGATTCACCCTCCTGACTTCACCTTCTCCTTCTCCTTCTTCTACTTCTTCTGATTCACCCTCCTGACTTCACCTTCTCCTTCTCCTTCTTCTACTTCTTCTGCTTAACCCTCCAGACTTCACCTTCTCCTTCTCCTTCTTCTACTTCTTCTGATTCACCCTTCAGACTTCACCTTTTCCTTCTCCTTTTTCTGCTTCTTCTGATTCACCCTCCAGACTTCACCTTCTCCTTCTCCTTATTCTGCTTCTTCTGATTCACCCTCCAGACTTCACCTTCTCCTTCTCCTTCTTCTGCTTCTTCTGATTCACCCTCCAGACTTCACCTTCTCCTTCTCCTTCGTCTACTTCTTCTGATTCACCCTCAAGACAACACCGTCTCCTTCTCCTTCTTCTACTTCTTCTGATTCACCCTCCAGACTTCACCTTCTCCTTCTCCTTCTTCTGCTTCTTCTGATTCACCCTCCTGACTTCACCTTCTCCTTCTCCTTCTTCTACTTCTTCTGATTCACCCTCCTGACTTCAACTTCTCCTTCTCCTTCTTCTACTTCTTCTGCTTCACCCTCCAGACTTCACCTTCTCCTTCTCCTTCTTCTACTTCTTCTGATTCACCCTCCAGACTTGACCTTCTCCTTCTCCTTCTTCTACTTATTCTGATTCACCCTCCAGACTTCACATTCTCCTTCTCCTTCTTCTGCTTCTTCTGCTTCACCGTCCTGACTTCACCTTCTTCTTCTCCTTCTTCTACTTCTTCTGCTTCATCCCGCTGACATCACCTTCTCCTTCTCCTTCTTCTGCTTCTTCTGATTCACCCTCCTAACTTCACCTTCTCCTTCTCCGTCTTCTGCTTCTTCTGATTCACCCTCCTGACTTCACCTTCTCCTTCTCCTTCTTCTCCTTCTTCTGATTCACCCTCCAGACTTCACCTTCTCCTTCTCCTTCTTCTGCTTCTTCTGATTCACCCTCCAGACTTCACCTTCTCCTTCTCCTTCTTCTGATTCTTCTGATTCACCCTCCAGACTTCACCTTCTCCTTCTCCTTCTTCTGCTTCTTCTGATTCACCCTCCTGACTTCACCTTCTCCTTCTCCTTCTTCTACTTCTTCTGATTCACCCTCCAGACTTCACCTTCTCCTTTTCCTTCTTCTGCTTCTTCTGATTCACCCTCCAGACTTCTCCTTCTCCTTCTCCTTCTTCTGCTTCTTCTGATTCACCCTCCAGACTTCACCTTCTCCTTCTCCTTCTTCTGCTTCTTCTGATTCACCCTCCAGACTTCACCTTCTCCTTCTCCTTCTTCTCCTTCTTCTGATTCACCCTCCAGACTTCACCTTCTCCTTCTCCTTCGTCTACTTCTTCTGATTCACCCTCCAGACTACACCTTCTCCTTCTCCTTCTTCTACTTCTTCTGATTCACCCTCCAGACTTCACCTTCTCCTTCTCCTTCTTCTGTTTCTTCTGATTCACCGTCCAGACTTCACCTTCTCCTTCTCCTTCTTCTACTACTTCTGATTCACCCTCCAGACTTCACCTTCTCCTTCTCCTTCTTCTACTTCTTCTGATTCACCCTCCAGACTTCATCTTCTTATTCTCCTTCTTCTGCTTCTTCTGATTCACCCTCCAGACTTCACCTTCTCCTTCTCCTTCTTCTGCTTCTTCTGATTCACCCTCCAGACTTCACCTTCTCCTTCTCCTTCTTCTGCTTCTTCTGATTCACCCTCCAGACTTCACCTTCTCCTTCTCCTTCTTCTACTTCTTCTGATTCACCCTCCAGTCTTCACCTTCTCCTTCTCCTTCTTCTGTTTCTTCTGCTTCACCCTCCAGACTTCACCTTCTCCTTCTCTTTCTTCTGCTTCTTCTGATTCACCCTCCAGACTTCACCTTCTCCTTCTCCTTCTTCTGATTCTTCTGATTCACCCTCCAGACTTCACCTTCTCCTTCTCCTTCTTCTGCTTCTTCTGATTCACCCTCCTGACTTCACCTGTTCCTTCTCCTTCTTCTGCTTCTTTTGATTCACCCTCCAGACTTCACCTTCTCCTTCTCCTTCTTCTGCTTCTTCTGATTCACCCTCCAGACTTCACCTTCTCCTTCTCCTTCTTCTACTTCTTCTGATTCACCCTCCAGACTTCACCTTCTCCTTCTCCTTCTTCTACTTCTTCTGATTCACCCTCCAGTCTTCACCTTCTCCTTCTCCTTCTTCTGTTTCTTCTGCTTCACCCTCCAGACTTCACCTTCTCCTTCTCTTTCTTCTGCTTCTTCTGATTCACCCTCCAGACTTCACCTTCTCCTTCTCCTTCTTCTGATTCTTCTGATTCACCCTCCAGACGTCACCTTCTCCTTCTCCTTCTTCTGCTTCTTCTGATTCACCCTCCTGACTTCACCTTCTCCTTCTCCTTCTTCTACTTCTTCTGATTCACCCTCCTGACTTCACCTTCTCCTTCTCCTTCTTCTACTTCTTCTGCTTCACCCTCCAGACTTCACCTTCTCCTTCTCCTTCTTCTACTTCTTCTGATTCACCCTTCAGACTTCACCTTCTCCTTCTCCTTTTTCTGCTTCTTCTGATTCACCCTCCAGACTTCACCTGTTCCTTCTCCTTCTTCTGCTTCTTTTGATTCACCCTCCAGACTTCACCTTCTCCTTCTCCTTCTTCTGCTTCTTCTGATTCACCCTCCAGACTTCACCTTCTCCTTCTCCTTCTTCTACTTCTTCTGATTCACCCTTCAGACTTCACCTTCTCCTTCTCCTTTTTCTGCTTCTTCTGATTCACCCTCCTGACTTCACCTGTTCCTTCTCCTTCTTCTGCTTCTTTTGATTCACCCTCCAGACTTCACCTTCTCCTTCTCCTTCTTCTGCTTCTTCTGATTCACCCTCCAGACTTCACCTTCTCCTTCTCCTTCTTCTACTTCTTCTGATTCACCCTCCAGACTTCACCTTCTCCTTCTCCTTCTTCTACTTCTTCTGATTCACCCTCCAGTCTTCACCTTCTCCTTCTCCTTCTTCTGTTTCTTCTGCTTCACCCTCCAGACTTCACCTTCTCCTTCTCTTTCTTCTGCTTCTTCTGATTCACCCTCCAGACTTCACCTTCTCCTTCTCCTTCTTCTGATTCTTCTGATTCACCCTCCAGACGTCACCTTCTCCTTCTCCTTCTTCTGATTCTTCTGATTCACCCTCCAGACGTCACCTTCTCCTTCTCCTTCTTCTGCTTCTTCTGATTCACCCTCCTGACTTCACCTTCTCCTTCTCTTTCTTCTGCTTCATCTGATTCACCCTCCAGACTTCACCTTCTCCTTCTCCTTCTTCTGATTCTTCTGATTCACCCTCCAGACTTCACCTTCTCCTTCTCCTTCTTCTGATTCTTCTGATTCACCCTCCAGACGTCACCTTCTCCTTCTCCTTCTTCTGCTTCTTCTGATTCACCCTCCTGACTTCACCTTCTCCTTCTCCTTCTTCTACTTCTTCTGCTTCACCCTCCAGACTTCACCTTCTCCTTCTCCTTCTTCTACTTCTTCTGATTCACCCTCCAGACTTGACCTTCTCCTTCTCCTTCTTCTGATTCTTCTGATTCACCCTCCAGACTTCACCTTCTCCTTCTCCTTCTTCTGCTTCTTCTGATTCACCCTCCTGACTTCACCTTCTCCTTCTCCTTCTTCTACTTGTTCTGATTCACCCTCCTGACTTCACCTTCTCCTTCTCCTTCTTCTACTTCTTCTGCTTCACCCACCAGACTTCACCTTCTCCTTCTCCTTCTACTTCTTCTGATTCACCCTCCAGACTTCACCTTCTCCTTCTCCTTCTTCTGCTTCTTCTGATTCACCCTCCAGACTTCACCTTCTCCTTCTCCTTATTCTGCTTCTTCTGATTCACTCTCCAGACTTCACCTTCTCCTTCTCCTTCTTCTGCTTCTTCTGATTCACACTCCAGACTTCACCTTCTCCTTCTCCTTCTTCTACTTCTTCTGATTCACCCTCCAGACTTCACCTTCTCCTTCTCTTTCTTCTGCTTCATCTGATTCACCCTCCAGACTTCACCTTCTCCTTCTCCTTCTTCTGATTCTTCTGATTCACCCTCCAGACTTCACCTTCTTCTTCTCCTTCTTCTGCTTCTTCTGATTCACCCTCCTGACTTCACCTTCTCCTTCTCCTTCTTCTACTTCTTCTGATTCACCCTCCTGACTTCACCTTCTCCTTCTCCTTCTTCTACTTCTTCTGCTTCACCCTCCAGACTTCACCTTCTCCTTCTCCTTCTTCTACTTCTTCTGATTCACCCTCCAGACTTGACCTTCTCCTTCTCCTTCTTCTACTTCTTCTGATTCACCCTCCAGACTTCACCTTCTCCTTCTCCTTCTTCTGCTTCTTCTGCTTCACCGTCCTGACTTCACCTTCTCCTTCTCCTTCTTCTACTTCTTCTGCTTCATCCCCCTGACATCACCTGCTCTTTCTCCTTCTTCTGCTTCTTCTGATTCACCTTCCTAACTTCACCTTCTCCTTCTCCTTCTTCTGCTTCTTCTGATTCACCCTCCTGACTTCACCTTCTCCTTCTCCTTCTTCTGCTTCTTCTGATTCACCCTCCAGACTTCACCTTCTCCTTCTCCTTCTTCTGCTTCTTCTGATTCACCCTCCAGACTTCACCTTCTCCTTCTCCTTCTTCTGCTTCTTCTGATTCACCCTCCAGACCTCACCTTCTCCTTCTCCTTCTTCTACTTCTTCTGATTCACCCTCCAGACTTCATCTGTTCCTTCTCCTTCTTCTGCTTCTTTTGATTCACCCTCCAGACTTCACCTTCTCCTTCTCCTTCTTCTGCTTCTTCTGATTCACCCTCCAGACTTCACCTTCTCCTTCTCCTTCTTCTACTTCTTCTGATTCACCCTCCAGACTTCACCTTCTCCTTCTCCTTCTTCTACTTCTTCTGATTCACCCTCCAGTCTTCACCTTCTCCTTCTCCTTCTTCTGTTTCTTCTGCTTCACCCTCCAGACTTCACCTTCTCCTTCTCTTTCTTCTGCTTCTTCTGATTCACCCTCCAGACTTCACCTTCTCCTTCTCCTTCTTCTGATTCTTCTGATTCACCCTCCAGACGTCACCTTCTCCTTCTCCTTCTTCTGCTTCTTCTGATTCACCCTCCTGACTTCACCTTCTCCTTCTCCTTCTTCTACTTCTTCTGATTCACCCTCCTGACTTCACCTTCTCCTTCTCCTTCTTCTACTTCTTCTGCTTCACCCTCCAGACTTCACCTTCTCCTTCTCCTTCTTCTACTTCTTCTGATTCACCCTTCAGACTTCACCTTCTCCTTCTCCTTTTTCTGCTTCTTCTGATTCACCCTCCAGACTTCACCTTCTCCTTCTCCTTATTCTGCTTCTTCTGATTCACCCTCCAGACTTCACCTTCTCCTTCTCCTTCTTCTGCTTCTTCTGATTCACCCTCCAGACTTCACCTTCTCCTTCTCCTTCGTCTACTTCTTCTGATTCACCCTCAAGACAACACCGTCTCCTTCTCCTTCTTCTACTTCTTCTGATTCACCCTCCAGACTTCACCTTCTCCTTCTCCTTCTTCTGCTTCTTCTGATTCACCCTCCTGACTTCACCTTCTCCTTCTCCTTCTTCTACTTCTTCTGATTCACCCTCCTGACTTCAACTTCTCCTTCTCCTTCTTCTACTTCTTCTGCTTCACCCTCCAGACTTCACCTTCTCCTTCTTCTACTTCTTCTGATTCACCCTCCAGACTTGACCTTCTCCTTCTCCTTCTTCTACTTATTCTGATTCACCCTCCAGACTTCACATTCTCCTTCTCCTTCTTCTGCTTCTTCTGCTTCACCGTCCTGACTTCACCTTCTCCTTCTCCTTCTTCTACTTCTTCTGCTTCATCCCGCTGACATCACCTTCTCCTTCTCCTTCTTCTGCTTCTTCTGATTCACCCTCCTAACTTCACCTTCTCCTTCTCCGTCTTCTGCTTCTTCTGATTCACCCTCCTGACTTCACCTTCTCCTTCTCCTTCTTCTCCTTCTTCTGATTCACCCTCCAGACTTCACCTTCTCCTTCTCCTTCTTCTGCTTCTTCTGATTCACCCTCCAGACTTCACCTTCTCCTTCTCCTTCTTCTGATTCTTCTGATTCACCCTCCAGACTTCACCTTCTCCTTCTCCTTCTTCTGCTTCTTCTGATTCACCCTCCTGACTTCACCTTCTCCTTCTCCTTCTTCTACTTCTTCTGATTCATCCTCCAGACTTCACCTTCTCCTTCTCCTTCTTCTGCTTCTTCTGATTCACCCTCCAGACTTCTCCTTCTCCTTCTCCTTCTTCTGCTTCATCTGATTCACCCTCCAGACTTCACCTTCTCCTTCTCCTTCTTCTGCTTCTTCTGATTCACCCTCCAGACTTCACCTTCTCCTTCTCCTTCTTCTCCTTCTTCTGATTCACCCTCCAGACTTCACCTTCTCCTTCTCCTTCGTCTACTTCTTCTGATTCACCCTCCAGACTACACCTTCTCCTTCTCCTTCTTCTACTTCTTCTGATTCACCCTCCAGACTTCACCTTCTCCTTCTCCTTCTTCTGTTTCTTCTGATTCACCGTCCAGACTTCACCTTCTCCTTCTCCTTCTTCTACTACTTCTGATTCACCCTCCGGACTTCACCTTCTCCTTCTCCTTCTTCTACTTCTTCTGATTCACCCTCCAGACTTCATCTTCTTATTCTCCTTCTTCTGCTTCTTCTGATTCACCCTCCAGACTTCACCTTCTCCTTCTCCTTCTTCTGCTTCTTCTGATTCACCCTCCAGACTTCACCTTCTCCTTCTCCTTCTTCTACTTCTTCTGATTCACCCTCCAGACTTCACCTTCTCCTTCTCCTTCTTCTACTTCTTCTGATTCACCCTCCAGTCTTCACCTTCTCCTTCTCCTTCTTCTGTTTCTTCTGCTTCACCCTCCAGACTTCACCTTCTCCTTCTCTTTCTTCTGCTTCTTCTGATTCACCCTCCAGACTTCACCTTCTCCTTCTCCTTCTTCTGATTCTTCTGATTCACCCTCCAGACTTCACCTTCTACTTCTCCTTCTTCTGCTTCTTCTGATTCACCCTCCTGACTTCATCTGTTCCTTCTCCTTCTTCTGCTTCTTTTGATTCACCCTCCAGACTTCACCTTCTCCTTCTCCTTCTTCTGCTTCTTCTGATTCACCCTCCAGACTTCACCTTCTCCTTCTCCTTCTTCTACTTCTTCTGATTCACCCTCCAGACTTCACTTTCTCCTTCTCCTTCTTCTACTTCTTCTGTTTCACCCTCCAGTCTTCACCTTCTCCTTCTCCTTCTTCTGTTTCTTCTGCTTCACCCTCCAGACTTCACCTTCTCCTTCTCTTTCTTCTGCTTCTTCTGATTCACCCTCCAGACTTCACCTTCTCCTTCTCCTTCTTCTGATTCTTCTGATTCACCCTCCAGACGTCACCTTCTCCTTCTCCTTCTTCTGCTTCTTCTGATTCACCCTCCTGACTTCACCTTCTCCTTCTCCTTCGTCTACTTCTTCTGATTCACCCTCCTGACTTCACCTTCTCCTTCTCCTTCTTCTACTTCTTCTGCTTCACCCTCCAGACTTCACCTTCTCCTTCTCCTTCTTCTACTTCTTCTGATTCACCCTTCAGACTTCACCTTCTCCTTCTCCTTTTTCTGCTTCTTCTGATTCACCCTCCAGACTTCACCTTCTCCTTCTCCTTATTCTGCTTCTTCTGATTCACCCTCCAGACTTCACCTTCTCCTTCTCCTTCTTCTGCTTCTTCTGATTCACCCTCCAGACTTCACCTTCTCCTTCTCCTTCGTCTACTTCTTCTGATTCACCCTCAAGACAACACCGTCTCCTTCTCCTTCTTCTACTTCTTCTGATTCACCCTCCAGACTTCACCTTCTCCTTCTCCTTCTTCTGCTTCTTCAGATTCACCCTCCTGACTTCACCTTCTCCTTCTCCTTCTTCTACTTCTTCTGATTCACCCTCCTGACTTCAACTTCTCCTTCTCCTTCTTCTACTTCTTCTGCTTCACCCTCCAGACTTCACCTTCTCCTTCTCCTTCTTCTACTTCTTCTGATTCACCCTCCAGACTTGACCTTCTCCTTCTCCTTCTTCTACTTATTCTGATTCACCCTCCAGACTTCACATTCTCCTTCTCCTTCTTCTGCTTCTTCTGCTTCACCGTCCTGACTTCACCTTCTCCTTCTCCTTCTTCTACTTCTTCTGCTTCATCCCGCTGACATCACCTTCTCCTTCTCCTTCTTCTGCTTCTTCTGATTCACCCTCCTAACTTCACCTTCTCCTTCTCCGTCTTCTGCGTCTTCTGATTCACCCTCCTGACTTCACCTTCTCCTTCTCCTTCTTCTCCTTCTTCTGATTCACCCTCCAGACTTAACCTTCTCCTTCTCCTTCCTCTGTATCTTCTGATTCACCCTCCAGACTTCACCTTCTCCTTCTCCTTCTTCTGATTCTTCTGATTCACCCTCCAGACTTCACCTTCTCCTTCTCCTTCTTCTGCTTCTTCTGATTCACCCTCCTGACTTCACCTTCTCCTTCTCCTTCTTCTACGTCTTCTGATTCACCCTCCAGACTTCACCTTCTCCTTCTCCTTCTTCTCCTTCTTCTGATTCACCCTCCAGACTTCACCTTCTCCTTCTCCTTCGTCTACTTCTTCTGATTCACCCTCCAGACTACATCTTCTCCTTCTCCTTCTTCTACTTCTTCTGATTCACCCTCCAGACTTCACCTTCTCCTTCTCCTTCTTCTGTTTCTTCTGATTCACCGTCCAGACTTCACCTTCTCCTTCTCCTTCTTCTACTACTTCTGATTCACCCTCCAGACTTCACCTTCTCCTTCTCCTTCTTCTACTTCTTCTGATTAACCCTCCAGACTTCATCTTCTTATTCTCCTTCTTCTGCTTCTTCTGATTCACCCTCCAGACTTCACCTTCTCCTTCTCCTTCTTCTGCTTCTTCTGATTCACCCTCCAGACTTCACCTTCTCCTTCTCCTTCTTCTACTTCTTCTGATTCACCCTCCAGACTTCAGCTTCTCCTTCTCCTTCTTCTACTTCTTCTGATTCACCCTCCAGTCTTCACCTTCTCCTTCTCCTTCTTCTGTTTCTTCTGCTTCACCCTCCAGACTTCACCTTCTCCTTCTCTTTCTTCTGCTTCTTCTGATTCACCCTCCAGACTTCACCTTCTCCTTCTCCTTCTTCTGATTCTTCTGATTCACCCTCCAGACTTCACCTTCTCCTTCTCCTTCTTCTGCTTCTTCTGATTCACCCTCCTGACTTCACCTTCTACTTCTCCTTCTTCTACTTCTTCTGATTCACCCTCCTGACTTCACCTTCTCCTTCTCCTTCTTCTACTTCTTCTGCTTCACCCTCCAGACTTCATCTTCTCCTTCTCCTTCTTCTGCTTCTTCTGATTCACCCTCCAGACTTAACCTTCTCCTGCTCCTTATTCTGCTTCTTCTGATTCACCCTCCAGACTTCACCTTCTCCTTCTCCTTATTCTGCTTCTTCTGATTCACCCTCCAGACTTCACCTTCTCATTCTCCTTCCTCTGCTTCTTCTGATTCACCCTCCAGACTTCACCTTCTCCTTCTCCTTCTTCTGATTCTTCTGATTCACCCTCCAGACTTCACCTTCTCCTTCTCCTTCTTCTGCTTCTTCTGATTCACCCTCCTGACTTCACCTTCTCCTTCTCCTTCTTCTACTTATTCTGATTCACCCTCCTGAATTCACCTTCTTCTTCTCCTTCTTCTACTTCTTCTGCTTCACCCTCCAGACTTCACCTTCTCCTTCTCCTTCTTCTACTTCTTCTGATTCACCCTCCAGACTTCACCTTCTCCTTCTCCTTCTTCTGCTTCTTCTGATTCACCCTCCAGACTTCACCTTCTCCTTCTCCTTATTCTGCTTCTTCTGATTCACTCTCCAGACTTCACCTTCTCCTTCTCCTTCTTCTGCTTCTTCTGATTCACACTCCAGACTTCACCTTCTCCTTCTCCTTCTTCTACTTCTTCTGAATCACCCTCCAGACTTCACCTTCTCCTTCTCTTTCTTCTGCTTCTTCTGATTCACCCTCCAGACTTCACCTTCTCCATCTCCTTCTTCTGATTCTTCTGATTCACCCTCCAGACTTCACCTTCTTCTTCTCCTTCTTCTGCTTCTTCTGATTCACCCTCCTGACTTCACCTTCTCCTTCTCCTTCTTCTACATCTTCTGATTCACCCTCCTGACTTCACCTTCTCCTTCTCCTTCTTCTACTTCTTCTGCTTCACCCTCCAGACTTCACCTTCTCCTTCTCCTTCTTCTACTTCTTCTGATTCACCCTCCAGACTTGACCTTCTCCTTCTCCTTCTTCTACTTCTTCTGATTCACCCTCCAGACTTCACCTTCTCCTTCTCCTTCTTCTGCTTCTTCTGCTTCACCGTCCTGACTTCACCTTCTCCTTCTCCTTCTTCTACTTCTTCTGCTTCATCCCCCTGACATCACCTGCTCCTTCTCCTTCTTCTGCGTCTTCTGATTCACCCTCCTAACTTCACCTTCTCCTTCTCCTTCTTCTGCTTCTTCTGATTCACCCTCCTGACTTCACCTTCTCCTTCTCCTTCTTTTGCTTCTTCTGATTCACCCTCCAGACTTCACCTTCTCCTTCTCCTTCTTCTGCTTCTTCTGATTCACCCTCCAGACTTCACCTTCTCCTTCTCCTTCTTCTGCTTCTTCTGATTCACCCTCCAGACCTCACCTTCTCCTTCTCCTTCTTCTACTTCTTCTGATTCACCCTCCAGACTTCATCTTCTCCTTCTCCTTCTTCTGCTTCTTCTGATTCACCCTCCAGACTTCACCTTCTCCTTCTCCTTCTTCTACTTCTTCTGATTCACCCTCCAGACTTCACCTTCTCCTTCTCCTTCTTCTACTTCTTCTGATTCACCCTCCAGACTTGACCTTCTCCTTCTCCTTCTTCTACTTCTTCTGATTCACCCTCCAGACTTCACCTTCTCCTTCTCCTTCTTCTGCTTCTTCTGCTTCACCGTCCTGACTTCACCTTCTCCTTCTCCTTCTTCTACTTCTTCTGCTTCATCCCCCTGACATCACCTGCTCCTTCTCTTTCTTCTGCTTCTTCTGATTCACCCTCCTAACTTCACCTTCCCCTTCTACTTCTTCTGCTTCTTCTGATTCACCCTCCTGACTTCACCTTCTCCTTCTCCTTCTTCTGCTTCTTCTGATTCAGCCTCCAGACTTCACCTTCTCCTTCTCTTTCTTCTGCTTCTTCTAATTCACCCTCCAGACTTCACCTTCTCCTTCTCCTTCTTCTGAATCTTCAGATTCACCCTCCAGACTTCACCTTCTCCTTCTCCTTCTTCTGCTTCTTCTGATTCACCCTCCTGACTTCACCTTCTCCTTCTCCTTCTTCTACTTCTTCTGATTCACCCTCCTGACTTCACCTTCTCCTTCTCCTTCTTCTACTTCTTCTGCTTCACCCTCCAGACTTCACCTTCTCCTTCTCCTTCTTCTACTTCTTCTGATTCACCCTCCAGACTTGATCTTCTCCTTCTCCTTCTTCTACTTATTCTGATTCACCCTCCAGACTTCACCTTCTCCTTCTCCTTCTTCTGCTTCTTCTGCTTCACCGTCCTGACTTCACCTTCTCCTTCTCCTTCTTCTACTTCTTCTGCTTCATCCCGCTGACATCACCTGCTCCTTCTCCTTCTTCTGCTTCTTCTGATTCACCCTCCTAACTTCACCTTCTCCTTCTCCTTCTTCTGCTTCTTCTGATTCACCCTCCTGACTTCACCTTCTCCTTCTCCTTCTTCTGCTTCTTCTGATTCACCCTCCAGACTTCACCTTCTCCTTCTCCTTCTTCTGCTTCTTCTGATTCACTCTCCAGACTTCACCTTCTCCTTCTCCTTCTTCTGATTCTTCTGATTCACCCTCCAGACTTCACCTTCTCCTTCTCCTTCTTCTGCTTCTTCTGATTCACCCTCCTGACCTCACCTTCTCCTTCTCCTTCTTCTACTTCTTCTGATTCACCCTCCTGACTTCACCTTCTCCTTCTCCTTCTTCTGCTTCTTCTGCTTCACCCTCCAGACTTCACCTTCTCCTTCTCCTTCTTCTGCTTCTTCTGATTCACCCTCCAGACTTCACCTTCTCCTTCTTCTGCTTCTTCTGATTCACCCTCCAGACTTCACCTTCTCCTTCTCCTTCTTCTACTTCTTCTGATTCACCCTCCAGACTTCACCTTCTCCATTTCCTTCTTCTGCTTCTTCTGATTCACCCTCCAGACTTCACCTTCTCCTTCTCCTTCGTCTACTTCTTCTGATTGACCCTCCAGACTACACCTTCTCCTTCTCCTTCTTCTACTTCTTCTGATTCACCCTCCAGACTTCACCTTCTCCTTCTCCTTCTTCTGTTTCTTCTGATTCACCGTCCAGACTTCACCTTCTCCTTCTCCTTCTTCTACTACTTCTGATTCACCCTCCAGACTTCACCTTCTCCTTCTCCTTCTTCTACTTCTTCTGATTCACCCTCCAGACTTCTTCTTCTCCTTCTCCTTCTTCTGCTTCTTCTGATTCACCCTCCAGACTTCACCTTCTCCTTCTCCTTCTTCTGCTTCTTCTGATTCACCCTCCAGACTTCACCTTCTCCTTCTCCTTCTTCTACTTCTTCTGATTCACCCTCCAGACTTCACCTTCTCCTTCTCCTTCTTCTACTTCTTCTGATTCACCCTCCAGTCTTCACCTTCTCCTTCTCCTTCTTCTATTTCTTCTGCTTCACCCTCCAGACTTCACCTTCTCCTTCTCTTTCTTCTTCTTCTTCTGATTCACCCTCCAGACTTCACCTTCTCCTTCTCCTTCTTCTGATTCTTCTGATTCACCCTCCAGACTTCACCTTCTCCTTCTCCTTCTTCTGCTTCTTCTGATTCACCCTCCTGACTTCACCTTCTCCTTCTCCTTCTTCTACTTCTACTGCTTCACCCTCCAGACTTCACCTTCTCCTTCTCCTTCTTCTACTTCTTCTGATTCACCCTCCAGACTTCATCTTCTCCTTCTCCTTCTTCTGCTTCTTCTGATTCACCCTCCAGACTTCACCTTCTCCTTCTCCTTATTCTGCTTCTTCTGATTCACCCTCCAGACTTCACCTTCTCCTTCTCCTTATTCTGCTTCTTCTGATTCACCCTCCAGACTTCACCTTCTCATTCTCCTTCCTCTGCTTCTTCTGATTCACCCTCCAGACTTCACCTTCTCCTTCTCCTTCTTCTGATTCTTCTGATTCACCCTCCAGACTTCACCTTCTCCTTCTCCTTCTTCTGCTTCTTCTGATTCACCCTCCTGACTTCACCTTCTCCTTCTCCTTCTTCTACTTCTTCTGATTCACCCTCCTGACTGCACCTTCTCCTTCTCCTTCTTCTACTTCTTCTGCTTCACCCACCAGACTTCACCTTCTCCTTCTCCTTCTTCTACTTCTTCTGATTCACCCTCCAGACTTCACCTTCTCCTTCTCCTTCTTCTGCTTCTTCTGATTCACCCTCCAGACTTCACCTTCTCCTTCTCCTTATTCTGCTTCTTCTGATTCACTCTCCAGACTTCACCTTCTCCTTCTCCTTCTTCTGCTTCTTCTGATTCACACTCCAGACTTCACCTTCTCCTTCTCCTTCTTCTACTTCTTCTGATTCACCCTCCAGACTTCACCTTCTCCTTCTCTTTCTTCTGCTTCATCTGATTCACCCTCCAGACTTCACCTTCTCCTTCTCCTTCTTCTGATTCTTCTGATTCACCCTTCAGACTTCACCTTCTTCTTCTCCTTCTTCTGCTTCTTCTGATTCACCCTCCTGACTTCACCTTCTCCTTCTCCTTCTTCTACTTCTTCTGATTCACCCTCCTGACTTCACCTTCTCCTTCTCCTTCTTCTACTTCTTCTGCTTCACCCTCCAGACTTCACCTTCTCCTTCTCCTTCTTCTACTTCTTCTGATTCACCCTCCAGACTTGACCTTCTCCTTCTCCTTCTTCTACTTCTTCTGATTCACCCTCCAGACTTCACCTTCTCCTTCTCCTTCTTCTGCTTCTTCTGCTTCACCGTCCTGACTTCACCTTCTCCTTCTCCTTCTTCTACTTCTTCTGCTTCATCCCCCTGACATCACCTGCTCCTTCTCCTTCTTCTGCTTCTTCTGATTCACCTTCCTAACTTCACCTTCTCCTTCTCCTTCTTCTGCTTCTTGTGATTCACCCTCCTGACTTCACCTTCTCCTTCTCCTTCTTCTGCTTCTTCTGATTCACCCTCCAGACTTCACCTTCTCCTTCTCCTTCTTCTGCTTCTTCTGATTCACCCTCCAGACTTCACCTTCTCCTTCTCCTTCTTCTGCTTCTTCTGATTCACCCTCCAGACCTCACCTTCTCCTTCTCCTTCTTCTACTTCTTCTGATTCACCCTCCAGACTTCATCTGTTCCTTCTCCTTCTTCTGCTTCTTTTGATTCACCCTCCAGACTTCACCTTCTCCTTCTCCTTCTTCTGCTTCTTCTGATTCACCCTCCAGACTTCACCTTCTCCTTCTCCTTCTTCTACTTCTTCTGATTCACCCTCCAGACTTCACCTTCTCCTTCTCCTTCTTCTACTTCTTCTGATTCACCCTCCAGTCTTCACCTTCTCCTTCTCCTTCTTCTGTTTCTTCTGCTTCACCCTCCAGACTTCACCTTCTCCTTCTCTTTCTTCTGCTTCTTCTGATTCACCCTCCAGACTTCACCTTCTCCTTCTCCTTCTTCTGATTCTTCTGATTCACCCTCCAGACGTCACCTTCTCCTTCTCCTTCTTCTGCTTCTTCTGATTCACCCTCCTGACTTCACCTTCTCCTTCTCCTTCTTCTACTTCTTCTGATTCACCCTCCTGACTTCACCTTCTCCTTCTCCTTCTTCTACTTCTTCTGCTTAACCCTCCAGACTTCACCTTCTCCTTCTCCTTATTCTGCTTCTTCTGATTCACCCTCCAGACTTCACCTTCTCCTTCTCCTTCTTCTGCTTCTTCTGATTCACCCTCCAGACTTCACCTTCTCCTTCTCCTTCGTCTACTTCTTCTGATTCACCCTCAAGACAACACCGTCTCCTTCTCCTTCTTCTACTTCTTCTGATTCACCCTCCAGACTTCACCTTCTCCTTCTCCTTCTTCTGCTTCTTCTGATTCACCCTCCTGACTTCACCTTCTCCTTCTCCTTCTTCTACTTCTTCTGATTCACCCTCCTGACTTCAACTTCTCCTTCTCCTTCTTCTACTTCTTCTGCTTCACCCTCCAGACTTCACCTTCTCCTTCTCCTTCTTCTACTTCTTCTGATTCACCCTCCAGACTTGACCTTCTCCTTCTCCTTCTTCTACTTATTCTGATTCACCCTCCAGACTTCACATTCTCCTTCTCCTTCTTCTGCTTCTTCTGCTTCACCGTCCTGACTTCACCTTCTTCTTCTCCTTCTTCTACTTCTTCTGCTTCATCCCGCTGACATCACCTTCTCCTTCTCCTTCTTCTGCTTCTTCTGATTCACCCTCCTAACTTCACCTTCTCCTTCTCCGTCTTCTGCTTCTTCTGATTCACCCTCCTGACTTCACCTTCTCCTTCTCCTTCTTCTCCTTCTTCTGATTCACCCTCCAGACTTCACCTTCTCCTTCTCCTTCTTCTGCTTCTTCTGATTCACCCTCCAGACTTCACCTTCTCCTTCTCCTTCTTCTGATTCTTCTGATTCACCCTCCAGACTTCACCTTCTCCTTCTCCTTCTTCTGCTTCTTCTGATTCACCCTCCTGACTTCACCTTCTCCTTCTCCTTCTTCTACTTCTTCTGATTCACCCTCCAGACTTCACCTTCTCCTTTTCCTTCTTCTGCTTCTTCTGATTCACCCTCCAGACTTCTCCTTCTCCTTCTCCTTCTTCTGCTTCTTCTGATTCACCCTCCAGACTTCACCTTCTCCTTCTCCTTCTTCTGCTTCTTCTGATTCACCCTCCAGACTTCACCTTCTCCTTCTCCTTCTTCTCCTTCTTCTGATTCACCCTCCAGACTTCACCTTCTCCTTCTCCTTCGTCTACTTCTTCTGATTCACCCTCCAGACTACACCTTCTCCTTCTCCTTCTTCTACTTCTTCTGATTCACCCTCCAGACTTCACCTTCTCCTTCTCCTTCTTCTGTTTCTTCTGATTCACCGTCCAGACTTCACCTTCTCCTTCTCCTTCTTCTACTACTTCTGATTCACCCTCCAGACTTCACCTTCTCCTTCTCCTTCTTCTACTTCTTCTGATTCACCCTCCAGACTTCATCTTCTTATTCTCCTTCTTCTGCTTCTTCTGATTCACCCTCCAGACTTCACCTTCTCCTTCTCCTTCTTCTGCTTCTTCTGATTCACCCTCCAGACTTCACCTTCTCCTTCTCCTTCTTCTGCTTCTTCTGATTCACCCTCCAGACTTCACCTTCTCCTTCTCCTTCTTCTACTTCTTCTGATTCACCCTCCAGTCTTCACCTTCTCCTTCTCCTTCTTCTGTTTCTTCTGCTTCACCCTCCAGACTTCACCTTCTCCTTCTCTTTCTTCTGCTTCTTCTGATTCACCCTCCAGACTTCACCTTCTCCTTCTCCTTCTTCTGATTCTTCTGATTCACCCTCCAGACTTCACCTTCTCCTTCTCCTTCTTCTGCTTCTTCTGATTCACCCTCCTGACTTCACCTGTTCCTTCTCCTTCTTCTGCTTCTTTTGATTCACCCTCCAGACTTCACCTTCTCCTTCTCCTTCTTCTGCTTCTTCTGATTCACCCTCCAGACTTCACCTTCTCCTTCTCCTTCTTCTACTTCTTCTGATTCACCCTCCAGACTTCACCTTCTCCTTCTCCTTCTTCTACTTCTTCTGATTCACCCTCCAGTCTTCACCTTCTCCTTCTCCTTCTTCTGTTTCTTCTGCTTCACCCTCCAGACTTCACCTTCTCCTTCTCTTTCTTCTGCTTCTTCTGATTCACCCTCCAGACTTCACCTTCTCCTTCTCCTTCTTCTGATTCTTCTGATTCACCCTCCAGACGTCACCTTCTCCTTCTCCTTCTTCTGCTTCTTCTGATTCACCCTCCTGACTTCACCTTCTCCTTCTCCTTCTTCTACTTCTTCTGATTCACCCTCCTGACTTCACCTTCTCCTTCTCCTTCTTCTACTTCTTCTGCTTCACCCTCCAGACTTCACCTTCTCCTTCTCCTTCTTCTACTTCTTCTGATTCACCCTTCAGACTTCACCTTCTCCTTCTCCTTTTTCTGCTTCTTCTGATTCACCCTCCAGACTTCACCTGTTCCTTCTCCTTCTTCTGCTTCTTTTGATTCACCCTCCAGACTTCACCTTCTCCTTCTCCTTCTTCTGCTTCTTCTGATTCACCCTCCAGACTTCACCTTCTCCTTCTCCTTCTTCTACTTCTTCTGATTCACCCTTCAGACTTCACCTTCTCCTTCTCCTTTTTCTGCTTCTTCTGATTCACCCTCCTGACTTCACCTGTTCCTTCTCCTTCTTCTGCTTCTTTTGATTCACCCTCCAGACTTCACCTTCTCCTTCTCCTTCTTCTGCTTCTTCTGATTCACCCTCCAGACTTCACCTTCTCCTTCTCCTTCTTCTACTTCTTCTGATTCACCCTCCAGACTTCACCTTCTCCTTCTCCTTCTTCTACTTCTTCTGATTCACCCTCCAGTCTTCACCTTCTCCTTCTCCTTCTTCTGTTTCTTCTGCTTCACCCTCCAGACTTCACCTTCTCCTTCTCTTTCTTCTGCTTCTTCTGATTCACCCTCCAGACTTCACCTTCTCCTTCTCCTTCTTCTGATTCTTCTGATTCACCCTCCAGACGTCACCTTCTCCTTCTCCTTCTTCTGATTCTTCTGATTCACCCTCCAGACGTCACCTTCTCCTTCTCCTTCTTCTGCTTCTTCTGATTCACCCTCCTGACTTCACCTTCTCCTTCTCTTTCTTCTGCTTCATCTGATTCACCCTCCAGACTTCACCTTCTCCTTCTCCTTCTTCTGATTCTTCTGATTCACCCTCCAGACTTCACCTTCTCCTTCTCCTTCTTCTGATTCTTCTGATTCACCCTCCAGACGTCACCTTCTCCTTCTCCTTCTTCTGCTTCTTCTGATTCACCCTCCTGACTTCACCTTCTCCTTCTCCTTCTTCTACTTCTTCTGCTTCACCCTCCAGACTTCACCTTCTCCTTCTCCTTCTTCTACTTCTTCTGATTCACCCTCCAGACTTGACCTTCTCCTTCTCCTTCTTCTACTTCTTCTGATTCACCCTCCAGACTTCACCTTCTCCTTCTCCTTCTTCTGCTTCTTCTGCTTCACCGTCCTGACTTCACCTTCTCCTTCTCCTTCTTCTACTTCTTCTGCTTCATCCCCCTGACATCACCTGCTCCTTCTCCTTCTTCTGCTTCTTCTGATTCACCTTCCTAACTTCACCTTCTCCTTCTCCTTCTTCTGCTTCTTCTGATTCACCCTCCTGACTTCACCTTCTCCTTCTCCTTCTTCTGCTTCTTCTGATTCACCCTCCAGACTTCACCTTCTCCTTCTCCTTCTTCTGCTTCTTCTGATTCACCCTCCAGACTTCACCTTCTCCTTCTCCTTCTTCTGCTTCTTCTGATTCACCCTCCAGACCTCACCTTCTCCTTCTCCTTCTTCTACTTCTTCTGATTCACCCTCCAGACTTCATCTGTTCCTTCTCCTTCTTCTGCTTCTTTTGATTCACCCTCCAGACTTCACCTTCTCCTTCTCCTTCTTCTGCTTCTTCTGATTCACCCTCCAGACTTCACCTTCTCCTTCTCCTTCTTCTACTTCTTCTGATTCACCCTCCAGACTTCACCTTCTCCTTCTCCTTCTTCTACTTCTTCTGATTCACCCTCCAGTCTTCACCTTCTCCTTCTCCTTCTTCTGTTTCTTCTGCTTCACCCTCCAGACTTCACCTTCTCCTTCTCTTTCTTCTGCTTCTTCTGATTCACCCTCCAGACTTCACCTTCTCCTTCTCCTTCTTCTGATTCTTCTGATTCACCCTCCAGACGTCACCTTCTCCTTCTCCTTCTTCTGCTTCTTCTGATTCACCCTCCTGACTTCACCTTCTCCTTCTCCTTCTTCTACTTCTTCTGATTCACCCTCCTGACTTCACCTTCTCCTTCTCCTTCTTCTACTTCTTCTGCTTAACCCTCCAGACTTCACCTTCTCCTTCTCCTTCTTCTACTTCTTCTGATTCACCCTTCAGACTTCACCTTTTCCTTCTCCTTTTTCTGCTTCTTCTGATTCACCCTCCAGACTTCACCTTCTCCTTCTCCTTATTCTGCTTCTTCTGATTCACCCTCCAGACTTCACCTTCTCCTTCTCCTTCTTCTGCTTCTTCTGATTCACCCTCCAGACTTCACCTTCTCCTTCTCCTTCGTCTACTTCTTCTGATTCACCCTCAAGACAACACCGTCTCCTTCTCCTTCTTCTACTTCTTCTGATTCACCCTCCAGACTTCACCTTCTCCTTCTCCTTCTTCTGCTTCTTCTGATTCACCCTCCTGACTTCACCTTCTCCTTCTCCTTCTTCTACTTCTTCTGATTCACCCTCCTGACTTCAACTTCTCCTTCTCCTTCTTCTACTTCTTCTGCTTCACCCTCCAGACTTCACCTTCTCCTTCTCCTTCTTCTACTTCTTCTGATTCACCCTCCAGACTTGACCTTCTCCTTCTCCTTCTTCTACTTGTTCTGATTCACCCTCCAGACTTCACATTCTCCTTCTCCTTCTTCTGCTTCTTCTGCTTCACCGTCCTGACTTCACCTTCTTCTTCTCCTTCTTCTACTTCTTCTGCTTCATCCCGCTGACATCACCTTCTCCTTCTCCTTCTTCTGCTTCTTCTGATTCACCCTCCTAACTTCACCTTCTCCTTCTCCGTCTTCTGCTTCTTCTGATTCACCCTCCTGACTTCACCTTCTCCTTCTCCTTCTTCTGATTCTTCTGATTCACCCTCCAGACTTCACCTTCTCCTTCTCCTTCTTCTGCTTCTTCTGATTCACCCTCCTGACTTCACCTTCTCCTTCTCCTTCTTCTACTTCTTCTGATTCACCCTCCAGACTTCACCTTCTCCTTTTCCTTCTTCTGCTTCTTCTGATTCACCCTCCAGACTTCTCCTTCTCCTTCTCCTTCTTCTGCTTCTTCTGATTCACCCTCCAGACTTCACCTTCTCCTTCTCCTTCTTCTGCTTCTTCTGATTCACCCTCCAGACTTCACCTTCTCCTTCTCCTTCTTCTCCTTCTTCTGATTCACCCTCCAGACTTCACCTTCTCCTTCTCCTTCGTCTACTTCTTCTGATTCACCCTCCAGACTACACCTTCTCCTTCTCCTTCTTCTACTTCTTCTGATTCACCCTCCAGACTTCACCTTCTCCTTCTCCTTCTTCTGTTTCTTCTGATTCACCGTCCAGACTTCACCTTCTCCTTCTCCTTCTTCTACTACTTCTGATTCACCCTCCAGACTTCACCTTCTCCTTCTCCTTCTTCTACTTCTTCTGATTCACCCTCCAGACTTCATCTTCTTATTCTCCTTCTTCTGCTTCTTCTGATTCACCCTCCAGACTTCACCTTCTCCTTCTCCTTCTTCTGCTTCTTCTGATTCACCCTCCAGACTTCACCTTCTCCTTCTCCTTCTTCTGCTTCTTCTGATTCACCCTCCAGACTTCACCTTCTCCTTCTCCTTCTTCTACTTCTTCTGATTCACCCTCCAGTCTTCACCTTCTCCTTCTCCTTCTTCTGTTTCTTCTGCTTCACCCTCCAGACTTCACCTTCTCCTTCTCTTTCTTCTGCTTCTTCTGATTCACCCTCCAGACTTCACCTTCTCCTTCTCCTTCTTCTGATTCTTCTGATTCACCCTCCAGACTTCACCTTCTCCTTCTCCTTCTTCTGCTTCTTCTGATTCACCCTCCTGACTTCACCTGTTCCTTCTCCTTCTTCTGCTTCTTTTGATTCACCCTCCAGACTTCACCTTCTCCTTCTCCTTCTTCTGCTTCTTCTGATTCACCCTCCAGACTTCACCTTCTCCTTCTCCTTCTTCTACTTCTTCTGATTCACCCTCCAGACTTCACCTTCTCCTTCTCCTTCTTCTACTTCTTCTGATTCACCCTCCAGTCTTCACCTTCTCCTTCTCCTTCTTCTGTTTCTTCTGCTTCACCCTCCAGACTTCACCTTCTCCTTCTCTTTCTTCTGCTTCTTCTGATTCACCCTCCAGACTTCACCTTCTCCTTCTCCTTCTTCTGATTCTTCTGATTCACCCTCCAGACGTCACCTTCTCCTTCTCCTTCTTCTGCTTCTTCTGATTCACCCTCCTGACTTCACCTTCTCCTTCTCCTTCTTCTACTTCTTCTGATTCACCCTCCTGACTTCACCTTCTGCTTCTCCTTCTTCTACTTCTTCTGCTTCACCCTCCAGACTTCACCTTCTCCTTCTCCTTCTTCTACTTCTTCTGATTCACCCTTCAGACTTCACCTTCTCCTTCTCCTTTTTCTGCTTCTTCTGATTCACCCTCCAGACTTCACCTGTTCCTTCTCCTTCTTCTGCTTCTTTTGATTCACCCTCCAGACTTCACCTTCTCCTTCTCCTTCTTCTGCTTCTTCTGATTCACCCTCCAGACTTCACCTTCTCCTTCTCCTTCTTCTACTTCTTCTGATTCACCCTTCAGACTTCACCTTCTCCTTCTCCTTTTTCTGCTTCTTCTGATTCACCCTCCTGACTTCACCTGTTCCTTCTCCTTCTTCTGCTTCTTTTGATTCACCCTCCAGACTTCACCTTCTCCTTCTCCTTCTTCTGCTTCTTCTGATTCACCCTCCAGACTTCACCTTCTCCTTCTCCTTCTTCTACTTCTTCTGATTCACCCTCCAGACTTCACCTTCTCCTTCTCCTTCTTCTACTTCTTCTGATTCACCCTCCAGTCTTCACCTTCTCCTTCTCCTTCTTCTGTTTCTTCTGCTTCACCCTCCAGACTTCACCTTCTCCTTCTCTTTCTTCTGCTTCTTCTGATTCACCCTCCAGACTTCACCTTCTCCTTCTCCTTCTTCTGATTCTTCTGATTCACCCTCCAGACGTCACCTTCTCCTTCTCCTTCTTCTGCTTCTTCTGATTCACCCTCCTGACTTCACCTTCTCCTTCTCCTTCTTCTACTTCTTCTGATTCACCCTCCTGACTTCACCTTCTCCTTCTCCTTCTTCTACTTCTTCTGCTTCACCCTCCAGACTTCACCTTCTCCTTCTCCTTCTTCTACTTCTTCTGATTCACCCTTCAGACTTCACCTTCTCCTTCTCCTTTTTCTGCTTCTTCTGATTCACCCTCCAGACTTCACCTTCTCCTTCTCCTTCTTCTGCTTCTTCTGATTCACCCTCCAGGCTTCACCTTCTCCTTCTCCTTCGTCTACTTCTTCTGATTCACCCTCAAGACAACACCGTCTCCTTCTCCTTCTTCTACTTCTTCTGATTCACCCTCCAGACTTCACCTTCTCCTTCTCCTTCTTCTGCTTCTTCTGATTCACCCTCCTGACTTCACCTTCTCCTTCTCCTTCTTCTACTTCTTCTGATTCACCCTCCTGACTTCAACTTCTCCTTCTCCTTCTTCTACTTCTTCTGCTTCACCCTCCAGACTTCACCTTCTCCTTCTCCTTCTTCTACTTCTTCTGATTCACCCTCCAGACTTGACCTTCTCCTTCTCCTTCTTCTACTTATTCTGATTCACCCTCCAGACTTCACATTCTCCTTCTCCTTCTTCTGCTTCTTCTGCTTCACCGTCCTGACTTCACCTTCTCCTTCTCCTTCTTCTACTTCTTCTGCTTCATCCCGCTGACATCACCTTCTCCTTCTCCTTCTTCTGCTTCTTCTGATTCACCCTCCTAACTTCACCTTCTCCTTCTCCGTCTTCTGCTTCTTCTGATTCACCCTCCTGACTTCACCTTCTCCTTCTCCTTCTTCTCCTTCTTCTGATTCACCCTCCAGACTTCACCTTCTCCTTCTCCTTCTTCTGCTTCTTCTGATTCACCCTCCAGATTTCACCTTCTCCTTCTCCTTCTTCTGATTCTTCTGATTCACCCTCCAGACTTCACCTTCTCCTTCTCCTTCTTCTGCTTCTTCTGATTCACCCTCCTGACTTCACCTTCTCCTTCTCCTTCTTCTACTTCTTCTGATTCACCCTCCAGACTTCACCTTCTCCTTCTCCTTCTTCTGCTTCTTCTGATTCACCCTCCAGACTTCTCCTTCTCCTTCTCCTTCTTCTGCTTCTTCTGATTCACCCTCCAGACTTCACCTTCTCCTTCTCCTTCTTCTGCTTCTTCTGATTCACCCTCCAGACTTCACCTTCTCCTTCTCCTTCTTCTCCTTCTTCTGATTCACCCTCCAGACTTCACCTTCTCCTTCTCCTTCGTCTACTTCTTCTGATTCACCCTCCAGACTACACCTTCTCCTTCTCCTTCTTCTACTTCTTCTGATTCACCCTCCAGACTTCACCTTCTCCTTCTCCTTCTTCTGTTTCTTCTGATTCACCGTCCAGACTTCACCTTCTCCTTCTCCTTCTTCTACTACTTCTGATTCACCCTCCAGACTTCACCTTCTCCTTCTCCTTCTTCTACTTCTTCTGATTCACCCTCCAGACTTCATCTTCTTATTCTCCTTCTTCTGCTTCTTCTGATTCACCCTCCAGACTTCACCTTCTCCTTCTCCTTCTTCTGCTTCTTCTGATTCACCCTCCAGACTTCACCTTCTCCTTCTCCTTCTTCTACTTCTTCTGATTCACCCTCCAGACTTCACCTTCTCCTTCTCCTTCTTCTACTTCTTCTGATTCACCCTCCAGTCTTCACCTTCTCCTTCTCCTTCTTCTGTTTCTTCTGCTTCACCCTCCAGACTTCATCTTCTCCTTCTCTTTCTTCTGCTTCTTCTGATTCACCCTCCAGACTTCACCTTCTCCTTCTCCTTCTTCTGATTCTTCTGATTCACCCTCCAGACTTCACCTTCTCCTTCTCCTTCTTCTGCTTCTTCTGATTCACCCTCCTGACTTCACCTTCTCCTTCTCCTTCTTCTACTTCTTCTGATTCACCCTCCTGACTTCACCTTCTCCTTCTCCTTCTTCTACTTCTTCTGCTTCACCCTCCAGACTTCACCTTCTCCTTCTCCTTCTTCTACTTCTTCTGCTTCACCCTCCAGACTTCATCTTCTCCTTCTCCTTCTTCTGCTTCTTCTGATTCACCCTCCAGACTTAACCTTCTCCTTCTCCTTCTTCTACTTCTTCTGAATCACCCTCCAGACTTCACCTTCTCCTTCTCTTTCTTCTGCTTCTTCTGATTCACCCTCCAGACTTCACCTTCTCCTTCTCCTTCTTCTGATTCTTCTGATTCACCCTCCAGACTTCACCTTCTTCTTCTCCTTCTTCTGCTTCTTCTGATTCACCCTCCTGACTTCACCTTCTCCTTCTCCTTCTTCTACTTCTTCTGCTTCACCCTCCAGACTTCACCTTCTCCTTCTCCTTCTTCTACTTCTTCTGATTCACCCTCCAGACTTGACCTTCTCCTTCTCCTTCTTCTGCTTCTTCTGCTTCACCGTCCTGACTTCACCTTCTCCTTCTCCTTCTTCTACTTCTTCTGCTTCATCCCCCTGACATCACCTGCTCCTTCTCCTTCTTCTGCTTCTTCTGATTCACCCTCCTAACTTCACCTTCTCCTTCTCCTTCTTCTGCTTCTTCTGATTCACCCTCCTGACTTCTCCTTCTCCTTCTCCTTCTTTTGCTTCTTCTGATTCACCCTCCAGACTTCACCTTCTCCTTCTCCTTCTTCTGCTTCTTCTGATTCACCCTCCAGACTTCACCTTCTCCTTCTCCTTCTTCTGCTTCTTCTGATTCACCCTCCAGACCTCACCTTCTCCTTCTCCTTCTTCTACTTCTTCTGATTCACCCTCCAGACTTCATCTTCTCCTTCTCCTTCTTCTGCTTCTTCTGATTCACCCTCCAGACTTCACCTTCTCCTTCTCCTTCTTCTGCTTCTTCTGATTCACCCTCCAGACTTCACCTTCTCCTTCTCCTTCTTCTACTTCTTCTGATTCACCCTCCAGACTTCACCTTCTCCTTCTCCTTCTTCTACTTCTTCTGATTCACCCTCCAGTCTTCACCTTCTCCTTCTCCTTCTTCTGTTTCTTCTGCTTCACCCTCCAGACTTCACCTTCTCCTTCTCTTTCTTCTGCTTCTTCTGATTCACCCTCCAGACTTCACCTTCTCCTTCTCCTTCTTCTGATTCTTCTGATTCACCCTCCAGACTTCACCTTCTCCTTCTCCTTCTTCTGCTTCTTCTGATTCACCCTCCTGACTTCACCTTCTCCTTCTTCTTCTTCTACTTCTTCTGATTCACCCTCCTGACTTCACCTTCTCCTTCTCCTTCTTCTACTTCTTCTGCTTCACCCTCCAGACTTCACCTTCTCCTTCTCCTTCTTCTACTTCTTCTGATTCACCCTCCAGACTTCATCTTCTCCTTCTCCTTCTTCTGCTTCTTCTGATTCACCCTCCAGACTTCACCTTCTCCTTCTCCTTATTCTGCTTCTTCTGATTCACCCTCCAGACTTCACCTTCTCCTTATTCTGCTTCTTCTGATTCACCCTCCAGACTTCACCTTCTCCTTCTCCTTCCTCTGCTTCTTCTGATTCACCCTCCAGACTTCACCTTCTCCTTCTCCTTCCTCTGATTCTTCTGATTCACCCTCCAGACTTCACCTTCTCTTTCTCCTTCTTCTGCTTCTTCTGATTCACCCTCCTGACTTCACCTTCTCCTTCTCCTTCTTCTACTTCTTCTGATTCACCCTCCTGACTTCACCTTCTCCTTCTCCTTCTTCTACTTCTTCTGCTTCACCCTCCAGACTTCACCTTCTCCTTCTCCTTCTTCTACTTCTTCTGATTCACCCTCCAGACTTCACCTTCTCCTTCTCCTTATTCTGCTTCTTCTGATTCACCCTCCAGACTTCACCTTCTCCTTCTCCTTCTTCTGCTTCTTCTGATTCACACTCCAGACTTCACCTTCTCCTTCTCCTTCTTCTACTTCTTCTGATTCACCCTCCAGACTTCACCTTCTCCTTCTCCTTCTTCTGCTTCTTCTGCTTCACCGTCCTGACTTCACCTTCTCCCTCTCCTTCTTCTACTTCTTCTGCTTCATCCCCCTGACATCACCTGCTCCTTCTCCTTCTTCTGCTTCTTCTGATTCACTCTCCTAACTTCACCTTCTCCTTCTCCTTCTTCTGCTTCTTCTGATTCACCCTCCTGACTTCACCTTCTCCTTCTCCTTCTTCTGCTTCTTCTGATTCACCCTCCAGACTTCACCTTCTCCTTCTCCTTCTTCTGCTTCTTCTGATTCACCCTCCAGACTTCACCTTCTCCTTCTCCTTCTTCTGCTTCTTCTGATTCACCCTCCAGACCTCACCTTCTCCTTCTCCTTCTTCTACTTCTTCTGATTCACCCTCCAGACTTCACCTTCTCCTTCTCCTTCTTCTGATTCTTCTGATTCACCCTCCAGACTTCACCTTCTTCTTCTCCTTCTTCTGCTTCTTCTGATTCACCCTCCTGACTTCACCTTCTCCTTCTCCTTCTTCTACTTCTTCTGCTTCACCCTCCAGACTTCACCTTCTCCTTCTCCTTCTTCTACTTCTTCTGATTCACCCTCCAGACTTGACCTTCTCCTTCTCCTTCTTCTGCTTCTTCTGCTTCACCGTCCTGACTTCACCTTCTCCTTCTCCTTCTTCTACTTCTTCTGCTTCATCCCCCTGACATCACCTGCTCCTTCTCCTTCTTCTGCTTCTTCTGATTCACCCTCCTAACTTCACCTTCTCCTTCTCCTTCTTCTGCTTCTTCTGATTCACCCTCCTGACTTCTCCTTCTCCTTCTCCTTCTTTTGCTTCTTCTGATTCACCCTCCAGACTTCACCTTCTCCTTCTCCTTCTTCTGCTTCTTCTGATTCACCCTCCAGACTTCACCTTCTCCTTCTCCTTCTTCTGCTTCTTCTGATTCACCCTCCAGACCTCACCTTCTCCTTCTCCTTCTTCTACTTCTTCTGATTCACCCTCCAGACTTCATCTTCTCCTTCTCCTTCTTCTGCTTCTTCTGATTCACCCTCCAGACTTCACCTTCTCCTTCTCCTTCTTCTGCTTCTTCTGATTCACCCTCCAGACTTCACCTTCTCCTTCTCCTTCTTCTACTTCTTCTGATTCACCCTCCAGACTTCACCTTCTCCTTCTCCTTCTTCTACTTCTTCTGATTCACCCTCCAGTCTTCACCTTCTCCTTCTCCTTCTTCTGTTTCTTCTGCTTCACCCTCCAGACTTCACCTTCTCCTTCTCTTTCTTCTGCTTCTTCTGATTCACCCTCCAGACTTCACCTTCTCCTTCTCCTTCTTCTGATTCTTCTGATTCACCCTCCAGACTTCACCTTCTCCTTCTCCTTCTTCTGCTTCTTCTGATTCACCCTCCTGACTTCACCTTCTCCTTCTTCTTCTTCTACTTCTTCTGATTCACCCTCCTGACTTCACCTTCTCCTTCTCCTTCTTCTACTTCTTCTGCTTCACCCTCCAGACTTCACCTTCTCCTTCTCCTTCTTCTACTTCTTCTGATTCACCCTCCAGACTTCATCTTCTCCTTCTCCTTCTTCTGCTTCTTCTGATTCACCCTCCAGACTTCACCTTCTCCTTCTCCTTATTCTGCTTCTTCTGATTCACCCTCCAGACTTCACCTTCTCCTTCTCCTTCTTCTACTTCTTCTGATTCACCCTCCAGACTTCATCTTCTCCTTCTCCTTCTTCTGCTTCTTCTGATTCACCCTCCAGACTTCACCTTCTCCTTCTCCTTATTCTGCTTCTTCTGATTCACCCTCCAGACCTCACCTTCTCCTTCTCCTTCTTCTACTTCTTCTGATTCACCCTCCAGACTTCATCTTCTCCTTCTCCTTCTTCTGCTTCTTCTGATTCACCCTCCAGACTTCACCTTCTCCTTCTCCTTCTTCTGCTTCTTCTGATTCACCCTCCAGACTTCACCTTCTCCTTCTCCTTCTTCTACTTCTTCTGATTCACCCTCCTGACTTCACCTTCTCCTTCTCCTTCTTCTACTTCTTCTGCTTCACCCTCCAGACTTCACCTTCTCCTTCTCCTTCTAAGACTTCTTCTGATTCACCCTTCAGACTTCACCTTCTCCTTCTCCTTTTTCTGCTTCTTCTGATTCATCCTCCAGACTTCACCTTCTCCTTCTCCTTCTTCTGCTTCTTCTGATTCACCCTCCAGACTTCACCTTCTCCTTCTCCTTCTTCTGCTTCTTCTGATTCACCCTCCAGACTTCACCTTCTCCTTCTCCTTCTTCTGCTTCTTCTGATTCACCCTCCAGACTTCACCTTCTCCTTCTCCTTCTTCTGCTTTTTCTGATTCACCCTCCAGACTTCACCTTCTCCTTCTCTTTCTTCTGCTTCTTCTGATTCACCCTCCAGACTTCACCTTCTCCTTCTCCTTCTTCTGATTATTCTGATTCACCCTCCAGACTTCACCTTCTCCTTCTCCTTCTTCTACTTCTTCTGATTCACCCTCCAGACTTCACCTTCTCCTTCTCCTTCTTCTACTTCTTCTGATTCACCCTCCAGACTTGACCTTCTCCTTCTCCTTCTTCTACTTATTCTGATTCACCCTCCAGTCTTCACATTCTCCTTCTCCTTCTTCTGCTTCTTCTGCTTCACCATCCTGACTTCACCTTCTCCTTCTCCTTCTTCTACTTCTTCTGCTTCATCCCGCTGACATCACCTGCTCCTTCTCCTTCTTCTGCTTCTTCTGATTCACCCTCCTAACTTCACCTTCTCCTTCTCCGTCTTCTGCTTCTTCTGATTCACCCTCCTGACTTCACCTTCTCCTTCTCCTTCTTCTGCTTCTTCTGATTCACCCTCCAGACTTCACCTTCTCCTTCTCCTTCTTCTGCTTCTTCTGATTCACCCTCCAGACTTCACCTTCTCCTTCTCCTTCTTCTGCTTCTTCTGATTCACCCTCCTGACTTCACCTTCTCCTTCTCCTTCTTCTGCTTCTTCTGATTCACCCTCCAGACTTCACCTTCTCCTTCTCCTTCTTCTGCTTCTTCTGATTCACCCTCCAGACTTCACCTTCTCCTTCTCCTTCTTCTGATTCTTCTGATTCACCCTCCAGACTACACCTTCTCCTTCTCCTTCTTCTACTTCTTCTGATTCACCCTCCAGACTTCACCTTCTCCTTCTCCTTCTTCTGTTTCTTCTGATTCACCGTCCAGACTTCACCTTCTCCTTCTCCTTCTTCTACTACTTCTGATTCACCCTCCAGACTTCACCTTCTCCTTCTCCTTCTTCTACTTCTTCTGATTCACCCTCCAGACTTCATCTTCTTATTCTCCTTCTTCTGCTTCTTCTGATTCACCCTCCAGACTTCACCTTCTCCTTCTCCTTCTTCTGCTTCTTCTGATTCACCCTCCAGACTTCACCTTCTCCTTCTCCTTCTTCTACTTCTTCTGATTCACCCTCCAGACTTCACCTTCTCCTTCTCCTTCTTCTACTTCTTCTGATTCACCCTCCAGTCTTCACCTTCTCCTTCTCCTTCTTCTGTTTCTTCTGCTTCACCCTCCAGACTTCACCTTCTCCTTCTCTTTCTTCTGCTTCTTCTGATTCACCCTCCAGACTTCACCTTCTCCTTCTCCTTCTTCTGATTCTTCTGATTCACCCTCCAGACTTCACCTTCTCCTTCTCCTTCTTCTGCTTCTTCTGATTCACCCTCCTGACTTCACCTTCTCCTTCTCCTTCTTCTACTTCTTCTGATTCACCCTCCTGACTTCACCTTCTCCTTCTCCTTCTTCTACTTCTTCTGCTTCACCCTCCAGACTTCACCTTCTCGTTCTCCTTCTTCTACTTCTTCTGCTTCACCCTCCAGACTTCATCTTCTCCTTCTCCTTCTTCTGCTTCTTCTGATTCACCCTCCAGACTTAACCTTCTCCTTCTCCTTATTCTGCTTCTTCTGATTCACCCTCCAGACTTCACCTTCTCCTTCTCCTTATTCTGCTTCTTCTGATTCACCCTCCAGACTTCACCTTCTCATTCTCCTTCCTCTGCTTCTTCTGATTCACCCTCCAGACTTCACCTTCTCCTTCTCCTTCTTCTGATTCTTCTGATTCACCCTCCAGACTTCACCTTCTCCTTCTTCTGCTTCTTCTGATTCACCCACCTGACTTCACCTTCTCCTTCTCCTTCTTCTACTTATTCTGATTCACCCTCCTGACTTCACCTTCTTCTTCTCCTTCTTCTACTTCTTCTGCTTCACCCTCCAGACTTCACCTTCTCCTTCTCCTTCTTCTACTTCTTCTGATTCACCCTCCAGACTTCACCTTCTCCTTCTCCTTCTTCTGCTTCTTCTGATTCACCCTCCAGACTTCACCTTCTCCTTCTCCTTATTCTGCTTCTTCTGATTCACTCTCCAGACTTCACCTTCTCCTTCTCCTTCTTCTGCTTCTTCTGATTCACACTCCAGACTTCACCTTCTCCTTCTCCTTCTTCTACTTCTTCTGAATCACCCTCCAGACTTCACCTTCTCCTTCTCTTTCTTCTGCTTCTTCTGATTCACCCTCCAGACTTCACCTTCTCCTTCTCCTTCTTCTGATTCTTCTGATTCACCCTCCAGACTTCACCTTCTTCTTCTCCTTCTTCTGCTTCTTCTGATTCACCCTCCTGACTTCACCTTCTCCTTCTCCTTCTTCTACTTCTTCTGATTCACCCTCCTGACTTCACCTTCTCCTTCTCCTTCTTCTACTTCTTCTGCTTCACCCTCCAGACTTCACCTTCTCCTTCTCCTTCTTCTACTTCTTCTGATTCACCCTCCAGACTTGACCTTCTCCTTCTCCTTCTTCTGCTTCTTCTGCTTCACCGTCCTGACTTCACCTTCTCCTTCTCCTTCTTCTACTTCTTCTGCTTCATCCCCCTGACATCACCTGCTCCTTCTCCTTCTTCTGCTTCTTCTGATTCACCCTCCTAACTTCACCTTCTCCTTCTCCTTCTTCTGCTTCTTCTGATTCACCCTCCTGACTTCTCCTTCTCCTTCTCCTTCTTTTGCTTCTTCTGATTCACCCTCCAGACTTCACCTTCTCCTTCTCCTTCTTCTGCTTCTTCTGATTCACCCTCCAGACTTCACCTTCTCCTTCTCCTTCTTCTGCTTCTTCTGATTCACCCTCCAGACCTCACCTTCTCCTTCTCCTTCTTCTACTTCTTCTGATTCACCCTCCAGACTTCATCTTCTCCTTCTCCTTCTTCTGCTTCTTCTGATTCACCCTCCAGACTTCACCTTCTCCTTCTCCTTCTTCTGCTTCTTCTGATTCACCCTCCAGACTTCACCTTCTCCTTCTCCTTCTTCTACTTCTTCTGATTCACCCTCCAGACTTCACCTTCTCCTTCTCCTTCTTCTACTTCTTCTGATTCACCCTCCAGTCTTCACCTTCTCCTTCTCCTTCTTCTGTTTCTTCTGCTTCACCCTCCAGACTTCACCTTCTCCTTCTCTTTCTTCTGCTTCTTCTGATTCACCCTCCAGACTTCACCTTCTCCTTCTCCTTCTTCTGATTCTTCTGATTCACCCTCCAGACTTCACCTTCTCCTTCTCCTTCTTCTGCTTCTTCTGATTCACCCTCCTGACTTCACCTTCTCCTTCTTCTTCTTCTACTTCTTCTGATTCACCCTCCTGACTTCACCTTCTCCTTCTCCTTCTTCTACTTCTTCTGCTTCACCCTCCAGACTTCACCTTCTCCTTCTCCTTCTTCTACTTCTTCTGATTCACCCTCCAGACTTCATCTTCTCCTTCTCCTTCTTCTGCTTCTTCTGATTCACCCTCCAGACTTCACCTTCTCCTTCTCCTTATTCTGCTTCTTCTGATTCACCCTCCAGACTTCACCTTCTCCTTATTCTGCTTCTTCTGATTCACCCTCCAGACTTCACCTTCTCCTTCTCCTTCCTCTGCTTCTTCTGATTCACCCTCCAGACTTCACCTTCTCCTTCTCCTTCCTCTGATTCTTCTGATTCACCCTCCAGACTTCACCTTCTCTTTCTCCTTCTTCTGCTTCTTCTGATTCACCCTCCTGACTTCACCTTCTCCTTCTCCTTCTTCTACTTCTTCTGATTCACCCTCCTGACTTCACCTTCTCCTTCTCCTTCTTCTACTTCTTCTGATTCACCCTCCAGACTTCACCTTCTCCTTCTCCTTCTTCTGCTTCTTCTGATTCACACTCCAGACTTCACCTTCTCCTTCTCCTTCTTCTACTTCTTCTGATTCACCCTCCAGACTTCACCTTCTCCTTCTCCTTCTTCTGCTTCTTCTGCTTCACCGTCCTGACTTCACCTTCTCCTTCTCCTTCTTCTACTTCTTCTGCTTCATCCCCCTGACATCACCTGCTCCTTCTCCTTCTTCTGCTTCTTCTGATTCACTCTCCTAACTTCACCTTCTCCTTCTCCTTCTTCTGCTTCTTCTGATTCACCCTCCTGACTTCACCTTCTCCTTCTCCTTCTTCTGCTTCTTCTGATTCACCCTCCAGACTTCACCTTCTCCTTCTCCTTCTTCTGCTTCTTCTGATTCACCCTCCAGACTTCACCTTCTCCTTCTCCTTCTTCTGCTTCTTCTGATTCACCCTCCAGACCTCACCTTCTCCTTCTCCTTCTTCTACTTCTTCTGATTCACCCTCCAGACTTCATCTTCTCCTTCTCCTTCTTCTGCTTCTTCTGATTCACCCTCCAGACTTCACCTTCTCCTTCTCCTTCTTCTGCTTCTTCTGATTCACCCTCCAGACTTCACCTTCTCCTTCTCCTTCTTCTACTTCTTCTGATTCACCCTCCAGACTTCACCTTCTCCTTCTCCTTCTTCTACTTCTTCTGATTCACCCTCCAATCTTCACCTTCTCCTTCTCCTTCTTCTGTTTCTTCTGCTTCACCCTCCAGACTTCACCTTCTCCTTCTCTTTCTTCTGCTTCTTCTGATTCACCCTCCAGACTTCACCTTCTCCTTCTCCTTCTTCTGATTCTTCTGATTCACCCTCCAGACTTCACCTTCTCCTTCTCCTTCTTCTGCTTCTTCTGATTCACCCTCCTGACTTCACCTTCTCCTTCTCCTTCTTCTACTTCTTCTGATTCACCCTCCTGACTTCACCTTCTCCTTCTCCTTCTTCTACTTCTTCTGCTTCACCCTCCAGACTTCACCTTCTCCTTCTCCTTCTACGACTTCTTCTGATTCACCCTTCAGACTTCACCTTCTCCTTCTCCTTTTTCTGCTTCTTCTGATTCATCCTCCAGACTTCACCTTCTCCTTCTCCTTCTTCTGCTTCTTCTGATTCACCCTCCAGACTTCACCTTCTCCTTCTCCTTCTTCTGCTTCTTCTGATTCACCCTCCAGACTTCACCTTCTCCTTCTCCTTCTTCTGCTTCTTCTGATTCACCCTCCAGACTTCACCTTCTCCTTCTCCTTCTTCTGCTTTTTCTGATTCACCCTCCAGACTTCACCTTCTCCTTCTCTTTCTTCTGCTTCTTCTGATTCACCCTCCAGACTTCACCTTCTCCTTCTCCTTCTTCTGATTATTCTGATTCACCCTCCAGACTTCACCTTCTCCTTCTCCTTCTTCTACTTCTTCTGATTCACCCTCCAGACTTCACCTTCTCCTTCTCCTTCTTCTACTTCTTCTGATTCACCCTCCAGACTTGACCTTCTCCTTCTCCTTCTTCTACTTATTCTGATTCACCCTCCAGTCTTCACATTCTCCTTCTCCTTCTTCTGCTTCTTCTGCTTCACCATCCTGACTTCACCTTCTCCTTCTCCTTCTTCTACTTCTTCTGCTTCATCCCGCTGACATCACCTGCTCCTTCTCCTTCTTCTGCTTCTTCTGATTCACCCTCCTAACTTCACCTTCTCCTTCTCCGTCTTCTGCTTCTTCTGATTCACCCTCCCGACTTCACCTTCTCCTTCTCCTTCTTCTGCTTCTTCTGATTCACCCTCCAGACTTCACCTTCTCCTTCTCCTTCTTCTGCTTCTTCTGATTCACCCTCCAGACTTCACCTTCTCCTTCTCCTTCTTCTGCTTCTTCTGATTCACCCTCCTGACTTCACCTTCTCCTTCTCCTTCTTCTGCTTCTTCTGATTCACCCTCCAGACTTCACCTTCTCCTTCTCCTTCTTCTGCTTCTTCTGATTCACCCTCCAGACTTCACCTTCTCCTTCTCCTTCTTCTGATTCTTCTGATTCACCCTCCAGACTACACCTTCTCCTTCTCCTTCTTCTACTTCTTCTGATTCACCCTCCAGACTTCACCTTCTCCTTCTCCTTCTTCTGTTTCTTCTGATTCACCGTCCAGACTTCACCTTCTCCTTCTCCTTCTTCTACTACTTCTGATTCACCCTCCAGACTTCACCTTCTCCTTCTCCTTCTTCTACTTCTTCTGATTCACCCTCCAGACTTCATCTTCTTATTCTCCTTCTTCTGCTTCTTCTGATTCACCCTCCAGACTTCACCTTCTCCTTCTCCTTCTTCTGCTTCTTCTGATTCACCCTCCAGACTTCACCTTCTCCTTCTCCTTCTTCTACTTCTTCTGATTCACCCTCCAGACTTCACCTTCTCCTTCTCCTTCTTCTACTTCTTCTGATTCACCCTCCAGTCTTCACCTTCTCCTTCTCCTTCTTCTGTTTCTTCTGCTTCACCCTCCAGACTTCACCTTCTCCTTCTCTTTCTTCTGCTTCTTCTGATTCACCCTCCAGACTTCACCTTCTCCTTCTCCTTCTTCTGATTCTTCTGATTCACCCTCCAGACTTCACCTTCTCCTTCTCCTTCTTCTGCTTCTTCTGATTCACCCTCCTGACTTCACCTTCTCCTTCTCCTTCTTCTACTTCTTCTGATTCACCCTCCTGACTTCACCTTCTCCTTCTCCTTCTTCTACTTCTTCTGCTTCACCCTCCAGACTTCACCTTCTCCTTCTCCTTCTTCTACTTCTTCTGCTTCACCCTCCAGACTTCATCTTCTCCTTCTCCTTCTTCTGCTTCTTCTGATTCACCCTCCAGACTTAACCTTCTCCTTCTCCTTATTCTGCTTCTTCTGATTCACCCTCCAGACTTCACCTTCTCCTTCTCCTTATTCTGCTTCTTCTGATTCACCCTCCAGACTTCACCTTCTCATTCTCCTTCCTCTGCTTCTTCTGATTCACCCTCCAGACTTCACCTTCTCCTTCTCCTTCTTCTGATTCTTCTGATTCACCCTCCAGACTTCACCTTCTCCTTCTTCTGCTTCTTCTGATTCACCCTCCTGACTTCACCTTCTCCTTCTCCTTCTTCTACTTATTCTGATTCACCCTCCTGACTTCACCTTCTTCTTCTCCTTCTTCTACTTCTTCTGCTTCACCCTCCAGACTTCACCTTCTCCTTCTCCTTCTTCTACTTCTTCTGATTCACCCTCCAGACTTCACCTTCTCCTTCTCCTTCTTCTGCTTCTTCTGATTCACCCTCCAGACTTCACCTTCTCCTTCTCCTTATTCTGCTTCTTCTGATTCACTCTCCAGACTTCACCTTCTCCTTCTCCTTCTTCTGCTTCTTCTGATTCACACTCCAGACTTCACCTTCTCCTTCTCCTTCTTCTACTTCTTCTGAATCACCCTCCAGACTTCACCTTCTCCTTCTCTTTCTTCTGCTTCTTCTGATTCACCCTCCAGACTTCACCTTCTCCTTCTCCTTCTTCTGATTCTTCTGATTCACCCTCCAGACTTCACCTTCTTCTTCTCCTTCTTCTGCTTCTTCTGATTCACCCTCCTGACTTCACCTTCTCCTTCTCCTTCTTCTACTTCTTCTGATTCACCCTCCTGACTTCACCTTCTCCTTCTCCTTCTTCTACTTCTTCTGCTTCACCCTCCAGACTTCACCTTCTCCTTCTCCTTCTTCTACTTCTTCTGATTCACCCTCCAGACTTGACCTTCTCCTTCTCCTTCTTCTGCTTCTTCTGCTTCACCGTCCTGACTTCACCTTCTCCTTCTCCTTCTTCTACTTCTTCTGCTTCATCCCCCTGACATCACCTGCTCCTTCTCCTTCTTCTGCTTCTTCTGATTCACCCTCCTAACTTCACCTTCTCCTTCTCCTTCTTCTGCTTCTTCTGATTCACCCTCCTGACTTCTCCTTCTCCTTCTCCTTCTTTTGCTTCTTCTGATTCACCCTCCAGACTTCACCTTCTCCTTCTCCTTCTTCTGCTTCTTCTGATTCACCCTCCAGACTTCACCTTCTCCTTCTCCTTCTTCTGCTTCTTCTGATTCACCCTCCAGACCTCACCTTCTCCTTCTCCTTCTTCTACTTCTTCTGATTCACCCTCCAGACTTCATCTTCTCCTTCTCCTTCTTCTGCTTCTTCTGATTCACCCTCCAGACTTCACCTTCTCCTTCTCCTTCTTCTGCTTCTTCTGATTCACCCTCCAGACTTCACCTTCTCCTTCTCCTTCTTCTACTTCTTCTGATTCACCCTCCAGACTTCACCTTCTCCTTCTCCTTCTTCTACTTCTTCTGATTCACCCTCCAGTCTTCACCTTCTCCTTCTCCTTCTTCTGTTTCTTCTGCTTCACCCTCCAGACTTCACCTTCTCCTTCTCTTTCTTCTGCTTCTTCTGATTCACCCTCCAGACTTCACCTTCTCCTTCTCCTTCTTCTGATTCTTCTGATTCACCCTCCAGACTTCACCTTCTCCTTCTCCTTCTTCTGCTTCTTCTGATTCACCCTCCTGACTTCACCTTCTCCTTCTTCTTCTTCTACTTCTTCTGATTCACCCTCCTGACTTCACCTTCTCCTTCTCCTTCTTCTACTTCTTCTGCTTCACCCTCCAGACTTCACCTTCTCCTTCTCCTTCTTCTACTTCTTCTGATTCACCCTCCAGACTTCATCTTCTCCTTCTCCTTCTTCTGCTTCTTCTGATTCACCCTCCAGACTTCACCTTCTCCTTCTCCTTATTCTGCTTCTTCTGATTCACCCTCCAGACTTCACCTTCTCCTTATTCTGCTTCTTCTGATTCACCCTCCAGACTTCACCTTCTCCTTCTCCTTCCTCTGCTTCTTCTGATTCACCCTCCAGACTTCACCTTCTCCTTCTCCTTCCTCTGATTCTTCTGATTCACCCTCCAGACTTCACCTTCTCTTTCTCCTTCTTCTGCTTCTTCTGATTCACCCTCCTGACTTCACCTTCTCCTTCTCCTTCTTCTACTTCTTCTGCTTCACCCTCCAGACTTCACCTTCTCCTTCTCCTTCTTCTACTTCTTCTGATTCACCCTCCAGACTTCACCTTCTCCTTCTCCTTATTCTGCTTCTTCTGATTCACCCTCCAGACTTCACCTTCTCCTTCTCCTTCTTCTGCTTCTTCTGATTCACACTCCAGACTTCACCTTCTCCTTCTCCTTCTTCTACTTCTTCTGATTCACCCTCCAGACTTCACCTTCTCCTTCTCCTTCTTCTGCTTCTTCTGCTTCACCGTCCTGACTTCACCTTCTCCTTCTCCTTCTTCTACTTCTTCTGCTTCATCCCCCTGACATCACCTGCTCCTTCTCCTTCTTCTGCTTCTTCTGATTCACTCTCCTAACTTCACCTTCTCCTTCTCCTTCTTCTGCTTCTTCTGATTCACCCTCCTGACTTCACCTTCTCCTTCTCCTTCTTCTGCTTCTTCTGATTCACCCTCCAGACTTCACCTTCTCCTTCTCCTTCTTCTGCTTCTTCTGATTCACCCTCCAGACTTCACCTTCTCCTTCTCCTTCTTCTGCTTCTTCTGATTCACCCTCCAGACCTCACCTTCTCCTTCTCCTTCTTCTACTTCTTCTGATTCACCCTCCAGACTTCATCTTCTCCTTCTCCTTCTTCTGCTTCTTCTGATTCACCCTCCAGACTTCACCTTCTCCTTCTCCTTCTTCTGCTTCTTCTGATTCACCCTCCAGACTTCACCTTCTCCTTCTCCTTCTTCTACTTCTTCTGATTCACCCTCCAGACTTCACCTTCTCCTTCTCCTTCTTCTACTTCTTCTGATTCACCCTCCAATCTTCACCTTCTCCTTCTCCTTCTTCTGTTTCTTCTGCTTCACCCTCCAGACTTCACCTTCTCCTTCTCTTTCTTCTGCTTCTTCTGATTCACCCTCCAGACTTCACCTTCTCCTTCTCCTTCTTCTGATTCTTCTGATTCACCCTCCAGACTTCACCTTCTCCTTCTCCTTCTTCTGCTTCTTCTGATTCACCCTCCTGACTTCACCTTCTCCTTCTCCTTCTTCTACTTCTTCTGATTCACCCTCCTGACTTCACCTTCTCCTTCTCCTTCTTCTACTTCTTCTGCTTCACCCTCCAGACTTCACCTTCTCCTTCTCCTTCTACGACTTCTTCTGATTCACCCTTCAGACTTCACCTTCTCCTTCTCCTTTTTCTGCTTCTTCTGATTCATCCTCCAGACTTCACCTTCTCCTTCTCCTTCTTCTGCTTCTTCTGATTCACCCTCCAGACTTCACCTTCTCCTTCTCCTTCTTCTGCTTCTTCTGATTCACCCTCCAGACTTCACCTTCTCCTTCTCCTTCTTCTGCTTCTTCTGATTCACCCTCCAGACTTCACCTTCTCCTTCTCCTTCTTCTGCTTTTTCTGATTCACCCTCCAGACTTCACCTTCTCCTTCTCTTTCTTCTGCTTCTTCTGATTCACCCTCCAGACTTCACCTTCTCCTTCTCCTTCTTCTGATTATTCTGATTCACCCTCCAGACTTCACCTTCTCCTTCTCCTTCTTCTACTTCTTCTGATTCACCCTCCAGACTTCACCTTCTCCTTCTCCTTCTTCTACTTCTTCTGATTCACCCTCCAGACTTGACCTTCTCCTTCTCCTTCTTCTACTTATTCTGATTCACCCTCCAGTCTTCACATTCTCCTTCTCCTTCTTCTGCTTCTTCTGCTTCACCATCCTGACTTCACCTTCTCCTTCTCCTTCTTCTACTTCTTCTGCTTCATCCCGCTGACATCACCTGCTCCTTCTCCTTCTTCTGCTTCTTCTGATTCACCCTCCTAACTTCACCTTCTCCTTCTCCGTCTTCTGCTTCTTCTGATTCACCCTCCTGACTTCACCTTCTCCTTCTCCTTCTTCTGCTTCTTCTGATTCACCCTCCAGACTTCACCTTCTCCTTCTCCTTCTTCTGCTTCTTCTGATTCACCCTCCAGACTTCACCTTCTCCTTCTCCTTCTTCTGATTCTTCTGATTCACCCTCCAGACTTCACCTTCTCCTTCTCCTTCTTCTACTTCTTCTGATTCACCCTCCTGACTTCACCTTCTCCTTCTCCTTCTTCTACTTCTTCTGCTTCACCCTCCAGACTTCACCTTCTCCTTCTCCTTCTTCTGCTTCTTCTGATTCACCCTCCAGACTTCTCCTTCTCCTTCTCCTTCTTCTGCTTCTTCTGATTCACCCTCCAGACTTCACCTTCTCCTTCTCCTTCTTCTGCTTCTTCTGATTCACCCTCCAGACTTCACCTTCTCCTTCTCCTTCTTCTCCTTCTTCTGATTCACCCTCCAGACTTCACCTTCTCCTTCTCCTTCGTCTACTTCTTCTGATTCACCCTCCAGACTACACCTTCTCCTTCTCCTTCTTCTACTTCTTCTGATTCACCCTCCAGACTTCACCTTCTCCTTCTCCTTCTTCTGTTTCTTCTGATTCACCGTCCAGACTTCACCTTCTCCATCTCCTTCTTCTACTACTTCTCATTCACCCTCCAGACTTCACCTTCTCCTTCTCCTTCTTCTACTTCTTCTGATTCACCCTCCAGACTTCATCTTCTCCTTCTCCTTCTTCTGCTTCTTCTGATTCACCCTCCAGACTTCACCTTCTCCTTCTCCTTCTTCTGCTTCTTCTGATTCACCCTCCAGACTTCACCTTCTCCTTCTCCTTCTTCTACTTCTTCTGATTCACCCTCCAGACTTCACCTTCTCCTTCTCCTTCTTCTACTTCTTCTGATTCACCCTCCAGTCTTCACATTCTCCTTCTCCTTCTACTGTTTCTTCTGCTTCACCCTCCAGACTTCACCTTCTCCTTCTCTTTCTTCTGCTTCTTCTGATTCACCCTCCAGACTTCACCTTCTCCTTCTCCTTCTTCTGATTCTTCTGATTCACCCTCCAGACTTCACCTTCTCCTTCTCCTTCTTCTGCTTCTTCTGATTCACCCTCCTGACTTCACCTTCTCCTTCTCCTTCTACTACTTCTTCTGATTCACCCTCCTGACTTCACCTTCTCCTTCTCCTTCTTCTACTTCTTCTGCTTCACCCTCCAGACTTCACCTTCTCCTTCTCCTTCTTCTACTTCTTCTGCTTCACCCTCCAGACTTCATCTTCTCCTTCTCCTTCTTCTGCTTCTTCTGATTCACCCTCCAGACTTCACCTTCTCCTTCTCCTTATTCTGCTTCTTCTGATTCACCCTCCAGACTTCACCTTCTCCTTCTCCTTATTCTGCTTCTTCTGATTCACCCTCCAGACTTCACCTTCTCCTTCTCCTTCCTCTGCTTCTTCTGATTCACCCTCCAGACTTCACCTTCTCCTTCTCCTTCTTCTGATTCTTCTGATTCACCCTCCAGACTTCACCTTCTCCTTCTCCTTCTTCTGCTTCTTCTGCTTCTCCCTCCAGACTTCACCTTCTCCTTCTCCTTCTTCTACTTCTTCTGATTCACCCTCCAGACTTCACCTTCTCCTTCTCCTTCTTCTGCTTCTTCTGATTCACCCTCCAGACTTCACCTTCTCCTTCTCCTTATTCTGCTTCTTCTGATTCACCCTCCAGACTTCACCTTCTCCTTCTCCTTCTTCTGCTTCTTCTGATTCACACTCCAGACTTCACCTTCTCCTTCTCCTTCTCCTTCTTCTACTTCTTCTGAATCACCCTCCAGACTTCACCTTCTCCTTCTCTTTCTTCTGCTTCTTCTGATTCACCCTCCAGACTTCACCTTCTCCTTCTCCTTCTTCTGATTCTTCTGATTCACCCTCCAGACTTCACCTTCTTCTTCTCCTTCTTCTGCTTCTTCTGATTCACCCTCCTGACTTCACCATCTCCTTCTCCTTCTTCTACTTCTTCTGATTCACCCTCCTGACTTCACCTTCTCCTTCTCCTTCTCCTACTTCTTCTGCTTCACCCTCCAGACTTCACCTTCTCCTTCTCCTTCTTCTACTTCTTCTGATTCACCCTCCAGACTTGACCTTCTCCTTCTCCTTCTTCTACTTCTTCTGATTCACCCTCCAGACTTCACCTTCTCCTTCTCCTTCTTCTACTTCTTCTGCTTCATCCCCC
Organism: Somniosus microcephalus; assembly: GCF_052327205.1. Classification (NCBI taxonomy): domain Eukaryota; kingdom Metazoa; phylum Chordata; class Chondrichthyes; order Squaliformes; family Somniosidae; genus Somniosus; species Somniosus microcephalus. The sequence continues at coordinate 62,879 of NW_028225259.1, forward strand.
TGACATCACCTGCTCCTTCTCCTTCTTCTGCTTCTTCTGATTCACCCTCCTAACTTCACCTTCTCCTTCTCCTTCTTCTGCTTCTTCTGATTCACCCTCCTGACTTCACCTTCTCCTTCTCCTTCTTCTGCTTCTTCTGATTCACCCTCCAGACTTCACCTTCTCCTTCTCCTTCTTCTACTTCTTCTGATTCACCCTCCAGACTTCACCTTCTCCTTCTCCTTCTTCTGCTTCTTCTGATTCACCCTCCATACTTCACCTTCACTTCTCCTTATTCTGCTTCTTCTGATTCACCCTCCAGACTTCAACTTCTCCTTCTCCTTCTTCTGCTTCTTCTGATTCACCCTCCAGACTTCATTTCTCCTTCTCCTTCTTCTGCTTCTTCTGATTCACCCTCCAGACTTCACCTTCTCCTTCTCCTTCTTCTGCTTCTTCTGATTCACCCTCCAGACTTCACCTTCTCCTTCTCCTTCTTCTACTTCTTCTGATTCACCCTCCAGACTTCACCTTCTCCTTCTCTTTCTTCTTCTTCTTCTGATTCACCCTCCAGATTTCATCTTCTCCTTCTCCTTCTTCTGCTTCTTCTGATTCACCCTCCAGACTTCACCTTCTCCTTCTCCTTCTTCTGCTTCTTCTGATTCACCCTCCAGACTTCACCTATCCTTCTCCTTCTTCTGCTTCTTCTGATTCACCCTCCAGACTTCACCTTCTCCTTCTCCTTCTTCTACTTCTTCTGATTCACCCTCCAGACCTCACCTTCTCCTTCTCCTTCTTCTACTTCTTCTGATTCACCCTCCAGATTTCATCTTCTCCTTTTCCTTCTTCTGCTTCTTCTGATTCACCCTCCAGACTTCACCTTCTCCTTCTCCTTCTTCTGCTTCTTCTGATTCACCCTCCTGACTTCACCTTCTCCTTCTCCTTCTTCTACTTCTTCTGATTCACCCTCCTGACTTCACCTTCTCCTTCTCCTTCTTCTACTTCTTCTGCTTCACCCTTCAGACTTCACCTTCTCCTTCTCCTTCTTCTACTTCTTCTGATTCACCCTCCAGACTTGACCTTCTCCTTCTCCTTCTTCTACTTCTTCTGATTCACCCTCCAGACTTCACCTTCTCCTTCTCCTTCTTCTGCTTCTTCTGCTTCACCGTCCTGACTTCACCTTCTCCTTCTCCTTCTTCTACTTCTTCTGCTTCATCCCCCTGACATCACCTGCTCCTTCTCCTTCTTCTGCTTCTTCTGATTCACCCTCCTAACTTCACCTTCTCCTTCTCCTTCTTCTGCTTCTTCTGATTCACCCTCCTGACTTCACCTTCTCCTTCTCCTTCTTCTGCTTCTTCTGATTCACCCTCCAGACTTCACCTTCTCCTTCTCTTTCTTCTGATTCACCCTCCAGACTTCACCTTCTCCTTCTCCTTCTTCTGATTCTTCTGATTCACCCTTCAGACTTCACCTTCTCCTTCTCCTTCTTCTGCTTCTTCTGATTCACCCTCCTGACTTCACCTTCTCCTTCTCCTTCTTCTACTTCTTCTGATTCACCCTCCTGACTTCATCTTCTCCTTCTCCTTCTTCTACTTCTTCTGCTTCACCCTCCAGACTTCACCTTCTCCTTCTCCTTCTTCTACTTCTTCTGATTCACCCTCCAGACTTGACCTTCTCCTTCTCCTTCTTCTACTTATTCTGATTCACCCTCCAGACTTCACCTTCTCCTTCTCCTTCTTCTGCTTCTTCTGCTTCACCGTCCTGACTTCACCTTCTCCTTCTCCTTCTTCTACTTCTTCTGCTTCATCCCGCTGACATCACCTGCTCCTTCTCCTTCTTCTGCTTCTTCTGATTCACCCTCCTAACTTCACCTTCTCCTTCTCCTTCTTCTGCTTCTTCTGATTCACCCTCCTGACTTCACCTTCTCCTTCTCCTTCTTCTGCTTCTTCTGATTCACCCTCCAGACTTCACCTTCTCCTTCTCCTTCTTCTGCTTCTTCTGATTCACCCTCCAGACTTCACCTTCTCCTTCTCCTTCTTCTGATTCTTCTGATTCACCCTCCAGACTTCACCTTCTCCTTCTCCTTCTTCTGCTTCTTCTGATTCACCCTCCTGACCTCACCTTCTCCTTCTCCTTCTTCTACTTCTTCTGATTCACCCTCCTGACTTCACCTTCTCCTTCTCCTTCTTCTACTTCTTCTGCTTCACCCTCCAGACTTCACCTTCTCCTTCTCCTTCTTCTGCTTCTTCTGATTCACCCTCCAGACTTCTCCTTCTCCTTCTCCTTCTTCTGCTTCTTCTGATTCACCCTCCAGACTTCACCTTCTCCTTCTCCTTCTTCTGCTTCTTCTGATTCATCCTCCAGACTTCACCTTCTCCTTCTCCTTCTTCTACTTCTTCTGATTCACCCTCCAGACTTCACCTTCTCCATTTCCTTCTTCTGCTTCTTCTGATTCACCCTCCAGACTTCACCTTCTCCTTCTCCTTCGTCTACTTCTTCTGATTGACCCTCCAGACTACACCTTCTCCTTCTCCTTCTTCTACTTCTTCTGATTCACCCTCCTGACTTCACCTTCTCCTTCTCCTTCTTCTACTTCTTCTGCTTCACCCTCCAGACTTCACCTTCTCCTTCTCCTTCTTCTACTTCTTCTGATTCACCCCCCAGACTTCATCTTCTCCTTCTCCTTCTTCTGCTTCTTCTGATTCACCCTCCAGACTTCAACTTCTTCTTCTCCTTATTCTGCTTCTTCTGATTCACCCTCCAGACTTCACCTTCTCCTTCTCCTTATTCTGCTTCTTCTGATTCACCCTCCAGACTTCACCTTCTCCTTCTCCTGATTCTGCTTCTTCTGATTCACCCTCCAGACTTCACCTTCTCCTTCTCCTTCTTCTACTTCTTCTGCTTCACCCTCCAGACTTCACCTTCTCCTTCTCCTTCTTCTACTTCTTCTGATTCACCCTCCAGACTTCACCTTCTCCTTCTCCTTCTTCTGCTTCTTCTGATTCACCCTCTATACTTCACCTTCACTTCTCCTTATTCTGCTTCTTCTGATTCACCCTCCAGACTTCAACATCTCCTTCTCCTTCTTCTGCTTCTTCTGATTCACCCTCCAGACTTCACCTTCTCCTTCTCCTTCTTCTGCTTCTTCTGATTCACCCTCCAGACTTCACCTTCTCCTTCTCCTTCTTCTGCTTCTTCTGATTCACCCTTCAGACTTCACCTTCTCCTTCTCCTTCTTCTACTTCTTCTGATTCACCCTCCAGACTTCACTTTCTCCTTCTCTTTCTTCTGCTTCTTCTGATTCACCCTCCAGATTTCATCTTCTCCTTCTCCTTCTTCTGCTTCTTCTGATTCACCCTCCAGACTTCACCTTCTCCTTCTCCTTCTTCTGCTTCTTCTGATTCACCCTCCAGACTTCACCTTCTCCTTCTCCTTCTTCTGCTTCTTCTGATTCACCCTCCAGACTTCACCTTCTCCTTCTCCTTCTTCTACTTCTTCTGATTCACCCTCAAGACCTCACCTTCTCCTTCTCCTTCTTCTACTTCTTCTGATTCACCCTCCAGATTTCATCTTCTCCTTCTCCTTCTTCTGCTTCTTCTGATTCACCCTCCAGACTTCACCTTCTCCTTCTCCTTCTTCTGCTTCTTCTGATTCACCCTCCTGACTTCACCTTCTCCTTCCCCTTCTTCTACTTCTTCTGATTCACCCTCCTGACTTCACCTTCTCCTTCTCCTTCTTCTACTTCTTCTGCTTCACCCTCCAGACTTCACCTTCTCCTTCTCCTTCTTCTACTTCTTCTGATTCACCCTCCAGACTTGACCTTCTCTTTCTCCTTCTTCTACTTCTTCTGATTCACCCTCCAGACTTCACCTTCTCCTTCTCCTTCTTCTGCTTCTTCTGCTTCACCGTCCTGACTTCACCTTCTCCTTCTCCTTCTTCTACTTCTTCTGCTTCATCCCCCTGACATCACCTGCTCCTTCTCCTTCTTCTGCTTCTTCTGATTCACCCTCCTAACTTCACCTTCTCCTTCTACTTCTTCTGCTTCTTCTGATTCACCCTCCTGACTTCACCTTCTCCTTCTCCTTCTTCTGCTTCTTCTGATTCACCTTCCAGACTTCACCTTCTCCTTCTCTTTCTTCTGCTTCTTCTGATTCACCCTCCAGACTTCACCTTCTCCTTCTCCTTCTTCTGATTCTTCTGATTCACCCTCCAGACTTCACCTTCTCCTTCTCCTTCTTCTGCTTCTTCTGATTCACCCTCCTGACTTCACCTTCTCCTTCTCCTTCTTCTACTTCTTCTGATTCACCCTCCTGACTTCACCTTCTCCTTCTCCTTCTTCTACTTCTTCTGCTTCACCCTCCAGACTTCACTTTCTCCTTCTCCTTCTTCTACTTCTTCTGATTCACCCTCCAGACTTGACCTTCTCCTTCTCCTTCTTCTACTTATTCTGATTCACCCTCCAGACTTCACCTTCTCCTTCTCCTTCTTCTGCTTCTTCTGCTTCACCGTCCTGACTTCACCTTCTCCTTCTCCTTCTTCTACTTCTTCTGCTTCATCCCGCTGACATCACCTGCTCCTTCTCCTTCTTCTGCTTCTTCTGATTCACCCTCCTAACTTCACCTTCTCCTTCTCCTTCTTCTGCTTCTTCTGATTCACCCTCCTGACTTCACCTTCTCCTTCTCCTTCTTCTGCTTCTTCTGATTCACCCTCCAGACTTCACCTTCTCCTTCTCCTTCTTCTGCTTCTTCTGATTCACCCTCCAGACTTCACCTTCTCCTTCTCCTTCTTCTGATTCTTCTGATTCACCCTCCAGACTTCACCTTCTCCTTCTCCTTCTTCTGCTTCTTCTGATTCACCCTCCTGACCTCACCTTCTCCTTCTCCTTCTTCTACTTCTTCTGATTCACCCTCCTGACTTCAACTTCTCCTTCTCCTTCTTCTACTTCTTCTGCTTCACCCTCCAGACTTCACCTTCTCCTTCTCCTTCTTCTGCTTCTTCTGATTCACCCTCCAGACTTCACCTTCTCCTTCTCCTTCTTCTGCTTCTTCTGATTCACCCTCCACACTTCACCTTCTCCTTCTCCTTCTTCTACTTCTTCTGATTCACCCTCCAGACTTCACCTTCTCCATTTCCTTCTTCTGCTTCTTCTGATTCACCCTCCAGACTTCACCTTCTCCTTCTCCTTCTTCTGATTCTTCTGATTCACCCTCCAGACTTCACCTTCTCCTTCTCCTTCTTCTGCTTCTTCTGATTCACCCTCCTGACTTCACCTTCTCCTTCTCCTTCTTCTACTTCTTCTGATTCACCCTCCTGACTTCACCTTCTCCTTCTCCTTCTTCTACTTCTTCTGCTTCACCCTCCAGACTTCACTTTCTCCTTCTCCTTCTTCTACTTCTTCTGATTCACCCTCCAGACTTGACCTTCTCCTTCTCCTTCTTCTACTTATTCTGATTCACCCTCCAGACTTCACCTTCTCCTTCTCCTTCTTCTGCTTCTTCTGCTTCACCGTCCTGACTTCACCTTCTCCTTCTCCTTCTTCTACTTCTTCTGCTTCATCCCGCTGACATCACCTGCTCCTTCTCCTTCTTCTGCTTCTTCTGATTCACCCTCCTAACTTCACCTTCTCCTTCTCCTTCTTCTGCTTCTTCTGATTCACCCTCCTGACTTCACCTTCTCCTTCTCCTTCTTCTGCTTCTTCTGATTCACCCTCCAGACTTCACCTTCTCCTTCTCCTTCTTCTGCTTCTTCTGATTCACCCTCCAGACTTCACCTTCTCCTTCTCCTTCTTCTGATTCTTCTGATTCACCCTCCAGACTTCACCTTCTCCTTCTCCTTCTTCTGCTTCTTCTGATTCACCCTCCTGACCTCACCTTCTCCTTCTCCTTCTTCTACTTCTTCTGATTCACCCTCCTGACTTCACCTTCTCCTTCTCCTTCTTCTACTTCTTCTGCTTCACCCTCCAGACTTCACCTTCTCCTTCTCCTTCTTCTGCTTCTTCTGATTCACCCTCCAGACTTCACCTTCTCCTTCTCCTTCTTCTGCTTCTTCTGATTCACCCTCCACACTTCACCTTCTCCTTCTCCTTCTTCTACTTCTTCTGATTCACCCTCCAGACTTCACCTTCTCCATTTCCTTCTTCTGCTTCTTCTGATTCACCCTCCAGACTTCACCTTCTCCTTCTCCTTCTTCTACTTCTTCTGATTCACCCTCCAGACTTCACCTTCTCCTTCTCCTTCTTCTACTTCTTCTGATTCACCCTCCAGTCTTCAACTTCTCCTTCTCCTTCTTCTGTTTCTTCTGCTTCACCCTCCAGACTTCACCTTCTCCTTCTCTTTCTTCTGCTTCTTCTGATTCACCCTCCAGACTTCACCTTCTCCTTCTCCTTCTTCTGATTCTTCTGATTCACCCTCCAGACTTCACCTTCTCCTTCTCCTTCTTCTGCTTCTTCTGATTCACCCTCCTGACTTCACCTTCTCCTTCTCCTTCTTCTACTTCTTCTGCTTCACCCTCCAGACTTCACCTTCTCCTTCTCCTTCTTCTACTTCTTCTGATTCACCCTCCAGACTTCATCTTCTCCTTCTCCTTCTTCTGCTTCTTCTGATTCACCCTCCAGACTTCACCTTCTCCTTCTCCTTATTCTGCTTCTTCTGATTCACCCTCCAGACTTCACCTTCTCCTTCTCCTTATTCTGCTTCTTCTGATTCACCCTCCAGACTTCACCTTCTCCTTCTCCTTCCTCTGCTTCTTCTGATTCACCCTCCAGACTTCACCTTCTCCTTTTCCTTCTTCTGATTCTTCTGATTCACCCTCCAGACTTCACCTTCTCCTTCTCCTTCTTCTGCTTCTTCTGATTCACCCTCCTGACTTCACCTTGTCCTTCTCCTTCTTCTACTTCTTCTGATTCACCCTCCTGACTTCACCTTCTCCTTCTCCTTCTTCTACTTCTTCTGCTTCACCCTCCAGACTTCACCTTCTCCTTCTCCTTCTTCTACTTCTTCTGATTCACCCTCCAGACTTCACCTTCTCCTTCTCCTTATTCTGCTTCTTCTGATTCACTCTCCAGACTTCACCTTCTCCTTCTCCTTCTTCTGCTTCTTCTGATTCACACTCCAGACTTCACCTTCTCCTTCTCCTTCTTCTACTTCTTCTGATTCACCCTCCAGACTTCACCTTCTCCTTCTCTTTCTTCTGCTTCATCTGATTCACCCTCCAGACTTCACCTTCTCCTTCTCCTTCTTCTGATTCTTCTGATTCACCCTCCAGACTTCACCTTCTTCTTCTCCTTCTTCTGCTTCTTCTGATTCACCCTCCTGACATCACCTTCTCCTTCTCCTTCTTCTACTTCTTCTGATTCACCCTCCTGACTTCACCTTCTCCTTCTCCTTCTTCTACTTCTTCTGCTTCACCCTCCAGACTTCACCTTCTCCTTCTCCTTCTTCTACTTCTTCTGATTCACCCTCCAGACTTGACCTTCTCCTTCTCCTTCTTCTACTTATTCTGATTCACCCTCCAGACTTCACCTTCTCCTTCTCCTTCTTCTGCTTCTTCTGCTTCACCGTCCTGACTTCACCTTCTCCTTCTCCTTCTTCTACTTCTTCTGCTTCATCCCGCTGACATCACCTGCTCCTTCTCCTTCTTCTGCTTCTTCTGATTCACCCTCCTAACTTCACCTTCTCCTTCTCCTTCTTCTGCTTCTTCTGATTCACCCTCCTGACTTCACCTTCTCCTTCTCCTTCTTCTGCTTCTTCTGATTCACCCTCCAGACTTCACCTTCTCCTTCTCCTTCTTCTGCTTCTTCTGATTCACCCTCCAGACTTCACCTTCTCCTTCTCCTTCTTCTGATTCTTCTGATTCACCCTCCAGACTTCACCTTCTCCTTCTCCTTCTTCTGCTTCTTCTGATTCACCCTCCTGACCTCACCTTCTCCTTCTCCTTCTTCTACTTCTTCTGATTCACCCTCCTGACTTCAACTTCTCCTTCTCCTTCTTCTACTTCTTCTGCTTCACCCTCCAGACTTCACCTTCTCCTTCTCCTTCTTCTGCTTCTTCTGATTCACCCTCCAGACTTCACCTTCTCCTTCTCCTTCTTCTGCTTCTTCTGATTCACCCTCCACACTTCACCTTCTCCTTCTCCTTCTTCTACTTCTTCTGATTCACCCTCCAGACTTCACCTTCTCCATTTCCTTCTTCTGCTTCTTCTGATTCACCCTCCAGACTTCACCTTCTCCTTCTCCTTCTTCTGATTCTTCTGATTCACCCTCCAGACTTCACCTTCTCCTTCTCCTTCTTCTGCTTCTTCTGATTCACCCTCCTGACTTCACCTTCTCCTTCTCCTTCTTCTACTTCTTCTGATTCACCCTCCTGACTTCACCTTCTCCTTCTCCTTCTTCTACTTCTTCTGCTTCACCCTCCAGACTTCACTTTCTCCTTCTCCTTCTTCTACTTCTTCTGATTCACCCTCCAGACTTGACCTTCTCCTTCTCCTTCTTCTACTTATTCTGATTCACCCTCCAGACTTCACCTTCTCCTTCTCCTTCTTCTGCTTCTTCTGCTTCACCGTCCTGACTTCACCTTCTCCTTCTCCTTCTTCTACTTCTTCTGCTTCATCCCGCTGACATCACCTGCTCCTTCTCCTTCTTCTGCTTCTTCTGATTCACCCTCCTAACTTCACCTTCTCCTTCTCCTTCTTCTGCTTCTTCTGATTCACCCTCCTGACTTCACCTTCTCCTTCTCCTTCTTCTGCTTCTTCTGATTCACCCTCCAGACTTCACCTTCTCCTTCTCCTTCTTCTGCTTCTTCTGATTCACCCTCCAGACTTCACCTTCTCCTTCTCCTTCTTCTGATTCTTCTGATTCACCCTCCAGACTTCACCTTCTCCTTCTCCTTCTTCTGCTTCTTCTGATTCACCCTCCTGACCTCACCTTCTCCTTCTCCTTCTTCTACTTCTTCTGATTCACCCTCCTGACTTCACCTTCTCCTTCTCCTTCTTCTACTTCTTCTGCTTCACCCTCCAGACTTCACCTTCTCCTTCTCCTTCTTCTGCTTCTTCTGATTCACCCTCCAGACTTCACCTTCTCCTTCTCCTTCTTCTGCTTCTTCTGATTCACCCTCCACACTTCACCTTCTCCTTCTCCTTCTTCTACTTCTTCTGATTCACCCTCCAGACTTCACCTTCTCCATTTCCTTCTTCTGCTTCTTCTGATTCACCCTCCAGACTTCACCTTCTCCTTCTCCTTCTTCTACTTCTTCTGATTCACCCTCCAGACTTCACCTTCTCCTTCTCCTTCTTCTACTTCTTCTGATTCACCCTCCAGTCTTCAACTTCTCCTTCTCCTTCTTCTGTTTCTTCTGCTTCACCCTCCAGACTTCACCTTCTCCTTCTCTTTCTTCTGCTTCTTCTGATTCACCCTCCAGACTTCACCTTCTCCTTCTCCTTCTTCTGATTCTTCTGATTCACCCTCCAGACTTCACCTTCTCCTTCTCCTTCTTCTGCTTCTTCTGATTCACCCTCCTGACTTCACCTTCTCCTTCTCCTTCTTCTACTTCTTCTGCTTCACCCTCCAGACTTCACCTTCTCCTTCTCCTTCTTCTACTTCTTCTGATTCACCCTCCAGACTTCATCTTCTCCTTCTCCTTCTTCTGCTTCTTCTGATTCACCCTCCAGACTTCACCTTCTCCTTCTCCTTATTCTGCTTCTTCTGATTCACCCTCCAGACTTCACCTTCTCCTTCTCCTTATTCTGCTTCTTCTGATTCACCCTCCAGACTTCACCTTCTCCTTCTCCTTCCTCTGCTTCTTCTGATTCACCCTCCAGACTTCACCTTCTCCTTTTCCTTCTTCTGATTCTTCTGATTCACCCTCCAGACTTCACCTTCTCCTTCTCCTTCTTCTGCTTCTTCTGATTCACCCTCCTGACTTCACCTTGTCCTTCTCCTTCTTCTACTTCTTCTGATTCACCCTCCTGACTTCACCTTCTCCTTCTCCTTCTTCTACTTCTTCTGCTTCACCCTCCAGACTTCACCTTCTCCTTCTCCTTCTTCTACTTCTTCTGATTCACCCTCCAGACTTCACCTTCTCCTTCTCCTTATTCTGCTTCTTCTGATTCACTCTCCAGACTTCACCTTCTCCTTCTCCTTCTTCTGCTTCTTCTGATTCACACTCCAGACTTCACCTTCTCCTTCTCCTTCTTCTACTTCTTCTGATTCACCCTCCAGACTTCACCTTCTCCTTCTCTTTCTTCTGCTTCATCTGATTCACCCTCCAGACTTCACCTTCTCCTTCTCCTTCTTCTGATTCTTCTGATTCACCCTCCAGACTTCACCTTCTTCTTCTCCTTCTTCTGCTTCTTCTGATTCACCCTCCTGACATCACCTTCTCCTTCTCCTTCTTCTACTTCTTCTGATTCACCCTCCTGACTTCACCTTCTCCTTCTCCTTCTTCTACTTCTTCTGCTTCACCCTCCAGACTTCACCTTCTCCTTCTCCTTCTTCTACTTCTTCTGATTCACCCTCCAGACCTGACCTTCTCCTTCTCCTTCTTCTACTTCTTCTGATTCACCCTCCAGACTTCACCTTCTCCTTCTCCTTCTTCTGATTCTTCTGCTTCACCGTCCTGACTTCACCTTCTCCTTCTCCTTCTTCTACTTCTTCTGCTTCATCCCCCTGACATCACCTGCTCCTTCTCCTTCTTCTGCTTCTTCTGATTCACCCTCCTAACTTCACCTTCTCCTTCTCCTTCTTCTGCTTCTTCTGATTCACCCTCCTGACTTCACCTTCTCCTTCTCCTTCTTCTGCTTCTTCTGATTCACCCTCCAGACTTCACCTTCTCCTTCTCCTTCTTCTGCTTCTTCTGATTCACCCTCCAGACTTCACCTTCTCCTTCTCCTTCTTCTGCTTCTTCTGATTCACCCTCCAGACCTCACCTTCTCCTTCTCCTTCTTCTACTTCTTCTGATTCACCCTCCAGACTTCATCTGTTCCTTCTCCTTCTTCTGCTTCTTCTGATTTACCCTCCAGACTTCATCTTCTCCTTCTCCTTCTTCTGCTTCTTCTGATTCACCCTCCAGACTTCACCTTCTCCTTCTCCTTCTTCTACTTCTTCTGATTCACCCTCCAGACTTCACCTTCTCCTTCTCCTTCTTCTACTTCTTCTGATTCACCCTCCAGTCTTCACCTTCTCCTTCTTCTGTTTCTTCTGCTTCACCCTCCAGACTTCACCTTCTCCTTCTCTTTCTTCTGCTTCTTCTGATTCACCCTCCAGACTTCACCTTCTCCTTCTCCTTCTTCTGATTCTTCTGATTCACCCTCCAGACGTCACCTTCTCCTTCTCCTTCTTCTGCTTCTTCTGATTCACCCTCCTGACTTCACCTTCTCCTTCTCCTTCTTCTACTTCTTCTGATTCACCCTCCTGACTTCACCTTCTCCTTCTCCTTCTTCTACTTCTTCTGCTTCACCATCCAGACTTCACCTTCTCCTTCTCCTTCTTCTACTTCTTCTGATTCACCCTTCAGACTTCACCTTCTCCTTCTCCTTTTTCTGCTTCTTCTGATTCACCCTCCAGACTTCACCTTCTCCTTCTCCTTATTCTGCTTCTTCTGATTCACCCTCCAGACTTCACCTTCTCCTTCTCCTTCTTCTGCTTCTTCTGATTCACCCTCCAGACTTCACCTTCTCCTTCTCCTTCGTCTACTTCTTCTGATTCACCCTCCAGACAACACCTTCTCCTTCTCCTTCTTCTACTTCTTCTGATTCACCCTCCTGACTTCACCTTCTCCTTCTCCTTCTTCTACTTCTTCTGATTCACCCTCCTGACTTCAACTTCTCCTTCTCCTTCTCCTACTTCTTCTGCTTCACCCTCCAGACTTCACCTTCTCCTTCTCCTTCTTCTACTTCTTCTGATTCACCCTCCAAACTTGACCTTCTCCTTCTCCTTCTTCTACTTATTCTGATTCACCCTCCAGACTTCACATTCTCCTTCTCCTTCTTCTGCTTCTTCTGCTTCACCGTCCTGACTTCACCTTCTCCTTCTCCTTCTTCTACTTCTTCTGCTTCATCCCGCTGACATCACCTGCTCCTTCTCCTTCTTCTGCTTCTTCTGATTCACCCTCCTAACTTCACCTTCTCCTTCTCCGTCTTCTGCTTCTTCTGATTCACCCTCCTGACTTCACCTTCTCCTTCTCCTTCTTCTGCTTCTTCTGATTCACCCTCCAGACTTCACCTTCTCCTTCTCCTTCTTCTGCTTCTTCTGATTCACCCTCCAGACTTCACCTTCTCCTTCTCCTTCTTCTGATTCTTCTGATTCACCCTCCAGACTTCACCTTCTCCTTCTCCTTCTTCTGCTTCTTCTGATTCACCCTCCTGACTTCACCTTCTCCTTCTCCTTCTTCTACTTCTTCTGATTCACCCTCCAGACTTCACCTTCTCCTTCTCCTTCTTCTGCTTCTTCTGATTCACCCTCCAGACTTCTCCTTCTCCTTCTCCTTCTTCTGCTTCTTCTGATTCACCCTCCAGACTTCACCTTCTCCTTCTCCTTCTTCTGCTTCTTCTGATTCACCCTCCAGACTTCACCTTCTCCTTCTCCTTCTTCTCCTTCTTCTGATTCACCCTCCAGACTTCACCTTCTCCTTCTCCTTCGTCTACTTCTTCTGATTCACCCTCCAGACTACACCTTCTCCTTCTCCTTCTTCTACTTCTTCTGATTCACCCTCCAGACTTCACCTTCTCCTTCTCCTTCTTCTGTTTCTTCTGATTCACCGTCCAGACTTCACCTTCTCCTTCTCTTTCTTCTACTACTTCTGATTCACCCTCCAGACTTCACCTTCTCCTTCTCCTTCTTCTACTTCTTCTGATTCACCCTCCAGACTTCATCTTCTCCTTCTCCTTCTTCTGCTTCTTCTGATTCACCCTCCAGACTTCACCTTCTCCTTCTCCTTCTTCTGCTTCTTCTGATTCACCCTCCAGACTTCACCTTCTCCTTCTCCTTCTTCTCCTTCTTCTGATTCACCCTCCAGACTTCACCTTCTCCTTCTCCTTCTTCTACTTCTTCTGATTCACCCTCCAGTCTTCACCTTCTCCTTCTCCTTCTTCTGTTTCTTCTGCTTCACCCTCCAGACTTCACCTTCTCCTTCTCTTTCTTCTGCTTCTTCTGATTCACCCTCCAGACTTCACCTTCTGCTTCTCCTTCTTCTGATTCTTCTGATTCACCCTCCAGACTTCACCTTCTCCTTCTCCTTCTTCTGCTTCTTCTGATTCACCCTGCTGACTTCACCTTCTCCTTCTCCTTCTTCTATTTCTTCTGATTCACCCTCCTGACTTCACCTTCTCCTTCTCCTTCTTCTACTTCTTCTGCTTCACCCTCCAGACTTCACCTTCTCCTTCTCCTTCTTCTACTTCTTCTGCTTCACCCTCCAGACTTCATCTTCTCCTTCTCCTTCTTCTGCTTCTTCTGATTCACCTTCCAGACTTCACCTTCTCCTTCTCCTTATTCTGCTTCTTCTGATTCACCCTCCAGACTTCACCTTCTCCTTCTCCTTATTCTGCTTCTTCTGATTCACCCTCCAGACTTCACCTTCTCCTTCTCCTTCCTCTGCTTCTTCTGATTCACCCTCCAGACTTCACCTTCTCCTTCTCCTTCTTCTGATTCTTCTGATTCACCCTCCAGACTTCACCTTCTCCTTCTCCTTCTTCTGCTTCTTCTGATTCACCCTCCTGACTTCACCTTCTCCTTCTCCTTCTTCTACTTCTTCTGATTCACCCTCCTGACTTCACCTTCTCCTTCTCCTTCTTCTACTTCTTCTGCTTCACCCTCCAGACTTCACCTTCTCCTTCTCCTTCTTCTACCTCTTCTGATTCACCCTCCAGACTTCACCTTCTCCTTCTCCTTCTTCTGCTTCTTCTGATTCACCCTCCAGACTTCACCTTCTCCTTCTCCTTATTCTGCTTCTTCTGATTCACCCTCCAGACTTCACCTTCTCCTTCTCCTTCTTCTGCTTCTTCTGATTCACACTCCAGACTTCACCTTCTCCTTCTCCTTCTTCTACTTCTTCTGAATCACCCTCCAGACTTCACCTTCTCCTTCTCTTTCTTCTGCTTCTTCTGATTCACCCTCCAGACTTCACCTTCTCCTTCTCCTTCTTCTGATTCTTCTGATTCACCCTCCAGACTTCACCTTCTTCTTCTCCTTCTTCTGATTCTTCTGCTTCACCGTCCTGACTTCACCTTCTCCTGCTCCTTCTTCTACTTCTTCTGCTTCATCCCCCTGACATCACCTGCTCCTTCTCCTTCTTCTGCTTCTTCTGATTCACCCTCATAACTTCACCTTCTACTTCTCCTTCTTCTGCTTCTTCTGATTCACCCTCCTGACTTCACCTTCCCCTTCTCCTTCTTCTGCTTCTTCTGATTCACCCTCCAGACTTCACCTTCTCCTTCTCCTTCTTCTGCTTCTTCTGATTCACCCTCCAGACTTCACCTTCTCCTTCTCCTTCTTCTGCTTCTTCTGATTCACCCTCCAGACCTCACCTTCTCCTTCTCCTTCTTCTACTTCTTCTGATTCACCCTCCAGACTTCATCTGTTCCTTCTCCTTCTTCTGCTTCTTCTGATTCACCCTCCAGACAACACCTTCTCCTTCTCCTTCTTCTACTTCTTCTGATTCACCCTCCAGACTTCACCTTCTCCTTCTCCTTCTTCTGCTTCTTCTGATTCACCCTCCTGACTTCACCTTGTCCTTCTCCTTCTTCTACTTCTTCTGATTCACCCTCCTGACTTCACCTTCTCCTTCTCCTTCTTCTATTTCTTCTGATTCACCCTCCTGACTTCACCTTCTCCTTCTCCTTCTTCTACTTCTTCTGCTTCACCCTCCAGACTTCACCTTCTCCTTCTCCTTCTTCTACTTCTTCTGCTTCACCCTCCAGACTTCATCTTCTCCTTCTCCTTCTTCTGCTTCTTCTGATTCACCTTCCAGACTTCACCTTCTCCTTCTCCTTATTCTGCTTCTTCTGATTCACCCTCCAGACTTCACCTTCTCCTTCTCCTTATTCTGCTTCTTCTGATTCACCCTCCAGACTTCACCTTCTCCTTCTCCTTCCTCTGCTTCTTCTGATTCACCCTCCAGACTTCACCTTCTCCTTCTCCTTCTTCTGATTCTTCTGATTCACCCTCCAGACTTCACCTTCTCCTTCTCCTTCTTCTGCTTCTTCTGATTCACCCTCCTGACTTCACCTTCTCCTTCTCCTTCTTCTACTTCTTCTGATTCACCCTCCTGACTTCACCTTCTCCTTCTCCTTCTTCTACTTCTTCTGCTTCACCCTCCAGACTTCACCTTCTCCTTCTCCTTCTTCTACTTCTTCTGATTCACCCTCCAGACTTCACCTTCTCCTTCTCCTTCTTCTGCTTCTTCTGATTCACCCTCCAGACTTCACCTTCTCCTTCTCCTTATTCTGCTTCTTCTGATTCACCCTCCAGACTTCACCTTCTCCTTCTCCTTCTTCTGCTTCTTCTGATTCACACTCCAGACTTCACCTTCTCCTTCTCCTTCTTCTACTTCTTCTGAATCACCCTCCAGACTTCACCTTCTCCTTCTCTTTCTTCTGCTTCTTCTGATTCACCCTCCAGACTTCACCTTCTCCTTCTCCTTCTTCTGATTCTTCTGATTCACCCTCCAGACTTCACCTTCTTCTTCTCCTTCTTCTGATTCTTCTGCTTCACCGTCCCGACTTCACCTTCTCCTGCTCCTTCTTCTACTTCTTCTGCTTCATCCCCCTGACATCACCTGCTCCTTCTCCTTCTTCTGCTTCTTCTGATTCACCCTCCTAACTTCACCTTCTCCTTCTCCTTCTTCTGCTTCTTCTGATTCACCCTCCTGACTTCACCTTCTCCTTCTCCTTCTTCTGCTTCTTCTGATTCACCCTCCAGACTTCACCTTCTCCTTCTCCTTCTTCTGCTTCTTCTGATTCACCCTCCAGACTTCACCTTCTCCTTCTCCTTCTTCTGCTTCTTCTGATTCACCCTCCAGACCTCACCTTCTCCTTCTCCTTCTTCTACTTCTTCTGATTCACCCTCCAGACTTCATCTGTTCCTTCTCCTTCTTCTGCTTCTTCTGATTCACCCTCCAGACAACACCTTCTCCTTCTCCTTCTTCTACTTCTTCTGATTCACCCTCCAGACTTCACCTTCTCCTTCTCCTTCTTCTGCTTCTTCTGATTCACCCTCCTGACTTCACCTTGTCCTTCTCCTTCTTCTACTTCTTCTGATTCACCCTCCTGACTTCACCTTCTCCTTCTCCTTCTTCTACTTCTTCTGATTCACCCTCCAGACTTCACCTTCTCCTTCTCCTTCTTCTGCTTCTTCTGATTCACCCTCCAGACTTCACCTTCTCCTTCTCCTTATTCTGCTTCTTCTGATTCACCCTCCAGACTTCACCTTCTCCTTCTCCTTCTTCTGCTTCTTCTGATTCACACTCCAGACTTCACCTTCTCCTTCTCCTTCTTCTACTTCTTCTGAATCACCCTCCAGACTTCACCTTCTCCTTCTCTTTCTTCTGCTTCTTCTGATTCACCCTCCAGACTTCACCTTCTCCTTCTCCTTCTTCTGATTCTTCTGATTCACCCTCCAGACTTCACCTTCTTCTTCTCCTTCTTCTGATTCTTCTGCTTCACCGTCCTGACTTCACCTTCTCCTTCTCCTTCTTCTACTTCTTCTGCTTCATCCCCCTGACATCACCTGCTCCTTCTCCTTCTTCTGCTTCTTCTGATTCACCCTCCTAACTTCACCTTCTCCTTCTCCTTCTTCTGCTTCTTCTGATTCACCCTCCTGACTTCACCTTCTCCTTCTCCTTCTTCTGCTTCTTCTGATTCACCCTCCAGACTTCACCTTCTCCTTCTCCTTCTTCTGCTTCTTCTGATTCACCCTCCAGACTTCACCTTCTCCTTCTCCTTCTTCTGCTTCTTCTGATTCACCCTCCAGACCTCACCTTCTCCTTCTCCTTCTTCTACTTCTTCTGATTCACCCTCCAGACTTCATCTGTTCCTTCTCCTTCTTCTGCTTCTTCTGATTCACCCTCCAGACAACACCTTCTCCTTCTCCTTCTTCTACTTCTTCTGATTCACCCTCCAGACTTCACCTTCTCCTTCTCCTTCTTCTGCTTCTTCTGATTCAGCCCTCCTGACTTCACCTTGTCCTTCTCCTTCTTCTACTTCTTCTGATTCACCCTCCTGACTTCACCTTCTCCTTCTCCTTCTTCTACTTCTTCTGCTTCACCCTCCAGACTTCACCTTCTCCTTCTCCTTCTTCTACTTCTCTGATTCACCTTCCAGACTTCACCTTCTCCTTCTCCTTATTCTGCTTCTTCTGATTCACTCTCCAGACTTCACCTTCTCCTTCTCCTTCTTCTGCTTCTTCTGATTCACAACTCCAGACTTCACCTTCTCCTTCTCCTTCTTCTACTTCTTCTGATTCACCCTCCAGACTTCACCTTCTCCTTCTCTTTCTTCTGCTTCATCTGATTCACCCTCCAGACTTCACCTTCTCCTTCTCCTTCTTCTGATTCTTCTGATTCACCCTCCAGACTTCACCTTCTTCTTCTCCTTCTTCTGCTTCTTCTGATTCACCCTCCTGACATCACCTTCTCCTTCTCCTTCTTCTACTTCTTCTGATTCACCCTCCTGACTTCACCTTCTCCTTCTCCTTCTTCTACTTCTTCTGCTTCACCCTCCAGACTTCACCTTCTCCTTCTCCTTCTTCTACTTCTTCTGATTCACCCTCCAGACTTGACCTTCTCCTTCTCCTTCTTCTACTTCTTCTGATTCACCCTCCAGACTTCACCTTCTCCTTCTCCTTCTTCTGATTCTTCTGCTTCACCGTCCTGACTTCACCTTCTCCTTCTCCTTCTTCTACTTCTTCTGCTTCATCCCCCTGACATCACCTGCTCCTTCTCCTTCTTCTGCTTCTTCTGATTCACCCTCCTAACTTCACCTTCTCCTTCTCCTTCTTCTGCTTCTTCTGATTCACCCTCCTGACTTCACCTTCTCCTTCTCCTTCTTCTGCTTCTTCTGATTCACCCTCCAGACTTCACCTTCTCCTTCTCCTTCTTCTGCTTCTTCTGATTCACCCTCCAGACTTCACCTTCTCCTTCTCCTTCTTCTGCTTCTTCTGATTCACCCTCCAGACCTCACCTTCTCCTTCTCCTTCTTCTACTTCTTCTGATTCACCCTCCAGACTTCATCTGTTCCTTCTCCTTCTTCTGCTTCTTCTGATTCTCCCTCCAGACTTCACCTTCTCCTTCTCCTTCTTCTGCTTCTTCTGATTCACCCTCCAGACTTCACCTTCTCCTTCTCCTTCTTCTACTTCTTCTGATTCACCCTCCAGACTTCACCTTCTCCTTCTCCTTCTTCTACTTCTTCTGATTCACCCTCCAGTCTTCACCTTCTCCTTCTTCTGTTTCTTCTGCTTCACCCTCCAGACTTCACCTTCTCCTTCTCTTTCTTCTGCTTCTTCTGATTCACCCTCCAGACTTCACCTTCTCCTTCTCCTTCTTCTGATTCTTCTGATTCACCCTCCAGACGTCACCTTCTCCTTCTCCTTCTTCTGCTTCTTCTGATTCACCCTCCTGACTTCACCTTCTCCTTCTCCTTCTTCTACTTCTTCTGATTCACCCTCCTGACTTCACCTTCTCCTTCTCCTTCTTCTACTTCTTCTGCTTCACCATCCAGACTTCACCTTCTCCTTCTCCTTCTTCTACTTCTTCTGATTCACCCTTCAGACTTCACCTTCTCCTTCTCCTTTTTCTGCTTCTTCTGATTCACCCTCCAGACTTCACCTTCTCCTTCTCCTTATTCTGCTTCTTCTGATTCACCCTCCAGACTTCACCTTCTCCTTCTCCTTCTTCTGCTTCTTCTGATTCACCCTCCAGACTTCACCTTCTCCTTCTCCTTCGTCTACTTCTTCTGATTCACCCTCCAGACAACACCTTCTCCTTCTCCTTCTTCTACTTCTTCTGATTCACCCTCCAGACTTCACCTTCTCCTTCTCCTTCTTCTGCTTCTTCTGATTCACCCTCCTGACTTCACCTTCTCCTTCTCCTTCTTCTACTTCTTCTGATTCACCCTCCTGACTTCAACTTCTCCTTCTCCTTCTTCTACTTCTTCTGCTTCACCCTCCAGACTTTACCTTCTCCTTCTCCTTCTTCTACTTCTTCTGATTCACCCTCCAGACTTGACCTTCTCCTTCTCCTTCTTCTACTTATTCTGATTCACCCTCCAGACTTCACATTCTCCTTCTCCTTCTTCTGCTTCTTCTGCTTCACCGTCCTGACTTCACCTTCTCCTTCTCCTTCTTCTACTTCTTCTGCTTCATCCCGCTGACATCACCTGCTCCTTCTCCTTCTTCTGCTTCTTCTGATTCACCCTCCTAACTTCACCTTCTCCTTCTCCGTCTTCTGCTTCTTCTGATTCACCCTCCTGACTTCACCTTCTCCTTCTCCTTCTTCTGCTTCTTCTGATTCACCCTCCAGACTTCACCTTCTCCTTCTCCTTCTTCTGCTTCTTCTGATTCACCCTCCAGACTTCAACTTCTCCTTCTCCTTCTTCTGATTCTTCTGATTCACCCTCCAGACTTCACCTTCTCCTTCTCCTTCTTCTGCTTCTTCTGATTCACCCTCCTGACTTCACCTTCTCCTTCTCCTTCTTCTACTTCTTCTGATTCACCCTCCAGACTTCACCTTCTCCTTCTCCTTCTTCTGCTTCTTCTGATTCACCCTCCAGACTTCTCCTTCTCCTTCTCCTTCTTCTGCTTCTTCTGATTCACCCTCCAGACTTCACCTTCTCCTTCTCCTTCTTCTGCTTCTTCTGATTCACCCTCCAGACTTCACCTTCTCCTTCTCCTTCTTCTCCTTCTTCTGATTCACCCTCCAGACTTCACCTTCTCCTTCTCCTTCGTCTACTTCTTCTGATTCACCCTCCAGACTACACCTTCTCCTTCTCCTTCTTCTACTTCTTCTGATTCACCCTCCAGACTTCACCTTCTCCTTCTCCTTCTTCTGTTTCTTCTGATTCACCGTCCAGACTTCACCTTCTCCTTCTCTTTCTTCTACTACTTCTGATTCACCCTCCAGACTTCACCTTCTCCTTCTCCTTCTTCTACTTCTTCTGATTCACCCTCCAGACTTCATCTTCTCCTTCTCCTTCTTCTGCTTCTTCTGATTCACCCTCCAGACTTCACCTTCTCCTTCTCCTTCTTCTGCTTCTTCTGATTCACCCTCCAGACTTCACCTTCTCCTTCTCCTTCTTCTCCTTCTTCTGATTCACCCTCCAGACTTCACCTTCTCCTTCTCCTTCTTCTACTTCTTCTGATTCACCCTCCAGTCTTCACCTTCTCCTTCTCCTTCTTCTGTTTCTTCTGCTTCACCCTCCAGACTTCACCTTCTCCTTCTCTTTCTTCTGCTTCTTCTGATTCACCCTCCAGACTTCACCTTCTGCTTCTCCTTCTTCTGATTCTTCTGATTCACCCTCCAGACTTCACCTTCTCCTTCTCCTTCTTCTGCTTCTTCTGATTCACCCTCCTGACTTCACCTTCTCCTTCTCCTTCTTCTATTTCTTCTGATTCACCCTCCTGACTTCACCTTCTCCTTCTCCTTCTTCTACTTCTTCTGCTTCACCCTCCAGACTTCACCTTCTCCTTCTCCTTCTTCTACTTCTTCTGCTTCACCCTCCAGACTTCATCTTCTCCTTCTCCTTCTTCTGCTTCTTCTGATTCACCCTCCAGACTTCACCTTCTCCTTCTCCTTATTCTGCTTCTTCTGATTCACCCTCCAGACTTCACCTTCTCCTTCTCCTTATTCTGCTTCTTCTGATTCACCCTCCAGACTTCACCTTCTCCTTCTCCTTCCTCTGCTTCTTCTGATTCACCCTCCAGACTTCACCTTCTCCTTCTCCTTCTTCTGATTCTTCTGATTCACCCTCCAGACTTCACCTTCTCCTTCTCCTTCTTCTGCTTCTTCTGATTCACCCTCCTGACTTCACCTTCTCCTTCTCCTTCTTCTACTTCTTCTGATTCACCCTCCTGACTTCACCTTCTCCTTCTCCTTCTTCTACTTCTTCTGCTTCACCCTCCAGACTTCACCTTCTCCTTCTCCTTCTTCTACTTCTTCTGATTCACCCTCCAGACTTCACCTTCTCCTTCTCCTTCTTCTGCTTCTTCTGATTCACCCTCCAGACTTCACCTTCTCCTTCTCCTTATTCTGCTTCTTCTGATTCACCCTCCAGACTTCACCTTCTCCTTCTCCTTCTTCTGCTTCTTCTGATTCACACTCCAGACTTCACCTTCTCCTTCTCCTTCTTCTACTTCTTCTGAATCACCCTCCAGACTTCACCTTCTCCTTCTCTTTCTTCTGCTTCTTCTGATTCACCCTCCAGACTTCACCTTCTCCTTCTCCTTCTTCTGATTCTTCTGATTCACCCTCCAGACTTCACCTTCTTCTTCTCCTTCTTCTGCTTCTTCTGATTCACCCTCCTGACTTCACCTTCTCCTTCTCCTTCTTCTACTTCTTCTGATTCACCCTCCTGACTTCACCTTCTCCTTCTCCTTCTTCTACTTCTTCTGCTTCACCCTCCAGACTTCACCTTCTCCTTCTCCTTCTTCTACTTCTTCTGATTCACCCTCCAGACTTGACCTTCTCCTTCTCCTTCTTCTACTTCTTCTGATTCACCCTCCAGACTTCACCTTCTCCTTCTCCTTCTTCTGCTTCTTCTGCTTCACCGTCCTGACTTCACCTTCTCCTTCTCCTTCTTCTACTTCTTCTGCTTCATCCCCCTGACATCACCTGCTCCTTCTCCTTCTTCTGCTTCTTCTGATTCACCCTCCTAACTTCACCTTCTCCTTCTCCTTCTTCTGCTTCTTCTGATTCACCCTCCTGACTTCACCTTCTCCTTCTCCTTCTTCTGCTTCTTCTGATTCACCCTCCAGACTTCACCTTCTCCTTCTCCTTCTTCTGCTTCTTCTGATTCACCCTCCAGACTTCACCTTCTCCTTCTCCTTCTTCTGCTTCTTCTGATTCACCCTCCAGACCTCACCTTCTCCTTCTCCTTCTTCTACTTCTTCTGATTCACCCTCCAGACTTCATCTTCTCCTTCTCCTTCTTCTGCTTCTTCTGATTCACCCTCCAGACTTCACCTTCTCCTTCTCCTTCTTCTGCTTCTTCTGATTCACCCTCCAGACTTCACCTTCTCCTTCTCCTTCTTCTACTTCTTCTGATTCACCCTCCAGACTTCACCTTCTCCTTCTCCTTCTTCTACTTCTTCTGATTCACCCTCCAGACTTCACCTTCTCCTTCTCCTTCTTCTGCTTCTTCTGATTCACCCTCCAGACTTCACCTTCTCCTTCTCCTTCTTCTACTTCTTCTGCTTCACCCTCCAGACTTCATCTTCTCCTTCTCCTTCTTCTGCTTCTTCTGATTCACCCTCCAGACTTCACCTTCTCCTTCTCCTTATTCTGCTTCTTCTGATTCACCCTCCAGACTTCACCTTCTCCTTCTCCTTATTCTGCTTCTTCTGATTCACCCTCCAGACTTCACCTTCTCCTTCTCCTTCCTCTGCTTCTTCTGATTCACCCTCCAGACTTCACCTTCTCCTTCTCCTTCTTCTGATTCTTCTGATTCACCCTCCAGACTTCACCTTCTCCTTCTCCTTCTTCTGCTTCTTCTGATTCACCCTCCTGACTTCACCTTCTCCTTCTCCTTCTTCTACTTCTTCTGATTCACCCTCCTGACTTCACCTTCTCCTTCTCCTTCTTCTACTTCTTCTGCTTCACCCTCCAGACTTCACCTTCTCCTTCTCCTTCTTCTACTTCTTCTGATTCACCCTCCAGACTTCACCTTCTCCTTCTCCTTCTTCTGCTTCTTCTGATTCACCCTCCAGACTTCACCTTCTCCTTCTCCTTATTCTGCTTCTTCTGATTCACCCTCCAGACTTCACCTTCTCCTTCTCCTTCTTCTGCTTCTTCTGATTCACACTCCAGACTTCACCTTCTCCTTCTCCTTCTTCTACTTCTTCTGAATCACCCTCCAGACTTCACCTTCTCCTTCTCTTTCTTCTGCTTCTTCTGATTCACCCTCCAGACTTCACCTTCTCCTTCTCCTTCTTCTGATTCTTCTGATTCACCCTCCAGACTTCACCTTCTTCTTCTCCTTCTTCTGCTTCTTCTGATTCACCCTCCTGACTTCACCTTCTCCTTCTCCTTCTTCTACTTCTTCTGATTCACCCTCCTGACTTCACCTTCTCCTTCTCCTTCTTCTACTTCTTCTGCTTCACCCTCCAGACTTCACCTTCTCCTTCTCCTTCTTCTACTTCTTCTGATTCACCCTCCAGACTTGACCTTCTCCTTCTCCTTCTTCTACTTCTTCTGATTCACCCTCCAGACTTCACCTTCTCCTTCTCCTTCTTCTGCTTCTTCTGCTTCACCGTCCTGACTTCACCTTCTCCTTCTCCTTCTTCTACTTCTTCTGCTTCATCCCCCTGACATCACCTGCTCCTTCTCCTTCTTCTGCTTCTTCTGATTCACCCTCCTAACTTCACCTTCTCCTTCTCCTTCTTCTGCTTCTTCTGATTCACCCTCCTGACTTCACCTTCTCCTTCTCCTTCTTCTGCTTCTTCTGATTCACCCTCCAGACTTCACCTTCTCCTTCTCCTTCTTCTGCTTCTTCTGATTCACCCTCCAGACTTCACCTTCTCCTTCTCCTTCTTCTGCTTCTTCTGATTCACCCTCCAGACCTCACCTTCTCCTTCTCCTTCTTCTACTTCTTCTGATTCACCCTCCAGACTTCATCTTCTCCTTCTCCTTCTTCTGCTTCTTCTGATTCACCCTCCAGACTTCACCTTCTCCTTCTCCTTCTTCTGCTTCTTCTGATTCACCCTCCAGACTTCACCTTCTCCTTCTCCTTCTTCTACTTCTTCTGATTCACCCTCCAGACTTCACCTTCTCCTTCTCCTTCTTCTACTTCTTCTGATTCACCCTCCAGTCTTCACCTTCTCCTTCTCCTTCTTCTGTTTCTTCTGCTTCACCCTCCAGACTTCACCTCCTCCTTCTCTTTCTTCTGCTTCTTCTGATTCACCCTCCAGACTTCACCTTCTCCTTCTCCTTCTTCTGATTCTTCTGATTCACCCTCCAGACTTCACCTTCTCCTTCTCCTTCTTCTGCTTCTTATGATTCACCCTCCTGACTTCACCTTCTCCTTCTCCTTCTTCTACTTCTTCTGATTCACCCTCCTGACTTCACCTTCTCCTTCTCCTTCTTCTACTTCTTCTGCTTCACCCTCCAGACTTCACCTTCTCCTTCTCCTTCTTCTACTTCTTCTGATTCACCCTTCAGACTTCACCTTCTCCTTCTCCTTTTTCTGCTTCTTCTGATTCACCCTCCAGACTTCACCTTCTCCTTCTCCTTATTCTGCTTCTTCTGATTCATCCTCCAGACTTCACCTTCTCCTTCTCCTTCTTCTGCTTCTTCTGATTCACCCTCCAGACTTCACCTTCTCCTTCTCCTTCTTCTGCTTCTTCTGATTCACCCTCCAGACTTCACCTTCTCCTTCTCCTTCTTCTACTTCTTCTGATTCACCCTCCAGACTACACCATCTCCTTCTCCTTCTTCTACTTCTTCTGATTCACCCTCCAGACTTCACCTTCTCCTTCTCCTTCTTCTGTTTCTTCTGATTCACCGTCCAGACTTCACCTTCTCCTTCTCCTTCTTCTACTACTTCTGATTCACCCTCCAGAATTCACCTTCTCCTTCTCCTTCTTCTACTTCTTCTGATTCACCCTCCAGACTTCATCTTCTCCTTCTCCTTCTTCTGCTTCTTCTGATTCACCCTCCAGAATTCACCTTCTCCTTCTCCTTCTTCTGGTTCTTCTGATTCACCCTCCAGACTTCACCTTCTCCTTCTCCTTCTTCTACTTCTTCTGATTCACCCTCCAGACTTCACCTTCTCCTTCTCCTTCTTCTACTTCTTCTGATTCACCCTCCAGTCTTCACCTTCTCCTTCTCCTTCTTCTGTTTCTTCTGCTTCACCCTCCAGACTTCACCTTCTCCTTCTCTTTCTTCTGCTTCTTCTGATTCACCCTCCAGACTTCACCTTCTCCTTCTCCTTCTTCTGATTCTTCTGATTCACCCTCCAGACTTCACCTTCTCCTTCTCCTTCTTCTGCTTCTTCTGATTCACCCTCCTGACTTCACCTTCTCCTTCTTCTTCTTCTACTTCTTCTGATTCACCCTCCTGACTTCACCTTCTCCTTCTCCTTCTTCTACTTCTTCTGCTTCACCCTCCAGACTCCACCTTCTCCTTCTCCTTCTTCTACTTCTTCTGATTCACCCTCCAGACTTCATCTTCTCCTTCTCCTTCTTCTGCTTCTTCTGATTCACCCTCCAGACTTTACCTTCTCCTTCTCCTTATTCTGCTTCTTCTGATTCACCCTCCAGACTTCACCTTCTCCTTCTCCTTATTCTGCTTCTTCTGATTCACCCTCCAGACTTCACCTTCTCCTTCTCCTTCCTCTGCTTCTTCTGATTCACCCTCCAGACTTCACCTTCTCCTTCTCCTTCCTCTGATTCTTCTGATTCACCCTCCAGACTTCACCTTCTCTTTCTCCTTCTTCTGCTTCTTCTGATTCACCCTCCTGACTTCACCTTCTCCTTCTCCTTCTTCTACTTCTTCTGATTCACCCTCCTGACTTCACCTTCTCCTTCTCCTTCTTCTACTTCTTCTGCTTCACCCTCCAGACTTCACCTTCTCCTTCTCCTTCCTCTGATTCTTCTGATTCACCCTCCAGACTTCACCTTCTCTTTCTCCTTCTTCTGCTTCTTCTGATTCACCCTCCTGACTTCACCTTCTCCTTCTCCTTCTTCTACTTCTTCTGATTCACCCTCCTGACTTCACCTTCTCCTTCTCCTTCTTCTACTTCTTCTGCTTCACCCTCCAGACTTCACCTTCTCCTTCTCCTTCTCCTACTTCTTCTGATTCACCCTCCAGACTTCACCTTCTCCTTCTCCTTCTTCTGCTTCTTCTGATTCACCCTCCAGACTTCACCTTCTCCTTCTCCTTATTCTGCTTCTTCTGATTCACCCTCCAGACTTCACCTTCTCCTTCTCCTTCTTCTGCTTCTTCTGATTCACACTCCAGACTTCACCCTCTCCTTCTCCTTCTTCTACTTCTTCTGATTCACCCTCCAGACTTCACCTTCTCCTTCTCTTTCTTCTGCTTCTTCTGATTCACCCTCCAGACTTCACCTTCTCCTTCTCCTTCTTCTGATTCTTCTGATTCACCCTCCAGATTTCACCTTCTCCTTCTCCTTCTTCTGCTTCTTCTGATTCACCCTCCTGACTTCACCTTCTCCTTCTCCTTCTTCTACTTCTTCTGATTCACCCTCCTGACTTCACCTTCTCCTTCTCCTTCTTCTACTTCTTCTGCTTCACCCTCCAGACTTCACCTTCTCCTTCTCCTTATTCTACTTCTTCTGATTCACCCTCCAGACTTGACCTTCTCCTTCTCCTTCTTCTACTTCTTCTGATTCACCCTCCAGACTTCACCTTCTCCTTCTCCTTCTTCTGCTTCTTCTGCTTCACCGTCCTGACTTCACCTTCTCCTTCTCCTTCTTCTACTTCTTCTGCTTCATCCCCCTGACATCACCTGCTCCTTCTCCTTCTTCTGCTTCTTCTGATTCACCCTCCTAACTTCACCTTCTCCTTCTCCTTCTTGTGCTTCTTCTGATTCACCCTCCTGACTTCACCTTCTCCTTCTCCTTCTTCTGCTTCTTCTGATTCACCCTCCAGACTTCACCTTCTCCTTCTCCTTCTTCTGCTTCTTCTGATTCACCCTCCAGACTTCACCTTTTCCTTCTCCTTCTTCTGCTTCTTCTGATTCACCCTCCTGACCTCACCTTCTCCTTCTCCTTCTTCTACTTCTTCTGATTCACCCTCCAGACTTCATCTTCTCCTTCTCCTTCTTCTGCTTCTTCTGATTCACCCTCCAGACTTCACCTTCTCCTTCTCCTTCTTCTGCTTCTTCTGATTCACCCTCCAGACTTCACCTTCTCCTTCTCCTTCTTCTACTTCTTCTGATTCACCCTCCAGACTTCACCTTCTCCTTCTCCTTCTTCTACTTCTTCTGATTCACCCTCCAGTCTTCACCTTCTCCTTCTCCTTCTTCTGTTTCTTCTGCTTCACCCTCCAGACTTCACCTTCTCCTTCTCTTTCTTCTGCTTCTTCTGATTCACCCTCCAGACTTCACCTTCTCCTTCTCCTTCTTCTGATTCTTCTGATTCACCCTCCAGACTTCACCTTCTCCTTCTCCTTCTCCTACTTCTTCTGATTCACCCTCCAGACTTCATCTTCTCCTTCTCCTTCTTCTGCTTCTTCTGATTCACCCTCCAGACTTCACCTTCTCCTTCTCCTTCTTCTGCTTCTTCTGATTCACCCTCCAGACTTCACCTTCTCCTTCTCCTTCTTCTACTTCTTCTGCTTCACCCTCCAGACTTCAACTTCTCCTTCTCCTTCTTCTACTTCTTCTGCTTCACCCTCCAGACTTCAACTTCTCCTTCTCCTTCTTCTACTTCTTCTGCTTCACCCTCCAGACTTCAACTTCTCCTTCTCCTTCTTCTACTTCTTCTGATTCACCCTCCAGACTTCACCTTCTCCTTCTCCTTCTTCTGCTTCTTCTGATTCACCCTCCAGACTTCACCTTCTCCTTCTCCTTCTTCTGCTTCTTCTGATTCACCCTCCAGACTTCACCTTCTCCTTCTCCTTCTTCTACTTCATCTGATTCACCCTCCAGACTTCACCTTCTCCTTCTCCTTCTTCTGCTTCTTCTGATTCACCCTCCAGACTTCACCTTCTCCTTCTCCTTCGTCTACTTCTTCTGATTCACCCTCCAGACTACACCTTCTCCTTCTCCTTCTTCTACTTCTTCTGATTCACCCTCCTGACTTCACCTTCTCCTTCTCCTTCTTCTGTTTCTTCTGATTCACCCTCCAGACTTCATCTTCTCCTTCTCCTTCTTCTACTTCTTCTGATTCACCCTCCAGACTTCACCTTCTCCTTCTCCTTCTTCTGCTTCTTCTGATTCACCCTCCAGACTTCACCTTCTCCTTCTCCTTCTTCTGCTTCTTCTGATTCACCCTCCAGTCTTCACCTTCTCCTTCTCCTTCTTCTGTTTCTTCTGCTTCACCCTCCAGACTTCACCTTCTCCTTCTCTTTCTTCTGCTTCTTCTGATTCACCCTCCAGACTTCACCTTCTCCTTCTCCTTCTTCTGATTCTTCTGATTCACCCTCCAGACTTCACCTTCTCCTTCTCCTTCTCCTACTTCTTCTGATTCACCCTCCAGACTTCATCTTCTCCTTCTCCTTCTTCTGCTTCTTCTGATTCACCCTCCAGACTTCACCTTCTCCTTCTCCTTCTTCTGCTTCTTCTGATTCACCCTCCAGACTTCACCTTCTCCTTCTCCTTCTTCTACTTCTTCTGCTTCACCCTCCAGACTTCAACTTCTCCTTCTCCTTCTTCTACTTCTTCTGCTTCACCCTCCAGACTTCAACTTCTCCTTCTCCTTCTTCTACTTCTTCTGCTTCACCCTCCAGACTTCAACTTCTCCTTCTCCTTCTTCTACTTCTTCTGATTCACCCTCCAGACTTCACCTTCTCCTTCTCCTTCTTCTGCTTCTTCTGATTCACCCTCCAGACTTCACCTTCTCCTTCTCCTTCTTCTGCTTCTTCTGATTCACCCTCCAGACTTCACCTTCTCCTTCTCCTTCTTCTACTTCATCTGATTCACCCTCCAGACTTCACCTTCTCCTTCTCCTTCTTCTGCTTCTTCTGATTCACCCTCCAGACTTCACCTTCTCCTTCTCCTTCGTCTACTTCTTCTGATTCACCCTCCAGACTACACCTTCTCCTTCTCCTTCTTCTACTTCTTCTGATTCACCCTCCAGACTTCACCTTCTCCTTCTCCTTCTTCTGTTTCTTCTGATTCACCCTCCAGACTTCATCTTCTCCTTCTCCTTCTTCTACTTCTTCTGATTCACCCTCCAGACTTCACCTTCTCCTTCTCCTTCTTCTACTTCTTCTGATTCACCCTCCAGACTTCATCTTCTCCTTCTCCTTCTTCTGCTTCTTCTGATTCACCCTCCAGACTTCACCTTCTCCTTCTCCTTCTTCTGCTTCTTCTGATTCACCCTCCAGACTTCAACTTCTCCTTCTCCTTCTTCTACTTCTTCTGATTCACCCTCCAGACTTCACCTTCTCCTTCTCCTTCTTCTACTTCTTCTGATTCACCCTCCAGTCTTCACCTTCTCCTTCTCCTTCTTCTGTTTCTTCTGCTTCACCCTCCAGACTTCACCTTCTCCTTCTCTTTCTTCTGCTTCTTCTGATTCACCCTCCAGACTTCACCTTCTCCTTCTCCTTCTTCTGATTCTTCTGATTCACCCTCCAGACTTCACCTTCTCCTTCTCCTTCTTCTGCTTCTTCTGATTCACCCTCCTGACTTCACCTTCTCCTTCTCCTTCTTCTACTTCTTCTGATTCACCCTCCTGACTTCACCTTCTCCTTCTCCTTCTTCTACTTCTTCTGCTTCACCCTCCAGACTTCACCTTCTCCTTCTCCTTCTTCTGCTTCTTCTGATTCACCCTCCAGACTTCACCTTCTCCTTCTCCTTCTTCTGCTTCTTCTGATTCACCCTCCAGACTTCACCTTCTCCTTCTCCTTATTCTGCTTCTTCTGATTCACACTCCAGACTTCACCTTCTCCTTCTCCTTATTCTGCTTCTTCTGATTCACCCTCCAGACTTCACCTTCTCCTTCTCCTTCCTCTGCTTCTTCTGATTCACCCTCCAGACTTCACCTTCTCCTTCTCCTTCTTCTGATTCTTCTGATTCACCCTCCAGACTTCACCTTCTCCTTCTCCATCTTCTGCTTCTTCTGATTCACCCTCCTGACTTCACCTTCTCCTTCTCCTTCTTCTACTTCTTCTGATTCACCCTCCTGACTTCACCTTCTCCTTCTCCATCTTCTACTTCTTCTGCTTCACCCTCCAGACTTCAACTTCTCCTTCTCCTTCTTCTACTTCTTCTGATTCACCCTCCAGACTTCACCTTCTCCTTCTCCTTCTTCTGCTTCTTCTGATTCACCCTCCAGACTTCACCTTCTCCTTCTCCTTCTTCTGCTTCTTCTGATTCACCCTCCAGACTTCACCTTCTCCTTCTCCTTCTTCTACTTCATCTGATTCACCCTCCAGACTTCACCTTCTCCTTCTCCTTCTTCTGCTTCTTCTGATTCACCCTCCAGACTTCACCTTCTCCTTCTCCTTCTTCTACTTCTTCTGATTCACCCTCCAGACTTCACCTTCTCCTTCTCCTTCTTCTGTTTCTTCTGATTCACCCTCCAGACTTCACCTTCTCCTTCTCCTTCTTCTGCTTCTTCTGATTCACCCTCCAGACTTCACCTTCTCCTTCTCCTTTTTCTACTTCTTCTGATTCACCCTCCAGACTTCACCTTCTCCTTCTCCTTCTTCTACTTCTTCTGATTCACCCTCCAGTCTTCACCTTCTCCTTCTCCTTCTTCTGTTTCTTCTGCTTCACCCTCCAGACTTCACCTTCTCCTTCTCTTTCTTCTGCTTCTTCTGATTCACCCTCCAGACTTCACCTTCTCCTTCTCCTTCTTCTGATTCTTCTGATTCACCCTCCAGACTTCACCTTCTCCTTCTCCTTCTTCTGCTTCTTCTGATTCACCCTCCTGACTTCACCTTCTCCTTCTCCTTCTTCTACTTCTTCTGATTCACCCTCCTGACTTCACCTTCTCCTTCTCCTTCTTCTACTTCTTCTGCTTCACCCTCCAGACTTCACCTTCTCCTTCTCCTTCTTCTGCTTCTTCTGATTCACCCTCCAGACTTCACCTTCTCCTTCTCCTTCTTCTGCTTCTTCTGATTCACCCTCCAGACTTCACCTTCTCCTTCTCCTTATTCTGCTTCTTCTGATTCACACTCCAGACTTCACCTTCTCATTCTCCTTATTCTGCTTCTTCTGATTCACCCTCCAGACTTCACCTTCTCCTTCTCCTTCCTCTGCTTCTTCTGATTCACCCTCCAGACTTCACCTTCTCCTTCTCCTTCTTCTGATTCTTCTGATTCACCCTCCAGACTTCACCTTCTCCTTCTCCATCTTCTGCTTCTTCTGATTCACCCTCCTGACTTCACCTTCTCCTTCTCCTTCTTCTACTTCTTCTGATTCACCCTCCTG
This sequence comes from Somniosus microcephalus, assembly GCF_052327205.1. NCBI lineage: Eukaryota > Metazoa > Chordata > Chondrichthyes > Squaliformes > Somniosidae > Somniosus > Somniosus microcephalus. The sequence goes on from NW_028225259.1 coordinate 94,107, forward strand.
ACTTCACCTTCTCCTTCTCCATCTTCTACTTCTTCTGCTTCACCCTCCAGACTTCAACTTCTCCTTCTCCTTCTTCTACTTCTTCTGATTCACCCTCCAGACTTCACCTTCTCCTTCTCCTTCTTCTGCTTCTTCTGATTCACCCTCCAGACTTCACCTTCTCCTTCTCCTTCTTCTGCTTCTTCTGATTCACCCTCCAGACTTCACCTTCTCCTTCTCCTTCTTCTACTTCATCTGATTCACCCTCCAGACTTCACCTTCTCCTTCTCCTTCTTCTGCTTCTTCTGATTCACCCTCCAGACTTCACCTTCTCCTTCTCCTTCGTCTACTTCTTCTGATTCACCCTCCAGACTACACCTTCTCCTTCTCCTTCTTCTACTTCTTCTGATTCACCCTCCAGACTTCACCTTCTCCTTCTCCTTCTTCTGTTTCTTCTGATTCACCCTCCAGACTTCATCTTCTCCTTCTCCTTCTTCTACTTCTTCTGATTCACCCTCCAGACTTCACCTTCTCCTTCTCCTTCTTCTGCTTCTTCTGATTCACCCTCCAGACTTCACCTTCTCCTTCTCCTTCTTCTACTTCTTCTGATTCACCCTCCAGACTTCACCTTCTCCTTCTCCTTCTTCTGTTTCTTCTGATTCACCCTCCAGACTTCACCTTCTCCTTCTCCTTCTTCTGCTTCTTCTGATTCACCCTCCAGACTTCACCTTCTCCTTCTCCTTCTTCTACTTCTTCTGATTCACCCTCCAGACTTCACCTTCTCCTTCTCCTTCTTCTACTTCTTCTGATTCACCCTCCAGTCTTCACCTTCTCCTTCTCCTTCTTCTGTTTCTTCTGCTTCACCCTCCAGACTTCACCTTCTCCTTCTCTTTCTTCTGCTTCTTCTGATTCACCCTCCAGACTTCACCTTCTCCTTCTCCTTCTTCTGATTCTTCTGATTCACCCTCCAGACTTCACCTTCTCCTTCTCCTTCTTCTGCTTCTTCTGATTCACCCTCCAGACTTCACCTTCTCCTTCTCCTTCTTCTGCTTCTTCTGATTCACCCTCCAGACTTCACCTTCTCCTTCTCCTTATTCTGCTTCTTCTGATTCACACTCCAGACTTCACCTTCTCCTTCTCCTTATTCTGCTTCTTCTGATTCACCCTCCAGACTTCACCTTCTCCTTCTCCTTCCTCTGCTTCTTCTGATTCACCCTCCAGACTTCACCTTCTCCTTCTCCTTCTTCTGATTCTTCTGATTCACCCTCCAGACTTCACCTTCTCCTTCTCCATCTTCTGCTTCTTCTGATTCACCCTGCTGACTTCACCTTCTCCTTCTCCTTCTTCTACTTCTTCTGATTCACCCTCCTGACTTCACCTTCTCCTTCTCCTTCTTCTACTTCTTCTGATTCACCCTCCAGACTTCACCTTCTCCTTCTCCTTCTTCTGCTTCTTCTGATTCACCCTCCAGACTTCACCTTCTCCTTCTCCTTCTTCTGCTTCTTCTGATTCACCCTCCAGACTTCACCTTCTCCTTCTCCTTCTTCTACTTCATCTGATTCACCCTCCAGACTTCACCTTCTCCTTCTCCTTCTTCTGCTTCTTCTGATTCACCCTCCTGACTTCACCTTCTCCTTCTCCTTCTTCTACTTCTTCTGATTCACCCTCCTGACTTCACCTTCTCCTTCTCCATCTTCTACTTCTTCTGCTTCACCCTCCAGACTTCAACTTCTCCTTCTCCTTCTTCTACTTCTTCTGATTCACCCTCCAGACTTCACCTTCTCCTTCTCCTTCTTCTGCTTCTTCTGATTCACCCTCCAGACTTCACCTTCTCCTTCTCCTTCTTCTGCTTCTTCTGATTCACCCTCCAGACTTCACCTTCTCCTTCTCCTTCTTCTACTTCATCTGATTCACCCTCCAGACTTCACCTTCTCCTTCTCCTTCTTCTGCTTCTTCTGATTCACCCTCCAGACTTCACCTTCTCCTTCTCCTTCGTCTACTTCTTCTGATTCACCCTCCAGACTACACCTTCTCCTTCTCCTTCTTCTACTTCTTCTGATTCACCCTCCAGACTTCACCTTCTCCTTCTCCTTCTTCTGTTTCTTCTGATTCACCCTCCAGACTTCATCTTCTCCTTCTCCTTCTTCTACTTCTTCTGATTCACCCTCCAGACTTCACCTTCTCCTTCTCCTTCTTCTGCTTCTTCTGATTCACCCTCCAGACTTCACCTTCTCCTTCTCCTTCTTCTACTTCTTCTGATTCACCCTCCAGACTTCACCTTCTCCTTCTCCTTCTTCTGTTTCTTCTGATTCACCCTCCAGACTTCACCTTCTCCTTCTCCTTCTTCTGCTTCTTCTGATTCACCCTCCAGACTTCACCTTCTCCTTCTCCTTCTTCTACTTCTTCTGATTCACCCTCCAGACTTCACCTTCTCCTTCTCCTTCTTCTACTTCTTCTGATTCACCCTCCAGTCTTCACCTTCTCCTTCTCCTTCTTCTGTTTCTTCTGCTTCACCCTCCAGACTTCACCTTCTCCTTCTCTTTCTTCTGCTTCTTCTGATTCACCCTCCAGACTTCACCTTCTCCTTCTCCTTCTTCTGATTCTTCTGATTCACCCTCCAGACTTCACCTTCTCCTTCTCCTTCTTCTGCTTCTTCTGATTCACCCTCCAGACTTCACCTTCTCCTTCTCCTTCTTCTGCTTCTTCTGATTCACCCTCCAGACTTCACCTTCTCCTTCTCCTTGTTCTGCTTCTTCTGATTCACACTCCAGACTTCACCTTCTCCTTCTCCTTATTCTGCTTCTTCTGATTCACCCTCCAGACTTCACCTTCTCCTTCTCCTTCCTCTGCTTCTTCTGATTCACCCTCCAGACTTCACCTTCTCCTTCTCCTTCTTCTGATTCTTCTGATTCACCCTCCAGACTTCACCTTCTCCTTCTCCATCTTCTGCTTCTTCTGATTCACCCTGCTGACTTCACCTTCTCCTTCTCCTTCTTCTACTTCTTCTGATTCACCCTCCTGACTTCACCTTCTCCTTCTCCATCTTCTACTTCTTCTGCTTCACCCTCCAGACTTCAACTTCTCCTTCTCCTTCTTCTACTTCTTCTGATTCACCCTCCAGACTTCACCTTCTCCTTCTCCTTCTTCTGCTTCTTCTGATTCACCCTCCAGACTTCACCTTCTCCTTCTCCTTCTTCTGCTTCTTCTGATTCACCCTCCAGACTTCACCTTTTCCTTCTCCTTCTTCTACTTCATCTGATTCACCCTCCAGACTTCACCTTCTCCTTCTCCTTCTTCTGCTTCTTCTGATTCACCCTCCAGACTTCACCTTCTCCTTCTCCTTCTTCTGCTTCTTCTGATTCACCCTCCAGACTTCACCTTCTCCTTCTCCTTCTTCTACTTCATCTGATTCACCCTCCAGACTTCACCTTCTCCTTCTCCTTCTTCTGCTTCTTCTGATTCACCCTCCAGACTTCACCTTCTCCTTCTCCTTCGTCTACTTCTTCTGATTCACCCTCCTGACTACACCTTCTCCTTCTCCTTCTTCTACTTCTTCTGATTCACCCTCCAGACTTCACCTTCTCCTTCTCCTTCTTCTGTTTCTTCTGATTCACCCTCCAGACTTCATCTTCTCCTTCTCCTTCTTCTACTTCTTCTGATTCACCCTCCAGACTTCACCTTCTCCTTCTCCTTCTTCTACTTCTTCTGATTCACCCTCCAGACTTCATCTTCTCCTTCTCCTTCTTCTGCTTCTTCTGATTCACCCTCCAGACTTCACCTTCTCCTTCTCCTTCTTCTACTTCATCTGATTCACCCTCCAGACTTCACCTTCTCCTTCTCCTTCTTCTGCTTCTTCTGATTCACCCTCCTGACTTCACCTTCTCCTTCTCCTTCGTCTACTTCTTCTGATTCACCCTCCAGACTACACCTTCTCCTTCTCCTTCTTCTACTTCTTCTGATTCACCCTCCATACTTCACCTTCTCCTTCTCCTTCTTCTGTTTCTTCTGATTCACCCTCCAGACTTCATCTTCTCCTTCTCCTTCTTCTACTTCTTCTGATTCACCCTCCAGACTTCACCTTCTCCTTCTCCTTCTTCTACTTCTTCTGATTCACCCTCCAGACTTCATCTTCTCCTTCTCCTTCTTCTGCTTCTTCTGATTCACCCTCCAGACTTCACCTTCTCCTTCTCCTTCTTCTGCTTCTTCTGATTCACCCTCCAGACTTCAACTTCTCCTTCTCCTTCTTCTACTTCTTCTGATTCACCCTCCAGACTTCACCTTCTCCTTCTCCTTCTTCTGTTTCTTATGCTTCACCCTCCAGACTTCACCTTCTCCTTCTCTTTCTTCTGCTTCTTCTGATCACCCTCCAGACTTCACCTTCTCCTTCTCCTTCTTCTGATTCTTCTGATTCACCCTCCAGACTTCACCTTCTCCTTCTCCTTCTTCTGCTTCTTCTGATTCACCCTCCTGACTTCACCTTCTCCTTCTCCTTCTTCTACTTCTTCTGATTCACCCTCCTGACTTCACCTTCTCCTTCTCCTTCTTCTACTTCTTCTGCTTCACCCTCCAGACTTCACCTTCTCCTTCTCCTTCTTCTACTTCTTCTGATTCAACCTCCAGACTTCACCTTCTCCTTCTCCTTCTTCTGCTTCTTCTGATTCACCCTCCAGACTTCACCTTCTCATTCTCCTTCTTCTGCTTCTTCTGCTGCGCCCTCCAGACTTCACCTTCTCCTTCTCCTTCTTCTGCTTCTTCTGCTTCACACTCCAGACTTCACCTTCTCCTTCTCCTTCTTCTGCTTCTTCTGCTTCACCGTCCTGACTTCACCTTCTCATTCTCCTTCTTCTACTTCTTCTGCTACACCCCCCTGACTTCACCTGCTCCTTCTCCTTCTTCTGCTTCTTCTGATTCACCCTCCTAACTTCACCTTCTCCTTCCCCTTCTTCTGCTTCTTCTGATTCACCCTCCTGACTTCACCTTCTCCTTCTCCTTCTTCTGCTTCTTCTGATTCACCCTCCAGACTTCACCTTCTCCTTCTCCTTCTTCTGCTTCTTCTGATTCACCCTCCAGACTTCACCTTCTCCTTCTCCTTCTTCTGCTTCTTCTGATTCACCCTCCAGACCTCACCTTCTCCTTCTCCTTCTTCTACTTCTTCTGATTCACCCTCCAGACTTCATCTTCTCCTTCTCCTTCTTCTGCTTCTTCTGATTCACCCTCCAGTCTTCACCTTCTCCTTCTCCTTCTTCTGCTTCTTCTGATTCACCCTCCAGACTTCACCTTCTCCTTCTCCTTCTTCTGCTTCTTCTGATTCACCCTCCAGACTTCACCTTCTCCTTCTCCTTCTTCTGATTCTTCTGATTCACCCTCCAGACTTCACCTTCTCCTTCTCCTTCTTCTGCTTCTTCTGATTCACCCTCCAGACTTCACCTTCTCCTTCTCCTTCTTCTGCTTCTTCTGATTCACCCTCCAGACTTCACCTTCTCCTTCTCCTTATTCTGCTTCTTCTGATTCACACTCCAGACTTCACCTTCTCCTTCTCCTTATTCTGCTTCTTCTGATTCACCCTCCAGACTTCACCTTCTCCTTCTCCTTCCTCTGCTTCTTCTGATTCACCCTCCAGACTTCACCTTCTCCTTCTCCTTCTTCTGATTCTTCTGATTCACCCTCCAGACTTCACCTTCTCCTTCTCCATCTTCTGCTTCTTCTGATTCACCCTGCTGACTTCACCTTCTCCTTCTCCTTCTTCTACTTCTTCTGATTCACCCTCCTGACTTCACCTTCTCCTTCTCCATCTTCTACTTCTTCTGCTTCACCCTCCAGACTTCAACTTCTCCTTCTCCTTCTTCTACTTCTTCTGATTCACCCTCCAGACTTCACCTTCTCCTTCTCCTTCTTCTGCTTCTTCTGATTCACCCTCCAGACTTCACCTTCTCCTTCTCCTTCTTCTGCTTCTTCTGATTCACCCTCCAGACTTCACCTTCTCCTTCTCCTTCTTCTACTTCATCTGATTCACCCTCCAGACTTCACCTTCTCCTTCTCCTTCTTCTGCTTCTTCTGATTCACCCTCCAGACTTCACCTTCTCCTTCTCCTTCTTCTGCTTCTTCTGATTCACCCTCCAGACTTCACCTTCTCCTTCTCCTTCTTCTACTTCATCTGATTCACCCTCCAGACTTCACCTTCTCCTTCTCCTTCTTCTGCTTCTTCTGATTCACCCTCCAGACTTCACCTTCTCCTTCTCCTTCGTCTACTTCTTCTGATTCACCCTCCTGACTACACCTTCTCCTTCTCCTTCTTCTACTTCTTCTGATTCACCCTCCAGACTTCACCTTCTCCTTCTCCTTCTTCTGTTTCTTCTGATTCACCCTCCAGACTTCATCTTCTCCTTCTCCTTCTTCTGCTTCTTCTGATTCACCCTCCAGACTTCACCTTCTCCTTCTCCTTCTTCTACTTCATCTGATTCACCCTCCAGACTTCACCTTCTCCTTCTCCTTCTTCTGCTTCTTCTGATTCACCCTCCAGACTTCACCTTCTCCTTCTCCTTCGTCTACTTCTTCTGATTCACCCTCCAGACTACACCTTCTCCTTCTCCTTCTTCTACTTCTTCTGATTCACCCTCCATACTTCACCTTCTCCTTCTCCTTCTTCTGTTTCTTCTGATTCACCCTCCAGACTTCATCTTCTCCTTCTCCTTCTTCTACTTCTTCTGATTCACCCTCCAGACTTCACCTTCTCCTTCTCCTTCTTCTACTTCTTCTGATTCACCCTCCAGACTTCATCTTCTCCTTCTCCTTCTTCTGCTTCTTCTGATTCACCCTCCAGACTTCACCTTCTCCTTCTCCTTCTTCTGCTTCTTCTGATTCACCCTCCAGACTTCAACTTCTCCTTCTCCTTCTTCTACTTCTTCTGATTCACCCTCCAGACTTCACCTTCTCCTTCTCCTTCTTCTGTTTCTTATGCTTCACCCTCCAGACTTCACCTTCTCCTTCTCTTTCTTCTGCTTCTTCTGATCACCCTCCAGACTTCACCTTCTCCTTCTCCTTCTTCTGATTCTTCTGATTCACCCTCCAGACTTCACCTTCTCCTTCTCCTTCTTCTGCTTCTTCTGATTCACCCTCCTGACTTCACCTTCTCCTTCTCCTTCTTCTACTTCTTCTGATTCACCCTCCTGACTTCACCTTCTCCTTCTCCTTCTTCTACTTCTTCTGCTTCACCCTCCAGACTTCACCTTCTCCTTCTCCTTCTTCTACTTCTTCTGATTCAACCTCCAGACTTCACCTTCTCCTTCTCCTTCTTCTGCTTCTTCTGATTCACCCTCCAGACTTCACCTTCTCATTCTCCTTCTTCTGCTTCTTCTGCTGCGCCCTCCAGACTTCACCTTCTCCTTCTCCTTCTTCTGCTTCTTCTGCTTCACACTCCAGACTTCACCTTCTCCTTCTCCTTCTTCTGCTTCTTCTGCTTCACCGTCCTGACTTCACCTTCTCCTTCTCCTTCTTCTACTTCTTCTGCTACACCCCCCTGACTTCACCTGCTCCTTCTCCTTCTTCTGCTTCTTCTGATTCACCCTCCTAACTTCACCTTCTCCTTCCCCTTCTTCTGCTTCTTCTGATTCACCCTCCTGACTTCACCTTCTCCTTCTCCTTCTTCTGCTTCTTCTGATTCACCCTCCAGACTTCACCTTCTCCTTCTCCTTCTTCTGCTTCTTCTGATTCACCCTCCAGACTTCACCTTCTCCTTCTCCTTCTTCTGCTTCTTCTGATTCACCCTCCAGACCTCACCTTCTCCTTCTCCTTCTTCTACTTCTTCTGATTCACCCTCCAGACTTCATCTTCTCCTTCTCCTTCTTCTGCTTCTTCTGATTCACCCTCCAGTCTTCACCTTCTCCTTCTCCTTCTTCTGCTTCTTCTGATTCACCCTCCAGACTTCACCTTCTCCTTCTCCTTCTTCTACTTCTTCTGATTCACCCTCCAGACTTCACCTTCTCCTTCTCCTTCTTCTACTTCTTCTGATCCACCCTCCAGTCTTCACCTTCTCCTTCTCCTTCTTCTGTTTCTTCCGCTTCACCCTCCAGACTTCACCTTCTCCTTCTCTTTCTTCTGCTTCTTCTGCTTCACCCTCCAGACTTCACCTTCTCCTTCTCCTTCTTCTGATTCTTCTGATTCACCCTCCAGACTTCACCTTCTCTATCTCCTTCTTCTGCTTCTTCTGATTCACCCTCCTGACTTCACCTTCTCCTTCTCCTTCTTCTACTTCTTCTGATTCACCCTCCTGACTTCACCTTCTCCTTCTCCTTCTTCTACTTCTTCTGCTTCACCCTCCAGACTTCAACTTCTCCTTCTCCTTCTTCTACTTCTTCTGATTCACCCTCCAGACTTCACCTTCTCCTTCTTCTGCTTCTTCTGATTCACCCTCCAGACTTTACCTTCTCCTTCTCCTTCTTCTGCTTCTTCTGATTCACCCTCCAGACCTCACCTTCTCCTTCTCCTTCTTCTACTTCTTCTGATTCAGCCTCCAGACTTCACCTTCTCCTTCTCCTTCTTCTGCTTCTTCTGATTCACCCTCCAGACTTCACCTTCTCCTTCTCCTTCGTCTACTTCTTCTGATTCACCCTCCAGACTACACCTTCTCCTTCTCCTTCTTCTTCTTCTTCTGATTCACCCTCCAGACTTCACCTTCTCCTTCTCCTTCTTCTGTTTCTTCTGATTCACCCTCCAGACTTCATCTTCTCCTTCTCCTTCTTCTACTTCTTCTGATTCACCCTCCAGACTTCACCTTCTCCTTCTCCTTCTTCTACTTCTTCTGATTCACCCTCCAGACCTCATCTTCTCCTTCTCCTTCTTCTGCTTCTTCTGATTCACCCTCCAGACTTCACCTTCTCCTTCTCCTTCTTCTGCTTCTTCTGATTCACCCTCCAGACTTCAACTTCTCCTTCTCCTTCTTCTACTTCTTCTGATTCACCCTCCAGACTTCACCTTCACCTTCTCCTTCTTCTACTTCTTCCGATTCACCCTCCAGACTTCATCTTCTCCTTCTCCTTCTTCTGCTTCTTCTGATTCACCCTCCAGACTTCACCTTCTCCTTCTCCTTCTTCTGCTTCTTCTGATTCACCCTCCAGACTTCACCTTCTCCTTCTCCTTCTTCTACTTCTTCTGATTCACCCTCCAGACTTCACCTTCTCCTTCTCCTTCTTCTACTTCTTCTGATTCACCCTCCAGTCTTCACCTTCTCCTTCTCCTTCTTCTGTTTCTTCTGCTTCACCCTCCAGACTTCACCTTCTCCTTCTCTTTCTTCTGCTTCTTCTGATTCACCCTCCAGACTTCACCTTCTCCTTCTCCTTCTTCTGATTCTTCTGATTCACCCTCCAGACTTCACCTTCTCCTTCTCCTTCTTCTGATTCTTCTGATTCACCCTCCTGACTTCACCTTCTCCTTCTCCTTCTTCTACTTCTTCTGATTCACCCTCCAGACTTCACCTTCTCCTTCTCCTTCTTCTCCTTCTTCTGCTTCACCCTCCAGACTTCACCTTCTCCTTCTCCTTCTTCTGCTTCTTCTGATTCACCCTCCAGACTTCACCTTCTCCTTCTCCTTCTTCTGCTTCTTCTGATTCACCCTCCAGACTTCACCTTCTCCTTCTCCTTATTCTGCTTCTTCTGATTCACCCTCCAGACTTCACCTTCTCCTTCTCCTTATTCTGCTTCTTCTGATTCACCCTCCAGACTTCACCTTCTCCTTCTCCTTCCTCTGCTTCTTCTGATTCACCCTCCAGACTTCACCTTCTCCTTCTCCTTCTTCTGATTCTTCTGATTCACCCTCCAGACTTCACCTTCTCCTTCTCCATCTTCTGCTTCTTCTGATTCACCCTCCTGACTTCACCTTCTCCTTCTCCTTCTTCTACTTCTTCTGATTCACCCTCCTGACTTCACCTTCTCCTTCTCCATCTTCTACTTCCTCTGCTTCACCCTCCAGACTTCAACTTCTCCTTCTCCTTCTTCTACTTCTTCTGATTCACCCTCCAGACTTCACCTTCTCCTTCTCCTTCTTCTGCTTCTTCTGATTCACCCTCCAGACTTCACCTTCTCCTTCTCCTTCTTCTGCTTCTTCTGATTCACCCTCCAGACTTCACCTTCTCCTTCTCCTTCTTCTACTTCATCTGATTCACCCTCCAGACTTCACCTTCTCCTTCTCCTTCTTCTGCTTCTTCTGATTCACCCTCCAGACTTCACCTTCTCCTTCTCCTTCGTCTACTTCTTCTGATTCACCCTCCAGACTACACCTTCTCCTTCTCCTTCTTCTACTTCTTCTGATTCACCCTCCAGACTTCACCTTCTCCTTCTCCTTCTTCTGTTTCTTCTGATTCACCCTCCAGACTTCATCTTCTCCTTCTCCTTCTTCTACTTCTTCTGATTCACCCTCCAGACTTCACCTTCTCCTTCTCCTTCTTCTACTTCTTCTGATTCACCCTCCAGACTTCATCTTCTCCTTCTCCTTCTTCTGCTTCTTCTGATTCACCCTCCAGACTTCACCTTCTCCTTCTCCTTCTTCTGCTTCTTCTGATTCACCCTCCAGACTTCACCTTCTCCTTCTCCTTCTTCTACTTCTTCTGATTCACCCTCCAGACTTCACCTTCTCCTTCTCCTTCTTCTACTTCTTCTGATTCACCCTCCAGTCTTCACCTTCTCCTTCTCCTTCTTCTGTTTCTTCTGCTTCACCCTCCAGACTTCACCTTCTCCTTCTCTTTCTTCTGCTTCTTCTGCTTCACCCTCCAGACTTCACCTTCTCCTTCTCCTTCTTCTGATTCTTCTGATTCACCCTCCAGACTTCACCTTCTCTATCTCCTTCTTCTGCTTCTTCTGATTCACCCTCCTGACTTCAACTTCTCCTTCTCCTTCTTCTACTTCTTCTGATTCACCCTCCTGACTTCACCTTCTCCTTCTCCTTCTTCTACTTCTTCTGCTTCACCATCCAGACTTCACCTTCTCCTTCTCCTTCTTCTACTTCTTCTGATTCACCCTCCAGACTTCACCTTCTCCTTCTCCTTCTTCTGCTTCTTCTGATTCACCCTCCAGACTTAACCATCTCCTTCTCCTTATTGTGCTTCTTCTGATTCACCCTCCAGACTTCACCTTCTCCTTCTCCTTCTTCTGCTTCTTCTGATTCACCCTCCAGACTTCACCTTCTCCTTCTCCTTCTTCTACTTCTTCTGATTCACCCTCCAGACTTCACCTTCTCCTTCTCCTTCTTCTGCTTCTTCTGATTCACCCTCCTGACTTCACCTTCTCCTTCTCCTTCTTCTACATCTTCTGATTCACCCTCCTGACTTCACCTTCTCCTTCTCCATCTTCTACTTCCTCTGCTTCACCCTCCAGACTTCAACTTCTCCTTCTCCTTCTTCTACTTCTTCTGATTCACCCTCCAGACTTCACCTTCTCCTTCTCCTTCTTCTGCTTCTTCTGATTCACCCTCCAGACTTCACCTTCTCCTTCTCCTTCTTCTGCTTCTTCCGATTCACCCTCCAGACTTCACCTTCTCCTTCTCCTTCTTCTACTTCATCTGATTCACCCTCCAGACTTCACCTTCTCCTTCTCCTTCGTCTACTTCTTCTGATTCACCCTCCAGACTACACCTTCTCCTTCTCCTTCTTCTACTTCTTCTGATTCACCCTCCAGACTTCACCTTCTCCTTTTCCTTCTTCTGTTTCTTCTGATTCACCCTCCAGACTTCATGTTCTCCTTCTCCTTCTTCTACTTCTTCTGATTCACCCTCCAGACTTCACCTTCTCCTTCTCCTTCTTCTACTTCTTCTGATTCACCCTCCAGACTTCATCTTCTCCTTCTCCTTCTTCTGCTTCTTCTGATTCACCCTCCAGACTTCACCTTCTTCTTCTCCTTCTTCTGCTTCTTCTGATTCACCCTCCAGACTTCAACTTCTCCTTCTCCTTCTTCTACTTCTTCTGATTCACCCTCCAGACTTCACCTTCTCCTTCTCCTTCTTCTACTTCTTCTGATTCACCCTCCAGTCTTCACCTTCTCCTTTTCCTTCTTCTGTTTCTTCTGCTTCACCCTCCAGACTTCACCTTCTCCTTCTCTTTCTTCTGCTTCTTCCGATTCACCCTCCAGACTTCACCTTCTCCTTCTCCTTCTTCTGATTCTTCTGATTCACCCTCCAGACTTCACCTTCTCCTTCTCCTTCTTCTGCTTCTTCTGATTCACCCTCCTGACTACACCTTCTCCTTCTCCTTCTTCTACTTCTTCTGCTTCACCCTCCAGACTTCACCTTCTCCTTCTCCTTCTTCTACTTCTTCTGATTCAACCTCCAGACTTCACCTTCTCCTTCTCCTTCTTCTGCTTCTTCTGATTCACCCTCCCGACTTCACCTTCTCATTCTCCTTCTTTTGCTTCTTCTGCTGCGCCCTCCAGACTTCACCTTCTCCTTCTCCTTCTTCTGCTTCTTCTGCTTCACACTCCAGACTTCACCTTCTCCTTCTCCTTCTTCTGCTTCTTCTGCTGCGCCCTCCAGGCTTCACCTTCTCCTTCTCCTTCTTCTGCTTCTTCTGCTTCACCGTCCTGACTTCACCTTCTCCTTCTCCTTCTTCTACTTCTTCTGCTACACCCCCCTGACTTCACCTGCTCCTTCTCCTTCTTCTGCTTCTTCTGATTCACCCTCCTAACTTCACCTTCTCCTTCTCCTTCTTCTGCTTCTTCTGATTCACCCTCCTGACTTCACCTTCTCCTTCTCCTTCTTCTGCTTCTTCTGATTCACCCTCCAGACTTCACCTTCTCCTTCTCCTTCTTCTGCTTCTTCTGATTCACCCTCCAGACTTCACCTTCTCCTTCTCCTTCTTCTGCTTCTTCTGATTCACCCTCCAGACCTCACCTTCTCCTTCTCCTTCTTCTACTTCTTCTGATTCACCCTCCAGACTTCATCTTCTCCTTCTCCTTCTTCTGCTTCTTCTGATTCATCCTCCAGACTTCACCTTCTCCTTCTCCTTCTTCTGCTTCTTCTGATTCTCCCTCCAGACTTCACCTTCTCCTTCTCCTTCTTCTACTTCTTCTGATTCACCCTCCAGACTTCACCTTCTCCTTCTCCTTATTCTACTTCTTCTGATTCACCCTCCAGTCTTCACCTTCTCCTTCTCCTTCTTCTGTTTCTTCTGCCTCACCCTCCAGACTTCACCTTCTCCTTCTCTTTCTTCTGCTTCTTCTGCTTCACCCTCCAGACTTCACCTTCTCCTTCTCCTTCTTCTGATTCACCCTCCAGACTTCACCTTCTCTATCTCCTTCTTCTGCTTCTTCTGATTCACCCTCCTGACTTCACCTTCTCCTTCTCCTTCTTCTACTTCTTCTGATTCACCCTCCTGACTTCACCTTCTCCTTCTCCTTCTTCTACTTCTTCTGCTTCACCCTCCTGACTTCACCTTCTCCTTCTCCTTCTTCTACTTCTTCTGATTCACCCTCCAGACTTCACCTTCTCCTTCTCCTTCTTCTGCTTCTTCTGATTCATCCTGCAGACTTAACCTTCCCCTTCTCCTTATTCTGCTTCTTCTGATTCACCCTCCAGACTTCACCTTCTCCTTCTCCTTCTTCTGCTTCTTCTGATTCACCCTCCAGACTTCACCTTCTCCTTCTCCTTCTTCTGCTTCTTCTGATTCACCCTCCAGACTTCACCTTCTCCTTCTCCTTCTTCTACTTCTTCTGATTCACCCTCCAGACTTCACCTTCTCCTTCTCCTTCTTCTGCTTCTTCTGATTCACCCTCCTGACTTCACCTTCTCCTTCTCCTTCTTCTACATCTTCTGATTCACCCTCCTGACTTCACCTTCTCCTTCTCCTTCTTCTACTTCTTCTGATTCACCCTCCAGACTTCACCTTCTCCTTCTCCTTCTTCTGCTTCTTCTGATTCACCCTCCAGACTTCACCTTCTCATTCTCCTTCTTCTGCTTCTTCTGCTGCGCCCTCCAGACTTCACCTTCTCCTTCTCCTTCTTCTGCTTCTTCTGCTTCACACTCCAGACTTCACCTTCTCCTTCTCCTTCTTCTGCTTCTTCTGCTGCGCCCTCCAGGCTTCACCTTCTCCTTCTCCTTCTTCTGCTTCTTGTGCTTCACCGTCCTGACTTCACCTTCTCCTTCTCCTTCTTCTACTTCTTCTGCTACACCCCCCTGACTTCACCTGCTCCTTCTCCTTCTTCTGCTTCTTCTGATTCACCCTCCTAACTTCACCTTCTCCTTCTCCTTCTTCTGCTTCTTCTGATTCACCCTCCTGACTTCACCTTCTCCTTCTCCTTCTTCTGCTTCTTCTGATTCACCCTCCAGACTTCAACTTCTCCTTCTCCTTCTTCTGCTTCTTCTGATTCACCCTCCAGACTTCACCTTCTCCTTCTCCTTCTTCTGCTTCTTCTGATTCACCCTCCAGACCTCACCTTCTCCTTCTCCTTCTTCTACTTCTTCTGATTCACCCTCCAGACTTCATCTTCTCCTTCTCCTTATTCTGCTTCTTCTGATTCACCCTCCAGACTTCACCTTCTCCTTCTCCTTCTTCTGCTTCTTCTGATTCACCCTCCAGACTTCACCTTCTCCTTCTCCTTCTTCTACTTCTTCTGATTCACCCTCCAGACTTCACCTTCTCCTTCTCCTTCTTCTACTTCTTCTGATTCACCCTCCAGTCTTCACCTTCTCCTTCTCCTTCTTCTGTTTCTTCTGCTTCACCCTCCAGACTTCACCTTCTCCTTCTCTTTCTTCTGCTTCTTCTGCTTCACCCTCCAGACTTCACCTTCTCCTTCTCCTTCTTCTGATTCTTCTGATTCAACCTCCAGACTTCACCTTCTCTATCTCCTTCTTCTGCTTCTTCTGATTCACCCTCCTGACTTCACCTTCTCCTTCTCCTTCTTCTACTTCTTCTGATTCACCCTCCTGACTTCACCTACTCCTTCTCCTTCTTCTACTTCTTCTGCTTCACCCTCCAGACTTCACCTTCTCCTTCTCCTTCTTCTACTTCTTCTGATTCACCCTCCAGACTTCACGTTCTCCTTCTCCTTCTTCTGCTTCTTCTGATTCACCCTCCAGACTTAACCTTCTCCTTCTCCTTATTCTGCTTCTTCTGATTCACCCTCCAGACTTCACCTTCTCCTTCTCCTTCTTCTGCTTCTTCTGATTCACCCTCCAGACTTCACCTTCTCCTTCTCCTTCTTCTGCTTCTTCTGATTCACCCTCCAGACTTCACCTTCTCCTTCTCCTTCTTCTACTTCTTCTGATTCACCCTCCAGACTTCACCTTCTCCTTCTCCTTCTTCTGCTTCTTCTGATTCACCCTCCTGACTTCACCTTCTCCTTGTCCTTCTTCTACATCTTCTGATTCACCCTCCTGACTTCACCTTCTCCTTCTCCTTCTTCTACTTCTTCTGCTTCACCCTCCAGACTTCACCTTCTCCTTCTCCTTCTTCTACTTCTTCTGATTCACCCTCCAGACTTCACCTTCTCCTTCTCCTTCTTCTACTTCTTCTGATTCACCCTCCAGACTTCACCTTCTCCTTCTCCTTCTTCTACTTCTTCTGATTCACCCTCCAGACTTCACCTTCTCCTTCTCCTTCTTCTGCTTCTTCTGATTCACCCTCCAGACTTCACCTTCTCCTTCTCCTTATTCTGCTTCTTCTGAATCACCCTCCAGACTTCACCTTCTCCTTCTCCTTCTTCTGCTTCTTCTGATTCACCCTCCAGACTTCACCTTCTCCTTCTCCTTCTTCTGCTTCTTCTGATTCACCCTCCAGACTTCACCTTCTCCTTCTCCTTCTTCTACGTCTTCTGATTCACCCTCCAGACTTCACCTTCTCCATCTCCTTCTTCTGCTTCTTCTGATTCACCCTCCAGACTTCACCTTCTCCTTCTCCTTCATCTACTTCTTCTGATTCACCCTCCAGACTTCACCTTCTCCTTCTCCTTCTTCTGCTTCTTCTGATTCACCCTCCAGACTTCACCTTCTCCTTCTCCTTCTTCTGCTTCTTCTGATTCACCCTCCAGACTTCACCTTCTCCTTCTCCTTCTTGTACTTCTTCTGATTCACCCTCCAGACTTCACCTTCTCCTTCTTCTGCTTCTTCTGATTCACCCTCCAGACTTTACCTTCTCCTTCTCCTTCGTCTACTTCTTCTGATTCACCCTCCAGACTACACCTTCTCCTTCTCCTTCTTCTACTTCTTCTGATTCACCCTCCAGACTTCACCTTCTCCTGCTCCTTCTTCTGTTTCTTCTGATTCACCCTCCAGACTTCATCTTCTCCTTCTCCTTCTTCTATTTCTTCTGATTCACCCTCCAGACTTCACCTTCTCCTTCTCCTTCTTCTACTTCTTCTGATTCACCCTCCAGACTTCATCTTCTCCTTCTCCTTCTTCTGCTTCTTCTGATTCACCCTCCAGACTTCACCTTCTCCTTCTCCTTCTTCTGCTTCTTCTGATTCACCCTCCAGACTTCAACTTCTCCTTCTCCTTCTTCTACTTCTTCTGATTTACCCTCCAGACTTCACCTTCTCCTTCTCCTTCTTCTACTTCTTCCGATTCACCCTCCAGACTTCATCTTCTCCTTCTCCTTCTTCTGCTTCTTCTGATTCACCCTCCAGACTTCACCTTCTCCTTCTCCTTCTTCTGCTTCTTCTGATTCACCCTCCAGACTTCACCTTCTCCTTCTCCTTCTTCTACTTCTTCTGATTCACCCTCCAGACTTCACCTTCTCCTTCTACTTCTTCTACTTCTTCTGATTCACCCTCCAGTCTTCACCTTCTCCTTCTCCTTCTTCTGTTTCTTCTGCTTCACCCTCCAGACTTCACCTTCTCCTTCTCTTTCTTCTGCTTCTTCTGATTCACCCTCCAGACTTCACCTTCTCCTTCTCCTTCTTCTGATTCTTCTGATTCACCCTCCAGACTTCACCTTCTCCTTCTCCTTCTTCTGCTTCTTCTGATTCACCCTCCTGACATCACCTTCTCCTTCTGCTTCTTCTACTTCTTCTGCTTCACCCTCCAGACTTCACCTTCTCCTTCTCCTTCTTCTACTTCTTCTGATTCACCCTCCAGACTTCACCTTCTCCTTCTCCTTCTTCTGCTTCTTCTGATTCACCCTCCAGATTTCACCTTCTCCTTCTCCTTATTCTGCTTCTTCTGATTCACCCTCCAGACTTCACCTTCTCCTTCTCCTTATTCTGCTTCTTTTGATTCACCCTCCAGACTTCACCTTCTCCTTCTCCTTCCTCTGCTTCTTCTGATTCACCCTCCAGACTTCACCTTCTCCTTCTCCTTCTTCTGATTCTTCTGATTCACCCTCCAGACTTCACCTTCTCCTTCTCCATCTTCTGCTTCTTCTGATTCACCCTCCTGACTTCACCTTCTCCTTCTTCTACTTCTTCTGATTCACCCTCCTGACTTCACCTTCTCCTTCTCCATCTTCTACTTCTTCTGCTTCACCCTCCAGACTTCAACTTCTCCTTCTCCTTCTTCTACTTCTTCTGATTCACCCTCCAGACTTCACCTTCTCCTTCTCCTTCTTCTGCTTCTTCTGATTCACCCTCCAGACTTCACCTTCTCCTTCTCCTTCTTCTGCTTCTTCTGATTCACCCTCCAGACTTCACCTTCTCCTTCTCCTTCTTCTACTTCTTCTGATTCACCCTCCAGACTTCACCTTCTCCTTCTCCTTCTTCTGCTTCTTCTGATTCACCCTCCAGACTTCAACTTCTCCTTCTCCTTCGTCTACTTCTTCTGATTCACCCTCCAGACTTCATCTTCTCCTTCTCCTTCTTCTGCTTCTTCTGATTCACCCTCCAGACTTCACCTTCTCCTTCTCCTTCTTCTGCTTCTTCTGATTCACCCTCCAGACTTCAACTTCTCCTTCTCCTTCTTCTACTTCTTCTGATTCACCCTCCAGACTTCACCTTCTCCTTCTCCTTCTTCTACTTCTTCTGATTCACCCTCCAGTCTTCACCTTCTCCTTCTCCTTCTTCTGTTTCTTCTGCTTCACCCTCCAGACTTCACCTTCTCCTTCTCTTTCTTCTGCTTCTTCTGATTCACCCTCCAGACTTCACCTTCTCCTTCTCCTTCTTCTGCTTCTTCTGATTCACCCTCCAGACTTCACCTTCTCATTCTCCTTCTTCTGCTTCTTCTGCTGCGCCCTCCAGACTTCACCTTCTCCTTCTCCTTCTTCTGCTTCTTCTGCTTCACACTCCAGACTTCACCTTCTCCTTCTCCTTCTTCTGCTTCTTCTGCTGCGCCCTCCAGGCTTCACCTTCTCCTTCTCCTTCTTCTGCTTCTTCTGCTTCATCGTCCTGACTTCACCTTCTCCTTCTCCTTCTTCTACTTCTTCTGCTACACCCCCCTGACTTCACCTGCTCCTTCTCCTTTTTCTGCTTCTTCTGATTCACCCTCCTAACTTCACCTTCTCCTTCTCCTTCTTCTGCTTCTTCTGATTCACCCTCCTGACTTCACCTTCTCCTTCTCCTTCTTCTGCTTCTTCTGATTCACCCTCCAGACTTCACCTTCTCCTTCTCCTTCTTCTGCTTCTTCTGATTCACCCTCCAGACTTCACCTTCTCCTTCTCCTTCTTCTGCTTCTTCTGATTCACCCTCCAGACCTCACCTTCTCCTTCTCCTTCTTTTACTTCTTCTGATTCACCCTCCAGATTTCATCTTCTCCTTCTCCTTCTTCTGCTTCTTCTGATTCACCCTCCAGGCTTCACCTTCTCCTTCTCCTTCTTCTGCTTCTTCTGATTCTCCCTCCAGACTTCACCTTCTCCTTCTCCTTCTTCTACTTCTTCTGATTCACCCTATAGACTTCACCTTCTCCTTCTCCTTCTTCTACTTCTTCTGATTCACCCTCCACTCTTCACCTTCTCCTTCTCCTTCTTCTGTTTCTTCTGCTTCACCCTCCAGACTTTACCTTCTCCTTCTCTTTCTTCTGCTTCTTCTGCTTCACCCTCCAGACTTCACCTTCTCCTTCTCCTTCTTCTGATTCTTCTGATTCACCCTCAAGACTTCACCTTCTATATCTCCTTCTTCTGCTTCTTCTGATTCACCCTCCTGACTTCACCTTCTCCTTCTCCTTCTTCTACTTCTTATGATTCACCCTCCTGACTTCACCTTCTCCTTCTCCTTCTTCTACTTTTTTCTGCTTCACCCTCCAGACTTCACCTTCTCCTTCTCCTTCTTCTACTTCTTCTGATTCACCCCCCGACTTCACCTTCTCCTTCTCCTTCTTCTGCTTCTTCTGATTCACCCTCCAGACTTCACCTTCTCCTTCTCCTTATTCTGCTTCTTCTGATTCACCCTCCAGACTTCACCTTCTCCTTCTCCTTCTTCTGCTTCTTCTGATTCACCCTCCAGACTTCACCTTCTCCTTCTCCTTATTCTGCTTCTTCTGATTCATCCTCCAGACTTCACCTTCTCCTTCTCCTTTTTCTGCTTCTTCTGATTCACCCTCCAGACTTCACCTTCTCCTTCTCCTTCTACTGCTTCTTCTGATTCACCCTCCAGACTTGACCTTCTCCTTCTCCTTCTTCTACTTCTTCTGATTCACCCTCCAGACTTCACCTTCTCCTTCTCCTTCTTCTGCTTCTTCTGTTTCACCCTCCTGACTTCACCTTCTCCTTCTCCTTCTTCTACATCTTCTGATTCACCCTCCTGACTTCACCTTCTCCTTCTCCTTCTTCTACTTCTTCTGCTTCACCCTCCAGACTTCACCTTCTCCTTCTCCTTCTTCTACTTCTTCTGATTCACCCTCCAGACTTCACCTTCTCCTTCTCCTTCTTCTACTTCTTCTGCTTCACCCTCCAGACTTCACCTTCTCCTTCTCCATCTTCTACTTCTTCTGATTCACCCTCCAGACTTCACCTTCTCCTTTTCCTTCTTCTGCTTCTTCTGATTCACCCTCCAGACTTCACCTTCTCCTTCTCCTTATTCTGCTTCTTCTGATTCACCCACCAGACTTCACCTTCTCCTTCTCCTTATTCTGCTTCTTCTGCTTCACACTCCAGACTTCACCTTCTCCTTCTCCTTCTTCTGCTTCTTCTGCTGCGCCCTCCAGGCTTCACCTTCTCCTTCTCCTTCTTCTGCTTCTTCTGCTTCATCGTCCTGACTTCACCTTCTCCTTCTCCTTCTTCTACTTCTTCTGCTACACCCCCCTGACTTCACCTGCTCCTTCTCCTTTTTCTGCTTCTTCTGATTCACCCTGCTAACTTCACCTTCTCCTTCTCCTTCTTCTGCTTCTTCTGATTCACCCTCCTGACTTCACCTTCTCCTTCTCCTTCTTCTGCTTCTTCTGATTCACCCTCCAGACTTCACCTTCTCCTTCTCCTTCTTCTGCTTCTTCTGATTCACCCTCCAGACTTCACCTTCTCCTTCTCCTTCTTCTGCTTCTTCTGATTCACCCTCCAGACCTCACCTTCTCCTTCTCCTTCTTCTACTTCTTCTGATTCACCCTCCAGATTTCATCTTCTCCTTCTCCTTCTTCTGCTTCTTCTGATTCACCCTCCAGACTTCACCTTCTCCTTCTCCTTCTTCTGCTTCTTCTGATTCACCCTCCAGACTTCACCTTCTCCTTCTCCTTCTTCTACTTCTTCTGATTCACCCTATAGACTTCACCTTCTCCTTCTCCTTCTTCTACTTCTTCTGATTCACCCTCCAGTCTTCACCTTCTCCTTCTCCTTCTTCTGTTTCTTCTGCTTCACCCTCCAGACTTCACCTTCTCCTTCTCTTTCTTCTGCTTCTTCTGCTTCACCCTCCAGACTTCACCTTCTCCTTCTCCTTCTTCTGATTCTTCTGATTCACCCTCAAGACTTCACCTTCTATATCTCCTTCTTCTGCTTCTTCTGATTCACCCTCCTGACTTCACCTTCTCCTTCTCCTTCTTCTACTTCTTCTGATTCACCCTCCTGACTTCACCTTCTCCTTCTCCTTCTTCTACTTCTTCTGCTTCACCCTCCAGACTTCACCTTCTCCTTCTCCTTCTTCTACTTCTTCTGATTCACCGCCCGACTTCACCTTCTCCTTCTCCTTCTTCTGCTTCTTCTGATTCACCCTCCAGACTTCACCTTCTCCTTCTCCTTATTCTGCTTCTTCTGATTCACCCTCCAGACTTCACCTTCTCCTTCTCCTTCTTCTGCTTCTTCTGATTCACCCTCCAGACTTCACCTTCTCCTTCTCCTTATTCTGCTTCTTCTGATTCATCCTCCAGACTTCACCTTCTCCTTCTCCTTCTTCTGCTTCTTCTGATTCACCCTCCAGAATTCACCTTCTCCTTCTCCTTCTACTGCTTCTTCTGATTCACCCTCCAGACTTCACCTTCTCCTTCTCCTTCTTCTACTTCTTCTGATTCACCCTCCAGACTTCACCTTCTCCTTCTCCTTCTTCTGCTTCTTCTGTTTCACCCTCCTGACTTCACCTTCTCCTTCTCCTTCTTCTACATCTTCTGATTCACCCTCCTGACTTCACCTTCTCCTTCTCCTTCTTCTACTTCTTCTGCTTCACCCTCCAGACTTCACCTTCTCCTTCTCCTTCTTCTACTTCTTCTGATTCACCCTCCAGACTTCACCTTCTCCTTCTCCTTCTTCTACTTCTTCTGCTTCACCCTCCAGACTTCACCTTCTCCTTCTCCATCTTCTACTTCTTCTGATTCACCCTCCAGACTTCACCTTCTCCTTTTCCTTCTTCTGCTTCTTCTGATTCACCCTCCAGACTTCACCTTCTCCTTCTCCTTCTTCTGCTTCTTCTGATTCACCCGCCAGACTTCACCTTCTCCTTCTCCTTATTCTGCTTCTTCTGATTCACCCTCCAGACTTCACCTTCTCCTTCTCCTTCATCTACTTCTTCTGATTCACCCTCCTGACTTCACCTTCTCCTTCTCCTTCTTCTGCTTCTTCTGATTCACCCTCCAGACTTCACCTTCTCCTTCTCCTTCTTCTGCTTCTTCTGATTCACCCTCCTGACTTCACCTTCTCCTTCTCCTTCTTCTGCTTCTTCTGCTTGACCCTCCAGACTTCACCTTCTCCTTCTCCTTTTTCTGCTTCTTCTGCTTCACCCTCCAGACTTCACCTTCTCCTTCTCCTTCTTCTGCTTCTTCTGCTTCACCCTCCTGACTTCACCTTCTCCTTCTCCTTCTTCTACTTCTTCTGATTCACCCTCCAGACTTCACCTTCTCCTTCTCCTTTTTCGGCTTCTTCTGATTCACCCTCCAGACTTCACATTCTCCTTCTCCTTCTTCTACTTCTTCTGATTCACCCTCGAGACTTCATCTTCTCCTTCTCCTTCTTCTGCTTCTTCTGATTCACCCTCCAGACTTCACCTTCTCCTTCTCCTTCTTCTGCTTCTTCTGATTCACCCACCAGACTTCACCTTCTCCTTCTCCTTCTTCTACTTCTTCTGATTCACCCTCTAGACTTCAACTTCTCCTTCTCCTTCTTCTGCTTCTTCTGCTTCACCCTCCAGACTTCACCTTCTCGTTCTCCTTCTTCTGCTTCTTCTGCTGCGCCCTCCAGACTTCACCTTCTCCTTCTCCTTCTTCTGCTTCTTCTGCTTCACCCTCCTGACTTCACCTTCTCCTTCTCCTTCTTCTACTTCTTCTGATTCACCCTCCTGACTTCACCTTCTCCTTCTCCTTCTTCTGCTTCTTCTGATACACCCTCCAGACTTCACCTTCTCCTTCTCCTTTTTCTGCTTCTTCTGATTCACCCTCCAGACTTCACCTTCTCCTTCTCCTTCTTCTGCTTCTTCTGATTCACCCTCCAGACCTCACCTTCTCCTTCTCCTTCTTCTTCTTCTTTTGATTCACCCTCCAGACTTCATCTTCTCCTTCTCCTTCTTCTGCATCTTCTGATTCACCCTCCAGACTTCACCTTCTCCTTCTCCTTCTTCTGCTTCTTCTGATTCACCCTCCAGACTTCACCATCTCCTTCTCCTTCTTCTACTTCTTCTGATTCACCCTCCAGACTTCACCTTCTCCTTCTCCTTCTTTTACTTCTTCTGATTCAACCTCCAGTCTTCACCTTCTCCTTCTCCTTCTTCTGCTTCTTCTGATTCACCCTCCAGACTTCACCTTCTCCTTCTCCTTCTTCTGATTCTTTTGATTCACCCTCCAGACTTCACCTTCTCCTTCTCCTTCTTCTGCCTCTTCTGATTCACCCTCCTGACTTCACCCTCTCCTTCTCCTTCTTCTACTTCTTCTGATTCACCCTCCTGACTTCACCTTCTCCTTCTCCTTCTTC
The DNA here is from genome assembly GCF_052327205.1 of Somniosus microcephalus. Taxonomy (NCBI): domain Eukaryota; kingdom Metazoa; phylum Chordata; class Chondrichthyes; order Squaliformes; family Somniosidae; genus Somniosus; species Somniosus microcephalus. Next base: position 117,303 of record NW_028225259.1, read on the forward strand.
TACTTCTTCTGCTTCACCCTCCAGACTTCACCTTCTCCTTCTCCATCTTCTACTTCTTCTGATTCACCCTCCAGATTCACCTTCTCCTTCTCCTTCTTCTGCTTCTTCTGATTCACCCTCCAGACTTCACCTTCTCCTTCTCCTTATTCTGCTTCTTCTGATTCACCCGCCAGACTTCACCTTCTCCTTCTCCTTATTCTGCTTCTTCTGATTCACCCTCCAGACTTCACCTTCTCCTTCTCCTTCTTCTGCTTCTTCTGATTCACCCTCCAGACTTTACCTTCTCCTTCTCCTTCTTCTGCTTCTTCTGATTCACCCTCCAGACTTCACCTTCTCCTTCTCCTTCATCTACTTCTTCTGATTCACCCTCCAGACTTCATCTTCTCCTTCTCCTTCTTCTGCTTCTTCTGATTCACCCTCCAGACTTCACCTTCTCCTCCTCCTTCTTCTGCTTTTTCTGATTCACCCTCCTGACTTCACCTTCTCCTTCTCCTTCTTCTACTTCTTCTGATTCACCCTCCAGACTTCACCTTCTCCTTCTCCTTCTTCTACTTCTTCTGATTCACCCACCAGACTTCACCTTCTCCTTCTCCTTCTTCTGCTTCTTCTGATTCACCCTCCAGACTTAACCTTCTCCTTCTCCTTCTTCTGCTTCTTCTGATTCACCCTCCAGACTTCATCTTCCCCTTCTCCTTCTTCTGCTTCTTTTGATTCACCCTTCAGACTTCACCTTCTCCTTCTCCTTCTTCTGCTTCTTCTGATTCACCCTCCAGACCTCACCTTCTCCTTCTCCTTCTTCAACTTCTTCTGATTCACCCTCCAGACTTCATCTTCTCCTTCTCCTTCTTTTGCTTCTTCTGATTCACCCTCCAGACTTCACCTTCTCCTTCTCCTTCTTCTGCTTCTTCTGATTCACCCTCCAGACTTCGCCTTCTCCTTCTCCTTCTTCTACTTCTTCTGATTCACCCTCCAGACTTCACCTTCTCCTTCTCCTTCTTCTGCTTCTTCTGATTCACCCTCCAGTCTTCACCTTCTCCTTCTCCTTCTTCTGCGTCTTCTGATTCACCGCCCAGACTTCACCTTCTGCTTCTCCTTCTTCTACTTCTTCTGATTCACCCTCCAGACTTCACCTTCTCCTTCTACTTTTTCTGCTTCTTCTGATTCACCCTCCAGACTTCACCTTCTCTTTTTCCTTCTTCTGCTTCTTCTGATTCACCCTCCAGACTTCACCTTCTCCTTCTCCTTCATCTACTTCTTCTGATTCACCCTCCAGACTTCATCTTCTCCTTCTCCTTCTTCTGCTTCTTCTGATTCACCCTCCAGACTTCACCTTCTCCTTCTCCTTCTTCGGCTTCTTCTGATTCACCCTCCAGACTTCACATTCTCCTTCTCCTTCTTCTACTTCTTCTGATTCACCCTCGAGACTTCATCTTCTCCTTCTCCTTCTTCTGCTTCTTCTGATTCACCCTCCAGACTTCAACTTCTCCTTCTCCTTCTTCTGCTTCTTCTGATTCACCCTCCAGACTTCACCTTCTCCTTCTCCTTCTTCTACTTCTTCTGATTCACCCTCTAGACTTCAACTTCTCCTTCTCCTTCTTCTGCTTCTGCTTCACCCTCCAGACTTCACCTTCTCGTTCTCCTTCTTCTGCTTCTTCTGCTGCGCCCTCCAGATTTAACCTTCTCCTTCTCCTTCTTCTGCTTCTTCTGCTTCACCCTCCTGACTTCACCTTCTCCTTCTCCTTCTTCTACTTCTTCTGCTTCACCCCCCTGACTTCACCTTCTCCTTCTCCTTCTTCTGCTTCTTCTGATTCACCCTCCTAACTCCACCTTCTCCTTCTCCTTCTTCTGCTTCTTCTGATTCACCCTCCTGACTTCACCTTCTCCTGCTCCTTCTTCTGCTTCTTCTGATTCACCCTCCAGACTTCACCTTCTCCTTCTCCTTCTTCTGCTTCTTCTGATTCACCCTCCAGACCTCACCTTCTCCTTCTCCTTCTTCTACTTCTTCTGATTCACCCTCCGGACTTCATCTTCTCCTTCTCCTTCTTCTGCTTCTTCTGATTCACCCTCCAGACTTCACCTTCTCCTTCTCCTTATTCTGCTTCTTCTGATTCACCCTCCAGACTTCACCTTCTCCTTCTCCTTCTTCTACTTCTTCTGATTCACCCTCCAGACTTCACCTTCTCCTTCTCCTTCTTTTACTTCTTCTGATTCAACCTCCAGTCTTCACCTTCTCCTTCTCCTTCTTCTGCTTCTTCTGATTCACCCTCCAGACTTCACCTTCTCCTTCTCCTTCTTCTGATTCTTTTGATTCACCCTCCAGTCTTCACCTTCTCCTTCTCCTTCTTCTGCTTCTTCTGATTCACCCTCCTGACTTCACCCTCTCCTTCTCCTTCTTCTACTTCTTCTGATTCACCCTCCTGACTTCACCTTCTCCTTCTCCTTCTTCTACTTCTTCTGCTTCACCCTCCAGACTTCACCTTCTCCTTCTCCTTCTTCTGCTTCTTCTGATTCACCCTCCAGACTTCACCTTCTCCTACTCCTTCTTCTGCTTCTTCTGCTTCACCCTCCTGACTTCACCTTCTCCTTCTCCTTCTTCTACTTCTTCTGATTCACCCTCCAGACTTCACCTTCTCCTTCTCCTTCTTCGGCTTCTTCTGATTCACCCTCCAGACTTCACATTCTCCTTCTCCTTCTTCTACTTCTTCTGATTCACCCTCGAGACTTCATCTTCTCCTTCTCCTTCTTATGCTTCTTCTGATTCACCCTCCAGACTTCACCTTCTCCTTCTCCTTCTTCTGCTTCTTCTGATTCACCCTCCAGACTTCAACTTCTCCTTCTCCTTCTTCTACTTCTTCTGATTCACCCTCTAGACTTCAACTTCTCCTTCTCCTTCTTCTGCTTCTTCTGCTTCACCCTCCAGACTTCACCTTCTCGTTCTCCTTCTTCTGCTTCTGCTGCTGCGCCCTCCAGACTTCACCTTCTCCTTCTCCTTCTTCTGCTTCTTCTGCTTCACCCTCCTGACTTCACCTTCTCCTTCTCCTTCTTCTACTTCTTCTGCTTCACCCCCCTGACTTCACCTTCTCCTTCTCCTTCTTCTGCTTCTTCTGATTCACCCTCCTAACTTCACCTGCTCCTTCTCCTACTTCTGCTTCTTCTGATTCACCCTCCTGACTTCACCTTCTCCTTCTCCTTCTTCTGCTTCTTCTGATTCACCCTCCAGACTTCACCTTCTCCTTCTCCTTCTTCTGCTTCTTCTGATTCACCCTCCAGACTTCACCTTCTCCTTCTCCTTCTTCTGCTTCTTCTGATTCACCCTCCAGACCTCACCTTCTCCTTCTCCTTCTTCTTCTTCTTCTGATTCACCCTCCAGACTTCATCTTCTCCTTCTCCTTCTTCTGCTTCTTCTGATTCACCCTCCAGACTTCACCTTCTCCTTCTCCTTCTTCTGCTTCTTCTGATTCACCCTCCAGACTTCACCTTCTCCTTCTCCTTCTTCTACTTCTTCTGATTCACCCTCCAGACTTCACCTTCTCCTTCTCCTTCTTTTACTTCTTCTGATTCAACCTCCAGTCTTCACCTTCTCCTTCTCCTTCTTCTGCTTCTTCTGATTCACCCTCCAGACTTCACCTTCTCCTTCTCCTTCTTCTGATTCTTTTGATTCACCCTCCAGACTTCACCTTCTCCTTCTCCTTCTTCTGCTTCTTCTGATTCACCCTCCTGACTTCACCCTCTCCTTCTCCTTCTTCTACTTCTTCTGATTCACCCTCCTGACTTCACCTTCTCCTTCTCCTTCTTCTACTTCTTCTGCTTCACCCTCCAGACTTCACCTTCTCCTTCTCCATCTTCGACTTCTTCTGATTCACCCTCCAGACTTCACCTTCTCCTTCTCCTTCTTCTGCTTCTTCTGATTCACCCTCCAGACTTCACCTTCTCCTTCTCCTTATTCTGCTTCTTCTGATTCACCCGCCAGACTTCACCTTCTCCTTCTCCTTATTCTGCTTCTTCTGATTCACCCTCCAGACTTCACCTTCTCCTTCTCCTTCTTCTGCTTCTTCTGATTCACCCTCCAGACTTTACCTTCTCCTTCTCCTTCTTCTGCTTCTTCTGATTCACCCTCCAGACTTCACCTTCTCCTTCTCCTTCATCTACTTCTTCTGATTCACCCTCCAGACTTCATCTTCTCCTTCTCCTTCTTCTGCTTCTTCTGATTCACCCTCCAGACTTCACCTTCTCCTCCTCCTTCTTCTGCTTTTTCTGATTCACACTCCTGACTTCACCTTCTCCTTCTCCTTCTTCTACTTCTTCTGATTCACCCTCCAGACTTCACCTTCTCCTTCTCCTTCTTCTACTTCTTCTGATTCACCCACCAGACTTCACCTTCTCCTTCTCCTTCTTCTGCTTCTTCTGATTCACCCTCCAGACTTCACCTTCTCCTTCTCCTTCTTCTGCTTCTTCTGATTCACCCTCCAGACTTCATCTTCCCCTTCTCCTTCTTCTGCTTCTTTTGATTCACCCTTCAGACTTCACCTTCTCCTTCTCCTTCTTCTGCTTCTTCTGATTCACCCTCCAGACCTCACCTTCTCCTTCTCCTTCTTCAACTTCTTCTGATTCACCCTCCAGACTTCATCTTCTCCTTCTCCTTCTTTTGCTTCTTCTGATTCACCCTCCAGACTTCACCTTCTCCATCTCCTTCTTCTGCTTCTTCTGATTCACCCTCCAGACTTCGCCTTCTCCTTCTCCTTCTTCTACTTCTTCTGATTCACCCTACAGACTTCACCTTCTCCTTCTCCTTCTTCTATTTCTTCTGATTCACCCTCCAGTCTTCACCTTCTCCTTCTCCTTCTTCTGCGTCTTCTGATTCACCGTCCAGACTTCACCTTCTCCTTCTCCTTCTTCTGCTTCTCCTGATTCACCCTCCTGACTTCACCTTCTCCTTCTCCTTCTTCTGCTTCTTCTGATTCACCCTCCAGACTTCACCTTCTCCTTCTCCTTCTTCTACTTCTTCTGATTCACCCTCCAGACTTCACCTTCTCCTTCTACTTTTTCTGCTTCTTCTGATTCACCCTCCAGACTTCACCTTCTCTTTTTCCTTCTTCTACTTCTTCTGATTCACCCTCCAGATTTCACCTTCTCCTTCTCCTTCTTCTGCTTCTTCTGATTCACCCTCCAGACTTTACCTTCTCCTTCTCCTTCTTCTGCTTCTTCTGATTCACCCTCCAGACTTCACCTTCTCCTTCTCCTTCATCTACTTCTTCTGATTCACCCTCCAGACTTCATCTTCTCCTTCTCCTTCTTCTACTTCTTCTGATTCACCCTCCAGACTTCACCTTCTCCTTCTACTTTTTCTGCTTCTTCTGATTCACCCTCCAGACTTCACCTTCTTTTTTCCTTCTTCTGCTTCTTCTGATTCACCCTCCAGATTTCACCTTCTCCTTCTCCTTCTTCTGCTTCTTCTGATTCACCCTCCAGACTTTACCTTCTCCTTCTCCTTCTTCTGCTTCTTCTGATTCACCCTCCAGACTTCACCTTCTCCTTCTCCTTCATCTACTTCTTCTGATTCACCCTCCAGACTTCATCTTCTCCTTCTCCTTCTTCTGCTTCTTCTGATTCACCCTCCAGACTTCACCTTCTCCTTCTCCTTCTTCGGCTTCTTCTGATTCACCCTCCAGACTTCACATTCTCCTTCTCCTTCTTCTACTTCTTCTGATTCACCCTCGAGACTTCATCTTCTCCTTCTCCTTCTTCTCCTTCTTCTGATTCACCCTCCAGACTTCACCTTCTCCTTCTCCTTCTTCTGCTTCTTCTGATTCACCCTCCAGACTTCACCTTCTCCTTCTCCTTCTTCTACTTCTTCTGATTCACCCTCTAGACTTCAACTTGTCCTTCTCCTTCTTCTGCTTCTGCTTCACCCTCCAGACTTCACCTTCTCGTTCTCCTTCTTCTGCTTCTTCTGCTGCGCCCTCCAGACTTCACCTTCTCCTTCTCCTTCTTCTGCTTCTTCTGCTTCACCCTCCTGACTTCACCTTCTCCTTCTCCTTCTTCTACTTCTTCTGCTTCACCCCCCTGACTTCACCTTCTCCTTCTCCTTCTTCTGCTTCTTCTGATTCACCCTCCTAACTCCACCTTCTCCTTCTCCTTCTTCTGCTTCTTCTGATTCACCCTCCTGACTTCACCTTCTCCTTCTCCTTCTTCTGCTTCTTCTGATTCACCCTCCAGACTTCACCTTCTCCTTCTCCTTCTTCTGCTTCTTCTGATTCACCCTCCAGACCTCACCTTCTCCTTCTCCTTCTTCTACTTCTTCTAATTCACCCTCCGGACTTCATCTTCTCCTTCTCCTTCTTCTGCTTCTTCTGATTCACCCTCCAGACTTCACCTTCTCCTTCTCCTTCTTCTGCTTCTTCTGATTCACCCTCCAGACTTCACCTTCTCCTTCTCCTTCTTCTACTTCTTCTGATTCACCCTCCAGACTTCACCTTCTCCTTCTCCTTCTTTTACTTCTTCTGATTCAACCTCCAGTCTTCACCTTCTCCTTCTCCTTCTTCTGCTTCTTCTGATTCACCCTCCAGACTTCACCTTCTCCTTCTCCTTCTTCTGATTCTTTTGATTCACCCTCCAGACTTCACCTTCTCCTTCTCCTTCTTCTGCTTCTTCTGATTCACCCTCCTGACTTCACCCTCTCCTTCTCCTTCTTCTACTTCTTCTGATTCACCCTCCTGACTTCACCTTCTCCTTCTCCTTCTTCTACTTCTTCTGCTTCACCCTCCACACTTCACCTTCTCCTTCTCCTTCTTCTGCTTCTTCTGATTCACCCTCCAGACTTTACCTTCTCCTTCTCCTTCTTCTGCTTCTTCTGATTCACCCTCCAGACTTCACCTTCTCCTTCTCCTTCATCTACTTCTTCTGATTCACCCTCCTGGCTTCACATTCTCCTTCTCCTTCTTCTGCTTCTTCTGATTCACCCTCCAGACTTCACCTTCTCCTTCTCCTTCTTCTGCTTCTTCTGATTCACCCTCCTGACTTCACCTTCTCCTTCTCCTTCTTCTGCTTCTTCTGCTTCACCCTCCAGACTTCACCTTCTCCTTCTCCTTCTTCTGCTTCTTCTGCTTCACCATCCAAACTTCACCTTCTCCTTCTCCTTCTTCTGCTTCTTCTGCTTCACCCTCCTGACTTCACCTTCTCCTTCTCCTTCTTCTACTTCTTCTGATTCACCCTCCAGACTTCACCTTCTCCTTCTCCTTCTTCGGCTTCTTCTGATTCACCCTCCAGACTTCACATTCTCCTTCTCCTTCTTCTACTTCTTCTGATTCACCCTCGAGACTTCATCTTCTCCTTCTCCTTCTTATGCTTCTTCTGATTCACCCTCCAGACTTCACCTTCTCCTTCTCCTTCTTCTGCTTCTTCTGATTCACCCTCCAGACTTCACCTTCTCCTTCTCCTTCTTCTACTTCTTCTGATTCACCCTCTAGACTTCAACTTCTCCTTCTCCTTCTTCTGCTTCTTCTGCTTCACCCTCCAGACTTCACCTTCTCGTTCTCCTTCTTCTGCTTCTTCTGCTGCGCCCTCCAGACTTCACCTTCTCCTTCTCCTTCTTCTGCTTCTTCTGCTTCACCCTCCTGACTTCACCTTCTCCTTCTCCTTCTTCTACTTCTTCTGCTTCACCCCCCTGACTTCACCTTCTCCTTCTCCTTCTTCTGCTTCTTCTGATTCACCCTCCTAACTTCACCTGCTCCTTCTCCTACATCTGCTTCTTCTGATTCACCCTCCTGACTTCACCTTCTCCTTCTCCTTCTTCTGCTTCTTCTGATTCACCCTCCAGACTTCACCTTCTCCTTCTCCTTCTTCTGCTTCTTCTGATTCACCCTCCAGACTTCACCTTCTCCTTCTCCTTCTTCTACTTCTTCTGATTCACCCTCCAGACTTCACCTTCTCCTTCTCCTTCTTTTACTTCTTCTGATTCAACCTCCAGTCTTCACCTTCTCCTTCTCCTTCTTCTGCTTCTTCTGATTCACCCTCCAGACTTCACCTTCTCCTTCTCCTTCTTCTGATTCTTTTGATTCACCCTCCAGACTTCACCTTCTCCTTCTCCTTCTTCTGCTTCTTCTGATTCACCCTCCTGACTTCACCCTCTCCTTCTCCTTCTTCTACTTCTTCTGATTCACCCTCCTGACTTCACCTTCTCCTTCTCCTTCTTCTACTTCTTCTGCTTCACCCTCCAGACTTCACCTTCTCCTTCTCCATCTTCTACTTCTTCTGATTCACCCTCCAGACTTCACCTTCTCCTTCTCCTTCTTCTGCTTCTTCTGATTCACCCTCCAGACTTCACCTTCTCCTTCTCCTTATTCTGCTTCTTCTGATTCACCCGCCAGACTTCACCTTCTCCTTCTCCTTATTCTGCTTCTTCTGATTCACCCTCCAGACTTCACCTTCTCCTTCTCCTTCTTCTGCTTCTTCTGATTCACCCTCCAGACTTTACCTTCTCCTTCTCCTTCTTCTGCTTCTTCTGATTCACCCTCCAGACTTCACCTTCTCCTTCTCCTTCATCTACTTCTTCTGATTCACCCTCCAGACTTATTCTTCTCCTTCTCCTTCTTCTGCTTCTTCTGATTCACCCTCCAGACTTCACCTTCTCCTCCTCCTTCTTCTGCTTTTTCTGATTCACCCTCCAGACTTCACCTTCTCCTTCTCCTTCTTCTACTTCTTCTGATTCACCCACCAGACTTCACCTTCTCCTTCTCCTTCTTCTGCTTCTTCTGATTCACCCTCCAGACTTCACCTTCTCCTTCTCCTTCTTCTGCTTCTTCTGATTCACCCTCCAGACTTCATCTTCCCCTTCTCCTTCTTCTGCTTCTTTTGATTCACCCTTCAGACTTTACCTTCTCCTTCTTCTGCTTCTTCTGATTCACCCTCCAGACCTCACCTTCTCCTTCTCCTTCTTCAACTTCTTCTGATTCACCCTCCAGACTTCATCTTCCCCTTCTCCTTCTTTTGCTTCTTCTGATTCACCCTCCAGACTTCACCTTCTCCTTCTCCTTCTTCTGCTTCTTCTGATTCACCCTCCAGACTTCGCCTTCTCCTTCTCCTTCTTCTACTTCTTCTGATTCACCCTCCAGACTTCACCTTCTCCTTCTCCTTCTTCTACTTCTTCTGATTCACCCTCCAGTCTTCACCTTCTCCTTCTCCTTCTTCTGCGTTTTCTGATTCACCGTCCAGACTTCACCTTCTCCTTCTCCTTCTTCTGCTTCTCCTGATTCACCCTCCTGACTTCACCTTCTCCTTCTCCTTCTTCTGCTTCTTCTGATTCACCCTCCAGACTTCACCTTCTCCTTCTCCTTCTTCTACTTCTTCTGATTCACCCTCCAGACTTCACCTTCTCCTTCTACTTTTTCTGCTTCTTCTGATTCACCCTCCAGACTTCACCTTCTCTTTTTCCTTCTTCTACTTATTCTGATTCACCCTCCAGTCTTCACATTCTCCTTCTCCTTCTTCTGCTTCTTCTGCTTCACCATCCTGACTTCACCTTCTCCTTCTCCTTCTTCTACTTCTTCTGCTTCATCCCGCTGACATCACCTGCTCCTTCTCCTTCTTCTGCTTCTTCTGATTCACCCTCCTAACTTCACCTTCTCCTTCTCCGTCTTCTGCTTCTTCTGATTCACCCTCCCGACTTCACCTTCTCCTTCTCCTTCTTCTGCTTCTTCTGATTCACCCTCCAGACTTCACCTTCTCCTTCTCCTTCTTCTGCTTCTTCTGATTCACCCTCCAGACTTCACCTTCTCCTTCTCCTTCTTCTGCTTCTTCTGATTCACCCTCCTGACTTCACCTTCTCCTTCTCCTTCTTCTGCTTCTTCTGATTCACCCTCCAGACTTCACCTTCTCCTTCTCCTTCTTCTGCTTCTTCTGATTCACCCTCCAGACTTCACCTTCTCCTTCTCCTTCTTCTGATTCTTCTGATTCACCCTCCAGACTACACCTTCTCCTTCTCCTTCTTCTACTTCTTCTGATTCACCCTCCAGACTTCACCTTCTCCTTCTCCTTCTTCTGTTTCTTCTGATTCACCGTCCAGACTTCACCTTCTCCTTCTCCTTCTTCTACTACTTCTGATTCACCCTCCAGACTTCACCTTCTCCTTCTCCTTCTTCTACTTCTTCTGATTCACCCTCCAGACTTCATCTTCTTATTCTCCTTCTTCTGCTTCTTCTGATTCACCCTCCAGACTTCACCTTCTCCTTCTCCTTCTTCTGCTTCTTCTGATTCACCCTCCAGACTTCACCTTCTCCTTCTCCTTCTTCTACTTCTTCTGATTCACCCTCCAGACTTCACCTTCTCCTTCTCCTTCTTCTACTTCTTCTGATTCACCCTCCAGTCTTCACCTTCTCCTTCTCCTTCTTCTGTTTCTTCTGCTTCACCCTCCAGACTTCACCTTCTCCTTCTCTTTCTTCTGCTTCTTCTGATTCACCCTCCAGACTTCACCTTCTCCTTCTCCTTCTTCTGATTCTTCTGATTCACCCTCCAGACTTCACCTTCTCCTTCTCCTTCTTCTGCTTCTTCTGATTCACCCTCCTGACTTCACCTTCTCCTTCTCCTTCTTCTACTTCTTCTGATTCACCCTCCTGACTTCACCTTCTCCTTCTCCTTCTTCTACTTCTTCTGCTTCACCCTCCAGACTTCACCTTCTCCTTCTCCTTCTTCTACTTCTTCTGCTTCACCCTCCAGACTTCATCTTCTCCTTCTCCTTCTTCTGCTTCTTCTGATTCACCCTCCAGACTTAACCTTCTCCTTCTCCTTATTCTGCTTCTTCTGATTCACCCTCCAGACTTCACCTTCTCCTTCTCCTTATTCTGCTTCTTCTGATTCACCCTCCAGACTTCACCTTCTCATTCTCCTTCCTCTGCTTCTTCTGATTCACCCTCCAGACTTCACCTTCTCCTTCTCCTTCTTCTGATTCTTCTGATTCACCCTCCAGACTTCACCTTCTCCTTCTTCTGCTTCTTCTGATTCACCCTCCTGACTTCACCTTCTCCTTCTCCTTCTTCTACTTATTCTGATTCACCCTCCTGACTTCACCTTCTTCTTCTCCTTCTTCTACTTCTTCTGCTTCACCCTCCAGACTTCACCTTCTCCTTCTCCTTCTTCTACTTCTTCTGATTCACCCTCCAGACTTCACCTTCTCCTTCTCCTTCTTCTGCTTCTTCTGATTCACCCTCCAGACTTCACCTTCTCCTTCTCCTTATTCTGCTTCTTCTGATTCACTCTCCAGACTTCACCTTCTCCTTCTCCTTCTTCTGCTTCTTCTGATTCACACTCCAGACTTCACCTTCTCCTTCTCCTTCTTCTACTTCTTCTGAATCACCCTCCAGACTTCACCTTCTCCTTCTCTTTCTTCTGCTTCTTCTGATTCACCCTCCAGACTTCACCTTCTCCTTCTCCTTCTTCTGATTCTTCTGATTCACCCTCCAGACTTCACCTTCTTCTTCTCCTTCTTCTGCTTCTTCTGATTCACCCTCCTGACTTCACCTTCTCCTTCTCCTTCTTCTACTTCTTCTGATTCACCCTCCTGACTTCACCTTCTCCTTCTCCTTCTTCTACTTCTTCTGCTTCACCCTCCAGACTTCACCTTCTCCTTCTCCTTCTTCTACTTCTTCTGATTCACCCTCCAGACTTGACCTTCTCCTTCTCCTTCTTCTGCTTCTTCTGCTTCACCGTCCTGACTTCACCTTCTCCTTCTCCTTCTTCTACTTCTTCTGCTTCATCCCCCTGACATCACCTGCTCCTTCTCCTTCTTCTGCTTCTTCTGATTCACCCTCCTAACTTCACCTTCTCCTTCTCCTTCTTCTGCTTCTTCTGATTCACCCTCCTGACTTCTCCTTCTCCTTCTCCTTCTTTTGCTTCTTCTGATTCACCCTCCAGACTTCACCTTCTCCTTCTCCTTCTTCTGCTTCTTCTGATTCACCCTCCAGACTTCACCTTCTCCTTCTCCTTCTTCTGCTTCTTCTGATTCACCCTCCAGACCTCACCTTCTCCTTCTCCTTCTTCTACTTCTTCTGATTCACCCTCCAGACTTCATCTTCTCCTTCTCCTTCTTCTGCTTCTTCTGATTCACCCTCCAGACTTCACCTTCTCCTTCTCCTTCTTCTGCTTCTTCTGATTCACCCTCCAGACTTCACCTTCTCCTTCTCCTTCTTCTACTTCTTCTGATTCACCCTCCAGACTTCACCTTCTCCTTCTCCTTCTTCTACTTCTTCTGATTCACCCTCCAGTCTTCACCTTCTCCTTCTCCTTCTTCTGTTTCTTCTGCTTCACCCTCCAGACTTCACCTTCTCCTTCTCTTTCTTCTGCTTCTTCTGATTCACCCTCCAGACTTCACCTTCTCCTTCTCCTTCTTCTGATTCTTCTGATTCACCCTCCAGACTTCACCTTCTCCTTCTCCTTCTTCTGCTTCTTCTGATTCACCCTCCTGACTTCACCTTCTCCTTCTTCTTCTTCTACTTCTTCTGATTCACCCTCCTGACTTCACCTTCTCCTTCTCCTTCTTCTACTTCTTCTGCTTCACCCTCCAGACTTCACCTTCTCCTTCTCCTTCTTCTACTTCTTCTGATTCACCCTCCAGACTTCATCTTCTCCTTCTCCTTCTTCTGCTTCTTCTGATTCACCCTCCAGACTTCACCTTCTCCTTCTCCTTATTCTGCTTCTTCTGATTCACCCTCCAGACTTCACCTTCTCCTTATTCTGCTTCTTCTGATTCACCCTCCAGACTTCACCTTCTCCTTCTCCTTCCTCTGCTTCTTCTGATTCACCCTCCAGACTTCACCTTCTCCTTCTCCTTCCTCTGATTCTTCTGATTCACCCTCCAGACTTCACCTTCTCTTTCTCCTTCTTCTGCTTCTTCTGATTCACCCTCCTGACTTCACCTTCTCCTTCTCCTTCTTCTACTTCTTCTGCTTCACCCTCCAGACTTCACCTTCTCCTTCTCCTTCTTCTACTTCTTCTGATTCACCCTCCAGACTTCACCTTCTCCTTCTCCTTATTCTGCTTCTTCTGATTCACCCTCCAGACTTCACCTTCTCCTTCTCCTTCTTCTGCTTCTTCTGATTCACACTCCAGACTTCACCTTCTCCTTCTCCTTCTTCTACTTCTTCTGATTCACCCTCCAGACTTCACCTTCTCCTTCTCCTTCTTCTGCTTCTTCTGCTTCACCGTCCTGACTTCACCTTCTCCTTCTCCTTCTTCTACTTCTTCTGCTTCATCCCCCTGACATCACCTGCTCCTTCTCCTTCTTCTGCTTCTTCTGATTCACTCTCCTAACTTCACCTTCTCCTTCTCCTTCTTCTGCTTCTTCTGATTCACCCTCCTGACTTCACCTTCTCCTTCTCCTTCTTCTGCTTCTTCTGATTCACCCTCCAGACTTCACCTTCTCCTTCTCCTTCTTCTGCTTCTTCTGATTCACCCTCCAGACTTCACCTTCTCCTTCTCCTTCTTCTGCTTCTTCTGATTCACCCTCCAGACCTCACCTTCTCCTTCTCCTTCTTCTACTTCTTCTGATTCACCCTCCAGACTTCATCTTCTCCTTCTCCTTCTTCTGCTTCTTCTGATTCACCCTCCAGACTTCACCTTCTCCTTCTCCTTCTTCTGCTTCTTCTGATTCACCCTCCAGACTTCACCTTCTCCTTCTCCTTCTTCTACTTCTTCTGATTCACCCTCCAGACTTCACCTTCTCCTTCTCCTTCTTCTACTTCTTCTGATTCACCCTCCAATCTTCACCTTCTCCTTCTCCTTCTTCTGTTTCTTCTGCTTCACCCTCCAGACTTCACCTTCTCCTTCTCTTTCTTCTGCTTCTTCTGATTCACCCTCCAGACTTCACCTTCTCCTTCTCCTTCTTCTGATTCTTCTGATTCACCCTCCAGACTTCACCTTCTCCTTCTCCTTCTTCTGCTTCTTCTGATTCACCCTCCTGACTTCACCTTCTCCTTCTCCTTCTTCTACTTCTTCTGATTCACCCTCCTGACTTCACCTTCTCCTTCTCCTTCTTCTACTTCTTCTGCTTCACCCTCCAGACTTCACCTTCTCCTTCTCCTTCTACGACTTCTTCTGATTCACCCTTCAGACTTCACCTTCTCCTTCTCCTTTTTCTGCTTCTTCTGATTCATCCTCCAGACTTCACCTTCTCCTTCTCCTTCTTCTGCTTCTTCTGATTCACCCTCCAGACTTCACCTTCTCCTTCTCCTTCTTCTGCTTCTTCTGATTCACCCTCCAGACTTCACCTTCTCCTTCTCCTTCTTCTGCTTCTTCTGATTCACCCTCCAGACTTCACCTTCTCCTTCTCCTTCTTCTGCTTTTTCTGATTCACCCTCCAGACTTCACCTTCTCCTTCTCTTTCTTCTGCTTCTTCTGATTCACCCTCCAGACTTCACCTTCTCCTTCTCCTTCTTCTGATTATTCTGATTCACCCTCCAGACTTCACCTTCTCCTTCTCCTTCTTCTACTTCTTCTGATTCACCCTCCAGACTTCACCTTCTCCTTCTCCTTCTTCTACTTCTTCTGATTCACCCTCCAGACTTGACCTTCTCCTTCTCCTTCTTCTACTTATTCTGATTCACCCTCCAGTCTTCACATTCTCCTTCTCCTTCTTCTGCTTCTTCTGCTTCACCATCCTGACTTCACCTTCTCCTTCTCCTTCTTCTACTTCTTCTGCTTCATCCCGCTGACATCACCTGCTCCTTCTCCTTCTTCTGCTTCTTCTGATTCACCCTCCTAACTTCACCTTCTCCTTCTCCGTCTTCTGCTTCTTCTGATTCACCCTCCTGACTTCACCTTCTCCTTCTCCTTCTTCTGCTTCTTCTGATTCACCCTCCAGACTTCACCTTCTCCTTCTCCTTCTTCTGCTTCTTCTGATTCACCCTCCAGACTTCACCTTCTCCTTCTCCTTCTTCTGATTCTTCTGATTCACCCTCCAGACTTCACCTTCTCCTTCTCCTTCTTCTACTTCTTCTGATTCACCCTCCTGACTTCACCTTCTCCTTCTCCTTCTTCTACTTCTTCTGCTTCACCCTCCAGACTTCACCTTCTCCTTCTCCTTCTTCTGCTTCTTCTGATTCACCCTCCAGACTTCTCCTTCTCCTTCTCCTTCTTCTGCTTCTTCTGATTCACCCTCCAGACTTCACCTTCTCCTTCTCCTTCTTCTGCTTCTTCTGATTCACCCTCCAGACTTCACCTTCTCCTTCTCCTTCTTCTCCTTCTTCTGATTCACCCTCCAGACTTCACCTTCTCCTTCTCCTTCGTCTACTTCTTCTGATTCACCCTCCAGACTACACCTTCTCCTTCTCCTTCTTCTACTTCTTCTGATTCACCCTCCAGACTTCACCTTCTCCTTCTCCTTCTTCTGTTTCTTCTGATTCACCGTCCAGACTTCACCTTCTCCATCTCCTTCTTCTACTACTTCTCATTCACCCTCCAGACTTCACCTTCTCCTTCTCCTTCTTCTACTTCTTCTGATTCACCCTCCAGACTTCATCTTCTCCTTCTCCTTCTTCTGCTTCTTCTGATTCACCCTCCAGACTTCACCTTCTCCTTCTCCTTCTTCTGCTTCTTCTGATTCACCCTCCAGACTTCACCTTCTCCTTCTCCTTCTTCTACTTCTTCTGATTCACCCTCCAGACTTCACCTTCTCCTTCTCCTTCTTCTACTTCTTCTGATTCACCCTCCAGTCTTCACATTCTCCTTCTCCTTCTACTGTTTCTTCTGCTTCACCCTCCAGACTTCACCTTCTCCTTCTCTTTCTTCTGCTTCTTCTGATTCACCCTCCAGACTTCACCTTCTCCTTCTCCTTCTTCTGATTCTTCTGATTCACCCTCCAGACTTCACCTTCTCCTTCTCCTTCTTCTGCTTCTTCTGATTCACCCTCCTGACTTCACCTTCTCCTTCTCCTTCTACTACTTCTTCTGATTCACCCTCCTGACTTCACCTTCTCCTTCTCCTTCTTCTACTTCTTCTGCTTCACCCTCCAGACTTCACCTTCTCCTTCTCCTTCTTCTACTTCTTCTGCTTCACCCTCCAGACTTCATCTTCTCCTTCTCCTTCTTCTGCTTCTTCTGATTCACCCTCCAGACTTCACCTTCTCCTTCTCCTTATTCTGCTTCTTCTGATTCACCCTCCAGACTTCACCTTCTCCTTCTCCTTATTCTGCTTCTTCTGATTCACCCTCCAGACTTCACCTTCTCCTTCTCCTTCCTCTGCTTCTTCTGATTCACCCTCCAGACTTCACCTTCTCCTTCTCCTTCTTCTGATTCTTCTGATTCACCCTCCAGACTTCACCTTCTCCTTCTCCTTCTTCTGCTTCTTCTGCTTCTCCCTCCAGACTTCACCTTCTCCTTCTCCTTCTTCTACTTCTTCTGATTCACCCTCCAGACTTCACCTTCTCCTTCTCCTTCTTCTGCTTCTTCTGATTCACCCTCCAGACTTCACCTTCTCCTTCTCCTTATTCTGCTTCTTCTGATTCACCCTCCAGACTTCACCTTCTCCTTCTCCTTCTTCTGCTTCTTCTGATTCACACTCCAGACTTCACCTTCTCCTTCTCCTTCTCCTTCTTCTACTTCTTCTGAATCACCCTCCAGACTTCACCTTCTCCTTCTCTTTCTTCTGCTTCTTCTGATTCACCCTCCAGACTTCACCTTCTCCTTCTCCTTCTTCTGATTCTTCTGATTCACCCTCCAGACTTCACCTTCTTCTTCTCCTTCTTCTGCTTCTTCTGATTCACCCTCCTGACTTCACCATCTCCTTCTCCTTCTTCTACTTCTTCTGATTCACCCTCCTGACTTCACCTTCTCCTTCTCCTTCTCCTACTTCTTCTGCTTCACCCTCCAGACTTCACCTTCTCCTTCTCCTTCTTCTACTTCTTCTGATTCACCCTCCAGACTTGACCTTCTCCTTCTCCTTCTTCTACTTCTTCTGATTCACCCTCCAGACTTCACCTTCTCCTTCTGCTTCTTCTGCTTCTTCTGCTTCACCGTCCTGACTTCACCTTCTCCTTCTCCTTCTTCTACTTCTTCTGCTTCATCCCCCTGACATCACCTGCTCCTTCTCCTTCTTCTGCTTCTTCTGATTCACCCTCCTAACTTCACCTTCTCCTTCTCCTTCTTCTGCTTCTTCTGATTCACCCTCCTGACTTCACCTTCTCCTTCTCCTTCTTCTGCTTCTTCTGATTCACCCTCCAGACTTCACCTTCTCCTTCTCCTTCTTCTACTTCTTCTGATTCACCCTCCAGACTTCACCTTCTCCTTCTCCTTCTTCTGCTTCTTCTGATTCACCCTCCATACTTCACCTTCACTTCTCCTTATTCTGCTTCTTCTGATTCACCCTCCAGACTTCAACTTCTCCTTCTCCTTCTTCTGCTTCTTCTGATTCACCCTCCAGACTTCATTTCTCCTTCTCCTTCTTCTGCTTCTTCTGATTCACCCTCCAGACTTCACCTTCTCCTTCTCCTTCTTCTGCTTCTTCTGATTCACCCTCCAGACTTCACCTTCTCCTTCTCCTTCTTCTACTTCTTCTGATTCACCCTCCAGACTTCACCTTCTCCTTCTCTTTCTTCTTCTTCTTCTGATTCACCCTCCAGATTTCATCTTCTCCTTCTCCTTCTTCTGCTTCTTCTGATTCACCCTCCAGACTTCACCTTCTCCTTCTCCTTCTTCTGCTTCTTCTGATTCACCCTCCAGACTTCACCTATCCTTCTCCTTCTTCTGCTTCTTCTGATTCACCCTCCAGACTTCACCTTCTCCTTCTCCTTCTTCTACTTCTTCTGATTCACCCTCCAGACCTCACCTTCTCCTTCTCCTTCTTCTACTTCTTCTGATTCACCCTCCAGATTTCATCTTCTCCTTTTCCTTCTTCTGCTTCTTCTGATTCACCCTCCAGACTTCACCTTCTCCTTCTCCTTCTTCTGCTTCTTCTGATTCACCCTCCTGACTTCACCTTCTCCTTCTCCTTCTTCTACTTCTTCTGATTCACCCTCCTGACTTCACCTTCTCCTTCTCCTTCTTCTACTTCTTCTGCTTCACCCTTCAGACTTCACCTTCTCCTTCTCCTTCTTCTACTTCTTCTGATTCACCCTCCAGACTTGACCTTCTCCTTCTCCTTCTTCTACTTCTTCTGATTCACCCTCCAGACTTCACCTTCTCCTTCTCCTTCTTCTGCTTCTTCTGCTTCACCGTCCTGACTTCACCTTCTCCTTCTCCTTCTTCTACTTCTTCTGCTTCATCCCCCTGACATCACCTGCTCCTTCTCCTTCTTCTGCTTCTTCTGATTCACCCTCCTAACTTCACCTTCTCCTTCTCCTTCTTCTGCTTCTTCTGATTCACCCTCCTGACTTCACCTTCTCCTTCTCCTTCTTCTGCTTCTTCTGATTCACCCTCCAGACTTCACCTTCTCCTTCTCTTTCTTCTGATTCACCCTCCAGACTTCACCTTCTCCTTCTCCTTCTTCTGATTCTTCTGATTCACCCTTCAGACTTCACCTTCTCCTTCTCCTTCTTCTGCTTCTTCTGATTCACCCTCCTGACTTCACCTTCTCCTTCTCCTTCTTCTACTTCTTCTGATTCACCCTCCTGACTTCATCTTCTCCTTCTCCTTCTTCTACTTCTTCTGCTTCACCCTCCAGACTTCACCTTCTCCTTCTCCTTCTTCTACTTCTTCTGATTCACCCTCCAGACTTGACCTTCTCCTTCTCCTTCTTCTACTTATTCTGATTCACCCTCCAGACTTCACCTTCTCCTTCTCCTTCTTCTGCTTCTTCTGCTTCACCGTCCTGACTTCACCTTCTCCTTCTCCTTCTTCTACTTCTTCTGCTTCATCCCGCTGACATCACCTGCTCCTTCTCCTTCTTCTGCTTCTTCTGATTCACCCTCCTAACTTCACCTTCTCCTTCTCCTTCTTCTGCTTCTTCTGATTCACCCTCCTGACTTCACCTTCTCCTTCTCCTTCTTCTGCTTCTTCTGATTCACCCTCCAGACTTCACCTTCTCCTTCTCCTTCTTCTGCTTCTTCTGATTCACCCTCCAGACTTCACCTTCTCCTTCTCCTTCTTCTGATTCTTCTGATTCACCCTCCAGACTTCACCTTCTCCTTCTCCTTCTTCTGCTTCTTCTGATTCACCCTCCTGACCTCACCTTCTCCTTCTCCTTCTTCTACTTCTTCTGATTCACCCTCCTGACTTCACCTTCTCCTTCTCCTTCTTCTACTTCTTCTGCTTCACCCTCCAGACTTCACCTTCTCCTTCTCCTTCTTCTGCTTCTTCTGATTCACCCTCCAGACTTCTCCTTCTCCTTCTCCTTCTTCTGCTTCTTCTGATTCACCCTCCAGACTTCACCTTCTCCTTCTCCTTCTTCTGCTTCTTCTGATTCATCCTCCAGACTTCACCTTCTCCTTCTCCTTCTTCTACTTCTTCTGATTCACCCTCCAGACTTCACCTTCTCCATTTCCTTCTTCTGCTTCTTCTGATTCACCCTCCAGACTTCACCTTCTCCTTCTCCTTCGTCTACTTCTTCTGATTGACCCTCCAGACTACACCTTCTCCTTCTCCTTCTTCTACTTCTTCTGATTCACCCTCCTGACTTCACCTTCTCCTTCTCCTTCTTCTACTTCTTCTGCTTCACCCTCCAGACTTCACCTTCTCCTTCTCCTTCTTCTACTTCTTCTGATTCACCCCCCAGACTTCATCTTCTCCTTCTCCTTCTTCTGCTTCTTCTGATTCACCCTCCAGACTTCAACTTCTTCTTCTCCTTATTCTGCTTCTTCTGATTCACCCTCCAGACTTCACCTTCTCCTTCTCCTTATTCTGCTTCTTCTGATTCACCCTCCAGACTTCACCTTCTCCTTCTCCTGATTCTGCTTCTTCTGATTCACCCTCCAGACTTCACCTTCTCCTTCTCCTTCTTCTACTTCTTCTGCTTCACCCTCCAGACTTCACCTTCTCCTTCTCCTTCTTCTACTTCTTCTGATTCACCCTCCAGACTTCACCTTCTCCTTCTCCTTCTTCTGCTTCTTCTGATTCACCCTCTATACTTCACCTTCACTTCTCCTTATTCTGCTTCTTCTGATTCACCCTCCAGACTTCAACATCTCCTTCTCCTTCTTCTGCTTCTTCTGATTCACCCTCCAGACTTCACCTTCTCCTTCTCCTTCTTCTGCTTCTTCTGATTCACCCTCCAGACTTCACCTTCTCCTTCTCCTTCTTCTGCTTCTTCTGATTCACCCTTCAGACTTCACCTTCTCCTTCTCCTTCTTCTACTTCTTCTGATTCACCCTCCAGACTTCACTTTCTCCTTCTCTTTCTTCTGCTTCTTCTGATTCACCCTCCAGATTTCATCTTCTCCTTCTCCTTCTTCTGCTTCTTCTGATTCACCCTCCAGACTTCACCTTCTCCTTCTCCTTCTTCTGCTTCTTCTGATTCACCCTCCAGACTTCACCTTCTCCTTCTCCTTCTTCTGCTTCTTCTGATTCACCCTCCAGACTTCACCTTCTCCTTCTCCTTCTTCTACTTCTTCTGATTCACCCTCAAGACCTCACCTTCTCCTTCTCCTTCTTCTACTTCTTCTGATTCACCCTCCAGATTTCATCTTCTCCTTCTCCTTCTTCTGCTTCTTCTGATTCACCCTCCAGACTTCACCTTCTCCTTCTCCTTCTTCTGCTTCTTCTGATTCACCCTCCTGACTTCACCTTCTCCTTCCCCTTCTTCTACTTCTTCTGATTCACCCTCCTGACTTCACCTTCTCCTTCTCCTTCTTCTACTTCTTCTGCTTCACCCTCCAGACTTCACCTTCTCCTTCTCCTTCTTCTACTTCTTCTGATTCACCCTCCAGACTTGACCTTCTCTTTCTCCTTCTTCTACTTCTTCTGATTCACCCTCCAGACTTCACCTTCTCCTTCTCCTTCTTCTGCTTCTTCTGCTTCACCGTCCTGACTTCACCTTCTCCTTCTCCTTCTTCTACTTCTTCTGCTTCATCCCCCTGACATCACCTGCTCCTTCTCCTTCTTCTGCTTCTTCTGATTCACCCTCCTAACTTCACCTTCTCCTTCTACTTCTTCTGCTTCTTCTGATTCACCCTCCTGACTTCACCTTCTCCTTCTCCTTCTTCTGCTTCTTCTGATTCACCTTCCAGACTTCACCTTCTCCTTCTCTTTCTTCTGCTTCTTCTGATTCACCCTCCAGACTTCACCTTCTCCTTCTCCTTCTTCTGATTCTTCTGATTCACCCTCCAGACTTCACCTTCTCCTTCTCCTTCTTCTGCTTCTTCTGATTCACCCTCCTGACTTCACCTTCTCCTTCTCCTTCTTCTACTTCTTCTGATTCACCCTCCTGACTTCACCTTCTCCTTCTCCTTCTTCTACTTCTTCTGCTTCACCCTCCAGACTTCACTTTCTCCTTCTCCTTCTTCTACTTCTTCTGATTCACCCTCCAGACTTGACCTTCTCCTTCTCCTTCTTCTACTTATTCTGATTCACCCTCCAGACTTCACCTTCTCCTTCTCCTTCTTCTGCTTCTTCTGCTTCACCGTCCTGACTTCACCTTCTCCTTCTCCTTCTTCTACTTCTTCTGCTTCATCCCGCTGACATCACCTGCTCCTTCTCCTTCTTCTGCTTCTTCTGATTCACCCTCCTAACTTCACCTTCTCCTTCTCCTTCTTCTGCTTCTTCTGATTCACCCTCCTGACTTCACCTTCTCCTTCTCCTTCTTCTGCTTCTTCTGATTCACCCTCCAGACTTCACCTTCTCCTTCTCCTTCTTCTGCTTCTTCTGATTCACCCTCCAGACTTCACCTTCTCCTTCTCCTTCTTCTGATTCTTCTGATTCACCCTCCAGACTTCACCTTCTCCTTCTCCTTCTTCTGCTTCTTCTGATTCACCCTCCTGACCTCACCTTCTCCTTCTCCTTCTTCTACTTCTTCTGATTCACCCTCCTGACTTCAACTTCTCCTTCTCCTTCTTCTACTTCTTCTGCTTCACCCTCCAGACTTCACCTTCTCCTTCTCCTTCTTCTGCTTCTTCTGATTCACCCTCCAGACTTCACCTTCTCCTTCTCCTTCTTCTGCTTCTTCTGATTCACCCTCCACACTTCACCTTCTCCTTCTCCTTCTTCTACTTCTTCTGATTCACCCTCCAGACTTCACCTTCTCCATTTCCTTCTTCTGCTTCTTCTGATTCACCCTCCAGACTTCACCTTCTCCTTCTCCTTCTTCTGATTCTTCTGATTCACCCTCCAGACTTCACCTTCTCCTTCTCCTTCTTCTGCTTCTTCTGATTCACCCTCCTGACTTCACCTTCTCCTTCTCCTTCTTCTACTTCTTCTGATTCACCCTCCTGACTTCACCTTCTCCTTCTCCTTCTTCTACTTCTTCTGCTTCACCCTCCAGACTTCACTTTCTCCTTCTCCTTCTTCTACTTCTTCTGATTCACCCTCCAGACTTGACCTTCTCCTTCTCCTTCTTCTACTTATTCTGATTCACCCTCCAGACTTCACCTTCTCCTTCTCCTTCTTCTGCTTCTTCTGCTTCACCGTCCTGACTTCACCTTCTCCTTCTCCTTCTTCTACTTCTTCTGCTTCATCCCGCTGACATCACCTGCTCCTTCTCCTTCTTCTGCTTCTTCTGATTCACCCTCCTAACTTCACCTTCTCCTTCTCCTTCTTCTGCTTCTTCTGATTCACCCTCCTGACTTCACCTTCTCCTTCTCCTTCTTCTGCTTCTTCTGATTCACCCTCCAGACTTCACCTTCTCCTTCTCCTTCTTCTGCTTCTTCTGATTCACCCTCCAGACTTCACCTTCTCCTTCTCCTTCTTCTGATTCTTCTGATTCACCCTCCAGACTTCACCTTCTCCTTCTCCTTCTTCTGCTTCTTCTGATTCACCCTCCTGACCTCACCTTCTCCTTCTCCTTCTTCTACTTCTTCTGATTCACCCTCCTGACTTCACCTTCTCCTTCTCCTTCTTCTACTTCTTCTGCTTCACCCTCCAGACTTCACCTTCTCCTTCTCCTTCTTCTGCTTCTTCTGATTCACCCTCCAGACTTCACCTTCTCCTTCTCCTTCTTCTGCTTCTTCTGATTCACCCTCCACACTTCACCTTCTCCTTCTCCTTCTTCTACTTCTTCTGATTCACCCTCCAGACTTCACCTTCTCCATTTCCTTCTTCTGCTTCTTCTGATTCACCCTCCAGACTTCACCTTCTCCTTCTCCTTCTTCTACTTCTTCTGATTCACCCTCCAGACTTCACCTTCTCCTTCTCCTTCTTCTACTTCTTCTGATTCACCCTCCAGTCTTCAACTTCTCCTACTCCTTCTTCTGTTTCTTCTGCTTCACCCTCCAGACTTCACCTTCTCCTTCT
Organism: Somniosus microcephalus; assembly: GCF_052327205.1. Lineage (NCBI taxonomy): Eukaryota > Metazoa > Chordata > Chondrichthyes > Squaliformes > Somniosidae > Somniosus > Somniosus microcephalus. The sequence goes on from NW_028225259.1 coordinate 140,662, forward strand.
CCTTCTTCTGTTTCTTCTGATTCACCCTCCAGACTTCACCTTCTCCTTCTCTTTCTTCTGCTTCTTCTGATTCACCCTCCAGACTTCACCTTCTCCTTCTCCTTCTTCTGATTCTTCTGATTCACCCTCCAGACTTCACCTTCTCCTTCTCCTTCTTCTACTTCTTCTGCTTCACCCTCCAGACTTCACCTTCTCCTTCTCCTTCTTCTGCTTCTTCTGATTCACCCTCCAGACTTCACCTTCTCCTTCTCCTTCTTCTGCTTCTTCTGATTCACCCTCCACACTTCACCTTCTCCTTCTCCTTCTTCTACTTCTTCTGATTCACCCTCCAGACTTCACCTTCTCCATTTCCTTCTTCTGCTTCTTCTGATTCACCCTCCAGACTTCACCTTCTCCTTCTCCTTCTTCTGATTCTTCTGATTCACCCTCCAGACTTCACCTTCTCCTTCTCCTTCTTCTGCTTCTTCTGATTCACCCTCCTGACTTCACCTTCTCCTTCTCCTTCTTCTACTTCTTCTGATTCACCCTCCTGACTTCACCTTCTCCTTCTCCTTCTTCTACTTCTTCTGCTTCACCCTCCAGACTTCACTTTCTCCTTCTCCTTCTTCTACTTCTTCTGATTCACCCTCCAGACTTGACCTTCTCCTTCTCCTTCTTCTACTTATTCTGATTCACCCTCCAGACTTCACCTTCTCCTTCTCCTTCTTCTGCTTCTTCTGCTTCACCGTCCTGACTTCACCTTCTCCTTCTCCTTCTTCTACTTCTTCTGCTTCATCCCGCTGACATCACCTGCTCCTTCTCCTTCTTCTGCTTCTTCTGATTCACCCTCCTAACTTCACCTTCTCCTTCTCCTTCTTCTGCTTCTTCTGATTCACCCTCCTGACTTCACCTTCTCCTTCTCCTTCTTCTGCTTCTTCTGATTCACCCTCCAGACTTCACCTTCTCCTTCTCCTTCTTCTGCTTCTTCTGATTCACCCTCCAGACTTCACCTTCTCCTTCTCCTTCTTCTGATTCTTCTGATTCACCCTCCAGACTTCACCTTCTCCTTCTCCTTCTTCTGCTTCTTCTGATTCACCCTCCTGACCTCACCTTCTCCTTCTCCTTCTTCTACTTCTTCTGATTCACCCTCCTGACTTCACCTTCTCCTTCTCCTTCTTCTACTTCTTCTGCTTCACCCTCCAGACTTCACCTTCTCCTTCTCCTTCTTCTGCTTCTTCTGATTCACCCTCCAGACTTCACCTTCTCCTTCTCCTTCTTCTGCTTCTTCTGATTCACCCTCCACACTTCACCTTCTCCTTCTCCTTCTTCTACTTCTTCTGATTCACCCTCCAGACTTCACCTTCTCCATTTCCTTCTTCTGCTTCTTCTGATTCACCCTCCAGACTTCACCTTCTCCTTCTCCTTCTTCTACTTCTTCTGATTCACCCTCCAGACTTCACCTTCTCCTTCTCCTTCTTCTACTTCTTCTGATTCACCCTCCAGTCTTCAACTTCTCCTTCTCCTTCTTCTGTTTCTTCTGCTTCACCCTCCAGACTTCACCTTCTCCTTCTCTTTCTTCTGCTTCTTCTGATTCACCCTCCAGACTTCACCTTCTCCTTCTCCTTCTTCTGATTCTTCTGATTCACCCTCCAGACTTCACCTTCTCCTTCTCCTTCTTCTGCTTCTTCTGATTCACCCTCCTGACTTCACCTTCTCCTTCTCCTTCTTCTACTTCTTCTGCTTCACCCTCCAGACTTCACCTTCTCCTTCTCCTTCTTCTACTTCTTCTGATTCACCCTCCAGACTTCATCTTCTCCTTCTCCTTCTTCTGCTTCTTCTGATTCACCCTCCAGACTTCACCTTCTCCTTCTCCTTATTCTGCTTCTTCTGATTCACCCTCCAGACTTCACCTTCTCCTTCTCCTTATTCTGCTTCTTCTGATTCACCCTCCAGACTTCACCTTCTCCTTCTCCTTCCTCTGCTTCTTCTGATTCACCCTCCAGACTTCACCTTCTCCTTTTCCTTCTTCTGATTCTTCTGATTCACCCTCCAGACTTCACCTTCTCCTTCTCCTTCTTCTGCTTCTTCTGATTCACCCTCCTGACTTCACCTTGTCCTTCTCCTTCTTCTACTTCTTCTGATTCACCCTCCTGACTTCACCTTCTCCTTCTCCTTCTTCTACTTCTTCTGCTTCACCCTCCAGACTTCACCTTCTCCTTCTCCTTCTTCTACTTCTTCTGATTCACCCTCCAGACTTCACCTTCTCCTTCTCCTTATTCTGCTTCTTCTGATTCACTCTCCAGACTTCACCTTCTCCTTCTCCTTCTTCTGCTTCTTCTGATTCACACTCCAGACTTCACCTTCTCCTTCTCCTTCTTCTACTTCTTCTGATTCACCCTCCAGACTTCACCTTCTCCTTCTCTTTCTTCTGCTTCATCTGATTCACCCTCCAGACTTCACCTTCTCCTTCTCCTTCTTCTGATTCTTCTGATTCACCCTCCAGACTTCACCTTCTTCTTCTCCTTCTTCTGCTTCTTCTGATTCACCCTCCTGACATCACCTTCTCCTTCTCCTTCTTCTACTTCTTCTGATTCACCCTCCTGACTTCACCTTCTCCTTCTCCTTCTTCTACTTCTTCTGCTTCACCCTCCAGACTTCACCTTCTCCTTCTCCTTCTTCTACTTCTTCTGATTCACCCTCCAGACTTGACCTTCTCCTTCTCCTTCTTCTACTTATTCTGATTCACCCTCCAGACTTCACCTTCTCCTTCTCCTTCTTCTGCTTCTTCTGCTTCACCGTCCTGACTTCACCTTCTCCTTCTCCTTCTTCTACTTCTTCTGCTTCATCCCGCTGACATCACCTGCTCCTTCTCCTTCTTCTGCTTCTTCTGATTCACCCTCCTAACTTCACCTTCTCCTTCTCCTTCTTCTGCTTCTTCTGATTCACCCTCCTGACTTCACCTTCTCCTTCTCCTTCTTCTGCTTCTTCTGATTCACCCTCCAGACTTCACCTTCTCCTTCTCCTTCTTCTGCTTCTTCTGATTCACCCTCCAGACTTCACCTTCTCCTTCTCCTTCTTCTGATTCTTCTGATTCACCCTCCAGACTTCACCTTCTCCTTCTCCTTCTTCTGCTTCTTCTGATTCACCCTCCTGACCTCACCTTCTCCTTCTCCTTCTTCTACTTCTTCTGATTCACCCTCCTGACTTCAACTTCTCCTTCTCCTTCTTCTACTTCTTCTGCTTCACCCTCCAGACTTCACCTTCTCCTTCTCCTTCTTCTGCTTCTTCTGATTCACCCTCCAGACTTCACCTTCTCCTTCTCCTTCTTCTGCTTCTTCTGATTCACCCTCCACACTTCACCTTCTCCTTCTCCTTCTTCTACTTCTTCTGATTCACCCTCCAGACTTCACCTTCTCCATTTCCTTCTTCTGCTTCTTCTGATTCACCCTCCAGACTTCACCTTCTCCTTCTCCTTCTTCTGATTCTTCTGATTCACCCTCCAGACTTCACCTTCTCCTTCTCCTTCTTCTGCTTCTTCTGATTCACCCTCCTGACTTCACCTTCTCCTTCTCCTTCTTCTACTTCTTCTGATTCACCCTCCTGACTTCACCTTCTCCTTCTCCTTCTTCTACTTCTTCTGCTTCACCCTCCAGACTTCACTTTCTCCTTCTCCTTCTTCTACTTCTTCTGATTCACCCTCCAGACTTGACCTTCTCCTTCTCCTTCTTCTACTTATTCTGATTCACCCTCCAGACTTCACCTTCTCCTTCTCCTTCTTCTGCTTCTTCTGCTTCACCGTCCTGACTTCACCTTCTCCTTCTCCTTCTTCTACTTCTTCTGCTTCATCCCGCTGACATCACCTGCTCCTTCTCCTTCTTCTGCTTCTTCTGATTCACCCTCCTAACTTCACCTTCTCCTTCTCCTTCTTCTGCTTCTTCTGATTCACCCTCCTGACTTCACCTTCTCCTTCTCCTTCTTCTGCTTCTTCTGATTCACCCTCCAGACTTCACCTTCTCCTTCTCCTTCTTCTGCTTCTTCTGATTCACCCTCCAGACTTCACCTTCTCCTTCTCCTTCTTCTGATTCTTCTGATTCACCCTCCAGACTTCACCTTCTCCTTCTCCTTCTTCTGCTTCTTCTGATTCACCCTCCTGACCTCACCTTCTCCTTCTCCTTCTTCTACTTCTTCTGATTCACCCTCCTGACTTCACCTTCTCCTTCTCCTTCTTCTACTTCTTCTGCTTCACCCTCCAGACTTCACCTTCTCCTTCTCCTTCTTCTGCTTCTTCTGATTCACCCTCCAGACTTCACCTTCTCCTTCTCCTTCTTCTGCTTCTTCTGATTCACCCTCCACACTTCACCTTCTCCTTCTCCTTCTTCTACTTCTTCTGATTCACCCTCCAGACTTCACCTTCTCCATTTCCTTCTTCTGCTTCTTCTGATTCACCCTCCAGACTTCACCTTCTCCTTCTCCTTCTTCTACTTCTTCTGATTCACCCTCCAGACTTCACCTTCTCCTTCTCCTTCTTCTACTTCTTCTGATTCACCCTCCAGTCTTCAACTTCTCCTTCTCCTTCTTCTGTTTCTTCTGCTTCACCCTCCAGACTTCACCTTCTCCTTCTCTTTCTTCTGCTTCTTCTGATTCACCCTCCAGACTTCACCTTCTCCTTCTCCTTCTTCTGATTCTTCTGATTCACCCTCCAGACTTCACCTTCTCCTTCTCCTTCTTCTGCTTCTTCTGATTCACCCTCCTGACTTCACCTTCTCCTTCTCCTTCTTCTACTTCTTCTGCTTCACCCTCCAGACTTCACCTTCTCCTTCTCCTTCTTCTACTTCTTCTGATTCACCCTCCAGACTTCATCTTCTCCTTCTCCTTCTTCTGCTTCTTCTGATTCACCCTCCAGACTTCACCTTCTCCTTCTCCTTATTCTGCTTCTTCTGATTCACCCTCCAGACTTCACCTTCTCCTTCTCCTTATTCTGCTTCTTCTGATTCACCCTCCAGACTTCACCTTCTCCTTCTCCTTCCTCTGCTTCTTCTGATTCACCCTCCAGACTTCACCTTCTCCTTTTCCTTCTTCTGATTCTTCTGATTCACCCTCCAGACTTCACCTTCTCCTTCTCCTTCTTCTGCTTCTTCTGATTCACCCTCCTGACTTCACCTTGTCCTTCTCCTTCTTCTACTTCTTCTGATTCACCCTCCTGACTTCACCTTCTCCTTCTCCTTCTTCTACTTCTTCTGCTTCACCCTCCAGACTTCACCTTCTCCTTCTCCTTCTTCTACTTCTTCTGATTCACCCTCCAGACTTCACCTTCTCCTTCTCCTTATTCTGCTTCTTCTGATTCACTCTCCAGACTTCACCTTCTCCTTCTCCTTCTTCTGCTTCTTCTGATTCACACTCCAGACTTCACCTTCTCCTTCTCCTTCTTCTACTTCTTCTGATTCACCCTCCAGACTTCACCTTCTCCTTCTCTTTCTTCTGCTTCATCTGATTCACCCTCCAGACTTCACCTTCTCCTTCTCCTTCTTCTGATTCTTCTGATTCACCCTCCAGACTTCACCTTCTTCTTCTCCTTCTTCTGCTTCTTCTGATTCACCCTCCTGACATCACCTTCTCCTTCTCCTTCTTCTACTTCTTCTGATTCACCCTCCTGACTTCACCTTCTCCTTCTCCTTCTTCTACTTCTTCTGCTTCACCCTCCAGACTTCACCTTCTCCTTCTCCTTCTTCTACTTCTTCTGATTCACCCTCCAGACCTGACCTTCTCCTTCTCCTTCTTCTACTTCTTCTGATTCACCCTCCAGACTTCACCTTCTCCTTCTCCTTCTTCTGATTCTTCTGCTTCACCGTCCTGACTTCACCTTCTCCTTCTCCTTCTTCTACTTCTTCTGCTTCATCCCCCTGACATCACCTGCTCCTTCTCCTTCTTCTGCTTCTTCTGATTCACCCTCCTAACTTCACCTTCTCCTTCTCCTTCTTCTGCTTCTTCTGATTCACCCTCCTGACTTCACCTTCTCCTTCTCCTTCTTCTGCTTCTTCTGATTCACCCTCCAGACTTCACCTTCTCCTTCTCCTTCTTCTGCTTCTTCTGATTCACCCTCCAGACTTCACCTTCTCCTTCTCCTTCTTCTGCTTCTTCTGATTCACCCTCCAGACCTCACCTTCTCCTTCTCCTTCTTCTACTTCTTCTGATTCACCCTCCAGACTTCATCTGTTCCTTCTCCTTCTTCTGCTTCTTCTGATTTACCCTCCAGACTTCATCTTCTCCTTCTCCTTCTTCTGCTTCTTCTGATTCACCCTCCAGACTTCACCTTCTCCTTCTCCTTCTTCTACTTCTTCTGATTCACCCTCCAGACTTCACCTTCTCCTTCTCCTTCTTCTACTTCTTCTGATTCACCCTCCAGTCTTCACCTTCTCCTTCTTCTGTTTCTTCTGCTTCACCCTCCAGACTTCACCTTCTCCTTCTCTTTCTTCTGCTTCTTCTGATTCACCCTCCAGACTTCACCTTCTCCTTCTCCTTCTTCTGATTCTTCTGATTCACCCTCCAGACGTCACCTTCTCCTTCTCCTTCTTCTGCTTCTTCTGATTCACCCTCCTGACTTCACCTTCTCCTTCTCCTTCTTCTACTTCTTCTGATTCACCCTCCTGACTTCACCTTCTCCTTCTCCTTCTTCTACTTCTTCTGCTTCACCATCCAGACTTCACCTTCTCCTTCTCCTTCTTCTACTTCTTCTGATTCACCCTTCAGACTTCACCTTCTCCTTCTCCTTTTTCTGCTTCTTCTGATTCACCCTCCAGACTTCACCTTCTCCTTCTCCTTATTCTGCTTCTTCTGATTCACCCTCCAGACTTCACCTTCTCCTTCTCCTTCTTCTGCTTCTTCTGATTCACCCTCCAGACTTCACCTTCTCCTTCTCCTTCGTCTACTTCTTCTGATTCACCCTCCAGACAACACCTTCTCCTTCTCCTTCTTCTACTTCTTCTGATTCACCCTCCTGACTTCACCTTCTCCTTCTCCTTCTTCTACTTCTTCTGATTCACCCTCCTGACTTCAACTTCTCCTTCTCCTTCTCCTACTTCTTCTGCTTCACCCTCCAGACTTCACCTTCTCCTTCTCCTTCTTCTACTTCTTCTGATTCACCCTCCAAACTTGACCTTCTCCTTCTCCTTCTTCTACTTATTCTGATTCACCCTCCAGACTTCACATTCTCCTTCTCCTTCTTCTGCTTCTTCTGCTTCACCGTCCTGACTTCACCTTCTCCTTCTCCTTCTTCTACTTCTTCTGCTTCATCCCGCTGACATCACCTGCTCCTTCTCCTTCTTCTGCTTCTTCTGATTCACCCTCCTAACTTCACCTTCTCCTTCTCCGTCTTCTGCTTCTTCTGATTCACCCTCCTGACTTCACCTTCTCCTTCTCCTTCTTCTGCTTCTTCTGATTCACCCTCCAGACTTCACCTTCTCCTTCTCCTTCTTCTGCTTCTTCTGATTCACCCTCCAGACTTCACCTTCTCCTTCTCCTTCTTCTGATTCTTCTGATTCACCCTCCAGACTTCACCTTCTCCTTCTCCTTCTTCTGCTTCTTCTGATTCACCCTCCTGACTTCACCTTCTCCTTCTCCTTCTTCTACTTCTTCTGATTCACCCTCCAGACTTCACCTTCTCCTTCTCCTTCTTCTGCTTCTTCTGATTCACCCTCCAGACTTCTCCTTCTCCTTCTCCTTCTTCTGCTTCTTCTGATTCACCCTCCAGACTTCACCTTCTCCTTCTCCTTCTTCTGCTTCTTCTGATTCACCCTCCAGACTTCACCTTCTCCTTCTCCTTCTTCTCCTTCTTCTGATTCACCCTCCAGACTTCACCTTCTCCTTCTCCTTCGTCTACTTCTTCTGATTCACCCTCCAGACTACACCTTCTCCTTCTCCTTCTTCTACTTCTTCTGATTCACCCTCCAGACTTCACCTTCTCCTTCTCCTTCTTCTGTTTCTTCTGATTCACCGTCCAGACTTCACCTTCTCCTTCTCTTTCTTCTACTACTTCTGATTCACCCTCCAGACTTCACCTTCTCCTTCTCCTTCTTCTACTTCTTCTGATTCACCCTCCAGACTTCATCTTCTCCTTCTCCTTCTTCTGCTTCTTCTGATTCACCCTCCAGACTTCACCTTCTCCTTCTCCTTCTTCTGCTTCTTCTGATTCACCCTCCAGACTTCACCTTCTCCTTCTCCTTCTTCTCCTTCTTCTGATTCACCCTCCAGACTTCACCTTCTCCTTCTCCTTCTTCTACTTCTTCTGATTCACCCTCCAGTCTTCACCTTCTCCTTCTCCTTCTTCTGTTTCTTCTGCTTCACCCTCCAGACTTCACCTTCTCCTTCTCTTTCTTCTGCTTCTTCTGATTCACCCTCCAGACTTCACCTTCTGCTTCTCCTTCTTCTGATTCTTCTGATTCACCCTCCAGACTTCACCTTCTCCTTCTCCTTCTTCTGCTTCTTCTGATTCACCCTGCTGACTTCACCTTCTCCTTCTCCTTCTTCTATTTCTTCTGATTCACCCTCCTGACTTCACCTTCTCCTTCTCCTTCTTCTACTTCTTCTGCTTCACCCTCCAGACTTCACCTTCTCCTTCTCCTTCTTCTACTTCTTCTGCTTCACCCTCCAGACTTCATCTTCTCCTTCTCCTTCTTCTGCTTCTTCTGATTCACCTTCCAGACTTCACCTTCTCCTTCTCCTTATTCTGCTTCTTCTGATTCACCCTCCAGACTTCACCTTCTCCTTCTCCTTATTCTGCTTCTTCTGATTCACCCTCCAGACTTCACCTTCTCCTTCTCCTTCCTCTGCTTCTTCTGATTCACCCTCCAGACTTCACCTTCTCCTTCTCCTTCTTCTGATTCTTCTGATTCACCCTCCAGACTTCACCTTCTCCTTCTCCTTCTTCTGCTTCTTCTGATTCACCCTCCTGACTTCACCTTCTCCTTCTCCTTCTTCTACTTCTTCTGATTCACCCTCCTGACTTCACCTTCTCCTTCTCCTTCTTCTACTTCTTCTGCTTCACCCTCCAGACTTCACCTTCTCCTTCTCCTTCTTCTACCTCTTCTGATTCACCCTCCAGACTTCACCTTCTCCTTCTCCTTCTTCTGCTTCTTCTGATTCACCCTCCAGACTTCACCTTCTCCTTCTCCTTATTCTGCTTCTTCTGATTCACCCTCCAGACTTCACCTTCTCCTTCTCCTTCTTCTGCTTCTTCTGATTCACACTCCAGACTTCACCTTCTCCTTCTCCTTCTTCTACTTCTTCTGAATCACCCTCCAGACTTCACCTTCTCCTTCTCTTTCTTCTGCTTCTTCTGATTCACCCTCCAGACTTCACCTTCTCCTTCTCCTTCTTCTGATTCTTCTGATTCACCCTCCAGACTTCACCTTCTTCTTCTCCTTCTTCTGATTCTTCTGCTTCACCGTCCTGACTTCACCTTCTCCTGCTCCTTCTTCTACTTCTTCTGCTTCATCCCCCTGACATCACCTGCTCCTTCTCCTTCTTCTGCTTCTTCTGATTCACCCTCATAACTTCACCTTCTACTTCTCCTTCTTCTGCTTCTTCTGATTCACCCTCCTGACTTCACCTTCCCCTTCTCCTTCTTCTGCTTCTTCTGATTCACCCTCCAGACTTCACCTTCTCCTTCTCCTTCTTCTGCTTCTTCTGATTCACCCTCCAGACTTCACCTTCTCCTTCTCCTTCTTCTGCTTCTTCTGATTCACCCTCCAGACCTCACCTTCTCCTTCTCCTTCTTCTACTTCTTCTGATTCACCCTCCAGACTTCATCTGTTCCTTCTCCTTCTTCTGCTTCTTCTGATTCACCCTCCAGACAACACCTTCTCCTTCTCCTTCTTCTACTTCTTCTGATTCACCCTCCAGACTTCACCTTCTCCTTCTCCTTCTTCTGCTTCTTCTGATTCACCCTCCTGACTTCACCTTGTCCTTCTCCTTCTTCTACTTCTTCTGATTCACCCTCCTGACTTCACCTTCTCCTTCTCCTTCTTCTATTTCTTCTGATTCACCCTCCTGACTTCACCTTCTCCTTCTCCTTCTTCTACTTCTTCTGCTTCACCCTCCAGACTTCACCTTCTCCTTCTCCTTCTTCTACTTCTTCTGCTTCACCCTCCAGACTTCATCTTCTCCTTCTCCTTCTTCTGCTTCTTCTGATTCACCTTCCAGACTTCACCTTCTCCTTCTCCTTATTCTGCTTCTTCTGATTCACCCTCCAGACTTCACCTTCTCCTTCTCCTTATTCTGCTTCTTCTGATTCACCCTCCAGACTTCACCTTCTCCTTCTCCTTCCTCTGCTTCTTCTGATTCACCCTCCAGACTTCACCTTCTCCTTCTCCTTCTTCTGATTCTTCTGATTCACCCTCCAGACTTCACCTTCTCCTTCTCCTTCTTCTGCTTCTTCTGATTCACCCTCCTGACTTCACCTTCTCCTTCTCCTTCTTCTACTTCTTCTGATTCACCCTCCTGACTTCACCTTCTCCTTCTCCTTCTTCTACTTCTTCTGCTTCACCCTCCAGACTTCACCTTCTCCTTCTCCTTCTTCTACTTCTTCTGATTCACCCTCCAGACTTCACCTTCTCCTTCTCCTTCTTCTGCTTCTTCTGATTCACCCTCCAGACTTCACCTTCTCCTTCTCCTTATTCTGCTTCTTCTGATTCACCCTCCAGACTTCACCTTCTCCTTCTCCTTCTTCTGCTTCTTCTGATTCACACTCCAGACTTCACCTTCTCCTTCTCCTTCTTCTACTTCTTCTGAATCACCCTCCAGACTTCACCTTCTCCTTCTCTTTCTTCTGCTTCTTCTGATTCACCCTCCAGACTTCACCTTCTCCTTCTCCTTCTTCTGATTCTTCTGATTCACCCTCCAGACTTCACCTTCTTCTTCTCCTTCTTCTGATTCTTCTGCTTCACCGTCCTGACTTCACCTTCTCCTGCTCCTTCTTCTACTTCTTCTGCTTCATCCCCCTGACATCACCTGCTCCTTCTCCTTCTTCTGCTTCTTCTGATTCACCCTCCTAACTTCACCTTCTCCTTCTCCTTCTTCTGCTTCTTCTGATTCACCCTCCTGACTTCACCTTCTCCTTCTCCTTCTTCTGCTTCTTCTGATTCACCCTCCAGACTTCACCTTCTCCTTCTCCTTCTTCTGCTTCTTCTGATTCACCCTCCAGACTTCACCTTCTCCTTCTCCTTCTTCTGCTTCTTCTGATTCACCCTCCAGACCTCACCTTCTCCTTCTCCTTCTTCTACTTCTTCTGATTCACCCTCCAGACTTCATCTGTTCCTTCTCCTTCTTCTGCTTCTTCTGATTCACCCTCCAGACAACACCTTCTCCTTCTCCTTCTTCTACTTCTTCTGATTCACCCTCCAGACTTCACCTTCTCCTTCTCCTTCTTCTGCTTCTTCTGATTCACCCTCCTGACTTCACCTTGTCCTTCTCCTTCTTCTACTTCTTCTGATTCACCCTCCTGACTTCACCTTCTCCTTCTCCTTCTTCTACTTCTTCTGATTCACCCTCCAGACTTCACCTTCTCCTTCTCCTTCTTCTGCTTCTTCTGATTCACCCTCCAGACTTCACCTTCTCCTTCTCCTTATTCTGCTTCTTCTGATTCACCCTCCAGACTTCACCTTCTCCTTCTCCTTCTTCTGCTTCTTCTGATTCACACTCCAGACTTCACCTTCTCCTTCTCCTTCTTCTACTTCTTCTGAATCACCCTCCAGACTTCACCTTCTCCTTCTCTTTCTTCTGCTTCTTCTGATTCACCCTCCAGACTTCACCTTCTCCTTCTCCTTCTTCTGATTCTTCTGATTCACCCTCCAGACTTCACCTTCTTCTTCTCCTTCTTCTGATTCTTCTGCTTCACCGTCCTGACTTCACCTTCTCCTTCTCCTTCTTCTACTTCTTCTGCTTCATCCCCCTGACATCACCTGCTCCTTCTCCTTCTTCTGCTTCTTCTGATTCACCCTCCTAACTTCACCTTCTCCTTCTCCTTCTTCTGCTTCTTCTGATTCACCCTCCTGACTTCATCTTCTCCTTCTCCTTCTTCTGCTTCTTCTGATTCACCCTCCAGACTTCACCTTCTCCTTCTCCTTCTTCTGCTTCTTCTGATTCACCCTCCAGACTTCACCTTCTCCTTCTCCTTCTTCTGCTTCTTCTGATTCACCCTCCAGACCTCACCTTCTCCTTCTCCTTCTTCTACTTCTTCTGATTCACCCTCCAGACTTCATCTGTTCCTTCTCCTTCTTCTGCTTCTTCTGATTCACCCTCCAGACAACACCTTCTCCTTCTCCTTCTTCTACTTCTTCTGATTCACCCTCCAGACTTCACCTTCTCCTTCTCCTTCTTCTGCTTCTTCTGATTCACCCTCCTGACTTCACCTTGTCCTTCTCCTTCTTCTACTTCTTCTGATTCACCCTCCTGACTTCACCTTCTCCTTCTCCTTCTTCTACTTCTTCTGCTTCACCCTCCAGACTTCACCTTCTCCTTCTCCTTCTTCTACTTCTTCTGATTCACCTTCCAGACTTCACCTTCTCCTTCTCCTTATTCTGCTTCTTCTGATTCACTCTCCAGACTTCACCTTCTCCTTCTCCTTCTTCTGCTTCTTCTGATTCACACTCCAGACTTCACCTTCTCCTTCTCCTTCTTCTACTTCTTCTGATTCACCCTCCAGACTTCACCTTCTCCTTCTCTTTCTTCTGCTTCATCTGATTCACCCTCCAGACTTCACCTTCTCCTTCTCCTTCTTCTGATTCTTCTGATTCACCCTCCAGACTTCACCTTCTTCTTCTCCTTCTTCTGCTTCTTCTGATTCACCCTCCTGACATCACCTTCTCCTTCTCCTTCTTCTACTTCTTCTGATTCACCCTCCTGACTTCACCTTCTCCTTCTCCTTCTTCTACTTCTTCTGCTTCACCCTCCAGACTTCACCTTCTCCTTCTCCTTCTTCTACTTCTTCTGATTCACCCTCCAGACTTGACCTTCTCCTTCTCCTTCTTCTACTTCTTCTGATTCACCCTCCAGACTTCACCTTCTCCTTCTCCTTCTTCTGATTCTTCTGCTTCACCGTCCTGACTTCACCTTCTCCTTCTCCTTCTTCTACTTCTTCTGCTTCATCCCCCTGACATCACCTGCTCCTTCTCCTTCTTCTGCTTCTTCTGATTCACCCTCCTAACTTCACCTTCTCCTTCTCCTTCTTCTGCTTCTTCTGATTCACCCTCCTGACTTCACCTTCTCCTTCTCCTTCTTCTGCTTCTTCTGATTCACCCTCCAGACTTCACCTTCTCCTTCTCCTTCTTCTGCTTCTTCTGATTCACCCTCCAGACTTCACCTTCTCCTTCTCCTTCTTCTGCTTCTTCTGATTCACCCTCCAGACCTCACCTTCTCCTTCTCCTTCTTCTACTTCTTCTGATTCACCCTCCAGACTTCATCTGTTCCTTCTCCTTCTTCTGCTTCTTCTGATTCTCCCTCCAGACTTCACCTTCTCCTTCTCCTTCTTCTGCTTCTTCTGATTCACCCTCCAGACTTCACCTTCTCCTTCTCCTTCTTCTACTTCTTCTGATTCACCCTCCAGACTTCACCTTCTCCTTCTCCTTCTTCTACTTCTTCTGATTCACCCTCCAGTCTTCACCTTCTCCTTCTTCTGTTTCTTCTGCTTCACCCTCCAGACTTCACCTTCTCCTTCTCTTTCTTCTGCTTCTTCTGATTCACCCTCCAGACTTCACCTTCTCCTTCTCCTTCTTCTGATTCTTCTGATTCACCCTCCAGACGTCACCTTCTCCTTCTCCTTCTTCTGCTTCTTCTGATTCACCCTCCTGACTTCACCTTCTCCTTCTCCTTCTTCTACTTCTTCTGATTCACCCTCCTGACTTCACCTTCTCCTTCTCCTTCTTCTACTTCTTCTGCTTCACCATCCAGACTTCACCTTCTCCTTCTCCTTCTTCTACTTCTTCTGATTCACCCTTCAGACTTCACCTTCTCCTTCTCCTTTTTCTGCTTCTTCTGATTCACCCTCCAGACTTCACCTTCTCCTTCTCCTTATTCTGCTTCTTCTGATTCACCCTCCAGACTTCACCTTCTCCTTCTCCTTCTTCTGCTTCTTCTGATTCACCCTCCAGACTTCACCTTCTCCTTCTCCTTCGTCTACTTCTTCTGATTCACCCTCCAGACAACACCTTCTCCTTCTCCTTCTTCTACTTCTTCTGATTCACCCTCCAGACTTCACCTTCTCCTTCTCCTTCTTCTGCTTCTTCTGATTCACCCTCCTGACTTCACCTTCTCCTTCTCCTTCTTCTACTTCTTCTGATTCACCCTCCTGACTTCAACTTCTCCTTCTCCTTCTTCTACTTCTTCTGCTTCACCCTCCAGACTTTACCTTCTCCTTCTCCTTCTTCTACTTCTTCTGATTCACCCTCCAGACTTGACCTTCTCCTTCTCCTTCTTCTACTTATTCTGATTCACCCTCCAGACTTCACATTCTCCTTCTCCTTCTTCTGCTTCTTCTGCTTCACCGTCCTGACTTCACCTTCTCCTTCTCCTTCTTCTACTTCTTCTGCTTCATCCCGCTGACATCACCTGCTCCTTCTCCTTCTTCTGCTTCTTCTGATTCACCCTCCTAACTTCACCTTCTCCTTCTCCGTCTTCTGCTTCTTCTGATTCACCCTCCTGACTTCACCTTCTCCTTCTCCTTCTTCTGCTTCTTCTGATTCACCCTCCAGACTTCACCTTCTCCTTCTCCTTCTTCTGCTTCTTCTGATTCACCCTCCAGACTTCAACTTCTCCTTCTCCTTCTTCTGATTCTTCTGATTCACCCTCCAGACTTCACCTTCTCCTTCTCCTTCTTCTGCTTCTTCTGATTCACCCTCCTGACTTCACCTTCTCCTTCTCCTTCTTCTACTTCTTCTGATTCACCCTCCAGACTTCACCTTCTCCTTCTCCTTCTTCTGCTTCTTCTGATTCACCCTCCAGACTTCTCCTTCTCCTTCTCCTTCTTCTGCTTCTTCTGATTCACCCTCCAGACTTCACCTTCTCCTTCTCCTTCTTCTGCTTCTTCTGATTCACCCTCCAGACTTCACCTTCTCCTTCTCCTTCTTCTCCTTCTTCTGATTCACCCTCCAGACTTCACCTTCTCCTTCTCCTTCGTCTACTTCTTCTGATTCACCCTCCAGACTACACCTTCTCCTTCTCCTTCTTCTACTTCTTCTGATTCACCCTCCAGACTTCACCTTCTCCTTCTCCTTCTTCTGTTTCTTCTGATTCACCGTCCAGACTTCACCTTCTCCTTCTCTTTCTTCTACTACTTCTGATTCACCCTCCAGACTTCACCTTCTCCTTCTCCTTCTTCTACTTCTTCTGATTCACCCTCCAGACTTCATCTTCTCCTTCTCCTTCTTCTGCTTCTTCTGATTCACCCTCCAGACTTCACCTTCTCCTTCTCCTTCTTCTGCTTCTTCTGATTCACCCTCCAGACTTCACCTTCTCCTTCTCCTTCTTCTCCTTCTTCTGATTCACCCTCCAGACTTCACCTTCTCCTTCTCCTTCTTCTACTTCTTCTGATTCACCCTCCAGTCTTCACCTTCTCCTTCTCCTTCTTCTGTTTCTTCTGCTTCACCCTCCAGACTTCACCTTCTCCTTCTCTTTCTTCTGCTTCTTCTGATTCACCCTCCAGACTTCACCTTCTGCTTCTCCTTCTTCTGATTCTTCTGATTCACCCTCCAGACTTCACCTTCTCCTTCTCCTTCTTCTGCTTCTTCTGATTCACCCTCCTGACTTCACCTTCTCCTTCTCCTTCTTCTATTTCTTCTGATTCACCCTCCTGACTTCACCTTCTCCTTCTCCTTCTTCTACTTCTTCTGCTTCACCCTCCAGACTTCACCTTCTCCTTCTCCTTCTTCTACTTCTTCTGCTTCACCCTCCAGACTTCATCTTCTCCTTCTCCTTCTTCTGCTTCTTCTGATTCACCCTCCAGACTTCACCTTCTCCTTCTCCTTATTCTGCTTCTTCTGATTCACCCTCCAGACTTCACCTTCTCCTTCTCCTTATTCTGCTTCTTCTGATTCACCCTCCAGACTTCACCTTCTCCTTCTCCTTCCTCTGCTTCTTCTGATTCACCCTCCAGACTTCACCTTCTCCTTCTCCTTCTTCTGATTCTTCTGATTCACCCTCCAGACTTCACCTTCTCCTTCTCCTTCTTCTGCTTCTTCTGATTCACCCTCCTGACTTCACCTTCTCCTTCTCCTTCTTCTACTTCTTCTGATTCACCCTCCTGACTTCACCTTCTCCTTCTCCTTCTTCTACTTCTTCTGCTTCACCCTCCAGACTTCACCTTCTCCTTCTCCTTCTTCTACTTCTTCTGATTCACCCTCCAGACTTCACCTTCTCCTTCTCCTTCTTCTGCTTCTTCTGATTCACCCTCCAGACTTCACCTTCTCCTTCTCCTTATTCTGCTTCTTCTGATTCACCCTCCAGACTTCACCTTCTCCTTCTCCTTCTTCTGCTTCTTCTGATTCACACTCCAGACTTCACCTTCTCCTTCTCCTTCTTCTACTTCTTCTGAATCACCCTCCAGACTTCACCTTCTCCTTCTCTTTCTTCTGCTTCTTCTGATTCACCCTCCAGACTTCACCTTCTCCTTCTCCTTCTTCTGATTCTTCTGATTCACCCTCCAGACTTCACCTTCTTCTTCTCCTTCTTCTGCTTCTTCTGATTCACCCTCCTGACTTCACCTTCTCCTTCTCCTTCTTCTACTTCTTCTGATTCACCCTCCTGACTTCACCTTCTCCTTCTCCTTCTTCTACTTCTTCTGCTTCACCCTCCAGACTTCACCTTCTCCTTCTCCTTCTTCTACTTCTTCTGATTCACCCTCCAGACTTGACCTTCTCCTTCTCCTTCTTCTACTTCTTCTGATTCACCCTCCAGACTTCACCTTCTCCTTCTCCTTCTTCTGCTTCTTCTGCTTCACCGTCCTGACTTCACCTTCTCCTTCTCCTTCTTCTACTTCTTCTGCTTCATCCCCCTGACATCACCTGCTCCTTCTCCTTCTTCTGCTTCTTCTGATTCACCCTCCTAACTTCACCTTCTCCTTCTCCTTCTTCTGCTTCTTCTGATTCACCCTCCTGACTTCACCTTCTCGTTCTCCTTCTTCTGCTTCTTCTGATTCACCCTCCAGACTTCACCTTCTCCTTCTCCTTCTTCTGCTTCTTCTGATTCACCCTCCAGACTTCACCTTCTCCTTCTCCTTCTTCTGCTTCTTCTGATTCACCCTCCAGACCTCACCTTCTCCTTCTCCTTCTTCTACTTCTTCTGATTCACCCTCCAGACTTCATCTTCTCCTTCTCCTTCTTCTGCTTCTTCTGATTCACCCTCCAGACTTCACCTTCTCCTTCTCCTTCTTCTGCTTCTTCTGATTCACCCTCCAGACTTCACCTTCTCCTTCTCCTTCTTCTACTTCTTCTGATTCACCCTCCAGACTTCACCTTCTCCTTCTCCTTCTTCTACTTCTTCTGATTCACCCTCCAGACTTCACCTTCTCCTTCTCCTTCTTCTGCTTCTTCTGATTCACCCTCCAGACTTCACCTTCTCCTTCTCCTTCTTCTACTTCTTCTGCTTCACCCTCCAGACTTCATCTTCTCCTTCTCCTTCTTCTGCTTCTTCTGATTCACCCTCCAGACTTCACCTTCTCCTTCTCCTTATTCTGCTTCTTCTGATTCACCCTCCAGACTTCACCTTCTCCTTCTCCTTATTCTGCTTCTTCTGATTCACCCTCCAGACTTCACCTTCTCCTTCTCCTTCCTCTGCTTCTTCTGATTCACCCTCCAGACTTCACCTTCTCCTTCTCCTTCTTCTGATTCTTCTGATTCACCCTCCAGACTTCACCTTCTCCTTCTCCTTCTTCTGCTTCTTCTGATTCACCCTCCTGACTTCACCTTCTCCTTCTCCTTCTTCTACTTCTTCTGATTCACCCTCCTGACTTCACCTTCTCCTTCTCCTTCTTCTACTTCTTCTGCTTCACCCTCCAGACTTCACCTTCTCCTTCTCCTTCTTCTACTTCTTCTGATTCACCCTCCAGACTTCACCTTCTCCTTCTCCTTCTTCTGCTTCTTCTGATTCACCCTCCAGACTTCACCTTCTCCTTCTCCTTATTCTGCTTCTTCTGATTCACCCTCCAGACTTCACCTTCTCCTTCTCCTTCTTCTGCTTCTTCTGATTCACACTCCAGACTTCACCTTCTCCTTCTCCTTCTTCTACTTCTTCTGAATCACCCTCCAGACTTCACCTTCTCCTTCTCTTTCTTCTGCTTCTTCTGATTCACCCTCCAGACTTCACCTTCTCCTTCTCCTTCTTCTGATTCTTCTGATTCACCCTCCAGACTTCACCTTCTTCTTCTCCTTCTTCTGCTTCTTCTGATTCACCCTCCTGACTTCACCTTCTCCTTCTCCTTCTTCTACTTCTTCTGATTCACCCTCCTGACTTCACCTTCTCCTTCTCCTTCTTCTACTTCTTCTGCTTCACCCTCCAGACTTCACCTTCTCCTTCTCCTTCTTCTACTTCTTCTGATTCACCCTCCAGACTTGACCTTCTCCTTCTCCTTCTTCTACTTCTTCTGATTCACCCTCCAGACTTCACCTTCTCCTTCTCCTTCTTCTGCTTCTTCTGCTTCACCGTCCTGACTTCACCTTCTCCTTCTCCTTCTTCTACTTCTTCTGCTTCATCCCCCTGACATCACCTGCTCCTTCTCCTTCTTCTGCTTCTTCTGATTCACCCTCCTAACTTCACCTTCTCCTTCTCCTTCTTCTGCTTCTTCTGATTCACCCTCCTGACTTCACCTTCTCCTTCTCCTTCTTCTGCTTCTTCTGATTCACACTCCAGACTTCACCTTCTCCTTCTCCTTCTTCTGCTTCTTCTGATTCACCCTCCAGACTTCACCTTCTCCTTCTCCTTCTTCTGCTTCTTCTGATTCACCCTCCAGACCTCACCTTCTCCTTCTCCTTCTTCTACTTCTTCTGATTCACCCTCCAGACTTCATCTTCTCCTTCTCCTTCTTCTGCTTCTTCTGATTCACCCTCCAGACTTCACCTTCTCCTTCTCCTTCTTCTGCTTCTTCTGATTCACCCTCCAGACTTCACCTTCTCCTTCTCCTTCTTCTACTTCTTCTGATTCACCCTCCAGACTTCACCTTCTCCTTCTCCTTCTTCTACTTCTTCTGATTCACCCTCCAGTCTTCACCTTCTCCTTCTCCTTCTTCTGTTTCTTCTGCTTCACCCTCCAGACTTCACCTCCTCCTTCTCTTTCTTCTGCTTCTTCTGATTCACCCTCCAGACATCACCTTCTCCTTCTCCTTCTTCTGATTCTTCTGATTCACCCTCCAGACTTCACCTTCTCCTTCTCCTTCTTCTGCTTCTTATGATTCACCCTCCTGACTTCACCTTCTCCTTCTCCTTCTTCTACTTCTTCTGATTCACCCTCCTGACTTCACCTTCTCCTTCTCCTTCTTCTACTTCTTCTGCTTCACCCTCCAGACTTCACCTTCTCCTTCTCCTTCTTCTACTTCTTCTGATTCACCCTTCAGACTTCACCTTCTCCTTCTCCTTTTTCTGCTTCTTCTGATTCACCCTCCAGACTTCACCTTCTCCTTCTCCTTATTCTGCTTCTTCTGATTCATCCTCCAGACTTCACCTTCTCCTTCTCCTTCTTCTGCTTCTTCTGATTCACCCTCCAGACTTCACCTTCTCCTTCTCCTTCTTCTGCTTCTTCTGATTCACCCTCCAGACTTCACCTTCTCCTTCTCCTTCTTCTACTTCTTCTGATTCACCCTCCAGACTACACCATCTCCTTCTCCTTCTTCTACTTCTTCTGATTCACCCTCCAGACTTCACCTTCTCCTTCTCCTTCTTCTGTTTCTTCTGATTCACCGTCCAGACTTCACCTTCTCCTTCTCCTTCTTCTACTACTTCTGATTCACCCTCCAGAATTCACCTTCTCCTTCTCCTTCTTCTACTTCTTCTGATTCACCCTCCAGACTTCATCTTCTCCTTCTCCTTCTTCTGCTTCTTCTGATTCACCCTCCAGAATTCACCTTCTCCTTCTCCTTCTTCTGGTTCTTCTGATTCACCCTCCAGACTTCACCTTCTCCTTCTCCTTCTTCTACTTCTTCTGATTCACCCTCCAGACTTCACCTTCTCCTTCTCCTTCTTCTACTTCTTCTGATTCACCCTCCAGTCTTCACCTTCTCCTTCTCCTTCTTCTGTTTCTTCTGCTTCACCCTCCAGACTTCACCTTCTCCTTCTCTTTCTTCTGCTTCTTCTGATTCACCCTCCAGACTTCACCTTCTCCTTCTCCTTCTTCTGATTCTTCTGATTCACCCTCCAGACTTCACCTTCTCCTTCTCCTTCTTCTGCTTCTTCTGATTCACCCTCCTGACTTCACCTTCTCCTTCTTCTTCTTCTACTTCTTCTGATTCACCCTCCTGACTTCACCTTCTCCTTCTCCTTCTTCTACTTCTTCTGCTTCACCCTCCAGACTCCACCTTCTCCTTCTCCTTCTTCTACTTCTTCTGATTCACCCTCCAGACTTCATCTTCTCCTTCTCCTTCTTCTGCTTCTTCTGATTCACCCTCCAGACTTCACCTTCTCCTTCTCCTTATTCTGCTTCTTCTGATTCACCCTCCAGACTTCACCTTCTCCTTCTCCTTATTCTGCTTCTTCTGATTCACCCTCCAGACTTCACCTTCTCCTTCTCCTTCCTCTGCTTCTTCTGATTCACCCTCCAGACTTCACCTTCTCCTTCTCCTTCCTCTGATTCTTCTGATTCACCCTCCAGACTTCACCTTCTCTTTCTCCTTCTTCTGCTTCTTCTGATTCACCCTCCTGACTTCACCTTCTCCTTCTCCTTCTTCTACTTCTTCTGATTCACCCTCCTGACTTCACCTTCTCCTTCTCCTTCTTCTACTTCTTCTGCTTCACCCTCCAGACTTCACCTTCTCCTTCTCCTTCCTCTGATTCTTCTGATTCACCCTCCAGACTTCACCTTCTCTTTCTCCTTCTTCTGCTTCTTCTGATTCACCCTCCTGACTTCACCTTCTCCTTCTCCTTCTTCTACTTCTTCTGATTCACCCTCCTGACTTCACCTTCTCCTTCTCCTTCTTCTACTTCTTCTGCTTCACCCTCCAGACTTCACCTTCTCCTTCTCCTTCTCCTACTTCTTCTGATTCACCCTCCAGACTTCACCTTCTCCTTCTCCTTCTTCTGCTTCTTCTGATTCACCCTCCAGACTTCACCTTCTCCTTCTCCTTATTCTGCTTCTTCTGATTCACCCTCCAGACTTCACCTTCTCCTTCTCCTTCTTCTGCTTCTTCTGATTCACACTCCAGACTTCACCCTCTCCTTCTCCTTCTTCTACTTCTTCTGATTCACCCTCCAGACTTCACCTTCTCCTTCTCTTTCTTCTGCTTCTTCTGATTCACCCTCCAGACTTCACCTTCTCCTTCTCCTTCTTCTGATTCTTCTGATTCACCCTCCAGACTTCACCTTCTCCTTCTCCTTCTTCTGCTTCTTCTGATTCACCCTCCTGACTTCACCTTCTCCTTCTCCTTCTTCTACTTCTTCTGATTCACCCTCCTGACTTCACCTTCTCCTTCTCCTTCTTCTACTTCTTCTGCTTCACCCTCCAGACTTCACCTTCTCCTTCTCCTTATTCTACTTCTTCTGATTCACCCTCCAGACTTGACCTTCTCCTTCTCCTTCTTCTACTTCTTCTGATTCACCCTCCAGACTTCACCTTCTCCTTCTCCTTCTTCTGCTTCTTCTGCTTCACCGTCCTGACTTCACCTTCTCCTTCTCCTTCTTCTACTTCTTCTGCTTCATCCCCCTGACATCACCTGCTCCTTCTCCTTCTTCTGCTTCTTCTGATTCACCCTCCTAACTTCACCTTCTCCTTCTCCTTCTTGTGCTTCTTCTGATTCACCCTCCTGACTTCACCTTCTCCTTCTCCTTCTTCTGCTTCTTCTGATTCACCCTCCAGACTTCACCTTCTCCTTCTCCTTCTTCTGCTTCTTCTGATTCACCCTCCAGACTTCACCTTTTCCTTCTCCTTCTTCTGCTTCTTCTGATTCACCCTCCTGACCTCACCTTCTCCTTCTCCTTCTTCTACTTCTTCTGATTCACCCTCCAGACTTCATCTTCTCCTTCTCCTTCTTCTGCTTCTTCTGATTCACCCTCCAGACTTCACCTTCTCCTTCTCCTTCTTCTGCTTCTTCTGATTCACCCTCCAGACTTCACCTTCTCCTTCTCCTTCTTCTACTTCTTCTGATTCACCCTCCAGACTTCACCTTCTCCTTCTCCTTCTTCTACTTCTTCTGATTCACCCTCCAGTCTTCACCTTCTCCTTCTCCTTCTTCTGTTTCTTCTGCTTCACCCTCCAGACTTCACCTTCTCCTTCTCTTTCTTCTGCTTCTTCTGATTCACCCTCCAGACTTCACCTTCTCCTTCTCCTTCTTCTGATTCTTCTGATTCACCCTCCAGACTTCACCTTCTCCTTCTCCTTCTCCTACTTCTTCTGATTCACCCTCCAGACTTCATCTTCTCCTTCTCCTTCTTCTGCTTCTTCTGATTCACCCTCCAGACTTCACCTTCTCCTTCTCCTTCTTCTGCTTCTTCTGATTCACCCTCCAGACTTCACCTTCTCCTTCTCCTTCTTCTACTTCTTCTGCTTCACCCTCCAGACTTCAACTTCTCCTTCTCCTTCTTCTACTTCTTCTGCTTCACCCTCCAGACTTCAACTTCTCCTTCTCCTTCTTCTACTTCTTCTGCTTCACCCTCCAGACTTCAACTTCTCCTTCTCCTTCTTCTACTTCTTCTGATTCACCCTCCAGACTTCACCTTCTCCTTCTCCTTCTTCTGCTTCTTCTGATTCACCCTCCAGACTTCACCTTCTCCTTCTCCTTCTTCTGCTTCTTCTGATTCACCCTCCAGACTTCACCTTCTCCTTCTCCTTCTTCTACTTCATCTGATTCACCCTCCAGACTTCACCTTCTCCTTCTCCTTCTTCTGCTTCTTCTGATTCACCCTCCAGACTTCACCTTCTCCTTCTCCTTCGTCTACTTCTTCTGATTCACCCTCCAGACTACACCTTCTCCTTCTCCTTCTTCTACTTCTTCTGATTCACCCTCCAGACTTCACCTTCTCCTTCTCCTTCTTCTGTTTCTTCTGATTCACCCTCCAGACTTCATCTTCTCCTTCTCCTTCTTCTACTTCTTCTGATTCACCCTCCAGACTTCACCTTCTCCTTCTCCTTCTTCTGCTTCTTCTGATTCACCCTCCAGACTTCACCTTCTCCTTCTCCTTCTTCTGCTTCTTCTGATTCACCCTCCAGTCTTCACCTTCTCCTTCTCCTTCTTCTGTTTCTTCTGCTTCACCCTCCAGACTTCACCTTCTCCTTCTCTTTCTTCTGCTTCTTCTGATTCACCCTCCAGACTTCACCTTCTCCTTCTCCTTCTTCTGATTCTTCTGATTCACCCTCCAGACTTCACCTTCTCCTTCTCCTTCTCCTACTTCTTCTGATTCACCCTCCAGACTTCATCTTCTCCTTCTCCTTCTTCTGCTTCTTCTGATTCACCCTCCAGACTTCACCTTCTCCTTCTCCTTCTTCTGCTTCTTCTGATTCACCCTCCAGACTTCACCTTCTCCTTCTCCTTCTTCTACTTCTTCTGCTTCACCCTCCAGACTTCAACTTCTCCTTCTCCTTCTTCTACTTCTTCTGCTTCACCCTCCAGACTTCAACTTCTCCTTCTCCTTCTTCTACTTCTTCTGCTTCACCCTCCAGACTTCAACTTCTCCTTCTCCTTCTTCTACTTCTTCTGATTCACCCTCCAGACTTCACCTTCTCCTTCTCCTTCTTCTGCTTCTTCTGATTCACCCTCCAGACTTCACCTTCTCCTTCTCCTTCTTCTGCTTCTTCTGATTCACCCTCCAGACTTCACCTTCTCCTTCTCCTTCTTCTACTTCATCTGATTCACCCTCCAGACTTCACCTTCTCCTTCTCCTTCTTCTGCTTCTTCTGATTCACCCTCCAGACTTCACCTTCTCCTTCTCCTTCGTCTACTTCTTCTGATTCACCCTCCAGACTACACCTTCTCCTTCTCCTTCTTCTACTTCTTCTGATTCACCCTCCAGACTTCACCTTCTCCTTCTCCTTCTTCTGTTTCTTCTGATTCACCCTCCAGACTTCATCTTCTCCTTCTCCTTCTTCTACTTCTTCTGATTCACCCTCCAGACTTCACCTTCTCCTTCTCCTTCTTCTACTTCTTCTGATTCACCCTCCAGACTTCATCTTCTCCTTCTCCTTCTTCTGCTTCTTCTGATTCACCCTCCAGACTTCACCTTCTCCTTCTCCTTCTTCTGCTTCTTCTGATTCACCCTCCAGACTTCAACTTCTCCTTCTCCTTCTTCTACTTCTTCTGATTCACCCTCCAGACTTCACCTTCTCCTTCTCCTTCTTCTACTTCTTCTGATTCACCCTCCAGTCTTCACCTTCTCCTTCTCCTTCTTCTGTTTCTTCTGCTTCACCCTCCAGACTTCACCTTCTCCTTCTCTTTCTTCTGCTTCTTCTGATTCACCCTCCAGACTTCACCTTCTCCTTCTCCTTCTTCTGATTCTTCTGATTCACCCTCCAGACTTCACCTTCTCCTTCTCCTTCTTCTGCTTCTTCTGATTCACCCTCCTGACTTCACCTTCTCCTTCTCCTTCTTCTACTTCTTCTGATTCACCCTCCTGACTTCACCTTCTCCTTCTCCTTCTTCTACTTCTTCTGCTTCACCCTCCAGACTTCACCTTCTCCTTCTCCTTCTTCTGCTTCTTCTGATTCACCCTCCAGACTTCACCTTCTCCTTCTCCTTCTTCTGCTTCTTCTGATTCACCCTCCAGACTTCACCTTCTCCTTCTCCTTATTCTGCTTCTTCTGATTCACACTCCAGACTTCACCTTCTCCTTCTCCTTATTCTGCTTCTTCTGATTCACCCTCCAGACTTCACCTTCTCCTTCTCCTTCCTCTGCTTCTTCTGATTCACCCTCCAGACTTCACCTTCTCCTTCTCCTTCTTCTGATTCTTCTGATTCACCCTCCAGACTTCACCTTCTCCTTCTCCATCTTCTGCTTCTTCTGATTCACCCTCCTGACTTCACCTTCTCCTTCTCCTTCTTCTACTTCTTCTGATTCACCCTCCTGACTTCACCTTCTCCTTCTCCATCTTCTACTTCTTCTGCTTCACCCTCCAGACTTCAACTTCTCCTTCTCCTTCTTCTACTTCTTCTGATTCACCCTCCAGACTTCACCTTCTCCTTCTCCTTCTTCTGCTTCTTCTGATTCACCCTCCAGACTTCACCTTCTCCTTCTCCTTCTTCTGCTTCTTCTGATTCACCCTCCAGACTTCACCTTCTCCTTCTCCTTCTTCTACTTCATCTGATTCACCCTCCAGACTTCACCTTCTCCTTCTCCTTCTTCTGCTTCTTCTGATTCACCCTCCAGACTTCACCTTCTCCTTCTCCTTCTTCTACTTCTTCTGATTCACCCTCCAGACTTCACCTTCTCCTTCTCCTTCTTCTGTTTCTTCTGATTCACCCTCCAGACTTCACCTTCTCCTTCTCCTTCTTCTGCTTCTTCTGATTCACCCTCCAGACTTCACCTTCTCCTTCTCCTTCTTCTACTTCTTCTGATTCACCCTCCAGACTTCACCTTCTCCTTCTCCTTCTTCTACTTCTTCTGATTCACCCTCCAGTCTTCACCTTCTCCTTCTCCTTCTTCTGTTTCTTCTGCTTCACCCTCCAGACTTCACCTTCTCCTTCTCTTTCTTCTGCTTCTTCTGATTCACCCTCCAGACTTCACCTTCTCCTTCTCCTTCTTCTGATTCTTCTGATTCACCCTCCAGACTTCACCTTCTCCTTCTCCTTCTTCTGCTTCTTCTGATTCACCCTCCTGACTTCACCTTCTCCTTCTCCTTCTTCTACTTCTTCTGATTCACCCTCCTGACTTCACCTTCTCCTTCTCCTTCTTCTACTTCTTCTGCTTCACCCTCCAGACTTCACCTTCTCCTTCTCCTTCTTCTGCTTCTTCTGATTCACCCTCCAGACTTCACCTTCTCCTTCTCCTTCTTCTGCTTCTTCTGATTCACCCTCCAGACTTCACCTTCTCCTTCTCCTTATTCTGCTTCTTCTGATTCACACTCCAGACTTCACCTTCTCCTTCTCCTTATTCTGCTTCTTCTGATTCACCCTCCAGACTTCACCTTCTCCTTCTCCTTCCTCTGCTTCTTCTGATTCACCCTCCAGACTTCACCTTCTCCTTCTCCTTCTTCTGATTCTTCTGATTCACCCTCCAGACTTCACCTTCTCCTTCTCCATCTTCTGCTTCTTCTGATTCACCCTCCTGACTTCACCTTCTCCTTCTCCTTCTTCTACTTCTTCTGATTCACCCTCCTGACTTCACCTTCTCCTTCTCCATCTTCTACTTCTTCTGCTTCACCCTCCAGACTTCAACTTCTCCTTCTCCTTCTTCTACTTCTTCTGATTCACCCTCCAGACTTCACCTTCTCCTTCTCCTTCTTCTGCATCTTCTGATTCACCCTCCAGACTTCACCTTCTCCTTCTCCTTCTTCTGCTTCTTCTGATTCACCCTCCAGACTTCACCTTCTCCTTCTCCTTCTTCTACTTCATCTGATTCACCCTCCAGACTTCACCTTCTCCTTCTCCTTCTTCTGCTTCTTCTGATTCACCCTCCAGACTTCACCTTCTCCTTCTCCTTCGTCTACTTCTTCTGATTCACCCTCCAGACTACACCTTCTCCTTCTCCTTCTTCTACTTCTTCTGATTCACCCTCCAGACTTCACCTTCTCCTTCTCCTTCTTCTGTTTCTTCTGATTCACCCTCCAGACTTCATCTTCTCCTTCTCCTTCTTCTACTTCTTCTGATTCACCCTCCAGACTTCACCTTCTCCTTCTCCTTCTTCTGCTTCTTCTGATTCACCCTCCAGACTTCACCTTCTCCTTCTCCTTCTTCTACTTCTTCTGATTCACCCTCCAGACTTCACCTTCTCCTTCTCCTTCTTCTGTTTCTTCTGATTCACCCTCCAGACTTCACCTTCTCCTTCTCCTTCTTCTGCTTCTTCTGATTCACCCTCCAGACTTCACCTTCTCCTTCTCCTTCTTCTACTTCTTCTGATTCACCCTCCAGACTTCACCTTCTCCTTCTCCTTCTTCTACTTCTTCTGATTCACCCTCCAGTCTTCACCTTCTCCTTCTCCTTCTTCTGTTTCTTCTGCTTCACCCTCCAGACTTCACCTTCTCCTTCTCTTTCTTCTGCTTCTTCTGATTCACCCTCCAGACTTCACCTTCTCCTTCTCCTTCTTCTGATTCTTCTGATTCACCCTCCAGACTTCACCTTCTCCTTCTCCTTCTTCTGCTTCTTCTGATTCACCCTCCAGACTTCACCTTCTCCTTCTCCTTCTTCTGCTTCTTCTGATTCACCCTCCAGACTTCACCTTCTCCTTCTCCTTATTCTGCTTCTTCTGATTCACACTCCAGACTTCACCTTCTCCTTCTCCTTATTCTGCTTCTTCTGATTCACCCTCCAGACTTCACCTTCTCCTTCTCCTTCCTCTGCTTCTTCTGATTCACCCTCCAGACTTCACCTTCTCCTTCTCCTTCTTCTGATTCTTCTGATTCACCCTCCAGACTTCACCTTCTCCTTCTCCATCTTCTGCTTCTTCTGATTCACCCTGCTGACTTCACCTTCTCCTTCTCCTTCTTCTACTTCTTCTGATTCACCCTCCTGACTTCACCTTCTCCTTCTCCATCTTCTACTTCTTCTGCTTCACCCTCCAGACTTCAACTTCTCCTTCTCCTTCTTCTACTTCTTCTGATTCACCCTCCAGACTTCACCTTCTCCTTCTCCTTCTTCTGCTTCTTCTGATTCACCCTCCAGACTTCACCTTCTCCTTCTCCTTCTTCTGCTTCTTCTGATTCACCCTCCAGACTTCACCTTCTCCTTCTCCTTCTTCTACTTCATCTGATTCACCCTCCAGACTTCACCTTCTCCTTCTCCTTCTTCTGCTTCTTCTGATTCACCCTCCTGACTTCACCTTCTCCTTCTCCTTCTTCTACTTCTTCTGATTCACCCTCCTGACTTCACCTTCTCCTTCTCCATCTTCTACTTCTTCTGCTTCACCCTCCAGACTTCAACTTCTCCTTCTCCTTCTTCTACTTCTTCTGATTCACCCTCCAGACTTCACCTTCTCCTTCTCCTTCTTCTGCTTCTTCTGATTCACCCTCCAGACTTCACCTTCTCCTTCTCCTTCTTCTGCTTCTTCTGATTCACCCTCCAGACTTCACCTTCTCCTTCTCCTTCTTCTACTTCATCTGATTCACCCTCCAGACTTCACCTTCTCCTTCTCCTTCTTCTGCTTCTTCTGATTCACCCTCCAGACTTCACCTTCTCCTTCTCCTTCGTCTACTTCTTCTGATTCACCCTCCAGACTACACCTTCTCCTTCTCCTTCTTCTACTTCTTCTGATTCACCCTCCAGACTTCACCTTCTCCTTCTCCTTCTTCTGTTTCTTCTGATTCACCCTCCAGACTTCATCTTCTCCTTCTCCTTCTTCTGTTTCTTCTGCTTCACCCTCCAGACTTCACCTTCTCCTTCTCCTTCTTCTGCTTCTTCTGATTCACCCTCCAGACTTCACCTTCTCCTTCTCCTTCTTCTACTTCTTCTGATTCACCCTCCAGACTTCACCTTCTCCTTCTCCTTCTTCTGTTTCTTCTGATTCACCCTCCAGACTTCACCTTCTCCTTCTCCTTCTTCTGCTTCTTCTGATTCACCCTCCAGACTTCACCTTCTCCTTCTCCTTCTTCTACTTCTTCTGATTCACCCTCCAGACTTCACCTTCTCCTTCTCCTTCTTCTACTTCTTCTGATTCACCCTCCAGTCTTCACCTTCTCCTTCTCCTTCTTCTGTTTCTTCTGCTTCACCCTCCAGACTTCACCTTCTCCTTCTCTTTCTTCTGCTTCTTCTGATTCACCCTCCAGACTTCACCTTCTCCTTCTCCTTCTTCTGATTCTTCTGATTCACCCTCCAGACTTCACCTTCTCCTTCTCCTTCTTCTGCTTCTTCTGATTCACCCTCCAGACTTCACCTTCTCCTTCTCCTTCTTCTGCTTCTTCTGATTCACCCTCCAGACTTCACCTTCTCCTTCTCCTTATTCTGCTTCTTCTGATTCACACTCCAGACTTCACCTTCTCCTTCTCCTTATTCTGCTTCTTCTGATTCACCCTCCAGACTTCACCTTCTCCTTCTCCTTCCTCTGCTTCTTCTGATTCACCCTCCAGACTTCACCTTCTCCTTCTCCTTCTTCTGATTCTTCTGATTCACCCTCCAGACTTCACCTTCTCCTTCTCCATCTTCTGCTTCTTCTGATTCACCCTGCTGACTTCACCTTCTCCTTCTCCTTCTTCTACTTCTTCTGATTCACCCTCCTGACTTCACCTTCTCCTTCTCCATCTTCTACTTCTTCTGCTTCACCCTCCAGACTTCAACTTCTCCTTCTCCTTCTTCTACTTCTTCTGATTCACCCTCCAGACTTCACCTTCTCCTTCTCCTTCTTCTGCTTCTTCTGATTCACCCTCCAGACTTCACCTTCTCCTTCTCCTTCTTCTGCTTCTTCTGATTCACCCTCCAGACTTCACCTTCTCCTTCTCCTTCTTCTACTTCATCTGATTCACCCTCCAGACTTCACCTTCTCCTTCTCCTTCTTCTGCTTCTTCTGATTCACCCTCCTGACTTCACCTTCTCCTTCTCCTTCTTCTACTTCTTCTGATTCACCCTCCTGACTTCACCTTCTCCTTCTCCATCTTCTACTTCTTCTGCTTCACCCTCCAGACTTCAACTTCTCCTTCTCCTTCTTCTACTTCTTCTGATTCACCCTCCAGACTTCACCTTCTCCTTCTCCTTCTTCTGCTTCTTCTGATTCACCCTCCAGACTTCACCTTCTCCTTCTCCTTCTTCTGCTTCTTCTGATTCACCCTCCAGACTTCACCTTCTCCTTCTCCTTCTTCTACTTCATCTGATTCACCCTCCAGACTTCACCTTCTCCTTCTCCTTCTTCTGCTTCTTCTGATTCACCCTCCAGACTTCACCTTCTCCTTCTCCTTCGTCTACTTCTTCTGATTCACCCTCCAGACTACACCTTCTCCTTCTCCTTCTTCTACTTCTTCTGATTCACCCTCCAGACTTCACCTTCTCCTTCTCCTTCTTCTGTTTCTTCTGATTCACCCTCCAGACTTCATCTTCTCCTTCTCCTTCTTCTACTTCTTCTGATTCACCCTCCAGACTTCACCTTCTCCTTCTCCTTCTTCTGCTTCTTCTGATTCACCCTCCAGACTTCACCTTCTCCTTCTCCTTCTTCTACTTCTTCTGATTCACCCTCCAGACTTCACCTTCTCCTTCTCCTTCTTCTGTTTCTTCTGATTCACCCTCCAGACTTCACCTTCTCCTTCTCCTTCTTCTGCTTCTTCTGATTCACCCTCCAGACTTCACCTTCTCCTTCTCCTTCTTCTACTTCTTCTGATTCACCCTCCAGACTTCACCTTCTCCTTCTCCTTCTTCTACTTCTTCTGATTCACCCTCCAGTCTTCACCTTCTCCTTCTCCTTCTTCTGTTTCTTCTGCTTCACCCTCCAGACTTCACCTTCTCCTTCTCTTTCTTCTGCTTCTTCTGATTCACCCTCCAGACTTCACCTTCTCCTTCTCCTTCTTCTGATTCTTCTGATTCACCCTCCAGACTTCACCTTCTCCTTCTCCTTCTTCTGCTTCTTCTGATTCACCCTCCAGACTTCACCTTCTCCTTCTCCTTCTTCTGCTTCTTCTGATTCACCCTCCAGACTTCACCTTCTCCTTCTCCTTATTCTGCTTCTTCTGATTCACACTCCAGACTTCACCTTCTCCTTCTCCTTATTCTGCTTCTTCTGATTCACCCTCCAGACTTCACCTTCTCCTTCTCCTTCCTCTGCTTCTTCTGATTCACCCTCCAGACTTCACCTTCTCCTTCTCCTTCTTCTGATTCTTCTGATTCACCCTCCAGACTTCACCTTCTCCTTCTCCATCTTCTGCTTCTTCTGATTCACCCTGCTGACTTCACCTTCTCCTTCTCCTTCTTCTACTTCTTCTGATTCACCCTCCTGACTTCACCTTCTCCTTCTCCATCTTCTACTTCTTCTGCTTCACCCTCCAGACTTCAACTTCTCCTTCTCCTTCTTCTACTTCTTCTGATTCACCCTCCAGACTTCACCTTCTCCTTCTCCTTCTTCTGCTTCTTCTGATTCACCCTCCAGACTTCACCTTCTCCTTCTCCTTCTTCTGCTTCTTCTGATTCACCCTCCAGACTTCACCTTCTCCTTCTCCTTCTTCTACTTCATCTGATTCACCCTCCAGACTTCACCTTCTCCTTCTCCTTCTTCTGCTTCTTCTGATTCACCCTCCAGACTTCACCTTCTCCTTCTCCTTCTTCTGCTTCTTCTGATTCACCCTCCAGACTTCACCTTCTCCTTCTCCTTCTTCTACTTCATCTGATTCACCCTCCAGACTTCACCTTCTCCTTCTCCTTCTTCTGCTTCTTCTGATTCACCCTCCAGACTTCACCTTCTCCTTCTCCTTCGTCTACTTCTTCTGATTCACCCTCCTGACTACACCTTCTCCTTCTCCTTCTTCTACTTCTTCTGATTCACCCTCCAGACTTCACCTTCTCCTTCTCCTTCTTCTGTTTCTTCTGATTCACCCTCCAGACTTCATCTTCTCCTTCTCCTTCTTCTACTTCTTCTGATTCACCCTCCAGACTTCACCTTCTCCTTCTCCTTCTTCTACTTCTTCTGATTCACCCTCCAGACTTCATCTTCTCCTTCTCCTTCTTCTGCTTCTTCTGATTCACCCTCCAGACTTCACCTTCTCCTTCTCCTTCTTCTACTTCATCTGATTCACCCTCCAGACTTCACCTTCTCCTTCTCCTTCTTCTGCTTCTTCTGATTCACCCTCCAGACTTCACCTTCTCCTTCTCCTTCGTCTACTTCTTCTGATTCACCCTCCAGACTACACCTTCTCCTTCTCCTTCTTCTACTTCTTCTGATTCACCCTCCATACTTCACCTTCTCCTTCTCCTTCTTCTGTTTCTTCTGATTCACCCTCCAGACTTCATCTTCTCCTTCTCCTTCTTCTACTTCTTCTGATTCACCCTCCAGACTTCACCTTCTCCTTCTCCTTCTTCTACTTCTTCTGATTCACCCTCCAGACTTCATCTTCTCCTTCTCCTTCTTCTGCTTCTTCTGATTCACCCTCCAGACTTCACCTTCTCCTTCTCCTTCTTCTGCTTCTTCTGATTCACCCTCCAGACTTCAACTTCTCCTTCTCCTTCTTCTACTTCTTCTGATTCACCCTCCAGACTTCACCTTCTCCTTCTCCTTCTTCTGTTTCTTATGCTTCACCCTCCAGACTTCACCTTCTCCTTCTCTTTCTTCTGCTTCTTCTGATCACCCTCCAGACTTCACCTTCTCCTTCTCCTTCTTCTGATTCTTCTGATTCACCCTCCAGACTTCACCTTCTCCTTCTCCTTCTTCTGCTTCTTCTGATTCACCCTCCTGACTTCACCTTCTCCTTCTCCTTCTTCTACTTCTTCTGATTCACCCTCCTGACTTCACCTTCTCCTTCTCCTTCTTCTACTTCTTCTGCTTCACCCTCCAGACTTCACCTTCTCCTTCTCCTTCTTCTACTTCTTCTGATTCAACCTCCAGACTTCACCTTCTCCTTCTCCTTCTTCTGCTTCTTCTGATTCACCCTCCAGACTTCACCTTCTCATTCTCCTTCTTCTGCTTCTTCTGCTGCGCCCTCCAGACTTCACCTTCTCCTTCTCCTTCTTCTGCTTCTTCTGCTTCACACTCCAGACTTCACCTTCTCCTTCTCCTTCTTCTGCTTCTTCTGCTTCACCGTCCTGACTTCACCTTCTCCTTCTCCTTCTTCTACTTCTTCTGCTACACCCCCCTGACTTCACCTGCTCCTTCTCCTTCTTCTGCTTCTTCTGATTCACCCTCCTAACTTCACCTTCTCCTTCCCCTTCTTCTGCTTCTTCTGATTCACCCTCCTGACTTCACCTTCTCCTTCTCCTTCTTCTGCTTCTTCTGATTCACCCTCCAGACTTCACCTTCTCCTTCTCCTTCTTCTGCTTCTTCTGATTCACCCTCCAGACTTCACCTTCTCCTTCTCCTTCTTCTGCTTCTTCTGATTCACCCTCCAGACCTCACCTTCTCCTTCTCCTTCTTCTACTTCTTCTGATTCACCCTCCAGACTTCATCTTCTCCTTCTCCTTCTTCTGCTTCTTCTGATTCACCCTCCAGTCTTCACCTTCTCCTTCTCCTTCTTCTGCTTCTTCTGATTCACCCTCCAGACTTCACCTTCTCCTTCTCCTTCTTCTGCTTCTTCTGATTCACCCTCCAGACTTCACCTTCTCCTTCTCCTTCTTCTGATTCTTCTGATTCACCCTCCAGACTTCACCTTCTCCTTCTCCTTCTTCTGCTTCTTCTGATTCACCCTCCAGACTTCACCTTCTCCTTCTCCTTCTTCTGCTTCTTCTGATTCACCCTCCAGACTTCACCTTCTCCTTCTCCTTATTCTGCTTCTTCTGATTCACACTCCAGACTTCACCTTCTCCTTCTCCTTATTCTGCTTCTTCTGATTCACCCTCCAGACTTCACCTTCTCCTTCTCCTTCCTCTGCTTCTTCTGATTCACCCTCCAGACTTCACCTTCTCCTTCTCCTTCTTCTGATTCTTCTGATTCACCCTCCAGACTTCACCTTCTCCTTCTCCATCTTCTGCTTCTTCTGATTCACCCTGCTGACTTCACCTTCTCCTTCTCCTTCTTCTACTTCTTCTGATTCACCCTCCTGACTTCACCTTCTCCTTCTCCATCTTCTACTTCTTCTGCTTCACCCTCCAGACTTCAACTTCTCCTTCTCCTTCTTCTACTTCTTCTGATTCACCCTCCAGACTTCACCTTCTCCTTCTCCTTCTTCTGCTTCTTCTGATTCACCCTCCAGACTTCACCTTCTCCTTCTCCTTCTTCTGCTTCTTCTGATTCACCCTCCAGACTTCACCTTCTCCTTCTCCTTCTTCTACTTCATCTGATTCACCCTCCAGACTTCACCTTCTCCTTCTCCTTCTTCTGCTTCTTCTGATTCACCCTCCAGACTTCACCTTCTCCTTCTCCTTCTTCTGCTTCTTCTGATTCACCCTCCAGACTTCACCTTCTCCTTCTCCTTCTTCTACTTCATCTGATTCACCCTCCAGACTTCACCTTCTCCTTCTCCTTCTTCTGCTTCTTCTGATTCACCCTCCAGACTTCACCTTCTCCTTCTCCTTCGTCTACTTCTTCTGATTCACCCTCCTGACTACACCTTCTCCTTCTCCTTCTTCTACTTCTTCTGATTCACCCTCCAGACTTCACCTTCTCCTTCTCCTTCTTCTGTTTCTTCTGATTCACCCTCCAGACTTCATCTTCTCCTTCTCCTTCTTCTACTTCTTCTGATTCACCCTCCAGACTTCACCTTCTCCTTCTCCTTCTTCTACTTCTTCTGATTCACCCTCCAGACTTCATCTTCTCCTTCTCCTTCTTCTGCTTCTTCTGATTCACCCTCCAGACTTCACCTTCTCCTTCTCCTTCTTCTACTTCATCTGATTCACCCTCCAGACTTCACCTTCTCCTTCTCCTTCTTCTGCTTCTTCTGATTCACCCTCCAGACTTCACCTTCTCCTTCTCCTTCGTCTACTTCTTCTGATTCACCCTCCAGACTACACCTTCTCCTTCTCCTTCTTCTACTTCTTCTGATTCACCCTCCATACTTCACCTTCTCCTTCTCCTTCTTCTGTTTCTTCTGATTCACCCTCCAGACTTCATCTTCTCCTTCTCCTTCTTCTACTTCTTCTGATTCACCCTCCAGACTTCACCTTCTCCTTCTCCTTCTTCTACTTCTTCTGATTCACCCTCCAGACTTCATCTTCTCCTTCTCCTTCTTCTGCTTCTTCTGATTCACCCTCCAGACTTCACCTTCTCCTTCTCCTTCTTCTGCTTCTTCTGATTCACCCTCCAGACTTCAACTTCTCCTTCTCCTTCTTCTACTTCTTCTGATTCACCCTCCAGACTTCACCTTCTCCTTCTCCTTCTTCTGTTTCTTATGCTTCACCCTCCAGACTTCACCTTCTCCTTCTCTTTCTTCTGCTTCTTCTGATCACCCTCCAGACTTCACCTTCTCCTTCTCCTTCTTCTGATTCTTCTGATTCACCCTCCAGACTTCACCTTCTCCTTCTCCTTCTTCTGCTTCTTCTGATTCACCCTCCTGACTTCACCTTCTCCTTCTCCTTCTTCTACTTCTTCTGATTCACCCTCCTGACTTCACCTTCTCCTTCTCCTTCTTCTACTTCTTCTGCTTCACCCTCCAGACTTCACCTTCTCCTTCTCCTTCTTCTACTTCTTCTGATTCAACCTCCAGACTTCACCTTCTCCTTCTCCTTCTTCTGCTTCTTCTGATTCACCCTCCAGACTTCACCTTCTCATTCTCCTTCTTCTGCTTCTTCTGCTGCGCCCTCCAGACTTCACCTTCTCCTTCTCCTTCTTCTGCTTCTTCTGCTTCACACTCCAGACTTCACCTTCTCCTTCTCCTTCTTCTGCTTCTTCTGCTTCACCGTCCTGACTTCACCTTCTCCTTCTCCTTCTTCTACTTCTTCTGCTACACCCCCCTGACTTCACCTGCTCCTTCTCCTTCTTCTGCTTCTTCTGATTCACCCTCCTAACTTCACCTTCTCCTTCCCCTTCTTCTGCTTCTTCTGATTCACCCTCCTGACTTCACCTTCTCCTTCTCCTTCTTCTGCTTCTTCTGATTCACCCTCCAGACTTCACCTTCTCCTTCTCCTTCTTCTGCTTCTTCTGATTCACCCTCCAGACTTCACCTTCTCCTTCTCCTTCTTCTGCTTCTTCTGATTCACCCTCCAGACCTCACCTTCTCCTTCTCCTTCTTCTACTTCTTCTGATTCACCCTCCAGACTTCATCTTCTCCTTCTCCTTCTTCTGCTTCTTCTGATTCACCCTCCAGTCTTCACCTTCTCCTTCTCCTTCTTCTGCTTCTTCTGATTCACCCTCCAGACTTCACCTTCTCCTTCTCCTTCTTCTACTTCTTCTGATTCACCCTCCAGACTTCACCTTCTCCTTCTCCTTCTTCTACTTCTTCTGATTCACCCTCCAGTCTTCACCTTCTCCTTCTCCTTCTTCTGTTTCTTCCGCTTCACCCTCCAGACTTCACCTTCTCCTTCTCTTTCTTCTGCTTCTTCTGCTTCACCCTCCAGACTTCACCTTCTCCTTCTCCTTCTTCTGATTCTTCTGATTCACCCTCCAGACTTCACCTTCTCTATCTCCTTCTTCTGCTTCTTCTGATTCACCCTCCTGACTTCACCTTCTCCTTCTCCTTCTTCTACTTCTTCTGATTCACCCTCCTGACTTCACCTTCTCCTTCTCCTTCTTCTACTTCTTCTGCTTCACCCTCCAGACTTCAACTTCTCCTTCTCCTTCTTCTACTTCTTCTGATTCACCCTCCAGACTTCACCTTCTCCTTCTTCTGCTTCTTCTGATTCACCCTCCAGACTTTACCTTCTCCTTCTCCTTCTTCTGCTTCTTCTGATTCACCCTCCAGACCTCACCTTCTCCTTCTCCTTCTTCTACTTCTTCTGATTCAGCCTCCAGACTTCACCTTCTCCTTCTCCTTCTTCTGCTTCTTCTGATTCACCCTCCAGACTTCACCTTCTCCTTCTCCTTCGTCTACTTCTTCTGATTCACCCTCCAGACTACACCTTCTCCTTCTCCTTCTTCTTCTTCTTCTGATTCACCCTCCAGACTTCACCTTCTCCTTCTCCTTCTTCTGTTTCTTCTGATTCACCCTCCAGACTTCATCTTCTCCTTCTCCTTCTTCTACTTCTTCTGATTCACCCTCCAGACTTCACCTTCTCCTTCTCCTTCTTCTACTTCTTCTGATTCACCCTCCAGACCTCATCTTCTCCTTCTCCTTCTTCTGCTTCTTCTGATTCACCCTCCAGACTTCACCTTCTCCTTCTCCTTCTTCTGCTTCTTCTGATTCACCCTCCAGACTTCAACTTCTCCTTCTCCTTCTTCTACTTCTTCTGATTCACCCTCCAGACTTCACCTTCACCTTCTCCTTCTTCTACTTCTTCCGATTCACCCTCCAGACTTCATCTTCTCCTTCTCCTTCTTCTGCTTCTTCTGATTCACCCTCCAGACTTCACCTTCTCCTTCTCCTTCTTCTGCTTCTTCTGATTCACCCTCCAGACTTCACCTTCTCCTTCTCCTTCTTCTACTTCTTCTGATTCACCCTCCAGACTTCACCTTCTCCTTCTCCTTCTTCTACTTCTTCTGATTCACCCTCCAGTCTTCACCTTCTCCTTCTCCTTCTTCTGTTTCTTCTGCTTCACCCTCCAGACTTCACCTTCTCCTTCTCTTTCTTCTGCTTCTTCTGATTCACCCTCCAGACTTCACCTTCTCCTTCTCCTTCTTCTGATTCTTCTGATTCACCCTCCAGACTTCACCTTCTCCTTCTCCTTCTTCTGATTCTTCTGATTCACCCTCCTGACTTCACCTTCTCCTTCTCCTTCTTCTACTTCTTCTGATTCACCCTCCAGACTTCACCTTCTCCTTCTCCTTCTTCTCCTTCTTCTGCTTCACCCTCCAGACTTCACCTTCTCCTTCTCCTTCTTCTGCTTCTTCTGATTCACCCTCCAGACTTCACCTTCTCCTTCTCCTTCTTCTGCTTCTTCTGATTCACCCTCCAGACTTCACCTTCTCCTTCTCCTTATTCTGCTTCTTCTGATTCACCCTCCAGACTTCACCTTCTCCTTCTCCTTATTCTGCTTCTTCTGATTCACCCTCCAGACTTCACCTTCTCCTTCTCCTTCCTCTGCTTCTTCTGATTCACCCTCCAGACTTCACCTTCTCCTTCTCCTTCTTCTGATTCTTCTGATTCACCCTCCAGACTTCACCTTCTCCTTCTCCATCTTCTGCTTCTTCTGATTCACCCTCCTGACTTCACCTTCTCCTTCTCCTTCTTCTACTTCTTCTGATTCACCCTCCTGACTTCACCTTCTCCTTCTCCATCTTCTACTTCCTCTGCTTCACCCTCCAGACTTCAACTTCTCCTTCTCCTTCTTCTACTTCTTCTGATTCACCCTCCAGACTTCACCTTCTCCTTCTCCTTCTTCTGCTTCTTCTGATTCACCCTCCAGACTTCACCTTCTCCTTCTCCTTCTTCTGCTTCTTCTGATTCACCCTCCAGACTTCACCTTCTCCTTCTCCTTCTTCTACTTCATCTGATTCACCCTCCAGACTTCACCTTCTCCTTCTCCTTCTTCTGCTTCTTCTGATTCACCCTCCAGACTTCACCTTCTCCTTCTCCTTCGTCTACTTCTTCTGATTCACCCTCCAGACTACACCTTCTCCTTCTCCTTCTTCTACTTCTTCTGATTCACCCTCCAGACTTCACCTTCTCCTTCTCCTTCTTCTGTTTCTTCTGATTCACCCTCCAGACTTCATCTTCTCCTTCTCCTTCTTCTACTTCTTCTGATTCACCCTCCAGACTTCACCTTCTCCTTCTCCTTCTTCTACTTCTTCTGATTCACCCTCCAGACTTCATCTTCTCCTTCTCCTTCTTCTGCTTCTTCTGATTCACCCTCCAGACTTCACCTTCTCCTTCTCCTTCTTCTGCTTCTTCTGATTCACCCTCCAGCCTTCACCTTCTCCTTCTCCTTCTTCTACTTCTTCTGATTCACCCTCCAGACTTCACCTTCTCCTTCTCCTTCTTCTACTTCTTCTGATTCACCCTCCAGTCTTCACCTTCTCCTTCTCCTTCTTCTGTTTCTTCTGCTTCACCCTCCAGACTTCACCTTCTCCTTCTCTTTCTTCTGCTTCTTCTGCTTCACCCTCCAGACTTCACCTTCTCCTTCTCCTTCTTCTGATTCTTCTGATTCACCCTCCAGACTTCACCTTCTCTATCTCCTTCTTCTGCTTCTTCTGATTCACCCTCCTGACTTCACCTTCTCCTTCTCCTTCTTCTACTTCTTCTGATTCACCCTCCTGACTTCACCTTCTCCTTCTCCTTCTTCTACTTCTTCTGCTTCACCCTCCAGACTTCACCTTCTCCTTCTCCTTCTTCTACTTCTTCTGATTCACCCTCCAGACTTCACCTTCTCCTTCTCCTTCTTCTGCTTCTTCTGATTCACCCTCCAGACTTAACCATCTCCTTCTCCTTATTGTGCTTCTTCTGATTCACCCTCCAGACTTCACCTTCTCCTTCTCCTTCTTCTGCTTCTTCTGATTCACCCTCCAGACTTCACCTTCTCCTTCTCCTTCTTCTACTTCTTCTGATTCACCCTCCAGACTTCACCTTCTCCTTCTCCTTCTTCTGCTTCTTCTGATTCACCCTCCTGACTTCACCTTCTCCTTCTCCTTCTTCTACATCTTCTGATTCACCCTCCTGACTTCACCTTCTCCTTCTCCATCTTCTACTTCCTCTGCTTCACCCTCCAGACTTCAACTTCTCCTTCTCCTTCTTCTACTTCTTCTGATTCACCCTCCAGACTTCACCTTCTCCTTCTCCTTCTTCTGCTTCTTCTGATTCACCCTCCAGACTTCACCTTCTCCTTCTCCTTCTTCTGCTTCTTCCGATTCACCCTCCAGACTTCACCTTCTCCTTCTCCTTCTTCTACTTCATCTGATTCACCCTCCAGACTTCACCTTCTCCTTCTCCTTCGTCTACTTCTTCTGATTCACCCTCCAGACTACACCTTCTCCTTCTCCTTCTTCTACTTCTTCTGATTCACCCTCCAGACTTCACCTTCTCCTTTTCCTTCTTCTGTTTCTTCTGATTCACCCTCCAGACTTCATGTTCTCCTTCTCCTTCTTCTACTTCTTCTGATTCACCCTCCAGACTTCACCTTCTCCTTCTCCTTCTTCTACTTCTTCTGATTCACCCTCCAGACTTCATCTTCTCCTTCTCCTTCTTCTGCTTCTTCTGATTCACCCTCCAGACTTCACCTTCTTCTTCTCCTTCTTCTGCTTCTTCTGATTCACCCTCCAGACTTCAACTTCTCCTTCTCCTTCTTCTACTTCTTCTGATTCACCCTCCAGACTTCACCTTCTCCTTCTCCTTCTTCTACTTCTTCTGATTCACCCTCCAGTCTTCACCTTCTCCTTTTCCTTCTTCTGTTTCTTCTGCTTCACCCTCCAGACTTCACCTTCTCCTTCTCTTTCTTCTGCTTCTTCCGATTCACCCTCCAGACTTCACCTTCTCCTTCTCCTTCTTCTGATTCTTCTGATTCACCCTCCAGACTTCACCTTCTCCTTCTCCTTCTTCTGCTTCTTCTGATTCACCCTCCTGACTTCACCTTCTCCTTCTCCTTCTTCTACTTCTTCTGATTCACCCTCCTGACTTCACCTTCTCCTTCTCCTTCTTCTACTTCTTCTGCTTCACCCTCCAGACTTCACCTTCTCCTTCTCCTTCTTCTACTTCTTCTGATTCAACCTCCAGACTTCACCTTCTCCTTCTCCTTCTTCTGCTTCTTCTGATTCACCCTCCCGACTTCACCTTCTCATTCTCCTTCTTTTGCTTCTTCTGCTGCGCCCTCCAGACTTCACCTTCTCCTTCTCCTTCTTCTGCTTCTTCTGCTTCACACTCCAGACTTCACCTTCTCCTTCTCCTTCTTCTGCTTCTTCTGCTGCGCCCTCCAGGCTTCACCTTCTCCTTCTCCTTCTTCTGCTTCTTCTGCTTCACCGTCCTGACTTCACCTTCTCCTTCTCCTTCTTCTACTTCTTCTGCTACACCCCCCTGACTTCACCTGCTCCTTCTCCTTCTTCTGCTTCTTCTGATTCACCCTCCTAACTTCACCTTCTCCTTCTCCTTCTTCTGCTTCTTCTGATTCACCCTCCTGACTTCACCTTCTCCTTCTCCTTCTTCTGCTTCTTCTGATTCACCCTCCAGACTTCACCTTCTCCTTCTCCTTCTTCTGCTTCTTCTGATTCACCCTCCAGACTTCACCTTCTCCTTCTCCTTCTTCTGCTTCTTCTGATTCACCCTCCAGACCTCACCTTCTCCTTCTCCTTCTTCTACTTCTTCTGATTCACCCGCCAGACTTCATCTTCTCCTTCTCCTTCTTCTGCTTCTTCTGATTCATCCTCCAGACTTCACCTTCTCCTTCTCCTTCTTCTGCTTCTTCTGATTCTCCCTCCAGACTTCACCTTCTCCTTCTCCTTCTTCTACTTCTTCTGATTCACCCTCCAGACTTCACCTTCTCCTTCTCCTTATTCTACTTCTTCTGATTCACCCTCCAGTCTTCACCTTCTCCTTCTCCTTCTTCTGTTTCTTCTGCCTCACCCTCCAGACTTCACCTTCTCCTTCTCTTTCTTCTGCTTCTTCTGCTTCACCCTCCAGACTTCACCTTCTCCTTCTCCTTCTTCTGATTCACCCTCCAGACTTCACCTTCTCTATCTCCTTCTTCTGCTTCTTCTGATTCACCCTCCTGACTTCACCTTCTCCTTCTCCTTCTTCTACTTCTTCTGATTCACCCTCCTGACTTCACCTTCTCCTTCTCCTTCTTCTACTTCTTCTGCTTCACCCTCCTGACTTCACCTTCTCCTTCTCCTTCTTCTACTTCTTCTGATTCACCCTCCAGACTTCACCTTCTCCTTCTCCTTCTTCTGCTTCTTCTGATTCATCCTCCAGACTTAACCTTCCCCTTCTCCTTATTCTGCTTCTTCTGATTCACCCTCCAGACTTCACCTTCTCCTTCTCCTTCTTCTGCTTCTTCTGATTCACCCTCCAGACTTCACCTTCTCCTTCTCCTTCTTCTGCTTCTTCTGATTCACCCTCCAGACTTCACCTTCTCCTTCTCCTTCTTCTACTTCTTCTGATTCACCCTCCAGACTTCACCTTCTCCTTCTCCTTCTTCTGCTTCTTCTGATTCACCCTCCTGACTTCACCTTCTCCTTCTCCTTCTTCTACATCTTCTGATTCACCCTCCTGACTTCACCTTCTCCTTCTCCTTCTTCTACTTCTTCTGATTCACCCTCCAGACTTCACCTTCTCCTTCTCCTTCTTCTGCTTCTTCTGATTCACCCTCCAGACTTCACCTTCTCATTCTCCTTCTTCTGCTTCTTCTGCTGCGCCCTCCAGACTTCACCTTCTCCTTCTCCTTCTTCTGCTTCTTCTGCTTCACACTCCAGACTTCACCTTCTCCTTCTCCTTCTTCTGCTTCTTCTGCTGCGCCCTCCAGGCTTCACCTTCTCCTTCTCCTTCTTCTGCTTCTTGTGCTTCACCGTCCTGACTTCACCTTCTCCTTCTCCTTCTTCTACTTCTTCTGCTACACCCCCCTGACTTCACCTGCTCCTTCTCCTTCTTCTGCTTCTTCTGATTCACCCTCCTAACTTCACCTTCTCCTTCTCCTTCTTCTGCTTCTTCTGATTCACCCTCCTGACTTCACCTTCTCCTTCTCCTTCTTCTGCTTCTTCTGATTCACCCTCCAGACTTCAACTTCTCCTTCTCCTTCTTCTGCTTCTTCTGATTCACCCTCCAGACTTCACCTTCTCCTTCTCCTTCTTCTGCTTCTTCTGATTCACCCTCCAGACCTCACCTTCTCCTTCTCCTTCTTCTACTTCTTCTGATTCACCCTCCAGACTTCATCTTCTCCTTCTCCTTATTCTGCTTCTTCTGATTCACCCTCCAGACTTCACCTTCTCCTTCTCCTTCTTCTGCTTCTTCTGATTCACCCTCCAGACTTCACCTTCTCCTTCTCCTTCTTCTACTTCTTCTGATTCACCCTCCAGACTTCACCTTCTCCTTCTCCTTCTTCTACTTCTTCTGATTCACCCTCCAGTCTTCACCTTCTCCTTCTCCTTCTTCTGTTTCTTCTGCTTCACCCTCCAGACTTCACCTTCTCCTTCTCTTTCTTCTGCTTCTTCTGCTTCACCCTCCAGACTTCACCTTCTCCTTCTCCTTCTTCTGATTCTTCTGATTCAACCTCCAGACTTCACCTTCTCTATCTCCTTCTTCTGCTTCTTCTGATTCACCCTCCTGACTTCACCTTCTCCTTCTCCTTCTTCTACTTCTTCTGATTCACCCTCCTGACTTCACCTACTCCTTCTCCTTCTTCTACTTCTTCTGCTTCACCCTCCAGACTTCACCTTCTCCTTCTCCTTCTTCTACTTCTTCTGATTCACCCTCCAGACTTCACGTTCTCCTTCTCCTTCTTCTGCTTCTTCTGATTCACCCTCCAGACTTAACCTTCTCCTTCTCCTTATTCTGCTTCTTCTGATTCACCCTCCAGACTTCACCTTCTCCTTCTCCTTCTTCTGCTTCTTCTGATTCACCCTCCAGACTTCACCTTCTCCTTCTCCTTCTTCTGCTTCTTCTGATTCACCCTCCAGACTTCACCTTCTCCTTCTCCTTCTTCTACTTCTTCTGATTCACCCTCCAGACTTCACCTTCTCCTTCTCCTTCTTCTGCTTCTTCTGATTCACCCTCCTGACTTCACCTTCTCCTTGTCCTTCTTCTACATCTTCTGATTCACCCTCCTGACTTCACCTTCTCCTTCTCCTTCTTCTACTTCTTCTGCTTCACCCTCCAGACTTCACCTTCTCCTTCTCCTTCTTCTACTTCTTCTGATTCACCCTCCAGACTTCACCTTCTCCTTCTCCTTCTTCTACTTCTTCTGATTCACCCTCCAGACTTCACCTTCTCCTTCTCCTTCTTCTACTTCTTCTGATTCACCCTCCAGACTTCAGCTTCTCCTTCTCCTTCTTCTGCTTCTTCTGATTCACCCTCCAGACTTCACCTTCTCCTTCTCCTTATTCTGCTTCTTCTGAATCACCCTCCAGACTTCACCTTCTCCTTCTTCTGCTTCTTCTGATTCACCCTCCAGACTTTACCTTCTCCTTCTCCTTCGTCTACTTCTTCTGATTCACCCTCCAGACTACACCTTCTCCTTCTCCTTCTTCTACTTCTTCTGATTCACCCTCCAGACTTCACCTTCTCCTGCTCCTTCTTCTGTTTCTTCTGATTCACCCTCCAGACTTCATCTTCTCCTTCTCCTTCTTCTATTTCTTCTGATTCACCCTCCAGA
This sequence comes from Somniosus microcephalus, assembly GCF_052327205.1. NCBI lineage: Eukaryota > Metazoa > Chordata > Chondrichthyes > Squaliformes > Somniosidae > Somniosus > Somniosus microcephalus. The sequence continues at coordinate 184,910 of NW_028225259.1, forward strand.
CTTCACCTTCTCCTTCTCCTTCTTCTACTTCTTCTGATTCACCCTCCAGACTTCATCTTCTCCTTCTCCTTCTTCTGCTTCTTCTGATTCACCCTCCAGACTTCACCTTCTCCTTCTCCTTCTTCTGCTTCTTCTGATTCACCCTCCAGACTTCAACTTCTCCTTCTCCTTCTTCTACTTCTTCTGATTCACCCTCCAGACTTCACCTTCTCCTTCTCCTTCTTCTACTTCTTCCGATTCACCCTCCAGACTTCATCTTCTCCTTCTCCTTCTTCTGCTTCTTCTGATTCACCCTCCAGACTTCACCTTCTCCTTCTCCTTCTTCTGCTTCTTCTGATTCACCCTCCAGACTTCACCTTCTCCTTCTCCTTCTTCTACTTCTTCTGATTCACCCTCCAGACTTCACCTTCTCCTTCTACTTCTTCTACTTCTTCTGATTCACCCTCCAGTCTTCACCTTCTCCTTCTCCTTCTTCTGTTTCTTCTGCTTCACCCTCCAGACTTCACCTTCTCCTTCTCTTTCTTCTGCTTCTTCTGATTCACCCTCCAGACTTCACCTTCTCCTTCTCCTTCTTCTGATTCTTCTGATTCACCCTCCAGACTTCACCTTCTCCTTCTCCTTCTTCTGCTTCTTCTGATTCACCCTCCTGACATCACCTTCTCCTTCTGCTTCTTCTACTTCTTCTGCTTCACCCTCCAGACTTCACCTTCTCCTTCTCCTTCTTCTACTTCTTCTGATTCACCCTCCAGACTTCACCTTCTCCTTCTCCTTCTTCTGCTTCTTCTGATTCACCCTCCAGATTTCACCTTCTCCTTCTCCTTATTCTGCTTCTTCTGATTCACCCTCCAGACTTCACCTTCTCCTTCTCCTTATTCTGCTTCTTTTGATTCACCCTCCAGACTTCACCTTCTCCTTCTCCTTCCTCTGCTTCTTCTGATTCACCCTCCAGACTTCACCTTCTCCTTCTCCTTCTTCTGATTCTTCTGATTCACCCTCCAGACTTCACCTTCTCCTTCTCCATCTTCTGCTTCTTCTGATTCACCCTCCTGACTTCACCTTCTCCTTCTCCTTCTTCTACTTCTTCTGATTCACCCTCCTGACTTCACCTTCTCCTTCTCCATCTTCTACTTCTTCTGCTTCACCCTCCAGACTTCAACTTCTCCTTCTCCTTCTTCTACTTCTTCTGATTCACCCTCCAGACTTCACCTTCTCCTTCTCCTTCTTCTGCTTCTTCTGATTCACCCTCCAGACTTCACCTTCTCCTTCTCCTTCTTCTGCTTCTTCTGATTCACCCTCCAGACTTCACCTTCTCCTTCTCCTTCTTCTACTTCTTCTGATTCACCCTCCAGACTTCACCTTCTCCTTCTCCTTCTTCTGCTTCTTCTGATTCACCCTCCAGACTTCAACTTCTCCTTCTCCTTCGTCTACTTCTTCTGATTCACCCTCCAGACTTCATCTTCTCCTTCTCCTTCTTCTGCTTCTTCTGATTCACCCTCCAGACTTCACCTTCTCCTTCTCCTTCTTCTGCTTCTTCTGATTCACCCTCCAGACTTCAACTTCTCCTTCTCCTTCTTCTACTTCTTCTGATTCACCCTCCAGACTTCACCTTCTCCTTCTCCTTCTTCTACTTCTTCTGATTCACCCTCCAGTCTTCACCTTCTCCTTCTCCTTCTTCTGTTTCTTCTGCTTCACCCTCCAGACTTCACCTTCTCCTTCTCTTTCTTCTGCTTCTTCTGATTCACCCTCCAGACTTCACCTTCTCCTTCTCCTTCTTCTGATTCTTCTGATTCACCCTCCAGACTTCACCTTCTCCTTCTCCTTCTTCTGCTTCTTCTGATTCACCCTCCAGACTTCACCTTCTCATTCTCCTTCTTCTGCTTCTTCTGCTGCGCCCTCCAGACTTCACCTTCTCCTTCTCCTTCTTCTGCTTCTTCTGCTTCACACTCCAGACTTCACCTTCTCCTTCTCCTTCTTCTGCTTCTTCTGCTGCGCCCTCCAGGCTTCACCTTCTCCTTCTCCTTCTTCTGCTTCTTCTGCTTCATCGTCCTGACTTCACCTTCTCCTTCTCCTTCTTCTACTTCTTCTGCTACACCCCCCTGACTTCACCTGCTCCTTCTCCTTTTTCTGCTTCTTCTGATTCACCCTCCTAACTTCACCTTCTCCTTCTCCTTCTTCTGCTTCTTCTGATTCACCCTCCTGACTTCACCTTCTCCTTCTCCTTCTTCTGCTTCTTCTGATTCACCCTCCAGACTTCACCTTCTCCTTCTCCTTCTTCTGCTTCTTCTGATTCACCCTCCAGACTTCACCTTCTCCTTCTCCTTCTTCTGCTTCTTCTGATTCACCCTCCAGACCTCACCTTCTCCTTCTCCTTCTTTTACTTCTTCTGATTCACCCTCCAGATTTCATCTTCTCCTTCTCCTTCTTCTGCTTCTTCTGATTCACCCTCCAGGCTTCACCTTCTCCTTCTCCTTCTTCTGCTTCTTCTGATTCACCCTCCAGACTTCACCTTCTCCTTCTCCTTCTTCTACTTCTTCTGATTCACCCTATAGACTTCACCTTCTCCTTCTCCTTCTTCTACTTCTTCTGATTCACCCTCCACTCTTCACCTTCTCCTTCTCCTTCTTCTGTTTCTTCTGCTTCACCCTCCAGACTTTACCTTCTCCTTCTCTTTCTTCTGCTTCTTCTGCTTCACCCTCCAGACTTCACCTTCTCCTTCTCCTTCTTCTGATTCTTCTGATTCACCCTCAAGACTTCACCTTCTATATCTCCTTCTTCTGCTTCTTCTGATTCACCCTCCTGACTTCACCTTCTCCTTCTCCTTCTTCTACTTCTTATGATTCACCCTCCTGACTTCACCTTCTCCTTCTCCTTCTTCTACTTTTTTCTGCTTCACCCTCCAGACTTCACCTTCTCCTTCTCCTTCTTCTACTTCTTCTGATTCACCCCCCGACTTCACCTTCTCCTTCTCCTTCTTCTGCTTCTTCTGATTCACCCTCCAGACTTCACCTTCTCCTTCTCCTTATTCTGCTTCTTCTGATTCACCCTCCAGACTTCACCTTCTCCTTCTCCTTCTTCTGCTTCTTCTGATTCACCCTCCAGACTTCACCTTCTCCTTCTCCTTATTCTGCTTCTTCTGATTCATCCTCCAGACTTCACCTTCTCCTTCTCCTTTTTCTGCTTCTTCTGATTCACCCTCCAGACTTCACCTTCTCCTTCTCCTTCTACTGCTTCTTCTGATTCACCCTCCAGACTTGACCTTCTCCTTCTCCTTCTTCTACTTCTTCTGATTCACCCTCCAGACTTCACCTTCTCCTTCTCCTTCTTCTGCTTCTTCTGTTTCACCCTCCTGACTTCACCTTCTCCTTCTCCTTCTTCTACATCTTCTGATTCACCCTCCTGACTTCACCTTCTCCTTCTCCTTCTTCTACTTCTTCTGCTTCACCCTCCAGACTTCACCTTCTCCTTCTCCTTCTTCTACTTCTTCTGATTCACCCTCCAGACTTCACCTTCTCCTTCTCCTTCTTCTACTTCTTCTGCTTCACCCTCCAGACTTCACCTTCTCCTTCTCCATCTTCTACTTCTTCTGATTCACCCTCCAGACTTCACCTTCTCCTTTTCCTTCTTCTGCTTCTTCTGATTCACCCTCCAGACTTCACCTTCTCCTTCTCCTTATTCTGCTTCTTCTGATTCACCCACCAGACTTCACCTTCTCCTTCTCCTTATTCTGCTTCTTCTGCTTCACACTCCAGACTTCACCTTCTCCTTCTCCTTCTTCTGCTTCTTCTGCTGCGCCCTCCAGGCTTCACCTTCTCCTTCTCCTTCTTCTGCTTCTTCTGCTTCATCGTCCTGACTTCACCTTCTCCTTCTCCTTCTTCTACTTCTTCTGCTACACCCCCCTGACTTCACCTGCTCCTTCTCCTTTTTCTGCTTCTTCTGATTCACCCTGCTAACTTCACCTTCTCCTTCTCCTTCTTCTGCTTCTTCTGATTCACCCTCCTGACTTCACCTTCTCCTTCTCCTTCTTCTGCTTCTTCTGATTCACCCTCCAGACTTCACCTTCTCCTTCTCCTTCTTCTGCTTCTTCTGATTCACCCTCCAGACTTCACCTTCTCCTTCTCCTTCTTCTGCTTCTTCTGATTCACCCTCCAGACCTCACCTTCTCCTTCTCCTTCTTCTACTTCTTCTGATTCACCCTCCAGATTTCATCTTCTCCTTCTCCTTCTTCTGCTTCTTCTGATTCACCCTCCAGACTTCACCTTCTCCTTCTCCTTCTTCTGCTTCTTCTGATTCACCCTCCAGACTTCACCTTCTCCTTCTCCTTCTTCTACTTCTTCTGATTCACCCTATAGACTTCACCTTCTCCTTCTCCTTCTTCTACTTCTTCTGATTCACCCTCCAGTCTTCACCTTCTCCTTCTCCTTCTTCTGTTTCTTCTGCTTCACCCTCCAGACTTCACCTTCTCCTTCTCTTTCTTCTGCTTCTTCTGCTTCACCCTCCAGACTTCACCTTCTCCTTCTCCTTCTTCTGATTCTTCTGATTCACCCTCAAGACTTCACCTTCTATATCTCCTTCTTCTGCTTCTTCTGATTCACCCTCCTGACTTCACCTTCTCCTTCTCCTTCTTCTACTTCTTCTGATTCACCCTCCTGACTTCACCTTCTCCTTCTCCTTCTTCTACTTCTTCTGCTTCACCCTCCAGACTTCACCTTCTCCTTCTCCTTCTTCTACTTCTTCTGATTCACCGCCCGACTTCACCTTCTCCTTCTCCTTCTTCTGCTTCTTCTGATTCACCCTCCAGACTTCACCTTCTCCTTCTCCTTATTCTGCTTCTTCTGATTCACCCTCCAGACTTCACCTTCTCCTTCTCCTTCTTCTGCTTCTTCTGATTCACCCTCCAGACTTCACCTTCTCCTTCTCCTTATTCTGCTTCTTCTGATTCATCCTCCAGACTTCACCTTCTCCTTCTCCTTCTTCTGCTTCTTCTGATTCACCCTCCAGAATTCACCTTCTCCTTCTCCTTCTACTGCTTCTTCTGATTCACCCTCCAGACTTCACCTTCTCCTTCTCCTTCTTCTACTTCTTCTGATTCACCCTCCAGACTTCACCTTCTCCTTCTCCTTCTTCTGCTTCTTCTGTTTCACCCTCCTGACTTCACCTTCTCCTTCTCCTTCTTCTACATCTTCTGATTCACCCTCCTGACTTCACCTTCTCCTTCTCCTTCTTCTACTTCTTCTGCTTCACCCTCCAGACTTCACCTTCTCCTTCTCCTTCTTCTACTTCTTCTGATTCACCCTCCAGACTTCACCTTCTCCTTCTCCTTCTTCTACTTCTTCTGCTTCACCCTCCAGACTTCACCTTCTCCTTCTCCATCTTCTACTTCTTCTGATTCACCCTCCAGACTTCACCTTCTCCTTTTCCTTCTTCTGCTTCTTCTGATTCACCCTCCAGACTTCACCTTCTCCTTCTCCTTATTCTGCTTCTTCTGATTCACCCGCCAGACTTCACCTTCTCCTTCTCCTTATTCTGCTTCTTCTGATTCACCCTCCAGACTTCACCTTCTCCTTCTCCTTCATCTACTTCTTCTGATTCACCCTCCTGACTTCACCTTCTCCTTCTCCTTCTTCTGCTTCTTCTGATTCACCCTCCAGACTTCACCTTCTCCTTCTCCTTCTTCTGCTTCTTCTGATTCACCCTCCTGACTTCACCTTCTCCTTCTCCTTCTTCTGCTTCTTCTGCTTGACCCTCCAGACTTCACCTTCTCCTTCTCCTTTTTCTGCTTCTTCTGCTTCACCCTCCAGACTTCACCTTCTCCTTCTCCTTCTTCTGCTTCTTCTGCTTCACCCTCCTGACTTCACCTTCTCCTTCTCCTTCTTCTACTTCTTCTGATTCACCCTCCAGACTTCACCTTCTCCTTCTCCTTTTTCGGCTTCTTCTGATTCACCCTCCAGACCTCACATTCTCCTTCTCCTTCTTCTACTTCTTCTGATTCACCCTCGAGACTTCATCTTCTCCTTCTCCTTCTTATGCTTCTTCTGATTCACCCTCCAGACTTCACCTTCTCCTTCTCCTTCTTCTGCTTCTTCTGATTCACCCACCAGACTTCACCTTCTCCTTCTCCTTCTTCTACTTCTTCTGATTCACCCTCTAGACTTCAACTTCTCCTTCTCCTTCTTCTGCTTCTTCTGCTTCACCCTCCAGACTTCACCTTCTCGTTCTCCTTCTTCTGCTTCTTCTGCTGCGCCCTCCAGACTTCACCTTCTCCTTCTCCTTCTTCTGCTTCTTCTGCTTCACCCTCCTGACTTCACCTTCTCCTTCTCCTTCTTCTACTTCTTCTGATTCACCCTCCTGACTTCACCTTCTCCTTCTCCTTCTTCTGCTTCTTCTGATACACCCTCCAGACTTCACCTTCTCCTTCTCCTTTTTCTGCTTCTTCTGATTCACCCTCCAGACTTCACCTTCTCCTTCTCCTTCTTCTGCTTCTTCTGATTCACCCTCCAGACCTCACCTTCTCCTTCTCCTTCTTCTTCTTCTTTTGATTCACCCTCCAGACTTCATCTTCTCCTTCTCCTTCTTCTGCATCTTCTGATTCACCCTCCAGACTTCACCTTCTCCTTCTCCTTCTTCTGCTTCTTCTGATTCACCCTCCAGACTTCACCATCTCCTTCTCCTTCTTCTACTTCTTCTGATTCACCCTCCAGACTTCACCTTCTCCTTCTCCTTCTTTTACTTCTTCTGATTCAACCTCCAGTCTTCACCTTCTCCTTCTCCTTCTTCTGCTTCTTCTGATTCACCCTCCAGACTTCACCTTCTCCTTCTCCTTCTTCTGATTCTTTTGATTCACCCTCCAGACTTCACCTTCTCCTTCTCCTTCTTCTGCCTCTTCTGATTCACCCTCCTGACTTCACCCTCTCCTTCTCCTTCTTCTACTTCTTCTGATTCACCCTCCTGACTTCACCTTCTCCTTCTCCTTCTTCTACTTCTTCTGCTTCACCCTCCAGACTTCACCTTCTCCTTCTCCATCTTCTACTTCTTCTGATTCACCCTCCAGATTCACCTTCTCCTTCTCTTTCTTCTGCTTCTTCTGATTCACCCTCCAGACTTCACCTTCTCCTTCTCCTTATTCTGCTTCTTCTGATTCACCCGCCAGACTTCACCTTCTCCTTCTCCTTATTCTGCTTCTTCTGATTCACCCTCCAGACTTCACCTTCTCCTTCTCCTTCTTCTGCTTCTTCTGATTCACCCTCCAGACTTTACCTTCTCCTTCTCCTTCTTCTGCTTCTTCTGATTCACCCTCCAGACTTCACCTTCTCCTTCTCCTTCATCTACTTCTTCTGATTCACCCTCCAGACTTCATCTTCTCCTTCTCCTTCTTCTGCTTCTTCTGATTCACCCTCCAGACTTCACCTTCTCCTCCTCCTTCTTCTGCTTTTTCTGATTCACCCTCCTGACTTCACCTTCTCCTTCTCCTTCTTCTACTTCTTCTGATTCACCCTCCAGACTTCACCTTCTCCTTCTCCTTCTTCTACTTCTTCTGATTCACCCACCAGACTTCACCTTCTCCTTCTCCTTCTTCTGCTTCTTCTGATTCACCCTCCAGACTTCACCTTCTCCTTCTCCTTCTTCTGCTTCTTCTGATTCACCCTCCAGACTTCATCTTCCCCTTCTCCTTCTTCTGCTTCTTTTGATTCACCCTTCAGACTTCACCTTCTCCTTCTCCTTCTTCTGCTTCTTCTGATTCACCCTCCAGACCTCACCTTCTCCTTCTCCTTCTTCAACTTCTTCTGATTCACCCTCCAGACTTCATCTTCTCCTTCTCCTTCTTTTGCTTCTTCTGATTCACCCTCCAGACTTCACCTTCTCCTTCTCCTTCTTCTGCTTCTTCTGATTCACCCTCCAGACTTCGCCTTCTCCTTCTCCTTCTTCTACTTCTTCTGATTCACCCTCCAGACTTCACCTTCTCCTTCTCCTTCTTCTGCTTCTTCTGATTCACCCTCCAGTCTTCACCTTCTCCTTCTCCTTCTTCTGCGTCTTCTGATTCACCGCCCAGACTTCACCTTCTGCTTCTCCTTCTTCTACTTCTTCTGATTCACCCTCCAGACTTCACCTTCTCCTTCTACTTTTTCTGCTTCTTCTGATTCACCCTCCAGACTTCACCTTCTCTTTTTCCTTCTTCTGCTTCTTCTGATTCACCCTCCAGACTTCACCTTCTCCTTCTCCTTCATCTACTTCTTCTGATTCACCCTCCAGACTTCATCTTCTCCTTCTCCTTCTTCTGCTTCTTCTGATTCACCCTCCAGACTTCACCTTCTCCTTCTCCTTCTTCGGCTTCTTCTGATTCACCCTCCAGACTTCACATTCTCCTTCTCCTTCTTCTACTTCTTCTGATTCACCCTCGAGACTTCATCTTCTCCTTCTCCTTCTTCTGCTTCTTCTGATTCACCCTCCAGACTTCAACTTCTCCTTCTCCTTCTTCTGCTTCTTCTGATTCACCCTCCAGACTTCACCTTCTCCTTCTCCTTCTTCTACTTCTTCTGATTCACCCTCTAGACTTCAACTTCTCCTTCTCCTTCTTCTGCTTCTGCTTCACCCTCCAGACTTCACCTTCTCGTTCTCCTTCTTCTGCTTCTTCTGCTGCGCCCTCCAGATTTAACCTTCTCCTTCTCCTTCTTCTGCTTCTTCTGCTTCACCCTCCTGACTTCACCTTCTCCTTCTCCTTCTTCTACTTCTTCTGCTTCACCCCCCTGACTTCACCTTCTCCTTCTCCTTCTTCTGCTTCTTCTGATTCACCCTCCTAACTCCACCTTCTCCTTCTCCTTCTTCTGCTTCTTCTGATTCACCCTCCTGACTTCACCTTCTCCTGCTCCTTCTTCTGCTTCTTCTGATTCACCCTCCAGACTTCACCTTCTCCTTCTCCTTCTTCTGCTTCTTCTGATTCACCCTCCAGACCTCACCTTCTCCTTCTCCTTCTTCTACTTCTTCTGATTCACCCTCCGGACTTCATCTTCTCCTTCTCCTTCTTCTGCTTCTTCTGATTCACCCTCCAGACTTCACCTTCTCCTTCTCCTTATTCTGCTTCTTCTGATTCACCCTCCAGACTTCACCTTCTCCTTCTCCTTCTTCTACTTCTTCTGATTCACCCTCCAGACTTCACCTTCTCCTTCTCCTTCTTTTACTTCTTCTGATTCAACCTCCAGTCTTCACCTTCTCCTTCTCCTTCTTCTGCTTCTTCTGATTCACCCTCCAGACTTCACCTTCTCCTTCTCCTTCTTCTGATTCTTTTGATTCACCCTCCAGTCTTCACCTTCTCCTTCTCCTTCTTCTGCTTCTTCTGATTCACCCTCCTGACTTCACCCTCTCCTTCTCCTTCTTCTACTTCTTCTGATTCACCCTCCTGACTTCACCTTCTCCTTCTCCTTCTTCTACTTCTTCTGCTTCACCCTCCAGACTTCACCTTCTCCTTCTCCTTCTTCTGCTTCTTCTGATTCACCCTCCAGACTTCACCTTCTCCTACTCCTTCTTCTGCTTCTTCTGCTTCACCCTCCTGACTTCACCTTCTCCTTCTCCTTCTTCTACTTCTTCTGATTCACCCTCCAGACTTCACCTTCTCCTTCTCCTTCTTCGGCTTCTTCTGATTCACCCTCCAGACTTCACATTCTCCTTCTCCTTCTTCTACTTCTTCTGATTCACCCTCGAGACTTCATCTTCTCCTTCTCCTTCTTATGCTTCTTCTGATTCACCCTCCAGACTTCACCTTCTCCTTCTCCTTCTTCTGCTTCTTCTGATTCACCCTCCAGACTTCAACTTCTCCTTCTCCTTCTTCTACTTCTTCTGATTCACCCTCTAGACTTCAACTTCTCCTTCTCCTTCTTCTGCTTCTTCTGCTTCACCCTCCAGACTTCACCTTCTCGTTCTCCTTCTTCTGCTTCTGCTGCTGCGCCCTCCAGACTTCACCTTCTCCTTCTCCTTCTTCTGCTTCTTCTGCTTCACCCTCCTGACTTCACCTTCTCCTTCTCCTTCTTCTACTTCTTCTGCTTCACCCCCCTGACTTCACCTTCTCCTTCTCCTTCTTCTGCTTCTTCTGATTCACCCTCCTAACTTCACCTGCTCCTTCTCCTACTTCTGCTTCTTCTGATTCACCCTCCTGACTTCACCTTCTCCTTCTCCTTCTTCTGCTTCTTCTGATTCACCCTCCAGACTTCACCTTCTCCTTCTCCTTCTTCTGCTTCTTCTGATTCACCCTCCAGACTTCACCTTCTCCTTCTCCTTCTTCTGCTTCTTCTGATTCACCCTCCAGACCTCACCTTCTCCTTCTCCTTCTTCTTCTTCTTCTGATTCACCCTCCAGACTTCATCTTCTCCTTCTCCTTCTTCTGCTTCTTCTGATTCACCCTCCAGACTTCACCTTCTCCTTCTCCTTCTTCTGCTTCTTCTGATTCACCCTCCAGACTTCACCTTCTCCTTCTCCTTCTTCTACTTCTTCTGATTCACCCTCCAGACTTCACCTTCTCCTTCTCCTTCTTTTACTTCTTCTGATTCAACCTCCAGTCTTCACCTTCTCCTTCTCCTTCTTCTGCTTCTTCTGATTCACCCTCCAGACTTCACCTTCTCCTTCTCCTTCTTCTGATTCTTTTGATTCACCCTCCAGACTTCACCTTCTCCTTCTCCTTCTTCTGCTTCTTCTGATTCACCCTCCTGACTTCACCCTCTCCTTCTCCTTCTTCTACTTCTTCTGATTCACCCTCCTGACTTCACCTTCTCCTTCTCCTTCTTCTACTTCTTCTGCTTCACCCTCCAGACTTCACCTTCTCCTTCTCCATCTTCGACTTCTTCTGATTCACCCTCCAGACTTCACCTTCTCCTTCTCCTTCTTCTGCTTCTTCTGATTCACCCTCCAGACTTCACCTTCTCCTTCTCCTTATTCTGCTTCTTCTGATTCACCCGCCAGACTTCACCTTCTCCTTCTCCTTATTCTGCTTCTTCTGATTCACCCTCCAGACTTCACCTTCTCCTTCTCCTTCTTCTGCTTCTTCTGATTCACCCTCCAGACTTTACCTTCTCCTTCTCCTTCTTCTGCTTCTTCTGATTCACCCTCCAGACTTCACCTTCTCCTTCTCCTTCATCTACTTCTTCTGATTCACCCTCCAGACTTCATCTTCTCCTTCTCCTTCTTCTGCTTCTTCTGATTCACCCTCCAGACTTCACCTTCTCCTCCTCCTTCTTCTGCTTTTTCTGATTCACACTCCTGACTTCACCTTCTCCTTCTCCTTCTTCTACTTCTTCTGATTCACCCTCCAGACTTCACCTTCTCCTTCTCCTTCTTCTACTTCTTCTGATTCACCCACCAGACTTCACCTTCTCCTTCTCCTTCTTCTGCTTCTTCTGATTCACCCTCCAGACTTCACCTTCTCCTTCTCCTTCTTCTGCTTCTTCTGATTCACCCTCCAGACTTCATCTTCCCCTTCTCCTTCTTCTGCTTCTTTTGATTCACCCTTCAGACTTCACCTTCTCCTTCTCCTTCTTCTGCTTCTTCTGATTCACCCTCCAGACCTCACCTTCTCCTTCTCCTTCTTCAACTTCTTCTGATTCACCCTCCAGACTTCATCTTCTCCTTCTCCTTCTTTTGCTTCTTCTGATTCACCCTCCAGACTTCACCTTCTCCATCTCCTTCTTCTGCTTCTTCTGATTCACCCTCCAGACTTCGCCTTCTCCTTCTCCTTCTTCTACTTCTTCTGATTCACCCTACAGACTTCACCTTCTCCTTCTCCTTCTTCTATTTCTTCTGATTCACCCTCCAGTCTTCACCTTCTCCTTCTCCTTCTTCTGCGTCTTCTGATTCACCGTCCAGACTTCACCTTCTCCTTCTCCTTCTTCTGCTTCTCCTGATTCACCCTCCTGACTTCACCTTCTCCTTCTCCTTCTTCTGCTTCTTCTGATTCACCCTCCAGACTTCACCTTCTCCTTCTCCTTCTTCTACTTCTTCTGATTCACCCTCCAGACTTCACCTTCTCCTTCTACTTTTTCTGCTTCTTCTGATTCACCCTCCAGACTTCACCTTCTCTTTTTCCTTCTTCTACTTCTTCTGATTCACCCTCCAGATTTCACCTTCTCCTTCTCCTTCTTCTGCTTCTTCTGATTCACCCTCCAGACTTTACCTTCTCCTTCTCCTTCTTCTGCTTCTTCTGATTCACCCTCCAGACTTCACCTTCTCCTTCTCCTTCATCTACTTCTTCTGATTCACCCTCCAGACTTCATCTTCTCCTTCTCCTTCTTCTACTTCTTCTGATTCACCCTCCAGACTTCACCTTCTCCTTCTACTTTTTCTGCTTCTTCTGATTCACCCTCCAGACTTCACCTTCTTTTTTCCTTCTTCTGCTTCTTCTGATTCACCCTCCAGATTTCACCTTCTCCTTCTCCTTCTTCTGCTTCTTCTGATTCACCCTCCAGACTTTACCTTCTCCTTCTCCTTCTTCTGCTTCTTCTGATTCACCCTCCAGACTTCACCTTCTACTTCTCCTTCATCTACTTCTTCTGATTCACCCTCCAGACTTCATCTTCTCCTTCTCCTTCTTCTGCTTCTTCTGATTCACCCTCCAGACTTCACCTTCTCCTTCTCCTTCTTCGGCTTCTTCTGATTCACCCTCCAGACTTCACATTCTCCTTCTCCTTCTTCTACTTCTTCTGATTCACCCTCGAGACTTCATCTTCTCCTTCTCCTTCTTCTCCTTCTTCTGATTCACCCTCCAGACTTCACCTTCTCCTTCTCCTTCTTCTGCTTCTTCTGATTCACCCTCCAGACTTCACCTTCTCCTTCTCCTTCTTCTACTTCTTCTGATTCACCCTCTAGACTTCAACTTGTCCTTCTCCTTCTTCTGCTTCTGCTTCACCCTCCAGACTTCACCTTCTCGTTCTCCTTCTTCTGCTTCTTCTGCTGCGCCCTCCAGACTTCACCTTCTCCTTCTCCTTCTTCTGCTTCTTCTGCTTCACCCTCCTGACTTCACCTTCTCCTTCTCCTTCTTCTACTTCTTCTGCTTCACCCCCCTGACTTCACCTTCTCCTTCTCCTTCTTCTGCTTCTTCTGATTCACCCTCCTAACTCCACCTTCTCCTTCTCCTTCTTCTGCTTCTTCTGATTCACCCTCCTGACTTCACCTTCTCCTTCTCCTTCTTCTGCTTCTTCTGATTCACCCTCCAGACTTCACCTTCTCCTTCTCCTTCTTCTGCTTCTTCTGATTCACCCTCCAGACCTCACCTTCTCCTTCTCCTTCTTCTACTTCTTCTAATTCACCCTCCGGACTTCATCTTCTCCTTCTCCTTCTTCTGCTTCTTCTGATTCACCCTCCAGACTTCACCTTCTCCTTCTCCTTCTTCTGCTTCTTCTGATTCACCCTCCAGACTTCACCTTCTCCTTCTCCTTCTTCTACTTCTTCTGATTCACCCTCCAGACTTCACCTTCTCCTTCTCCTTCTTTTACTTCTTCTGATTCAACCTCCAGTCTTCACCTTCTCCTTCTCCTTCTTCTGCTTCTTCTGATTCACCCTCCAGACTTCACCTTCTCCTTCTCCTTCTTCTGATTCTTTTGATTCACCCTCCAGACTTCACCTTCTCCTTCTCCTTCTTCTGCTTCTTCTGATTCACCCTCCTGACTTCACCCTCTCCTTCTCCTTCTTCTACTTCTTCTGATTCACCCTCCTGACTTCACCTTCTCCTTCTCCTTCTTCTACTTCTTCTGCTTCACCCTCCACACTTCACCTTCTCCTTCTCCTTCTTCTGCTTCTTCTGATTCACCCTCCAGACTTTACCTTCTCCTTCTCCTTCTTCTGCTTCTTCTGATTCACCCTCCAGACTTCACCTTCTCCTTCTCCTTCATCTACTTCTTCTGATTCACCCTCCTGGCTTCACATTCTCCTTCTCCTTCTTCTGCTTCTTCTGATTCACCCTCCAGACTTCACCTTCTCCTTCTCCTTCTTCTGCTTCTTCTGATTCACCATCCTGACTTCACCTTCTCCTTCTCCTTCTTCTGCTTCTTCTGCTTCACCCTCCAGACTTCACCTTCTCCTTCTCCTTCTTCTGCTTCTTCTGCTTCACCCTCCAAACTTCACCTTCTCCTTCTCCTTCTTCTGCTTCTTCTGCTTCACCCTCCTGACTTCACCTTCTCCTTCTCCTTCTTCTACTTCTTCTGATTCACCCTCCAGACTTCACCTTCTCCTTCTCCTTCTTCGGCTTCTTCTGATTCACCCTCCAGACTTCACATTCTCCTTCTCCTTCTTCTACTTCTTCTGATTCACCCTCGAGACTTCATCTTCTCCTTCTCCTTCTTATGCTTCTTCTGATTCACCCTCCAGACTTCACCTTCTCCTTCTCCTTCTTCTGCTTCTTCTGATTCACCCTCCAGACTTCACCTTCTCCTTCTCCTTCTTCTACTTCTTCTGATTCACCCTCTAGACTTCAACTTCTCCTTCTCCTTCTTCTGCTTCTTCTGCTTCACCCTCCAGACTTCACCTTCTCGTTCTCCTTCTTCTGCTTCTTCTGCTGCGCCCTCCAGACTTCACCTTCTCCTTCTCCTTCTTCTGCTTCTTCTGCTTCACCCTCCTGACTTCACCTTCTCCTTCTCCTTCTTCTACTTCTTCTGCTTCACCCCCCTGACTTCACCTTCTCCTTCTCCTTCTTCTGCTTCTTCTGATTCACCCTCCTAACTTCACCTGCTCCTTCTCCTACTTCTGCTTCTTCTGATTCACCCTCCTGACTTCACCTTCTCCTTCTCCTTCTTCTGCTTCTTCTGATTCACCCTCCAGACTTCACCTTCTCCTTCTCCTTCTTCTGCTTCTTCTGATTCACCCTCCAGACTTCACCTTCTCCTTCTCCTTCTTCTACTTCTTCTGATTCACCCTCCAGACTTCACCTTCTCCTTCTCCTTCTTTTACTTCTTCTGATTCAACCTCCAGTCTTCACCTTCTCCTTCTCCTTCTTCTGCTTCTTCTGATTCACCCTCCAGACTTCACCTTCTCCTTCTCCTTCTTCTGATTCTTTTGATTCACCCTCCAGACTTCACCTTCTCCTTCTCCTTCTTCTGCTTCTTCTGATTCACCCTCCTGACTTCACCCTCTCCTTCTCCTTCTTCTACTTCTTCTGATTCACCCTCCTGACTTCACCTTCTCCTTCTCCTTCTTCTACTTCTTCTGCTTCACCCTCCAGACTTCACCTTCTCCTTCTCCATCTTCTACTTCTTCTGATTCACCCTCCAGACTTCACCTTCTCCTTCTCCTTCTTCTGCTTCTTCTGATTCACCCTCCAGACTTCACCTTCTCCTTCTCCTTATTCTGCTTCTTCTGATTCACCCGCCAGACTTCACCTTCTCCTTCTCCTTATTCTGCTTCTTCTGATTCACCCTCCAGACTTCACCTTCTCCTTCTCCTTCTTCTGCTTCTTCTGATTCACCCTCCAGACTTTACCTTCTCCTTCTCCTTCTTCTGCTTCTTCTGATTCACCCTCCAGACTTCACCTTCTCCTTCTCCTTCATCTACTTCTTCTGATTCACCCTCCAGACTTATTCTTCTCCTTCTCCTTCTTCTGCTTCTTCTGATTCACCCTCCAGACTTCACCTTCTCCTCCTCCTTCTTCTGCTTTTTCTGATTCACCCTCCAGACTTCACCTTCTCCTTCTCCTTCTTCTACTTCTTCTGATTCACCCACCAGACTTCACCTTCTCCTTCTCCTTCTTCTGCTTCTTCTGATTCACCCTCCAGACTTCACCTTCTCCTTCTCCTTCTTCTGCTTCTTCTGATTCACCCTCCAGACTTCATCTTCCCCTTCTCCTTCTTCTGCTTCTTTTGATTCACCCTTCAGACTTTACCTTCTCCTTCTTCTGCTTCTTCTGATTCACCCTCCAGACCTCACCTTCTCCTTCTCCTTCTTCAACTTCTTCTGATTCACCCTCCAGACTTCATCTTCCCCTTCTCCTTCTTTTGCTTCTTCTGATTCACCCTCCAGACTTCACCTTCTCCTTCTCCTTCTTCTGCTTCTTCTGATTCACCCTCCAGACTTCGCCTTCTCCTTCTCCTTCTTCTACTTCTTCTGATTCACCCTCCAGACTTCACCTTCTCCTTCTCCTTCTTCTACTTCTTCTGATTCACCCTCCAGTCTTCACCTTCTCCTTCTCCTTCTTCTGCGTTTTCTGATTCACCGTCCAGACTTCACCTTCTCCTTCTCCTTCTTCTGCTTCTCCTGATTCACCCTCCTGACTTCACCTTCTCCTTCTCCTTCTTCTGCTTCTTCTGATTCACCCTCCAGACTTCACCTTCTCCTTCTCCTTCTTCTACTTCTTCTGATTCACCCTCCAGACTTCACCTTCTCCTTCTACTTTTTCTGCTTCTTCTGATTCACCCTCCAGACTTCACCTTCTCTTTTTCCTTCTTCTGCTTCTTCTGATTCACCCTCCAGATTTCACCTTCTCCTTCTCCTTCTTCTGCTTCTTCTGATTCACCCTCCAGACTTTACCTTCTCCTTCTCCTTCTTCTGCTTCTTCTGATTCACCCTCCAGACTTCACCTTCTCCTTCTCCTTCATCTACTTCTTCTGATTCACCCTCCAGACTTCATCTTCTCCTTCTCCTTCTTCTGCTTCTTCTGATTCAACCTCCAGACTTCACCTTCTCCTTCTCCTTCTTTGGCTTCTTCTGATTCACCCTCCAGACTTCACATTCTCCTTCTCCTTCTTCTACTTCTTCTGATTCACCCTCGAGACTTCATCTTCTCCTTCTCCTTCTTCTGCTTCTTCTGATTCACCCTCCAGACTTCACCTTCTCCTTCTCCTTCTTCTGCTTCTTCTGATTCACCCTCCAGACTTCACCTTCTCCTTCTCCTTCTTCTACTTCTTCTGATTCACCCTCTAGACTTCAACTTCTCCTTCTCCTTCTTCTGCTTCTGCTTCACCCTCCAGACTTCACCTTCTCGTTCTCCTTCTTCTGCTTCTTCTGCTGCGCCCTCCAGACTTCACCTTCTCCTTCTCCTTCTTCTGCTTCTTCTGCTTCACCCTCCTGACTTCACCTTCTCCTTCTCCTTCTTCTACTTCTTCTGCTTCACCCCCCTGACTTCACCTTCTCCTTCTCCTTCTTCTGCTTCTTCTGATTCACCCTCCTAACTCCACCTTCTCCTTCTCCTTCTTCTGCTTCTTCTGATTCACCCTCCTGACTTCACCTTCTCCTTCTCCTTCTTCTGCTTCTTCTGATTCACCCTCCAGACTTCACCTTCTCTTTCTCCTTCTTCTGCTTCTTCTGATTCACCCTCCAGACCTCACCTTCTCCTTCTCCTTCTTCTACTTCTTCTGATTCACCCTCCGGACTTCATCTTCTCCTTCTCCTTCTTCTGCTTCTTCTGATTCACCCTCCAGACTTCACCTTCTCCTTCTCCTTCTTCTGCTTCTTCTGATTCACCCTCCAGACTTCACCTTCTCCTTCTCCTTCTTCTGCTTCTTCTGATTCACCCTCCAGACTTCACCTTCTCCTTCTCCTTCTTTTACTTCTTCTGATTCAACCTCCAGTCTTCACCTTCTCCTTCTCCTTCTTCTGCTTCTTCTGATTCACCCTCCAGACTTCACCTTCTCCTTCTCCTTCTTCTGATTCTTTTGATTCACCCTCCAGACTTCACCTTCTCCTTCTCCTTCTTCTGCTTCTTCTCATTCACCCTCCTGACTTCACCCTCTCCTTCTCCTTCTTCTACTTCTTCTGATTCACCCTCCTGACTTCACCTTCTCCTTCTCCTTCTTCTACTTCTTCTGCTTCACCCTCCAGACTTCACCTTCTCCTTCTCCATCTTCTACTTCTTCTGATTCCCCCTCCAGACTTCAACTTCTCCTTCTCCTTCTTCTGCTTCTTCTGATTCTCCCTCCAGACTTCACCTTCTCCTTCTCCTTATTCTGCTTCTTCTGATTCACCCGCCAGACTTCACCTTCTCCTTCTCCTTATTCTGCTTCTTCTGATTCACCCTCCAGACTTCACCTTCTCCTTCTCCTTCTTCTGCTTCTTCTGATTCACCCTCCAGACTTTACCTTCTCCTTCTCCTTCTTCTGCTTTTTCTGATTCACCCTCCAGACTTCACCTTCTCCTTCTCCTTCATCTACTTTTTCTGATTCACCCTCCTGACTTCACCTTCTCCTTCTCCTTCTTCTACTTCTTCTGATTCACCCTCCAGACTTCACCTTCTCCTTCTCCTTCTTCTACTTCTTCTGATTCACCCACCAGACTTCACCTTCTCCTTCTCCTTCTTCTGCTTCTTCTGATTCACCCTCCAGACTTCACCTTCTCCTTCTCCTTCTTCTGCTTCTTCTGATTCACCCTCCAGACTTAACCTTCTCCTTCTCCTTCTTCTGCTTCTTTTGATTCACCCTTCAGACTTCACCTTCTCCTTCTCCTTCTTCTGCTTCTTCTGATTCACCCTCCAGACCTCACCTTCTCCTTCTCCTTCTTCAACTTCTTCTGATTCACCCTCCAGACTTCATCTTCTCCTTCTCCTTCTTTTGCTTCTTCTGATTCACCCTCCAGACTATGCCTTCTCCTTCTCCTTCTTCTGCTCCTTCTGATTCACCCTCCAGACTTCGCCTTCTCCTTCTCCTTCTTCTACTTCTTCTGATTCACCCTCCAGACTTTACCTTCTCCTTCTCCTTCTTCTACTTCTTCTGATTCACCCTCCAGACTTCACCTTCTCCTTCTCCTTATTCTGCTTCTTCTGATTCACCCTCCAGACTTCACCTTCTCCTTCTCCTTCTTCTGCTTCTTCTGATTCACCCTCCAGACTTTACCTTCTCCTTCTCCTTCTTCTGCTTTTTCTGATTCACCCTCCAGACTTCACCTTCTCCTTCTCCTTCATCTACTTTTTCTGATTCACCCTCCTGACTTCACCTTCTCCTTCTCCTTCTTCTACTTCTTCTGATTCACCCTCCAGACTTCACCTTCTCCTTCTCCTTCTTCTACTTCTTCTGATTCACCCACCAGACTTCACCTTCTCCTTCTCCTTCTTCTGCTTCTTCTGATTCACCCTCCAGACTTCACCTTCTCCTTCTCCTTCTTCTGCTTCTTCTGATTCACCCTCCAGACTTAACCTTCTCCTTCTCCTTCTTCTGCTTCTTTTGATTCACCCTTCAGACTTCACCTTCTCCTTCTCCTTCTTCTGCTTCTTCTGATTCACCCTCCAGACCTCACCTTCTCCTTCTCCTTCTTCAACTTCTTCTGATTCACCCTCCAGACTTCATCTTCTCCTTCTCCTTCTTTTGCTTCTTCTGATTCACCCTCCAGACTATGCCTTCTCCTTCTCCTTCTTCTGCTCCTTCTGATTCACCCTCCAGACTTCGCCTTCTCCTTCTCCTTCTTCTACTTCTTCTGATTCACCCTCCAGACTTTACCTTCTCCTTCTCCTTCTTCTACTTCTTCTGATTCACCCTCCAGACTTCACCTTCTCCTTCTCCATCTTCTACTTCTTCTGATTCACCGTCCAGACTTCACCTTCTCCTTCTCCTTCTTCTGCTTCTCCTGATTCACCCTCCTGACTTCACCTTCTCCTTCTCCTTCTTCTGCTTCTTCTGATTCACCCTCCAGACTTCACCTTCTCCTTCTCCTTCTTCTACTTCTTCTGATTCACCCTCCAGACTTCACCTTCTCCTTCTACTTCTTCTGCTTCTTCTGATTCACCCTCCAGACTTCACCTTCTCTTTTTCCTTCTTCTGCTTCTTCTGATTCACCCTCCAGATTTCACCTTCTCCTTCTCCTTCTTCTGCTTCTTCTGATTCACCCTCCAGACTTTACCTTCTCCTTCTCCTTCTTCTGCTTCTTCTGATTCACCCTCCATACTTCACCTTCTCCTTCTCCTTCATCTACTTCTTCTGATTCACCCTCCAGACTTCATCTTCTCCTTCTCCTTCTTCTGCCTCTTCTGATTCACCCTCCAGACTTCACCTTCTCCTTCTCCTTCTTCTGCTTTTTCTGATTCACCCTCCAGACTTCACCTTCTCCTTCTCCTTCTTCTACTTCTTCTGATTCACCCACCAGACTTCACCTTCTCCTTCTCCTTCTTCTGCTTCTTTTGATTCACCCTTCAGACTTCACCTTCTTCTTCTCCTTCTTCTGCTTCTTCTGATTCACCCTCCAGACCTCACCTTCTCCTTCTCCTTCTTCAACTTCTTCTGATTCACCCTCCAGACTTCATCTTCTCCTTCTCCTTCTTTTGCTTCTTCTGATTCACCCTCCAGACATCACCTTCTCCTTCTCCTTCTTATGCTTCTTCTGATTCACCCTCCAGACTTCACCTTCTCCTTCTCCTTCTTCTGCTTCTTCTGATTAACCCTCCAGACTCACCTTCTCCTTCTCCTTCTTCTACTTCTTCTGATTCACCCTCCAGACTTCACCTTCTCCTTCTTCTGCTTCTTCTGATTCACCCTCCAGACTTCACCTTCTCCTTCTCCTTCTTCTACTTCTTCTGATTCACCCTCCAGACTTCATCTTCTCCTTCTCCTTCTTCTGCTTCTTCTGATTCACCCTCCACACTTCACCATCTCCTTCTCCTTCTTCTGCTTCTTCTGATTCACCCTCCAGACTTCACCTTCTCCTTCTCCTTCTTCTACTTCTTCTGATTCACCCTCCAGACTTCACCTTCTCCTTCTCCTTCTTCTGCTTCTTCTGACTCACCCTCCAGACTTCACCTTCTCCTGCTACTTCTCCTGCTTCTTCTGATTCACCCTCCAGACTTCACCTTCTCCTTTTCCTTCTTCTGCTTCTTCTGATTCACCCTCCAGATTTCACCTTCTCCTTCTCCTTCTTCTGCTTCTTCTGATTCACCCTCCAGACTTCACCTTCTCCTTCTCCTTCTTCTGCTTCTTCTGATTAACCCTCCAGACTCACCTTCTCCTTCTCCTTCTTCTACTTCTTCTGATTCACCCTCCAGACTTCACATTCTCCTTCTCCTTCTTCTGCTTCTTCTGATTCACCCTCCAGACTTCACCTTCTCCTTCTCCTTCGTCTACTTCTTCTGATTCACCCTCCAGACTTCACCTTCTCCTTCTCCTTCTTCTACTTCTTCTGATTCACCCTCCAGACTTCACCTTCTCCTTCTCCTTCTTCTGCTTCTTCTGATTCACCCTCCAGACTTCACCTTCTCCTTCTCCTTCTTCTACTTCTTCTGATTCACCCTCCAGACTTCACCTTCTCCTTCTCCTTCTTCTACTTCTTCTGATTCACCCTCCAGACTTCACCTTCTCCTTCTCCTTCTTCTACTTCTTCTGCTTCTCCCTCCAGACTTCACCTTCTCCTTCTCCTTCTTCTGCTTCTTCTGATTCACCCTCCAGACTTCACCTTCTCCTTCTCCTTCTTCTACTTCTCCTGATTCACCCTCCAGACTTCACCTTCTCCTTCTCCTTCTTCTACTTCTTCTGATTCACCCTCCAGACTTCACCTTCTCCTTCTCCTTCTTCTACTTCTTATGATTCACCCTCCTGACTTCACCTTCTCCTTCTCCTTCTTCTGCTCCTTCTGCTTCACCCTCCAGACTTCACCTTCTCCTTCTCTTTCTTCTGCTTCTTCTGATTCACCCTCCAGACTTCACCTTCTCCTTCTCCTTCTTCTGATTCTTTTGATTCACCCTCCAGACTTCACCTTCTCCTTCTCCTTCATCTGCTTCTTCTGATTCACCCTCCAGACTTCACCTTCTCCTTCTCCTTCTTCTACTTCTTCTGATTCACCCTCCTGACTTCACCTTCTCCTTCACCTTCTTCTACTTCTTCTGCTTCACCCTCCAGACTTCACCTTCTGCTTCTCCTTCTTCTACTTCTTCTGATTCACCCGCCAGACTTCACCTTCTCCTTCTCCTTATTCTGCTTCTCCTTATTCACCCTCCAGACTTCACCTTCTCCTTCTCCTTCTTCTGCTTCTTCTGAATCACCCTCCTGACTTACCTTCTCCTTCTCCTTCTTCTGCTTCTTCTGATTCACCCTCCAGACTTCACCTTCTCCTTCTCCTTCATCTACTTCTTCTGAT
Organism: Somniosus microcephalus; assembly: GCF_052327205.1. Taxonomy (NCBI): domain Eukaryota; kingdom Metazoa; phylum Chordata; class Chondrichthyes; order Squaliformes; family Somniosidae; genus Somniosus; species Somniosus microcephalus. The sequence goes on from NW_028225259.1 coordinate 206,921, forward strand.
TCACCCTCCAGACTTCATCTTCTCCTTCTCCTTCATCTGCTTCTTCTGATTCACCCTCCAGACTTCACCTTCTCCTTCTCCTTCTTCTGCTTTTTCTGATTCACCCTCCTGACTTCACCTTCTCCTTCTCCTTCTTCTACTTCTTCTGATTCACCCTCCAGACTTCACCTTCTCCTTCTCCTTCTTCTACTTCTTCTGATTCACCCACCAGTCTTCACCTTCTCCTTCTCCTTCTTCTGCTTCTTCTGATTCACCCTCCAGACTTCACCTTCTCCTTCTCCTTCTTCTGCTTCTTCTGATTCACCCTCCAGACTTCACCTTCTCCTTCTCCTTCTTCTGCTTCTTTTGATTCACCCTTCAGACTTCGCCTTCTCCTTCTCCTTCTTCTGCTTCTTCTGATTCACCCTCCAGACCTCACCTTCTCCTTCTCCTTCTTCTACTTCTTCTGATTCACCCTCCAGACTTCATCTTCTCCTTCTCCTTCTTTTGCTTCTTCTGATTCACCCTCCAGACTTCACCTTCTCCTTCTCCTTCTTCTGCTTCTTCTGATTCACCCTCCAGACTTCGCCTTCTCCTTCTCCTTCTTCTACTTCTTCTGATTCACCCTCCAGACTTCACCTTCTCCTTCTCCTTCTTCTACTTCTTCTGATTCACCCTCCAGTCTTCATCTTCTCCTTCTCCTTCTTCTGCTTCTTCTGATTCTCCCTCCAGACTTCACCTTCTCCTTCTCCTTCTTCTGCTTCTCCTGATTCACCCTCCTGACTTCACCTTCTCCTTCTCCTTCTTCTGCTTCTTCTGATTCACCCTCCAGACTTCACCTTCTCCTTCTCCTTCTTCTACTTCTTCTGATTCACTCTCCAGACTTCACCTTCTCCTGCTACTTTTTCTGCTTCTTCTGATTCACCCTCCAGACTTCACCTTCTCCTTTTCCTTCTTCTGCTTCTTCTGATTCATCCTCCAGATTTCACCTTCTCCTTCTCCTTCTTCTGCTTCTTCTGATTCACCCTCCAGACTTCACCTTCTCCTTCTCATTCTTCTGCTTCTTCTGATTCACCCTCCAGACTTCACCTTCTCCTTCACCTTCTTCTACTTCTTCTGATTCACCCTCCAGACTTCACCTTCTCCTTCTCCTTCTTCTGCTTCTTCTGATTCACCATCCAGACTTCACCTTCTCCTTCTCCTTCGTCTACTTCTTCTGATTCACCCTCCAGACTACACCATCTCCTTCTCCTTCTTCTACTTCTTCTGATTCACCCTCCAGACTTCACCTTCTCCTTCTCCTTCTTCTGCTTCTTCTGATTCACCCTCCAGACTTCACCTTCTCCTTCTCCTTCTTCTACTTCTTCTGATTCACCCTCCAAACTTCACCTTCTCCTTCTCCTTCTTCTACTTCTTCTGCTTCTCCCTCCAGACTTCACCTTCTCCTTCTCCTTCTTCTGCTTATTCTGATTCAGCCTCCAGACTTCACCTTCTCCTTCTCCTTCTTCTACTTCTTCTGATTCACCCTCCAGACTTCACCTTCTCCTTCTCCTTCTTCTACTTCTTCTGATTCACCCTCCAGACTTCACCTTCTCCTTCTCCTTCTTCTACTTCTTATGATTCACCCTCCTGACTTCACCTTCTCCTTCTCCTTCTTCTGCTTCTTCTGCTTCACCCTCCAGACTTCACCTTCTCCTTCTCCTTCTTCTGCTTCTTCTGCTTCACCCTCCAGACTTCACCTTCTCCTTCTCCTTCTTCTGCTTCTTCTGCTTCACCCTCCAGACCTCACCTTCTCCTTCTCCTTCTTCTACTTCTTCTGATTCACCCTCCTGACTTCACCTTCTCCTTCTCCTTCTTCTACTTCTTCTGCTTCACCCACCAGACTTCACCTTCTCTTTCTCCTTCTTCTGCTTCTCCTGATTCACCCTCCTGACTTCACCTTCTCCTTCTCCTTCTTCTGCTTCTTCTGATTCACCCTCCAGACTTCACCTTCTCCTTCTCCTTCTTCTACTTCTTCTGATTCACCCTCCAGACTTCACCTTCTCCTGCTACTTCTTCTGCTTCTTCTGATTCACCCTCCAGACTTCACCTTCTCCTTTTCCTTCTTCTGCTTCTTCTGATTCATCCTCCAGATTTCACCTTCTCCTTCTCCTTCTTCTGCTTCTTCTGATTCACCCTCCAGACTTCACCTTCTCCTTCTCATTCTTCTGCTTCTTCTGATTCACCCTCCAGACTTCACCTTCTCCTTCACCATCTTCTACTTCTTCTGATTCACCCTCCAGACTTCACCTTCTCCTTCTCCTTCTTCTGCTTCTTCTGATTCACCATCCAGACTTCACCTTCTCCTTCTCCTTCGTCTACTTCTTCTGATTCACCCTCCAGACTACACCTTCTCCTTCTCCTTCTTCTACTTCTTCTGATTCACCCTCCAGACTTCACCTTCTCCTTCTCCTTCTTCTGCTTCTTCTGATTCACCCTCCAGACTTCACCTTCTCCTTCTCCTTCTTCTACTTCTTCTGATTCACACTCCAAACTTCACCTTCTCCTTCTCCTTCTTCTACTTCTTCTGCTTCTCCCTCCAGACTTCACCTTCTCCTTCTCCTTCTTCTGCTTCTTCTGATTCAGCCTCCAGACTTCACCTTCTCCTTCTCCTTCTTCTACTTCTTCTGATTCACCCTCCAGACTTCACCTTCTCCTTCTTCTACTTCTTCTGATTCACCCTCCAGACTTCACCTTCTCCTTCTCCTTCTTCTACTTCTTATGATTCACCCTCCTGACTTCACCTTCTCCTTCTCCTTCTTCTGCTTCTTCTGCTTCACCCTCCAGACTTCACCTTCTCCTTCTCCTTCTTCTGCTTCTTCTGCTTCACCCTCCAGACTTCACCTTCTCCTTCTCCTTCTTCTGCTTCTTCTGCTTCACCCTCCAGACCTCACCTTCTCCTTCTCCTTCTTCTACTTCTTCTGATTCACCCTCCTGACTTCACCTTCTCCTTCTCCTTCTTCTACTTCTTCTGCTTCACCCTCCAGACTTCATCTTCTCCTTCTCCTTCTTCTGCTTCTTCTGATTCACCCTCCAGACTTCACCTTCTCCTTCTCCTTCTTCTGCTTCTTCTGATTCACCCGCCAGACTTCACCTTCTCCTACTCCTTATTCTGCTTCTCCTGATTCACCCTCCAGACTTCACCTTCTCCTTCTCCTTCTTCTGCTTCTTCTGAATCACCCTCCTGACTTCACCTTCTCCTTCTCCTTCTTCTGCTTCTTCTGATTCACCCTCCAGACTTCACCTTCTCCTTCTCCTTCTTCTACTTCTTCTGATTCACCCTCCAGACTTCACCTTCTCCTGCTACTTCTTCTGCTTCTTCTGATTCACCCTCCAGACTTCACCTTCTCCTTTTCCTTCTTCTGCTTCTTCTGATTCATCCTCCAGATTTCACCTTCTCCTTCTCCTTCTTCTGCTTCTTCTGATTCACCCTCCAGACTTCACCTTCTCCTTCTCATTCTTCTGCTTCTTCTGATTCACCCTCCAGACTTCACCTTCTCCTTCACCTTCTTCTACTTCTTCTGATTCACCCTCCAGACTTCACCTTCTCCTTCTCCTTCTTCTGCTTCTTCTGATTCACCATCCAGACTTCACCTTCTCCTTCTCCTTCGTCTACTTCTTCTGATTCACCCTCCAGACTACACCTTCTCCTTCTCCTTCTTCTACTTCTTCTGATTCACCCTCCAGACTTCACCTTCTCCTTCTCCTTCTTTTGCTTCTTCTGATTCACCCTCCAGACTTCACCTTCTCCTTCTCCTTCTTCTACTTCTTCTGATTCACCCTCCAAACTTCACCTTCTCCTTCTCCTTCTTCTACTTCTTCTGCTTCTCCCTCCAGACTTCACCTTCTCCTTCTCCTTCTTCTGCTTCTTCTGATTCAGCCTCCAGACTTCACCTTCTCCTTCTCCTTCTTCTACTTCTTCTGATTCACCCTCCAGACTTCACCTTCTCCTTCTCCTTCTTCTACTTCTTCTGATTCACCCTCCAGACTTCACCTTCTTCTTCTCCTTCTTCTACTTCTTATGATTCACCCTCCTGACTTCACCTTCTCCTTCTCCTTCTTCTGCTTCTTCTGCTTCACCCTCCAGACTTCACCTTCTCCTTCTCCTTCTTCTGCTTCTTCTGATTCACCCTCCAGACTTCACCTTCTCCTTCTCCTTCTTCTGCTTCTTCTGCTTCACCCTCCAGACCTCACCTTCTCCTTCTCCTTCTTCTACTTCTTCTGATTCACCCTCCTGACTTCACCTTCTCCTTCTCCTTCTTCTACTTCTTCTGCTTCACCCTCCAGACTTCACCTTCTCCTTCTCCTTCTTCTGCTTCTTCTGATTCACCCTCCAGACTTCACCTTCTCCTTCTCCTTCTTCTGCTTCTTCTGATTCACCCGCCAGACTTCACCTTCTCCTTCTCCTTATTCTGCTTCTCCTGATTCACCCTCCAGACTTCACCTTCTCCTTCTCCTTCTTCTGCTTCTTCTGAATCACCCTCCTGACTTCACCTTCTCCTTCTCCTTCTTCTGCTTCTTCTGATTCACCCTCCAGACTTCACCTTCTCCTTCTCCTTCTTCTACTTCTTCTGATTCACCCTCCAGACTTCACCTTCTCCTGCTACTTCTTCTGCTTCTTCTGATTCACCCTCCAGACTTCACCTTCTCCTTTTCCTTCTTCTGCTTCTTCTGATTCATCCTCCAGATTTCACCTTCTCCTTCTCCTTCTTCTGCTTCTTCTGATTCACCCTCCAGACTTCACCTTCTCCTTCTCATTCTTCTGCTTCTTCTGATTCACCCTCCAGACTTCACCTTCTCCTTCACCTTCTTCTACTTCTTCTGATTCACCCTCCAGACCTCACCTTCTCCTTCTCCTTCTTCTGCTTCTTCTGATTCACCATCCATACTTCACCTTCTCCTTCTCCTTCGTCTACTTCTTCTGATTCACCCTCCAGACTACAGCTTCACCTTCTCCTTCTTCTACTTCTTCTGATTCACCCTCCAGACTTCACCTTCTCCTTCTCCTTCTTCTGCTTCTTCTGATTCACCCTCCAGACTTCACCTTCTCCTTCTCCTTCTTCTACTTCTTCTGATTCACCCTCCAAACTTCACCTTCTCCTTCTCCTTCTTCTACTTCTTCTGCTTCTCCCTCCAGACTTCACCTTCTCCTTCTCCTTCTTCTGCTTCTTCTGATTCAGCCTCCAGACTTCACCTTCTCCTTCTCCTTCTTCTACTTCTTCTGATTCACCCTCCAGACTTCACCTTCTCCTTCTCCTTCTTCTACTTCTTCTGATTCACCCTCCAGACTTCACCTTCTTCTTCTCCTTCTTCTACTTCTTATGATTCACCCTCCTGACTTCACCTTCTCCTTCTCCTTCTTCTGCTTCTTCTGCTTCACCCTCCAGACTTCACCTTCTCCTTCTCCTTCTTCTGCTTCTTCTGCTTCACCCTCCAGACTTCACCTTCTCCTTCTCCTTCTTCTGCTTCTTCTGCTTCACCCTCCAGACCTCACCTTCTCCTTCTCCTTCTTCTACTTCTTCTGATTCACCCTCCTGACTTCACCTTCTCCTTCTCCTTCTTCTACTTCTTCTGCTTCACCCTCCAGACTTCACCTTCTCCTTCTCCTTCTTCTGCTTCTTCTGATTCACCCTCCAGACTTCATCTTCTCCTTCTCCTTCTCCTTCTTCTACTTCTTCTGATTCACCCTCCAGACTTCACCTTCTCCTTCTCCTTCTTCGGCTTCTTCTGATTCACCCTCCAGACTTCACATTCTCCTTCTCCTTCTTCTACTTCTTCTGATTCACCCTCGAGACTTCATCTTCTCCTTCTCCTTCTTATGCTTCTTCTGATTCACCCTCCAGACTTCACCTTCTCCTTCTCCTTCTTCTGCTTCTTCTGATTCACCCTCCAGACTTCACCTTCTCCTTCTCCTTCTTCTACTTCTTCTGATTCACCCTCTAGACTTCAACTTCTCCTTCTCCTTCTTCTGCTTCTTCTGCTTCACCCTCCAGACTTCACCTTCTCGTTCTCCTTCTTCTGCTTCTTCTGCTGCGCCCTCCAGACTTCACCTTCTCCTTCTCCTTCTTCTGCTTCTTCTGCTTCACCCTCCTGACTTCACCTTCTCCTTCTCCTTCTTCTACTTCTTCTGCTTCACCCCCCTGACTTCACCTTCTCCTTCTCCTTCTTCTGCTTCTTCTGATTCACCCTCCTAACTTCACCTGCTCCTTCTCCTACTTCTGCTTCTTCTGATTCACCCTCCTGACTTCACCTTCTCCTTCTCCTTCTTCTGCTTCTTCTGATTCACCCTCCAGACTTCACCTTCTCCTTCTCCTTCTTCTGCTTCTTCTGATTCACCCTCCAGACTTCACCTTCTCCTTCTCCTTCTTCTACTTCTTCTGATTCACCCTCCAGACTTCACCTTCTCCTTCTCCTTCTTTTACTTCTTCTGATTCAACCTCCAGTCTTCACCTTCTCCTTCTCCTTCTTCTGCTTCTTCTGATTCACCCTCCAGACTTCACCTTCTCCTTCTCCTTCTTCTGATTCTTTTGATTCACCCTCCAGACTTCACCTTCTCCTTCTCCTTCTTCTGCTTCTTCTGATTCACCCTCCTGACTTCACCCTCTCCTTCTCCTTCTTCTACTTCTTCTGATTCACCCTCCTGACTTCACCTTCTCCTTCTCCTTCTTCTACTTCTTCTGCTTCACCCTCCAGACTTCACCTTCTCCTTCTCCATCTTCTACTTCTTCTGATTCACCCTCCAGACTTCACCTTCTCCTTCTCCTTCTTCTGCTTCTTCTGATTCACCCTCCAGACTTCACCTTCTCCTTCTCCTTATTCTGCTTCTTCTGATTCACCCGCCAGACTTCACCTTCTCCTTCTCCTTATTCTGCTTCTTCTGATTCACCCTCCAGACTTCACCTTCTCCTTCTCCTTCTTCTGCTTCTTCTGATTCACCCTCCAGACTTTACCTTCTCCTTCTCCTTCTTCTGCTTCTTCTGATTCACCCTCCAGACTTCACCTTCTCCTTCTCCTTCATCTACTTCTTCTGATTCACCCTCCAGACTTATTCTTCTCCTTCTCCTTCTTCTGCTTCTTCTGATTCACCCTCCAGACTTCACCTTCTCCTCCTCCTTCTTCTGCTTTTTCTGATTCACCCTCCAGACTTCACCTTCTCCTTCTCCTTCTTCTACTTCTTCTGATTCACCCACCAGACTTCACCTTCTCCTTCTCCTTCTTCTGCTTCTTCTGATTCACCCTCCAGACTTCACCTTCTCCTTCTCCTTCTTCTGCTTCTTCTGATTCACCCTCCAGACTTCATCTTCCCCTTCTCCTTCTTCTGCTTCTTTTGATTCACCCTTCAGACTTTACCTTCTCCTTCTTCTGCTTCTTCTGATTCACCCTCCAGACCTCACCTTCTCCTTCTCCTTCTTCAACTTCTTCTGATTCACCCTCCAGACTTCATCTTCCCCTTCTCCTTCTTTTGCTTCTTCTGATTCACCCTCCAGACTTCACCTTCTCCTTCTCCTTCTTCTGCTTCTTCTGATTCACCCTCCAGACTTCGCCTTCTCCTTCTCCTTCTTCTACTTCTTCTGATTCACCCTCCAGACTTCACCTTCTCCTTCTCCTTCTTCTACTTCTTCTGATTCACCCTCCAGTCTTCACCTTCTCCTTCTCCTTCTTCTGCGTTTTCTGATTCACCGTCCAGACTTCACCTTCTCCTTCTCCTTCTTCTGCTTCGCCTGATTCACCCTCCTGACTTCACCTTCTCCTTCTCCTTCTTCTGCTTCTTCTGATTCACCCTCCAGACTTCACCTTCTCCTTCTCCTTCTTCTACTTCTTCTGATTCACCCTCCAGACTTCACCTTCTCCTTCTACTTTTTCTGCTTCTTCTGATTCACCCTCCAGACTTCACCTTCTCTTTTTCCTTCTTCTGCTTCTTCTGATTCACCCTCCAGATTTCACCTTCTCCTTCTCCTTCTTCTGCTTCTTCTGATTCACCCTCCAGACTTTACCTTCTCCTTCTCCTTCTTCTGCTTCTTCTGATTCACCCTCCAGACTTCACCTTCTCCTTCTCCTTCATCTACTTCTTCTGATTCACCCTCCAGACTTCATCTTCTCCTTCTCCTTCTTCTGCTTCTTCTGATTCAACCTCCAGACTTCACCTTCTCCTTCTCCTTCTTTGGCTTCTTCTGATTCACCCTCCAGACTTCACATTCTCCTTCTCCTTCTTCTACTTCTTCTGATTCACCCTCGAGACTTCATCTTCTCCTTCTCCTTCTTCTGCTTCTTCTGATTCACCCTCCAGACTTCACCTTCTCCTTCTCCTTCTTCTGCTTCTTCTGATTCACCCTCCAGACTTCACCTTCTCCTTCTCCTTCTTCTACTTCTTCTGATTCACCCTCTAGACTTCAACTTCTCCTTCTCCTTCTTCTGCTTCTGCTTCACCCTCCAGACTTCACCTTCTCGTTCTCCTTCTTCTGCTTCTTCTGCTGCGCCCTCCAGACTTCACCTTCTCCTTCTCCTTCTTCTGCTTCTTCTGCTTCACCCTCCTGACTTCACCTTCTCCTTCTCCTTCTTCTACTTCTTCTGCTTCACCCCCCTGACTTCATCTTCTCCTTCTCCTTCTTCTGCTTCTTCTGATTCACCCTCCTAACTCCACCTTCTCCTTCTCCTTCTTCTGCTTCTTCTGATTCACCCTCCTGACTTCACCTTCTCCTTCTCCTTCTTCTGCTTCTTCTGATTCACCCTCCAGACTTCACCTTCTCTTTCTCCTTCTTCTGCTTCTTCTGATTCACCCTCCAGACCTCACCTTCTCCTTCTCCTTCTTCTACTTCTTCTGATTCACCCTCCGGACTTCATCTTCTCCTTCTCCTTCTTCTGCTTCTTCTGATTCACCCTCCAGACTTCACCTTCTCCTTCTCCTTCTTCTGCTTCTTCTGATTCACCCTCCAGACTTCACCTTCTCCTTCTCCTTCTTCTGCTTCTTCTGATTCACCCTCCAGACTTCACCTTCTCCTTCTCCTTCTTTTACTTCTTCTGATTCAACCTCCAGTCTTCACCTTCTCCTTCTCCTTCTTCTGCTTCTTCTGATTCACCCTCCAGACTTCACCTTCTCCTTCTCCTTCTTCTGATTCTTTTGATTCACCCTCCAGACTTCACCTTCTCCTTCTCCTTCTTCTGCTTCTTCTCATTCACCCTCCTGACTTCACCCTCTCCTTCTCCTTCTTCTACTTCTTCTGATTCACCCTCCTGACTTCACCTTCTCCTTCTCCTTCTTCTACTTCTTCTGCTTCACCCTCCAGACTTCACCTTCTCCTTCTCCATCTTCTACTTCTTCTGATTCCCCCTCCAGACTTCAACTTCTCCTTCTCCTTCTTCTGCTTCTTCTGATTCTCCCTCCAGACTTCACCTTCTCCTTCTCCTTATTCTGCTTCTTCTGATTCACCCGCCAGACTTCACCTTCTCCTTCTCCTTATTCTGCTTCTTCTGATTCACCCTCCAGACTTCACCTTCTCCTTCTCCTTCTTCTGCTTCTTCTGATTCACCCTCCAGACTTTACCTTCTCCTTCTCCTTCTTCTGCTTTTTCTGATTCACCCTCCAGACTTCACCTTCTCCTTCTCCTTCATCTACTTTTTCTGATTCACCCTCCTGACTTCACCTTCTCCTTCTCCTTCTTCTACTTCTTCTGATTCACCCTCCAGACTTCACCTTCTCCTTCTCCTTCTTCTACTTCTTCTGATTCACCCACCAGACTTCACCTTCTCCTTCTCCTTCTTCTGCTTCTTCTGATTCACCCTCCAGACTTCACCTTCTCCTTCTCCTTCTTCTGCTTCTTCTGATTCACCCTCCAGACTTAACCTTCTCCTTCTCCTTCTTCTGCTTCTTTTGATTCACCCTTCAGACTTCACCTTCTCCTTCTCCTTCTTCTGCTTCTTCTGATTCACCCTCCAGACCTCACCTTCTCCTTCTCCTTCTTCAACTTCTTCTGATTCACCCTCCAGACTTCATCTTCTCCTTCTCCTTCTTTTGCTTCTTCTGATTCACCCTCCAGACTATGCCTTCTCCTTCTCCTTCTTCTGCTCCTTCTGATTCACCCTCCAGACTTCGCCTTCTCCTTCTCCTTCTTCTACTTCTTCTGATTCACCCTCCAGACTTTACCTTCTCCTTCTCCTTCTTCTACTTCTTCTGATTCACCCTCCAGACTTCACCTTCTCCTTCTCCTTATTCTGCTTCTTCTGATTCACCCTCCAGACTTCACCTTCTCCTTCTCCTTCTTCTGCTTCTTCTGATTCACCCTCCAGATTTACCTTCTCCTTCTCCTTCTTCTGCTTTTTCTGATTCACCCTCCAGACTTCACCTTCTCCTTCTCCTTCATCTACTTTTTCTGATTCACCCTCCTGACTTCACCTTCTCCTTCTCCTTCTTCTACTTCTTCTGATTCACCCTCCAGACTTCACCTTCTCCTTCTCCTTCTTCTACTTCTTCTGATTCACCCACCAGACTTCACCTTCTCCTTCTCCTTCTTCTGCTTCTTCTGATTCACCCTCCAGACTTCTCCTTCTCCTTCTCCTTCTTCTGCTTCTTCTGATTCACCCTCCAGACTTAACCTTCTCCTTCTCCTTCTTCTGCTTCTTTTGATTCACCCTTCAGACTTCACCTTCTCCTTCTCCTTCTTCTGCTTCTTCTGATTCACCCTCCAGACCTCACCTTCTCCTTCTCCTTCTTCAACTTCTTCTGATTCACCCTCCAGACTTCATCTTCTCCTTCTCCTTCTTTTGCTTCTTCTGATTCACCCTCCAGACTATGCCTTCTCCTTCTCCTTCTTCTGCTCCTTCTGATTCACCCTCCAGACCTCACCTTCTCCTTCTCCTTCTTCTACTTCTTCTGATTCACCCTCCTGACTTCACCTTCTCCTTCTCCTTCTTCTACTTCTTCTGCTTCACCCTCCAGACTTCACCTTCTCCTTCTCCTTCTTCTGCTTCTTCTGATTCACCCTCCAGACTTCACCTTCTCCTTCTCCTTCTTCTGCTTCTTCTGATTCACCCGCCAGACTTCACCTTCTCCTTCTCCTTATTCTGCTTCTCCTGATTCACCCTCCAGACTTCACCTTCTCCTTCTCCTTCTTCTGCTTCTTCTGAATCACCCTCCTGACTTCACCTTCTCCTTCTCCTTCTTCTGCTTCTTCTGATTCACCCTCCAGACTTCACCTTCTCCTTCTCCTTCTTCTGCTTCTTCTGATTCACCCTCCAGACTTCACCTTCTCCTTCTCCTTCTTCTGCTTCTTCTGATTCACCCTCCAGACTTAACCTTCTCCTTCTCCTTCTTCTGCTTCTTTTGATTCACCCTTCAGACTTCACCTTCTCCTTCTCCTTCTTCTGCTTCTTCTGATTCACCCTCCAGACCTCACCTTCTCCTTCTCCTTCTTCAACTTCTTCTGATTCACCCTCCAGACTTCATCTTCTCCTTCTCCTTCTTTTGCTTCTTCTGATTCACCCTCCAGACTTCACCTTCTCCTTCTCCTTCTTCTGCTTCTTCTGATTCACCCTCCAGACCTCACCTTCTCCTTCTCCTTCTTCTACTTCTTCTGATTCACCCTCCTGACTTCACCTTCTCCTTCTCCTTCTTCTACTTCTTCTGCTTCACCCTCCAGACTTCACCTTCTCCTTCTCCTTCTTCTGCTTCTTCTGATTCACCCTCCAGACTTCACCTTCTCCTTCTCCTTCTTCTGCTTCTTCTGATTCACCCGCCAGACTTCACCTTCTCCTTCTCCTTATTCTGCTTCTCCTGATTCACCCTCCAGACTTCACCTTCTCCTTCTCCTTCTTCTGCTTCTTCTGAATCACCCTCCTGACTTCACCTTCTCCTTCTCCTTCTTCTGCTTCTTCTGATTCACCCTCCAGACTTCACCTTCTCCTTCTCCTTCTTCTACTTCTTCTGATTCACCCTCCAGACTTCACCTTCTCCTGCTACTTCTTCTGCTTCTTCTGATTCACCCTCCAGACTTCACCTTCTCCTTTTCCTTCTTCTGCTTCTTCTGATTCATCCTCCAGATTTCACCTTCTCCTTCTCCTTCTTCTGCTTCTTCTGATTCACCCTCCAGACTTCACCTTCTCCTTCTCATTCTTCTGCTTCTTCTGATTCACCCTCCAGACTTCACCTTCTCCTTCACCTTCTTCTACTTCTTCTGATTCACCCTCCAGACTTCACCTTCTCCTTCTCCTTCTTCTGCTTCTTCTGATTCACCATCCATACTTCACCTTCTCCTTCTCCTTCGTCTACTTCTTCTGATTCACCCTCCAGACTACAGCTTCACCTTCTCCTTCTTCTACTTCTTCTGATTCACCCTCCAGACTTCACCTTCTCCTTCTCCTTCTTCTGCTTCTTCTGATTCACCCTCCAGACTTCACCTTCTCCTTCTCCTTCTTCTACTTCTTCTGATTCACCCTCCAAACTTCACCTTCTCCTTCTCCTTCTTCTACTTCTTCTGCTTCTCCCTCCAGACTTCACCTTCTCCTTCTCCTTCTTCTGCTTCTTCTGATTCAGCCTCCAGACTTCACCTTCTCCTTCTCCTTCTTCTACTTCTTCTGATTCACCCTCCAGACTTCACCTTCTCCTTCTCCTTCTTCTACTTCTTCTGATTCACCCTCCAGACTTCACCTTCTTCTTCTCCTTCTTCTACTTCTTATGATTCACCCTCCTGACTTCACCTTCTCCTTCTCCTTCTTCTGCTTCTTCTGCTTCACCCTCCAGACTTCACCTTCTCCTTCTCCTTCTTCTGCTTCTTCTGCTTCACCCTCCAGACTTCACCTTCTCCTTCTCCTTCTTCTGCTTCTTCTGCTTCACCCTCCAGACCTCACCTTCTCCTTCTCCTTCTTCTACTTCTTCTGATTCACCCTCCTGACTTCACCTTCTCCTTCTCCTTCTTCTACTTCTTCTGCTTCACCCTCCAGACTTCACCTTCTCCTTCTCCTTCTTCTGCTTCTTCTGATTCACCCTCCAGACTTCATCTTCTCCTTCTCCTTCTCCTTCTTCTACTTCTTCTGATTCACCCTCCAGACTTCACCTTCTCCTTCTCCTTCTTCGGCTTCTTCTGATTCACCCTCCAGACTTCACATTCTCCTTCTCCTTCTTCTACTTCTTCTGATTCACCCTCGAGACTTCATCTTCTCCTTCTCCTTCTTATGCTTCTTCTGATTCACCCTCCAGACTTCACCTTCTCCTTCTCCTTCTTCTGCTTCTTCTGATTCACCCTCCAGACTTCACCTTCTCCTTCTCCTTCTTCTACTTCTTCTGATTCACCCTCTAGACTTCAACTTCTCCTTCTCCTTCTTCTGCTTCTTCTGCTTCACCCTCCAGACTTCACCTTCTCGTTCTCCTTCTTCTGCTTCTTCTGCTGCGCCCTCCAGACTTCACCTTCTCCTTCTCCTTCTTCTGCTTCTTCTGCTTCACCCTCCTGACTTCACCTTCTCCTTCTCCTTCTTCTACTTCTTCTGCTTCACCCCCCTGACTTCACCTTCTCCTTCTCCTTCTTCTGCTTCTTCTGATTCACCCTCCTAACTTCACCTGCTCCTTCTCCTACTTCTGCTTCTTCTGATTCACCCTCCTGACTTCACCTTCTCCTTCTCCTTCTTCTGCTTCTTCTGATTCACCCTCCAGACTTCACCTTCTCCTTCTCCTTCTTCTGCTTCTTCTGATTCACCCTCCAGACTTCACCTTCTCCTTCTCCTTCTTCTACTTCTTCTGATTCACCCTCCAGACTTCACCTTCTCCTTCTCCTTCTTTTACTTCTTCTGATTCAACCTCCAGTCTTCACCTTCTCCTTCTCCTTCTTCTGCTTCTTCTGATTCACCCTCCAGACTTCACCTTCTCCTTCTCCTTCTTCTGATTCTTTTGATTCACCCTCCAGACTTCACCTTCTCCTTCTCCTTCTTCTGCTTCTTCTGATTCACCCTCCTGACTTCACCCTCTCCTTCTCCTTCTTCTACTTCTTCTGATTCACCCTCCTGACTTCACCTTCTCCTTCTCCTTCTTCTACTTCTTCTGCTTCACCCTCCAGACTTCACCTTCTCCTTCTCCATCTTCTACTTCTTCTGATTCACCCTCCAGACTTCACCTTCTCCTTCTCCTTCTTCTGCTTCTTCTGATTCACCCTCCAGACTTCACCTTCTCCTTCTCCTTATTCTGCTTCTTCTGATTCACCCGCCAGACTTCACCTTCTCCTTCTCCTTCTTCTGCTTCTTCTGATTCACCCTCCAGACTTAACCTTCTCCTTCTCCTTCTTCTGCTTCTTTTGATTCACCCTTCAGACTTCACCTTCTCCTTCTCCTTCTTCTGCTTCTTCTGATTCACCCTCCAGACCTCACCTTCTCCTTCTCCTTCTTCAACTTCTTCTGATTCACCCTCCAGACTTCATCTTCTCCTTCTCCTTCTTTTGCTTCTTCTGATTCACCCTCCAGACTATGCCTTCTCCTTCTCCTTCTTCTGCTTCTTCTGATTCACCCGCCAGACTTCACCTTCTCCTTCTCCTTATTCTGCTTCTCCTGATTCACCCTCCAGACTTCACCTTCTCCTTCTCCTTCTTCTGCTTCTTCTGAATCACCCTCCTGACTTCACCTTCTCCTTCTCCTTCTTCTGCTTCTTCTGATTCACCCTCCAGACTTCACCTTCTCCTTCTCCTTCTTCTGCTTCTTCTGATTCACCCTCCAGACTTCACCTTCTCCTTCTCCTTCTTCTGCTTCTTCTGATTCACCCTCCAGACTTAACCTTCTCCTTCTCCTTCTTCTGCTTCTTTTGATTCACCCTTCAGACTTCACCTTCTCCTTCTCCTTCTTCTGCTTCTTCTGATTCACCCTCCAGACCTCACCTTCTCCTTCTCCTTCTTCAACTTCTTCTGATTCACCCTCCAGACTTCATCTTCTCCTTCTCCTTCTTTTGCTTCTTCTGATTCACCCTCCAGACTTCACCTTCTCCTTCTCCTTCTTCTGCTTCTTCTGATTCACCCTCCAGACCTCACCTTCTCCTTCTCCTTCTTCTACTTCTTCTGATTCACCCTCCTGACTTCACCTTCTCCTTCTCCTTCTTCTACTTCTTCTGCTTCACCCTCCAGACTTCACCTTCTCCTTCTCCTTCTTCTGCTTCTTCTGATTCACCCTCCAGACTTCACCTTCTCCTTCTCCTTCTTCTGCTTCTTCTGATTCACCCGCCAGACTTCACCTTCTCCTTCTCCTTATTCTGCTTCTCCTGATTCACCCTCCAGACTTCACCTTCTCCTTCTCCTTCTTCTGCTTCTTCTGAATCACCCTCCTGACTTCACCTTCTCCTTCTCCTTCTTCTGCTTCTTCTGATTCACCCTCCAGACTTCACCTTCTCCTTCTCCTTCTTCTACTTCTTCTGATTCACCCTCCAGACTTCACCTTCTCCTGCTACTTCTTCTGCTTCTTCTGATTCACCCTCCAGACTTCACCTTCTCCTTTTCCTTCTTCTGCTTCTTCTGATTCATCCTCCAGATTTCACCTTCTCCTTCTCCTTCTTCTGCTTCTTCTGATTCACCCTCCAGACTTCACCTTCTCCTTCTCATTCTTCTGCTTCTTCTGATTCACCCTCCAGACTTCACCTTCTCCTTCACCTTCTTCTACTTCTTCTGATTCACCATCCATACTTCACCTTCTCCTTCTCCTTCGTCTACTTCTTCTGATTCACCCTCCAGACTACAGCTTCACCTTCTCCTTCTTCTACTTCTTCTGATTCACCCTCCAGACTTCACCTTCTCCTTCTCCTTCTTCTGCTTCTTCTGATTCACCCTCCAGACTTCACCTTCTCCTTCTCCTTCTTCTACTTCTTCTGATTCACCCTCCAAACTTCACCTTCTCCTTCTCCTTCTTCTACTTCTTCTGCTTCTCCCTCCAGACTTCACCTTCTCCTTCTCCTTCTTCTGCTTCTTCTGATTCAGCCTCCAGACTTCACCTTCTCCTTCTCCTTCTTCTACTTCTTCTGATTCACCCTCCAGACTTCACCTTCTCCTTCTCCTTCTTCTACTTCTTCTGATTCACCCTCCAGACTTCACCTTCTTCTTCTCCTTCTTCTACTTCTTATGATTCACCCTCCTGACTTCACCTTCTCCTTCTCCTTCTTCTGCTTCTTCTGCTTCACCCTCCAGACTTCACCTTCTCCTTCTCCTTCTTCTGCTTCTTCTGCTTCACCCTCCAGACTTCACCTTCTCCTTCTCCTTCTTCTGCTTCTTCTGCTTCACCCTCCAGACCTCACCTTCTCCTTCTCCTTCTTCTACTTCTTCTGATTCACCCTCCTGACTTCACCTTCTCCTTCTCCTTCTTCTACTTCTTCTGCTTCACCCTCCAGACTTCACCTTCTCCTTCTCCTTCTTCTGCTTCTTCTGATTCACCCTCCAGACTTCATCTTCTCCTTCTCCTTCTCCTTCTTCTACTTCTTCTGATTCACCCTCCAGACTTCACCTTCTCCTTCTCCTTCTTCGGCTTCTTCTGATTCACCCTCCAGACTTCACATTCTCCTTCTCCTTCTTCTACTTCTTCTGATTCACCCTCGAGACTTCATCTTCTCCTTCTCCTTCTTATGCTTCTTCTGATTCACCCTCCAGACTTCACCTTCTCCTTCTCCTTCTTCTGCTTCTTCTGATTCACCCTCCAGACTTCACCTTCTCCTTCTCCTTCTTCTACTTCTTCTGATTCACCCTCTAGACTTCAACTTCTCCTTCTCCTTCTTCTGCTTCTTCTGCTTCACCCTCCAGACTTCACCTTCTCGTTCTCCTTCTTCTGCTTCTTCTGCTGCGCCCTCCAGACTTCACCTTCTCCTTCTCCTTCTTCTGCTTCTTCTGCTTCACCCTCCTGACTTCACCTTCTCCTTCTCCTTCTTCTACTTCTTCTGCTTCACCCCCCTGACTTCACCTTCTCCTTCTCCTTCTTCTGCTTCTTCTGATTCACCCTCCTAACTTCACCTGCTCCTTCTCCTACTTCTGCTTCTTCTGATTCACCCTCCTGACTTCACCTTCTCCTTCTCCTTCTTCTGCTTCTTCTGATTCACCCTCCAGACTTCACCTTCTCCTTCTCCTTCTTCTGCTTCTTCTGATTCACCCTCCAGACTTCACCTTCTCCTTCTCCTTCTTCTACTTCTTCTGATTCACCCTCCAGACTTCACCTTCTCCTTCTCCTTCTTTTACTTCTTCTGATTCAACCTCCAGTCTTCACCTTCTCCTTCTCCTTCTTCTGCTTCTTCTGATTCACCCTCCAGACTTCACCTTCTCCTTCTCCTTCTTCTGATTCTTTTGATTCACCCTCCAGACTTCACCTTCTCCTTCTCCTTCTTCTGCTTCTTCTGATTCACCCTCCTGACTTCACCCTCTCCTTCTCCTTCTTCTACTTCTTCTGATTCACCCTCCTGACTTCACCTTCTCCTTCTCCTTCTTCTACTTCTTCTGCTTCACCCTCCAGACTTCACCTTCTCCTTCTCCATCTTCTACTTCTTCTGATTCACCCTCCAGACTTCACCTTCTCCTTCTCCTTCTTCTGCTTCTTCTGATTCACCCTCCAGACTTCACCTTCTCCTTCTCCTTATTCTGCTTCTTCTGATTCACCCGCCAGACTTCACCTTCTCCTTCTCCTTATTCTGCTTCTTCTGATTCACCCTCCAGACTTCACCTTCTCCTTCTCCTTCTTCTGCTTCTTCTGATTCACCCTCCAGACTTTACCTTCTCCTTCTCCTTCTTCTGCTTCTTCTGATTCACCCTCCAGACTTCACCTTCTCCTTCTCCTTCATCTACTTCTTCTGATTCACCCTCCAGACTTATTCTTCTCCTTCTCCTTCTTCTGCTTCTTCTGATTCACCCTCCAGACTTCACCTTCTCCTCCTCCTTCTTCTGCTTTTTCTGATTCACCCTCCAGACTTCACCTTCTCCTTCTCCTTCTTCTACTTCTTCTGATTCACCCACCAGACTTCACCTTCTCCTTCTCCTTCTTCTGCTTCTTCTGATTCACCCTCCAGACTTCACCTTCTCCTTCTCCTTCTTCTGCTTCTTCTGATTCACCCTCCAGACTTCATCTTCCCCTTCTCCTTCTTCTGCTTCTTTTGATTCACCCTTCAGACTTTACCTTCTCCTTCTTCTGCTTCTTCTGATTCACCCTCCAGACCTCACCTTCTCCTTCTCCTTCTTCAACTTCTTCTGATTCACCCTCCAGACTTCATCTTCCCCTTCTCCTTCTTTTGCTTCTTCTGATTCACCCTCCAGACTTCACCTTCTCCTTCTCCTTCTTCTGCTTCTTCTGATTCACCCTCCAGACTTCGCCTTCTCCTTCTCCTTCTTCTACTTCTTCTGATTCACCCTCCAGACTTCACCTTCTCCTTCTCCTTCTTCTACTTCTTCTGATTCACCCTCCAGTCTTCACCTTCTCCTTCTCCTTCTTCTGCGTTTTCTGATTCACCGTCCAGACTTCACCTTCTCCTTCTCCTTCTTCTGCTTCTCCTGATTCACCCTCCTGACTTCACCTTCTCCTTCTCCTTCTTCTGCTTCTTCTGATTCACCCTCCAGACTTCACCTTCTCCTTCTCCTTCTTCTACTTCTTCTGATTCACCCTCCAGACTTCACCTTCTCCTTCTACTTTTTCTGCTTCTTCTGATTCACCCTCCAGACTTCACCTTCTCTTTTTCCTTCTTCTGCTTCTTCTGATTCACCCTCCAGATTTCACCTTCTCCTTCTCCTTCTTCTGCTTCTTCTGATTCACCCTCCAGACTTTACCTTCTCCTTCTCCTTCTTCTGCTTCTTCTGATTCACCCTCCAGACTTCACCTTCTCCTTCTCCTTCATCTACTTCTTCTGATTCACCCTCCAGACTTCATCTTCTCCTTCTCCTTCTTCTGCTTCTTCTGATTCAACCTCCAGACTTCACCTTCTCCTTCTCCTTCTTTGGCTTCTTCTGATTCACCCTCCAGACTTCACATTCTCCTTCTCCTTCTTCTACTTCTTCTGATTCACCCTCGAGACTTCATCTTCTCCTTCTCCTTCTTCTGCTTCTTCTGATTCACCCTCCAGACTTCACCTTCTCCTTCTCCTTCTTCTGCTTCTTCTGATTCACCCTCCAGACTTCACCTTCTCCTTCTCCTTCTTCTACTTCTTCTGATTCACCCTCTAGACTTCAACTTCTCCTTCTCCTTCTTCTGCTTCTGCTTCACCCTCCAGACTTCACCTTCTCGTTCTCCTTCTTCTGCTTCTTCTGCTGCGCCCTCCAGACTTCACCTTCTCCTTCTCCTTCTTCTGCTTCTTCTGCTTCACCCTCCTGACTTCACCTTCTCCTTCTCCTTCTTCTACTTCTTCTGCTTCACCCCCCTGACTTCACCTTCTCCTTCTCCTTCTTCTGCTTCTTCTGATTCACCCTCCTAACTCCACCTTCTCCTTCTCCTTCTTCTGCTTCTTCTGATTCACCCTCCTGACTTCACCTTCTCCTTCTCCTTCTTCTGCTTCTTCTGATTCACCCTCCAGACTTCACCTTCTCTTTCTCCTTCTTCTGCTTCTTCTGATTCACCCTCCAGACCTCACCTTCTCCTTCTCCTTCTTCTACTTCTTCTGATTCACCCTCCGGACTTCATCTTCTCCTTCTCCTTCTTCTGCTTCTTCTGATTCACCCTCCAGACTTCACCTTCTCCTTCTCCTTCTTCTGCTTCTTCTGATTCACCCTCCAGACTTCACCTTCTCCTTCTCCTTCTTCTGCTTCTTCTGATTCACCCTCCAGACTTCACCTTCTCCTTCTCCTTCTTTTACTTCTTCTGATTCAACCTCCAGTCTTCACCTTCTCCTTCTCCTTCTTCTGCTTCTTCTGATTCACCCTCCAGACTTCACCTTCTCCTTCTCCTTCTTCTGATTCTTTTGATTCACCCTCCAGACTTCACCTTCTCCTTCTCCTTCTTCTGCTTCTTCTCATTCACCCTCCTGACTTCACCCTCTCCTTCTCCTTCTTCTACTTCTTCTGATTCACCCTCCTGACTTCACCTTCTCCTTCTCCTTCTTCTACTTCTTCTGCTTCACCCTCCAGACTTCACCTTCTCCTTCTCCATCTTCTACTTCTTCTGATTCCCCCTCCAGACTTCAACTTCTCCTTCTCCTTCTTCTGCTTCTTCTGATTCTCCCTCCAGACTTCACCTTCTCCTTCTCCTTATTCTGCTTCTTCTGATTCACCCGCCAGACTTCACCTTCTCCTTCTCCTTATTCTGCTTCTTCTGATTCACCCTCCAGACTTCACCTTCTCCTTCTCCTTCTTCTGCTTCTTCTGATTCACCCTCCAGACTTTACCTTCTCCTTCTCCTTCTTCTGCTTTTTCTGATTCACCCTCCAGACTTCACCTTCTCCTTCTCCTTCATCTACTTTTTCTGATTCACCCTCCTGACTTCACCTTCTCCTTCTCCTTCTTCTACTTCTTCTGATTCACCCTCCAGACTTCACCTTCTCCTTCTCCTTCTTCTACTTCTTCTGATTCACCCACCAGACTTCACCTTCTCCTTCTCCTTCTTCTGCTTCTTCTGATTCACCCTCCAGACTTCACCTTCTCCTTCTCCTTCTTCTGCTTCTTCTGATTCACCCTCCAGACTTAACCTTCTCCTTCTCCTTCTTCTGCTTCTTTTGATTCACCCTTCAGACTTCACCTTCTCCTTCTCCTTCTTCTGCTTCTTCTGATTCACCCTCCAGACCTCACCTTCTCCTTCTCCTTCTTCAACTTCTTCTGATTCACCCTCCAGACTTCATCTTCTCCTTCTCCTTCTTTTGCTTCTTCTGATTCACCCTCCAGACTATGCCTTCTCCTTCTCCTTCTTCTGCTCCTTCTGATTCACCCTCCAGACTTCGCCTTCTCCTTCTCCTTCTTCTACTTCTTCTGATTCACCCTCCAGACTTTACCTTCTCCTTCTCCTTCTTCTACTTCTTCTGATTCACCCTCCAGACTTCACCTTCTCCTTCTCCTTATTCTGCTTCTTCTGATTCACCCTCCAGACTTCACCTTCTCCTTCTCCTTCTTCTGCTTCTTCTGATTCACCCTCCAGACTTTACCTTCTCCTTCTCCTTCTTCTGCTTTTTCTGATTCACCCTCCAGACTTCACCTTCTCCTTCTCCTTCATCTACTTTTTCTGATTCACCCTCCTGACTTCACCTTCTCCTTCTCCTTCTTCTACTTCTTCTGATTCACCCTCCAGACTTCACCTTCTCCTTCTCCTTCTTCTACTTCTTCTGATTCACCCACCAGACTTCACCTTCTCCTTCTCCTTCTTCTGCTTCTTCTGATTCACCCTCCAGACTTCACCTTCTCCTTCTCCTTCTTCTGCTTCTTCTGATTCACCCTCCAGACTTAACCTTCTCCTTCTCCTTCTTCTGCTTCTTTTGATTCACCCTTCAGACTTCACCTTCTCCTTCTCCTTCTTCTGCTTCTTCTGATTCACCCTCCAGACCTCACCTTCTCCTTCTCCTTCTTCAACTTCTTCTGATTCACCCTCCAGACTTCATCTTCTCCTTCTCCTTCTTTTGCTTCTTCTGATTCACCCTCCAGACTATGCCTTCTCCTTCTCCTTCTTCTGCTCCTTCTGATTCACCCTCCAGACTTCGCCTTCTCCTTCTCCTTCTTCTACTTCTTCTGATTCACCCTCCAGACTTTACCTTCTCCTTCTCCTTCTTCTACTTCTTCTGATTCACCCTCCAGACTTCACCTTCTCCTTCTCCATCTTCTACTTCTTCTGATTCACCGTCCAGACTTCACCTTCTCCTTCTCCTTCTTCTGCTTCTCCTGATTCACCCTCCTGACTTCACCTTCTCCTTCTCCTTCTTCTGCTTCTTCTGATTCACCCTCCAGACTTCACCTTCTCCTTCTCCTTCTTCTACTTCTTCTGATTCACCCTCCAGACTTCACCTTCTCCTTCTACTTCTTCTGCTTCTTCTGATTCACCCTCCAGACTTCACCTTCTCTTTTTCCTTCTTCTGCTTCTTCTGATTCACCCTCCAGATTTCACCTTCTCCTTCTCCTTCTTCTGCTTCTTCTGATTCACCCTCCAGACTTTACCTTCTCCTTCTCCTTCTTCTGCTTCTTCTGATTCACCCTCCATACTTCACCTTCTCCTTCTCCTTCATCTACTTCTTCTGATTCACCCTCCAGACTTCATCTTCTCCTTCTCCTTCTTCTGCCTCTTCTGATTCACCCTCCAGACTTCACCTTCTCCTTCTCCTTCTTCTGCTTTTTCTGATTCACCCTCCAGACTTCACCTTCTCCTTCTCCTTCTTCTACTTCTTCTGATTCACCCACCAGACTTCACCTTCTCCTTCTCCTTCTTCTGCTTCTTTTGATTCACCCTTCAGACTTCACCTTCTTCTTCTCCTTCTTCTGCTTCTTCTGATTCACCCTCCAGACCTCACCTTCTCCTTCTCCTTCTTCAACTTCTTCTGATTCACCCTCCAGACTTCATCTTCTCCTTCTCCTTCTTTTGCTTCTTCTGATTCACCCTCCAGACATCACCTTCTCCTTCTCCTTCTTATGCTTCTTCTGATTCACCCTCCAGACTTCACCTTCTCCTTCTCCTTCTTCTGCTTCTTCTGATTAACCCTCCAGACTCACCTTCTCCTTCTCCTTCTTCTACTTCTTCTGATTCACCCTCCAGACTTCACCTTCTCCTTCTTCTGCTTCTTCTGATTCACCCTCCAGACTTCACCTTCTCCTTCTCCTTCTTCTACTTCTTCTGATTCACCCTCCAGACTTCATCTTCTCCTTCTCCTTCTTCTGCTTCTTCTGATTCACCCTCCACACTTCACCATCTCCTTCTCCTTCTTCTGCTTCTTCTGATTCACCCTCCAGACTTCACCTTCTCCTTCTCCTTCTTCTACTTCTTCTGATTCACCCTCCAGACTTCACCTTCTCCTTCTCCTTCTTCTGCTTCTTCTGACTCACCCTCCAGACTTCACCTTCTCCTGCTACTTCTCCTGCTTCTTCTGATTCACCCTCCAGACTTCACCTTCTCCTTTTCCTTCTTCTGCTTCTTCTGATTCACCCTCCAGATTTCACCTTCTCCTTCTCCTTCTTCTGCTTCTTCTGATTCACCCTCCAGACTTCACCTTCTCCTTCTCCTTCTTCTGCTTCTTCTGATTAACCCTCCAGACTCACCTTCTCCTTCTCCTTCTTCTACTTCTTCTGATTCACCCTCCAGACTTCACATTCTCCTTCTCCTTCTTCTGCTTCTTCTGATTCACCCTCCAGACTTCACCTTCTCCTTCTCCTTCGTCTACTTCTTCTGATTCACCCTCCAGACTTCACCTTCTCCTTCTCCTTCTTCTACTTCTTCTGATTCACCCTCCAGACTTCACCTTCTCCTTCTCCTTCTTCTGCTTCTTCTGATTCACCCTCCAGACTTCACCTTCTCCTTCTCCTTCTTCTACTTCTTCTGATTCACCCTCCAGACTTCACCTTCTCCTTCTCCTTCTTCTACTTCTTCTGATTCACCCTCCAGACTTCACCTTCTCCTTCTCCTTCTTCTACTTCTTCTGCTTCTCCCTCCAGACTTCACCTTCTCCTTCTCCTTCTTCTGCTTCTTCTGATTCACCCTCCAGACTTCACCTTCTCCTTCTCCTTCTTCTACTTCTCCTGATTCACCCTCCAGACTTCACCTTCTCCTTCTCCTTCTTCTACTTCTTCTGATTCACCCTCCAGACTTCACCTTCTCCTTCTCCTTCTTCTACTTCTTATGATTCACCCTCCTGACTTCACCTTCTCCTTCTCCTTCTTCTGCTCCTTCTGCTTCACCCTCCAGACTTCACCTTCTCCTTCTCTTTCTTCTGCTTCTTCTGATTCACCCTCCAGACTTCACCTTCTCCTTCTCCTTCTTCTGATTCTTTTGATTCACCCTCCAGACTTCACCTTCTCCTTCTCCTTCATCTGCTTCTTCTGATTCACCCTCCAGACTTCACCTTCTCCTTCTCCTTCTTCTACTTCTTCTGATTCACCCTCCTGACTTCACCTTCTCCTTCACCTTCTTCTACTTCTTCTGCTTCACCCTCCAGACTTCACCTTCTGCTTCTCCTTCTTCTACTTCTTCTGATTCACCCGCCAGACTTCACCTTCTCCTTCTCCTTATTCTGCTTCTCCTTATTCACCCTCCAGACTTCACCTTCTCCTTCTCCTTCTTCTGCTTCTTCTGAATCACCCTCCTGACTTACCTTCTCCTTCTCCTTCTTCTGCTTCTTCTGATTCACCCTCCAGACTTCACCTTCTCCTTCTCCTTCATCTACTTCTTCTGATTCACCCTCCAGACTTCATCTTCTCCTTCTCCTTCATCTGCTTCTTCTGATTCACCCTCCAGACTTCACCTTCTCCTTCTCCTTCTTCTGCTTTTTCTGATTCACCCTCCTGACTTCACCTTCTCCTTCTCCTTCTTCTACTTCTTCTGATTCACCCTCCAGACTTCACCTTCTCCTTCTCCTTCTTCTACTTCTTCTGATTCACCCACCAGTCTTCACCTTCTCCTTCTCCTTCTTCTGCTTCTTCTGATTCACCCTCCAGACTTCACCTTCTCCTTCTCCTTCTTCTGCTTCTTCTGATTCACCCTCCAGACTTCACCTTCTCCTTCTCCTTCTTCTGCTTCTTTTGATTCACCCTTCAGACTTCGCCTTCTCCTTCTCCTTCTTCTGCTTCTTCTGATTCACCCTCCAGACCTCACCTTCTCCTTCTCCTTCTTCTACTTCTTCTGATTCACCCTCCAGACTTCATCTTCTCCTTCTCCTTCTTTTGCTTCTTCTGATTCACCCTCCAGACTTCACCTTCTCCTTCTCCTTCTTCTGCTTCTTCTGATTCACCCTCCAGACTTCGCCTTCTCCTTCTCCTTCTTCTACTTCTTCTGATTCACCCTCCAGACTTCACCTTCTCCTTCTCCTTCTTCTACTTCTTCTGATTCACCCTCCAGTCTTCATCTTCTCCTTCTCCTTCTTCTGCTTCTTCTGATTCTCCCTCCAGACTTCACCTTCTCCTTCTCCTTCTTCTGCTTCTCCTGATTCACCCTCCTGACTTCACCTTCTCCTTCTCCTTCTTCTGCTTCTTCTGATTCACCCTCCAGACTTCACCTTCTCCTTCTCCTTCTTCTACTTCTTCTGATTCACTCTCCAGACTTCACCTTCTCCTGCTACTTTTTCTGCTTCTTCTGATTCACCCTCCAGACTTCACCTTCTCCTTTTCCTTCTTCTGCTTCTTCTGATTCATCCTCCAGATTTCACCTTCTCCTTCTCCTTCTTCTGCTTCTTCTGATTCACCCTCCAGACTTCACCTTCTCCTTCTCATTCTTCTGCTTCTTCTGATTCACCCTCCAGACTTCACCTTCTCCTTCACCTTCTTCTACTTCTTCTGATTCACCCTCCAGACTTCACCTTCTCCTTCTCCTTCTTCTGCTTCTTCTGATTCACCATCCAGACTTCACCTTCTCCTTCTCCTTCGTCTACTTCTTCTGATTCACCCTCCAGACTACACCATCTCCTTCTCCTTCTTCTACTTCTTCTGATTCACCCTCCAGACTTCACCTTCTCCTTCTCCTTCTTCTGCTTCTTCTGATTCACCCTCCAGACTTCACCTTCTCCTTCTCCTTCTTCTACTTCTTCTGATTCACCCTCCAAACTTCACCTTCTCCTTCTCCTTCTTCTACTTCTTCTGCTTCTCCCTCCAGACTTCACCTTCTCCTTCTCCTTCTTCTGCTTATTCTGATTCAGCCTCCAGACTTCACCTTCTCCTTCTCCTTCTTCTACTTCTTCTGATTCACCCTCCAGACTTCACCTTCTCCTTCTCCTTCTTCTACTTCTTCTGATTCACCCTCCAGACTTCACCTTCTCCTTCTCCTTCTTCTACTTCTTATGATTCACCCTCCTGACTTCACCTTCTCCTTCTCCTTCTTCTGCTTCTTCTGCTTCACCCTCCAGACTTCACCTTCTCCTTCTCCTTCTTCTGCTTCTTCTGCTTCACCCTCCAGACTTCACCTTCTCCTTCTCCTTCTTCTGCTTCTTCTGCTTCACCCTCCAGACCTCACCTTCTCCTTCTCCTTCTTCTACTTCTTCTGATTCACCCTCCTGACTTCACCTTCTCCTTCTCCTTCTTCTACTTCTTCTGCTTCACCCACCAGACTTCACCTTCTCCTTCTCCTTCTTCTGCTTCTCCTGATTCACCCTCCTGACTTCACCTTCTCCTTCTCCTTCTTCTGCTTCTTCTGATTCACCCTCCAGACTTCACCTTCTCCTTCTCCTTCTTCTACTTCTTCTGATTCACCCTCCAGACTTCACCTTCTCCTGCTACTTCTTCTGCTTCTTCTGATTCACCCTCCAGACTTCACCTTCTCCTTTTCCTTCTTCTGCTTCTTCTGATTCATCCTCCAGATTTCACCTTCTCCTTCTCCTTCTTCTGCTTCTTCTGATTCACCCTCCAGACTTCACCTTCTCCTTCTCATTCTTCTGCTTCTTCTGATTCACCCTCCAGACTTCACCTTCTCCTTCACCATCTTCTACTTCTTCTGATTCACCCTCCAGACTTCACCTTCTCCTTCTCCTTCTTCTGCTTCTTCTGATTCACCATCCAGACTTCACCTTCTCCTTCTCCTTCGTCTACTTCTTCTGATTCACCCTCCAGACTACACCTTCTCCTTCTCCTTCTTCTACTTCTTCTGATTCACCCTCCAGACTTCACCTTCTCCTTCTCCTTCTTCTGCTTCTTCTGATTCACCCTCCAGACTTCACCTTCTCCTTCTCCTTCTTCTACTTCTTCTGATTCACACTCCAAACTTCACCTTCTCCTTCTCCTTCTTCTACTTCTTCTGCTTCTCCCTCCAGACTTCACCTTCTCCTTCTCCTTCTTCTGCTTCTTCTGATTCAGCCTCCAGACTTCACCTTCTCCTTCTCCTTCTTCTACTTCTTCTGATTCACCCTCCAGACTTCACCTTCTCCTTCTTCTACTTCTTCTGATTCACCCTCCAGACTTCACCTTCTCCTTCTCCTTCTTCTACTTCTTATGATTCACCCTCCTGACTTCACCTTCTCCTTCTCCTTCTTCTGCTTCTTCTGCTTCACCCTCCAGACTTCACCTTCTCCTTCTCCTTCTTCTGCTTCTTCTGCTTCACCCTCCAGACTTCACCTTCTCCTTCTCCTTCTTCTGCTTCTTCTGCTTCACCCTCCAGACCTCACCTTCTCCTTCTCCTTCTTCTACTTCTTCTGATTCACCCTCCTGACTTCACCTTCTCCTTCTCCTTCTTCTACTTCTTCTGCTTCACCCTCCAGACTTCATCTTCTCCTTCTCCTTCTTCTGCTTCTTCTGATTCACCCTCCAGACTTCACCTTCTCCTTCTCCTTCTTCTGCTTCTTCTGATTCACCCGCCAGACTTCACCTTCTCCTACTCCTTATTCTGCTTCTCCTGATTCACCCTCCAGACTTCACCTTCTCCTTCTCCTTCTTCTGCTTCTTCTGAATCACCCTCCTGACTTCACCTTCTCCTTCTCCTTCTTCTGCTTCTTCTGATTCACCCTCCAGACTTCACCTTCTCCTTCTCCTTCTTCTACTTCTTCTGATTCACCCTCCAGACTTCACCTTCTCCTGCTACTTCTTCTGCTTCTTCTGATTCACCCTCCAGACTTCACCTTCTCCTTTTCCTTCTTCTGCTTCTTCTGATTCATCCTCCAGATTTCACCTTCTCCTTCTCCTTCTTCTGCTTCTTCTGATTCACCCTCCAGACTTCACCTTCTCCTTCTCATTCTTCTGCTTCTTCTGATTCACCCTCCAGACTTCACCTTCTCCTTCACCTTCTTCTACTTCTTCTGATTCACCCTCCAGACTTCACCTTCTCCTTCTCCTTCTTCTGCTTCTTCTGATTCACCATCCAGACTTCACCTTCTCCTTCTCCTTCGTCTACTTCTTCTGATTCACCCTCCAGACTACACCTTCTCCTTCTCCTTCTTCTACTTCTTCTGATTCACCCTCCAGACTTCACCTTCTCCTTCTCCTTCTTTTGCTTCTTCTGATTCACCCTCCAGACTTCACCTTCTCCTTCTCCTTCTTCTACTTCTTCTGATTCACCCTCCAAACTTCACCTTCTCCTTCTCCTTCTTCTACTTCTTCTGCTTCTCCCTCCAGACTTCACCTTCTCCTTCTCCTTCTTCTGCTTCTTCTGATTCAGCCTCCAGACTTCACCTTCTCCTTCTCCTTCTTCTACTTCTTCTGATTCACCCTCCAGACTTCACCTTCTCCTTCTCCTTCTTCTACTTCTTCTGATTCACCCTCCAGACTTCACCTTCTTCTTCTCCTTCTTCTACTTCTTATGATTCACCCTCCTGACTTCACCTTCTCCTTCTCCTTCTTCTGCTTCTTCTGCTTCACCCTCCAGACTTCACCTTCTCCTTCTCCTTCTTCTGCTTCTTCTGATTCACCCTCCAGACTTCACCTTCTCCTTCTCCTTCTTCTGCTTCTTCTGCTTCACCCTCCAGACCTCACCTTCTCCTTCTCCTTCTTCTACTTCTTCTGATTCACCCTCCTGACTTCACCTTCTCCTTCTCCTTCTTCTACTTCTTCTGCTTCACCCTCCAGACTTCACCTTCTCCTTCTCCTTCTTCTGCTTCTTCTGATTCACCCTCCAGACTTCACCTTCTCCTTCTCCTTCTTCTGCTTCTTCTGATTCACCCGCCAGACTTCACCTTCTCCTTCTCCTTATTCTGCTTCTCCTGATTCACCCTCCAGACTTCACCTTCTCCTTCTCCTTCTTCTGCTTCTTCTGAATCACCCTCCTGACTTCACCTTCTCCTTCTCCTTCGTCTGCTTCTTCTGATTCACCCTCCAGACTTCACCTTCTCCTTCTCCTTCTTCTACTTCTTCTGATTCACCCTCCAGACTTCACCTTCTCCTGCTACTTCTTCTGCTTCTTCTGATTCACCCTCCAGACTTCACCTTCTCCTTTTCCTTCTTCTGCTTCTTCTGATTCATCCTCCAGATTTCACCTTCTCCTTCTCCTTCTTCTGCTTCTTCTGATTCACCCTCCAGACTTCACCTTCTCCTTCTCATTCTTCTGCTTCTTCTGATTCACCCTCCAGACTTCATATTCTCCTTCACCTTCTTCTACTTCTTCTGATTCACCCTCCAGACTTCACCTTCTCCTTCTCCTTCTTCTGCTTCTTCTGATTCACCATCCATACTTCACCTTCTCCTTCTCCTTCGTCTACTTCTTCTGATTCACCCTCCAGACTACAGCTTCACCTTCTCCTTCTTCTACTTCTTCTGATTCACCCTCCAGACTTCACCTTCTCCTTCTCCTTCTTCTGCTTCTTCTGATTCACCCTCCAGACTTCACCTTCTCCTTCTCCTTCTTCTACTTCTTCTGATTCACCCTCCAAACTTCACCTTCTCCTTCTCCTTCTTCTACTTCTTCTGCTTCTCCCTCCAGACTTCACCTTCTCCTTCTCCTTCTTCTGCTTCTTCTGATTCAGCCTCCAGACTTCACCTTCTCCTTCTCCTTCTTCTACTTCTTCTGATTCACCCTCCAGACTTCACCTTCTCCTTCTCCTTCTTCTACTTCTTCTGATTCACCCTCCAGACTTCACCTTCTTCTTCTCCTTCTTCTACTTCTTATGATTCACCCTCCTGACTTCACCTTCTCCTTCTCCTTCTTCTGCTTCTTCTGCTTCACCCTCCAGACTTCACCTTCTCCTTCTCCTTCTTCTGCTTCTTCTGCTTCACCCTCCAGACTTCACCTTCTCCTTCTCCTTCTTCTGCTTCTTCTGCTTCACCCTCCAGACCTCACCTTCTCCTTCTCCTTCTTCTACTTCTTCTGATTCACCCTCCTGACTTCACCTTCTCCTTCTCCTTCTTCTACTTCTTCTGCTTCACCCTCCAGACTTCACCTTCTCCTTCTCCTTCTTCTGCTTCTTCTGATTCACCCTCCAGACTTCACCTTCTCCTTCTCCTTCTTCTGCTTCTTCTGATTCACCCGCCAGACTTCACCTTCTCCTTCTCCTTATTCTGCTTCTCCTGATTCACCCTCCAGACTTCACCTTCTCCTTCTCCTTCTTCTGCTTCTTCTGAATCACCCTCCTGACTTACCTTCTCCTTCTCCTTCTTCTGCTTCTTCTGATTCACCCTCCAGACTTCACCTTCTCCTTCTCCTTCTTCTGCTTCTTCTGATTCACCCTCCAGACTTCACCTTCTCCTTCTCCTTCTTCTGCTTCTTTTGATTTACCCTTCAGACTTCACCTTCGCCTTCTCCTTCTTCTGCTTCTTCTGATTCACCCTCCAGACCTCACCTTCTCCTTCACCTTCTTCTACTTCTTCTGCTTCACCCTCCAGACTTCACCTTCTGCTTCTCCTTCTTCTACTTCTTCTGATTCACCCTCCAGACTTCACCTTCTCCTTCTCCTTCTTCTGCTTCATCTGATTCACCCGCCAGACTTCACCTTCTCCTTCTCCTTATTCTGCTTCTCCTGATTCACACTCCAGACTTCACCTTCTCCTTCTCCTTCTTCTGCTTCTTCTGAATCACCCTCCTGACTTACCTTCTCCTTCTCCTTCTTCTGCGTCTTCTGATTCACCCTCCAGACTTCACCTTCTCCTTCTCCTTCATCTACTTCTTCTGATTCACCCTCCAGACTTCATCTTCTCCTTCTCCTTCATCTGCTTCTTCTGATACACCCTCCAGACTTCACCTTCTCCTTCTCCTTCTTCTGCTTTTTCTGATTCACTCTCCTGACTTCACCTTCTCCTTCTCCTTATTCTACTTCTTCTGATTCACCCTCCAGACTTCACCTTCTCCTTCTCCTTCTTCTACTTCTTCTGATTCACCCACCAGACTTCACCTTCTCCTTCTCCTTCTTCTGCTTCTTCTGATTTACCCTCCAGACTTCACCTTCTCCTTCTCCTTCTTCTGCTTCTTCTGATTCACCCTCCAGACTTCACCTTCTCCTTCTCCTTCTTCTGCTTCTTTTGATTCACCCTTCAGACTTCGCCTTCTCCTTCTCCTTCTTCTGCTTCTTCTGATTCACCCTCCAGACCTCACCTTCTCCTTCTCCTTCTTCTACTTCTTCTGATTCACCCTCCAGACTTGATCTTCTCCTTCTCCTTCTTTTGCTTCTTCTGATTCACCCTCCAGACTTCACCTTCTCCTTCTCCTTCTTCTGCTTCTTCTGATTCACCCTCCAGACTTCGCCTTCTCCTTCTCCTTCTTCTACTTCTTCTGATTCACCCTCCAGACTTCACCTTCTCCTTCTCCTTCTTCGACTTCTTCTGATTCACCCTCCAGTCTTCATCTTCTCCTTCTCCTTCTTCTGCTTCTTCTGATTCACCCTCCAGACTTCACCTTCTCCTTCTCCTTCTTCTGCTTCTCCTGATTCACCCTCCTGACTTCACCTTCTCCTTCTCCTTCTTCTGCTTCTTCTGATTCACCCTCCAGACTTCACCTTCTCCTTCTCCTTCTTCTACTTCTTCTGATTCACCCTCCAGACTTCACCTTCTCCTGCTACTTTTTCTGCTTCTTCTGATTCACCCTCCAGACTTCACCTTCTCCTTTTCCTTCTTCTGCTTCTTCTGATTCATCCTCCAGATTTCACCTTCTCCTTCTCCTTCTTCTGCTTCTTCTGATTCACCCTCCAGACTTCACCTTCTCCTTCTCATTCTTCTGCTTCTTCTGATTCACCTTCCAGACTTCACCTTCTCCTTCACCTTCTTCTACTTCTTCTGATTCACCCTCCAGACTTCACCTTCTCCTTTTCCTTCTTCTGCTTCTTCTGATTCACCATCCAGACTTCACCTTCTCCTTCTCCTTCGTCTACTTCTTCTGATTCACCCTCCAGACTATACCTTCTCCTTCTCCTTCTTCTACTTCTTCTGATTCACCCTCCAGACTTCACCTTCTCCTTCTCCTTCTTCTGCTTCTTCTGATTCACCCTCCAGACTTCACCTTCTCCTTCTCCTTCTTCTACTTCTTCTGATTCACCCTCCAAACTTCACCTTCTCCTTCTCCTTCTT
Organism: Somniosus microcephalus; assembly: GCF_052327205.1. Lineage (NCBI taxonomy): Eukaryota > Metazoa > Chordata > Chondrichthyes > Squaliformes > Somniosidae > Somniosus > Somniosus microcephalus. Next base: position 238,933 of record NW_028225259.1, read on the forward strand.
CTACTTCTTCTGCTTCTCCCTCCAGACTTCACCTTCTCCTTCTCCTTCTTCTGCTTCTTCTGATTCAGCCTCCAGACTTCACCTTCTCCTTCTCCTTCTTCTACTTCTTCTGATTCACCCTCCTGACTTCACCTTCTCCTTCTCCTTCTTCTACTTCTTCTGATTCACCCTCCAGACTTCACCTTCTCCTTCTCCTTCTTCTACTTCTTCTGATTCACCCACCAGACTTCACCTTCTCCTTCTCCTTCTTCTGCTTCTTCTGATTCACCCTCCAGACTTCGCCTTCTCCTTCTCCTTCTTCTGCTTCTTCTGATTCACCCTGCAGACCTCACCTTCTCCTTCTCCTTCTTCTACTTCTTCTGATTCACCCTCCAGACTTCATCTTCTCCTTCTCCTTCTTTTGCTTCTTCTGATTCACCCTCCAGATTTCACCTTCTCCTTCTCCTTCTTCTGCTTCTTCTGATTCACCCTCCAGACTTCACCTTCTCCTTCTCATTCTTCTGCTTCTTCTGATTCACCCTCCAGACTTCACCTTCTCCTTCACCTTCTTCTACTTCTTCTGATTCACCCTCCAGACTTCACCTTCTCCTTCTCCTTCTTCTGCTTCTTCTGATTCACCATCCAGACTTCACCTTCTCCTTCTCCTTCGTCTACTTCTTCTGATTCACCCTCCAGACTACACCTTCTCCTTCTCCTTCTTCTCCTTCTTCTGATTCACCCTCCAGACTTCACCTTCTCCTTCTCCTTCTTTTGCTTCTTCTGATTCACCCTCCAGACTTCACCTTCTCCTTCTCCTTCTTCTACTTCTTCTGATTCACCCTCCAAACTTCACCTTCTCCTTCTCCTTCTTCTACTTCTTCTGCTTCTCCCTCCAGACTTCACCTTCTCCTTCTCCTTCTTCTGCTTCTTCTGATTCAGCCTCCAGACTTCACCTTCTCCTTCTCCTTCTTCTACTTCTTCTGATTCACCCTCCAGACTTCACCTTCTCCTTCTCCTTCTTCTACTTCTTCTGATTCACCCTCCAGACTTCACCTTCTTCTTCTCCTTCTTCTACTTCTTATGATTCACCCTCCTGACTTCACCTTCTCCTTCTCCTTCTTCTGCTTCTTCTGCTTCACCCTCCAGACTTCACCTTCTCCTTCTCCTTCTTCTGCTTCTTCTGCTTCACCCTCCAGACTTCACCTTCTCCTTCTCCTTCTTCTGCTTCTTCTGCTTCACCCTCCAGACCTCACCTTCTCCTTCTCCTTCTTCTACTTCTTCTGATTCACCCTCCTGACTTCACCTTCTCCTTCTCCTTCTTCTACTTCTTCTGCTTCACCCTCCAGACTTCACCTTCTCCTTCTCCTTCTTCTGCTTCTTCTGATTCACCCTCCAGACTTCACCTTCTCCTTCTCCTTCTTCTGCTTCTTCTGAATCACCCTCCAGACTTCACCTTCTCCGTCTCCTTCTTCTGCTTCTTCTGATTCACCCTCCAGACTTCACCTTCTCCTTCTCCTTCTTCTGCTTCTTTTGATTCACCCTTCAGACTTCACCTTCGCCTTCTCCTTCTTCTGCTTCTTCTGATTCACCCTCCAGACCTCACCTTCTCCTTCACCTTCTTCTACTTCTTCTGCTTCACCCTCCAGACTTCACCTTCTGCTTCTCCTTCTTCTACTTCTTCTGATTCACCCTCCAGACTTCACCTTCTCCTTCTCCTTCTTCTGCTTCATCTGATTCACCCGCCAGACTTCACCTTCTCCTTCTCCTTATTCTGCTTCTCCTGATTCACCCTCCAGACTTCACCTTCTCCTTCTCCTTCTTCTGCTTCTTCTGAATCACCCTCCTGACATACCTTCTCCTTCTCCTTCTTCTGCTTCTTCTGATTCACCCTCCAGACTTCACCTTCTCCTTCTCCTTCATCTACTTCTTCTGATTCACTCTCCAGACTTCATCTTCTCCTTCTCCTTCATCTGCTTCTTCTGATTCACCCTCCAGACTTCACCTTCTCCTTCTCCTTCTTCTGCTTTTTCTGATTCACTCTCCTGACTTCACCTTCTCCTTCTCCTTCTTCTACTTCTTCTGATTCACCCTCCAGACTTCACCTTCTCCTTCTCCTTCTTCTACTTCTTCTGATTCACCCACCAGACTTCACCTTCTCCTTCTCCTTCTTCTGCTTCTTCTGATTCACCCTCCAGACTTCACCTTCTCCTTCTCCTTCTTCTGCTTCTTCTGATTCACCCTCCAGACTTCACCTTCTCCTTCTCCTTCTTCTGCTTCTTTTGATTCACCCTTCAGACTTCGCCTTCTCCTTCTCCTTCTTCTGCTTCTTCTGATTCACCCTCCAGACCTCACCTTCTCCTTCTCCTTCTTCTACTTCTTCTGATTCACCCTCCAGACTTCATCTTCTCCTTCTCCTTCTTTTGCTTCTTCTGATTCACCCTCCAGACTTCACCTTCTCCTTCTCCTTCTTCTGCTTCTTCTGATTCACCCTCCAGACTTCGCCTTCTCCTTCTCCTTCTTCTACTTCTTCTGATTCACCCTCCAGACTTCACCTTCTCCTTCTCCTTCTTCTACTTCTTCTGATTCACCCTCCAGACTTCACCTTCTCCTGCTACTTCTTCTGCTTCTTCTGATTCACCCTCCAGACTTCACCTTCTCCTTTTCCTTCTTCTGCTTCTTCTGATTCATCCTCCAGATTTCACCTTCTCCTTCTCCTTCTTCTGCTTCTTCTGATTCACCCTCCAGACTTCACCTTCTCCTTCTCATTCTTCTGCTTCTTCTGATTCACCCTCCAGACTTCACCTTCTCCTTCACCTTCTTCTACTTCTTCTGATTCACCCTCCAGACTTCACCTTCTCCTTCTCCTTCTTCTGCTTCTTCTGATTCACCATCCAGACTTCACCTTCTCCTTCTCCTTCGTCTACTTCTTCTGATTCACCCTCCAGACTACACCTTCTCCTTCTCCTTCTTCTACGTCTTCTGATTCACCCTCCAGACTTCACCTTCTCCTTCTCCTTCTTCTGCTTCTTCTGATTCACCCTCCAGACTTCACCTTCTCCTTCTCCTTCTTCTACTTCTTCTGATTCACCCTCCAAACTTCACCTTCTCCTTCTCCTTCTTCTACTTCTTCTGCTTCTCCCTCCAGACTTCACCTTCTCCTTCTCCTTCTTCTGCTTCTTCTGATTCAGCCTCCAGACTTCACCTACTCCTTCTCCTTCTTCTACTTCTTCTGATTCACCCTCCAGACTTCACCTTCTCCTTCTCCTTCTTCTACTTCTTCTGATTCACCCTCCAGACTTCACCTTCTCCTTCTCCTTCTTCTACTTCTTATGATTCACCCTCCTGACTTCACCTTCTCCTTCTCCTTCTTCTGCTTCTTCTGCTTCACCCTCCAGACTTCACCTTCTCCTTCTCCTTCTTCTGCTTCTTCTGCTTCACCCTCCAGACTTCACCTTCTCCTTCTCCTTCTTCTGCTTCTTCTGCTTCACCCTCCAGACCTCACCTTCTCCTTCTCCTTCTTCTACTTCTTCTGATTCACCCTCCTGACTTCACCTTCTCCTTCTCCTTCTTCTACTTCTTCTGCTTCACCCTCCAGACTTCACCTTCTCCTTCTCCTTCTTCTGCTTCTTCTGATTCACCCTCCAGACTTCACCTTCTCCTTCTCCTTCTTCTGCTTCTTCTGATTCACCCGCCAGACTTCACCTTCTCCTTCTCCTTATTCTGCTTCTCCTGATTCACCCTCCAGACTTCACCTTCTCCTTCTCCTTCTTCTGCTTCTTCTGAATCACCCTCCTGACTTCACCTTCTCCTTCTCCTTCTTCTGCTTCTTCTGATTCACCCTCCAGACTTCACCTTCTCCTTCTCCTTCTTCTACTTCTTCTGATTCACCCTCCAGACTTCACCTTCTCCTGCTACTTCTTCTGCTTCTTCTGATTCACCCTCCAGACTTCACCTTCTCCTTTTCCTTCTTCTGCTTCTTCTGATTCATCCTCCAGATTTCACCTTCTCCTTCTCCTTCTTCTGCTTCTTCTGATTCACCCTCCAGACTTCACCTTCTCCTTCTCATTCTTCTGCTTCTTCTGATTCACCCTCCAGACTTCACCTTCTCCTTCACCTTCTTCTACTTCTTCTGATTCACCCTCCAGACTTCACCTTCTCCTTCTCCTTCTTCTGCTTCTTCTGATTCACCATCCATACTTCACCTTCTCCTTCTCCTTCGTCTACTTCTTCTGATTCACCCTCCAGACTACACCTTCACCTTCTCCTTCTTCTACTTCTTCTGATTCACCCTCCAGACTTCACCTTCTCCTTCTCCTTCTTCTGCTTCTTCTGATTCACCCTCCAGACTTCACCTTCTCCTTCTCCTTCTTCTACTTCTTCTGATTCACCCTCCAAACTTCACCTTCTCCTTCTCCTTCTTCTACTTCTTCTGCTTCTCCCTCCAGACTTCACCTTCTCCTTCTCCTTCTTCTGCTTCTTCTGATTCAGCCTCCAGACTTCACCTTCTCCTTCTCCTTCTTCTACTTCTTCTGATTCACCCTCCAGACTTCACCTTCTCCTTCTCCTTCTTCTACTTCTTCTGATTCACCCTCCAGACTTCACCTTCCTCTTCTCCTTCTTCTACTTCTTATGATTCACCCTCCTGACTTCACCTTCTCCTTCTCCTTCTTCTGCTTCTTCTGCTTCACCCTCCAGACTTCACCTTCTCCTTCTCCTTCTTCTGCTTCTTCTGCTTCACCCTCCAGACTTCACCTTCTCCTTCTCCTTCTTCTGCTTCTTCTGCTTCACCCTCCAGACCTCACCTTCTCCTTCTCCTTCTTCTACTTCTTCTGATTCACCCTCCTGACTTCACCTTCTCCTTCTCCTTCTTCTACTTCTTCTGCTTCACCCTCCAGACTTCACCTTCTCCTTCTCCTTCTTCTGCTTCTTCTGATTCACCCTCCAGACTTCACCTTCTCCTTCTCCTTCTTCTGCTTCTTCTGATTCACCCGCCAGACTTCACCTTCTCCTTCTCCTTATTCTGCTTCTCCTGATTCACCCTCCAGACTTCACCTTCTCCTTCTCCTTCTTCTGCTTCTTCTGAATCACCCTCCTGACTTACCTTCTCCTTCTCCTTCTTCTGCTTCTTCTGATTCACCCTCCAGACTTCACCTTCTCCTTCTCCTTCTTCTGCTTCTTCTGATTCACCCTCCAGACTTCACCTTCTCCTTCTCCTTCTTCTGCTTCTTTTGATTCACCCTTCAGACTTCACATTCGCCTTCTCCTTCTTCTGCTTCTTCTGATTCACCCTCCAGACCTCACCTTCTCCTTCACCTTCTTCTACTTCTTCTGCTTCACCCTCCAGACTTCACCTTCTGCTTCTCCTTCTTCTACTTCTTCTGATTCACCCTCCAGACTTCACCTTCTCCTTCTCCTTCTTCTGCTTCATCTGATTCACCCGCCAGACTTCACCTTCTCCTTCTCCTTATTCTGCTTCTCCTGATTCACCCTCCAGACTTCACCTTCTCCTTCTCCTTCTTCTGCTTCTTCTGAATCACCCTCCTGACTTACCTTCTCCTTCTCCTTCTTCTGCGTCTTCTGATTCACCCTCCAGACTTCACCTTCTCCTTCTCCTTCATCTACTTCTTCTGATTCACCCTCCAGACTTCATCTTCTCCTTCTCCTTCATCTGCTTCTTCTGATACACCCTCCAGACTTCACCTTCTCCTTCTCCTTCTTCTGCTTTTTCTGATTCACTCTCCTGACTTCACCTTCTCCTTCTCCTTATTCTACTTCTTCTGATTCACCCTCCAGACTTCACCTTCTCCTTCTCCTTCTTCTACTTCTTCTGATTCACCCACCAGACTTCACCTTCTCCTTCTCCTTCTTCTGCTTCTTCTGATTCACCCGCCAGACTTCACCTTCTCCTACTCCTTATTCTGCTTCTCCTGATTCACCCTCCAGACTTCACCTTCTCCTTCTCCTTCTTCTGCTTCTTCTGAATCACCCTCCTGACTTACCTTCTCCTTCTCCTTCTTCTGCGTCTTCTGATTCACCCTCCAGACTTCACCTTCTCCTTCTCCTTCATCTACTTCTTCTGATTCACCCTCCAGACTTCATCTTCTCCTTCTCCTTCATCTGCTTCTTCTGATACACCCTCCAGACTTCACCTTCTCCTTCTCCTTCTTCTGCTTTTTCTGATTCACTCTCCTGACTTCACCTTCTCCTTCTCCTTATTCTACTTCTTCTGATTCACCCTCCAGACTTCACCTTCTCCTTCTCCTTCTTCTACTTCTTCTGATTCACCCACCAGACTTCACCTTCTCCTTCTCCTTCTTCTGCTTCTTCTGATTTACCCTCCAGACTTCACCTTCTCCTTCTCCTTCTTCTGCTTCTTCTGATTCACCCTCCAGACTTCACCTTCTCCTTCTCCTTCTTCTGCTTCTTTTGATTCACCCTTCAGACTTCGCCTTCTCCTTCTCCTTCATCTGCTTCTTCTGATTCACCCTCCAGACCTCACCTTCTCCTTCTCCTTCTTCTACTTCTTCTGATTCACCCTCCAGACTTGATCTTCTCCTTCTCCTTCTTTTGCTTCTTCTGATTCACCCTCCAGACTTCACCTTCTCCTTCTCCTTCTTCTGCTTCTTCTGATTCACCCTCCAGACTTCGCCTTCTCCTTCTCCTTCTTCTACTTCTTCTGATTCACCCTCCAGACTTCACCTTCTCCTTCTCCTTCTTCGACTTCTTCTGATTCACCCTCCAGTCTTCATCTTCTCCTTCTCCTTCTTCTGCTTCTTCTGATTCACCCTCCAGACTTCACCTTCTCCTTCTCCTTCTTCTGCTTCTCCTGATTCACCCTCCTGACTTCACCTTCTCCTTCTCCTTCTTCTGCTTCTTCTGATTCACCCTCCAGACTTCACCTTCTCCTTCTCCTTCTTCTACTTCTTCTGATTCACCCTCCAGACTTCACCTTCTCCTGCTACTTTTTCTGCTTCTTCTGATTCACCCTCCAGACTTCACCTTCTCCTTTTCCTTCTTCTGCTTCTTCTGATTCATCCTCCAGATTTCACCTTCTCCTTCTCCTTCTTCTGCTTCTTCTGATTCACCCTCCAGACTTCACCTTCTCCTTCTCATTCTTCTGCTTCTTCTGATTCACCTTCCAGACTTCACCTTCTCCTTCACCTTCTTCTACTTCTTCTGATTCACCCTCCAGACTTCACCTTCTCCTTCTCCTTCTTCTGCTTCTTCTGATTCACCATCCAGACTTCACATTCTCCTTCTCCTTCGTCTACTTCTTCTGATTCACCCTCCAGACTATACCTTCTCCTTCTCCTTCTTCTACTTCTTCTGATTCACCCTCCAGACTTCACCTTCTCCTTCTCCTTCTTCTGCTTCTTCTGATTCACCCTCCAGACTTCACCTTCTCCTTCTCCTTCTTCTACTTCTTCTGATTCACCCTCCAAACTTCACCTTCTCCTTCTCCTTCTTCTACTTCTTCTGCTTCTCCCTCCAGACTTCACCTTCTCCTTCTCCTTCTTCTGCTTCTTCTGATTCAGCCTCCAGACTTCACCTTCTCCTTCTCCTTCTTCTACTTCTTCTGATTCACCCTCCTGACTTCACCTTCTCCTTCTCCTTCTTCTACTTCTTCTGATTCACCCTCCAGACTTCACCTTCTCCTTCTCCTTCTTCTACTTCTTCTGATTCACCCACCAGACTTCACCTTCTCCTTCTCCTTCTCCTTCTTCTGCTTCTTCTGATTCACCCTCCAGACTTTGCCTTCTCCTTCTCCTTCTTCTGCTTCTTCTGATTCACCCTCCAGACCTCACCTTCTCCTTCTCCTTCTTCTACTTCTTCTGATTCACCCTCCAGACTTCATCTTCTCCTTCTCCTTCTTTTGCTTCTTCTGATTCACCCTCCAGACTTCACCTTCTCCTTCTCCTTCTTCTGCTTCTTCTGATTCACCCTCCAGACTTCGCCTTCTCCTTCTCCTTCTTCTACTTCTTCTGATTCAGCCTCCAGACTTCACCTTCTCCTTCTCCTTCTTCTACCTCTTCTGATTCACCCTCCAGTCTTCATCTTCTCCTTCTCCTTCTTCTGCTTCTTCTGATTCACCCTCCAGACTTCACCTTCTCCTTCTCCTTCTTCTGCTTCTCCTGATTCACCCTCCTGACTTCACCTTCTCCTTCTCCTTCTTCTGCTTCTTCTGATTCACCCTCCAGACTTCACCTTCTCCTTCTCCTTCTTCTACTTCTTCTGATTCACCCTCCAGACTTCACCTTCTCCTGCTACTTTTTCTGCTTCTTCTGATTCACCCTCCAGACTTCACCTTCTCCTTTTCCTTCTTCTGCTTCTTCTGATTCACCCTCCAGACTTCACCTTCTCCTTCTCATTCTTCTGCTTCTTCTGATTCACCCTCCAGACTTCACCTTCTTCTACTTCTTCTGATTCACCCTCCAGACTTCACCTTCTCCTTCTCCTTCTTCTGCTTCTTCTGATTCACCATCCAGACTTCACCTTCTCCTTCTCCTTCGTCTACTTCTTCTGATTCACCCTCCAGACTACACCTTCTCCTTCTCCTTCTTCTACTTCTTCTGATTCACCCTCCAGACTTCACCTTCTCCTTCTCCTTCTTCTGCTTCTTCTGATTCACCCTCCAGACTCCACCTTCTCCTTCTCCTTCTTCTACTTCTTCTGATTCACCCTCCAAACTTCACCTTCTCCTTCTCCTTCTTCTACTTCTTCTGCTTCTCCCTCCAGACTTCACCTTCTCCTTCTCCTTCTTCTGCTTCTTCTGATTCAGCCTCCAGACTTCACCTTCTCATTCTCCTTCTTCTACTTCTTCTGATTCACCCTCCAGACTTCACCTTCTCCTTCTCCTTCTTCTACTTCTTCTGATTCACCCTCCAGACTTCACCTTCTCCTTCTCCTTCTTCTACTTCTTATGATTCACCCTCCTGACTTCACCTTCTCCTTCTCCTTCTTCTGCTTCTTCTGCTTCACCCTCCAGACTTCACCTTCTCCTTCTCCTTCTTCTGCTTCTTCTGCTTCACCCTCCAGACTTCACCTTCTCCTTCTCCTTCTTCTGCTTCTTCTGCTTCACCCTCCAGACCTCACCTTCTCCTTCTCCTTCTTCTACTTCTTCTGATTCACCCTCCTGACTTCACCTTCTCCTTCTCCTTCTTCTACTTCTTCTGCTTCACCCTCCAGACTTCACCTTCTCCTTCTCCTTCTTCTGCTTCTTCTGATTCACCCTCCAGACTTCACCTTTTCCTTCTCCTTCTTCTGCTTCTTCTGATTCACCCGCCAGACTTCACCTTCTCCTTCTCCTTATTCTGCTTCTCCTGATTCACCCTCCAGACTTCACCTTCTCCTTCTCCTTCTTCTGCTTCTTCTGAATCACCCTCCTGACTTACCTTCTCCTTCTCCTTCTTCTGCTTCTTCTGATTCACCCTCCAGACTTCACCTTCTCCTTCTCCTTCTTCTGCTTCTTCTGATTCACCCTCCAGACTTCACCTTCTCCTTCTCCTTCTTCTGCTTCTTTTGATTCACCCTTCAGACTTCACCTTCGCCTTCTCCTTCTTCTGCTTCTTCTGATTCACCCTCCAGACCTCACCTTCTCCTTCTCCTTCTTCTACTTCTTCTGATTCACCCTCCAGACTTCATCTTCTCCTTCTCCTTCTTTTGCTTCTTCTGATTCACCCTCCAGACTTCACCTTCTCCTTCTCCTTCTTCTGCTTCTTCTGATTCACCCTCCAGACTTCGCCTTCTCCTTCTCCTTCTTCTACTTCTTCTGATTCACCCTCCAGACTTCACCTTCTCCTTCTCCTTCTTCTACTTCTTCTGATTCACCCTCCAGTCTTCATCTTCTCCTTCTCCTTCTTCTGCTTCTTCTGATTCACCCTCCAGACTTCACCTTCTCCTTCTCCTTCTTCTGCTTCTCCTGATTCACCCTCCTGACTTCACCTTCTCCTTCTCCTTCTTCTGCTTCTTCTGATTCACCCTCCAGACTTCACCTTCTCCTTCTCCTTCTTCTACTTCTTCTGATTCACCCTCCAGACTTCACCTTCTCCTTTTCCTTCTTCTGCTTCTTCTGATTCACCCTCCAGATTTCACCTTCTCCTTCTCCTTCTTCTGCTTCTTCTGATTCACCCTCCAGACTTCACCTTCTCCTTCTCCTTCTGCTTCTTCTGATTCACCCTCCAGACTACACCTTCTCCTTCTCCTTCTTCTGCTTCGTCTGATTCACCCTCCAGACTTCACCTTCTCCTTCTCCTTCTTCTACTTCTTCTGATTCACCCTCCAGACTTCACCTTCTCCTTCTCCTTCTTCTACTTCTTCTGCTTCTCCCTCCAGACTTCACCTTCTCCTTCTCCTTCTTCTGCTTCTTCTGATTCACCCTCCAGACTTCACCTCCTCCTTCTCCTTCTTCTACTTCTTCTGATTCACCCTCCAGACTTCACCTTCTCCTTCTCCTTCTTCTACTTCTTCTGTTTCACCCTCCAGACTTCACCTTCTCCTTCTCCTTCTTCTACTTCTTATGATTCACCCTCCTGACTTCACCTTCTCCTTCTCCTTCTTCTGCTTCTTCTGCTCCACCCTCCAGACTTCACCTTCTTCTTCTCCTTCTTCTGCTTCTTCTGCTTCACCCTCCAGACTTCACCTTCTCCTTCTCCTTCTTCTGCTTCTTCTGCTTCTCCCTCCTGACTTCACCTTCTCCTTCTCCTTCTTCTACTTCTTCTGATTCACCCTCCAGACTTCACCTTCTCCTTCTCCTTCTTCTGCTTCACCCTCCTGACTTCACCTTCTCCTTCTCCTTCTTCTGCTTCTTCTGATTCACCCTCCTGACTTCACCTTCTCCTTCTCCTTCTTCTGCTTCTTCTGATTCACCCTCCAGACTTCACCTTCTCCTTCTCCTTCTTCTGCTTCTTCTGATTCACCCTCCAGACTTCATCTTCTCCTTCTCCTTCTTTTGCTTCTTCTGATTCACCCTCCAGACTTCACCTTCTCCTTCTCCTTCTTCTACTTCTTCTGATTCACCCTCCAGACTTCACCTTCTCCTTCTCCTTCTTCTACTTCTTCTGCTTCTCCCTCCAGACTTCACCTTCTCCTTCTCCTTCTTCTGCTTCTTCTGATTCACCCTCCAGACTTCACCACCTCCTTCTCCTTCTTCTACTTCTTCTGATTCACCCTCCAGACTTCACCTTCTCCTTCTCCTTCTTCTACTTCTTCTGTTTCACCCTCCAGACTTCACCTTCTCCTTCTCCTTCTTCTACTTCTTATGATTCACCCTCCTGACTTCACCTTCTCCTTCTCCTTCTTCTGCTTCTTCTGCTCCACCCTCCAGACTTCACCTTCTTCTTCTCCTTCTTCTGCTTCTTCTGCTTCACCCTCCAGACTTCACCTTCTCCTTCTCCTTCTTCTGCTTCTTCTGCTTCTCCCTCCTGACTTCACCTTCTCCTTCTCCTTCTTCTACTTCTTCTGATTCACCCTCCAGACTTCACCTTCTCCTTCTCCTTCTTCTGCTTCACCCTCCTGACTTCACCTTCTCCTTCTCCTTCTTCTGCTTCTTCTGATTCACCCTCCTGACTTCACCTTCTCCTTCTCCTTCTTCTGCTTCTTCTGATTCACCCTCCAGACTTCACCTTCTCCTTCTCCTTCTTCTGCTTCTTCTGATTCACCCTCCAGACTTCACCTTCTCCTTCTCCTTCTTCTGCTTCTTCTGATTCACCCTCCAGACCTCACCTTCTCCTTCTCCTTCTTCTACTTCTTCTGATTCACCCTCCAGACTTCACCTTCTCCTTCTCCTTCTTCTGCTTCTTCTGATTCACCCTCCAGACCTCACCTTCTCCTTCTCCTTCTTCTACTTCTTCTGATTCACCCTCCAGACTTCATCTTCTCCTTCTCCTTCTTCTGCTTCTTCTGATTCACTCTCCAGACTTCACCTTCTCCTTCTCCTTCTTCTACTTCTTCTGATTCACCCTCCAGACTTCACCTTCTCCTTCTCCTTCTTCTACTTCTTCTGATTCACCCTCCAGTCTTCACCTTCTCCTTCTCCTTCTTCTGCTTCTTCTGATTCACCCTTCAGACTTCACCTTCTTCTTCTCCTTCTTCTGCTTCTTCTGATTCACCCTCCAGACCTCACCTTCTCCTTCTCCTTCATCAACTTCTTCTGATTCACCCTCCAGACTTCATCTTCTCCTTCTCCTTCTTTTGCTTCTTCTGATTCACCCTCCAGACTTCACCTTCTCCTTCTCCTTCTTCTGCTTCTTCTGTTTCACCCTCCAGACTTCGCCTTCTCCTTCTCCTTCTTCTACTTCTTCTGATTCACCCTCCAGACTTCACCTTCTCCTTCTCCTTCTTCTACTTCTTCTGATTCACCCTCCTGACTTACCTTCTCCTTCTCCTTCTTCTGCTTCTTCTGATTCACCCTCCAAACTTCACCTTCTCCTTCTCCTTCTTCTGCTTCTTCTGATTCACCCTCCAGACTTCATCTTCTCCTTCTCCTTCTTCTGCTTCTTTTGATTCACCCTTCAGACTTCACCTTCGCCTTCTCCTTCTTCTGCTTCTTCTGATTCACCCTCCAGACCTCACCTTCTCCTTCTCCTTCTTCTACTTCTTCTGATTCACCCTCCAGACTTCATCTTCTCCTTCTCCTTCTTCTACTTCTTCTGATTCACCCTCCAGACTTCACCTTCTCCTTCTCCTTCTTCTGCTTCTTCTGATTCACCCTCCAGACTTCGCCTTCTCCTTCTCCTTCTTCTACTTCTTCTGATTCACCCTCCAGACTTCACCTTCTCCTTCTCCTTCTTCTACTTCTTCTGATTCACCCTCCAGTCTTCATCTTCTCCTTCTCCTTCTTCTGCTTCTTCTGATTCACCCTCCAGACTTCACCTTCTCCTTCTCCTTCTTCTGCTTCTCCTGATTCACCCTCCTGACTTCACCTTCTCCTTCTCCTTCTTCTGCTTCTTCTGATTCACCCTCCAGACTTCACCTTCTCCTTCTCCTTCTTCTACTTCTTCTGATTCACCCTCCAGACTTCACCTTCTCCTGCTACTTGTTCTGCCTCTTCTGATTCACCCTCCAGACTTCACCTTCTCCTTTTCCTTCTTCTGCTTCTTCTGATTCACCCTCCAGATTTCACCTTCTCCTTCTCCTTCTTCTGCTTCTTCTGATTCACCCTCCAGACTTCACCTTCTCCTTCTCCTTCTGCTTCTTCTGATTCACCCTCCAGACTTCACCTTCTCCTTCACCTTCTTCTACTTCTTCTGATTCACCCTCCAGACTTCACCTTCTCCTTCTCCTTCTTCTGCTTCTTCTGATTCACCCTCCAGACTTCACCTTCTCCTTCTCCTTCTTCTGCTTCTTCTGATTCACCCTCCAGACTTCACCTTCTCCTTCTCCTTCTTCTACTTCTTCTGATTCACCCTCCAGACTTCACCTTCTCCTTCTCCTTCTTCTACTTCTTCTGCTTCTCCCTCCAGACTTCACCTTCTCCTTCTCCTTCTTCTGCTTCTTCTGATTCACCCTCCAGACTTCACCTTCTCCTTCTCCTTCTTCTACTTCTTCTGATTCACCCTCCAGACTTCACCTTCTCCTTCTCCTTCTTCTACTTCTTCTGATTCACCCTCCAGACTTCACCTTCTCCTTCTCCTTCTTCTTCTTCTTATGATTCACCCTCCTGACTTCACCTTATCCTTCTCCTTCTTCTGCTTCTTCTGCTCCACCCTCCAGACTTCACCTTCTTCTTCTCCTTCTTCTGCTTCTTCTGCTTCACCCTCCAGACTTCACCTTCTCCTTCTCCTTCTTCTGCTTCTTCTGCTTCTCCCTCCTGACTTCACCTTCTCCTTCTCCTTCTTCTACTTCTTCTGATTCACCCTCCAGACTTCACCTTCTCCTTCTCCTTCTTCTGCTTCACCCTCCTGACTTCACCTTCTCCTTCTCCTTCTTCTGCTTCTTCTGATTCACCCTCCTGACTTCACCTTCTCCTTCTCCTTCTTCTGCTTCTTCTGATTCACCCTCCAGACTTCACCTTCTCCTTCTCCTTCTTCTGCTTCTTCTGATTCACCCTCCAGACTTCATCTTCTCCTTCTCCTTCTTTTGCTTCTTCTGATTCACCCTCCAGACTTCACCTTCTCCTTCTCCTTCTTCTGCTTCTTCTGATTCACCCTCCAGACTTCGCCTTCTCCTTCTCCTTCTTCTACTTCTTCTGATTCACCCTCCAGACTTCACCTTCTCCTTCTCCTTCTTCCACTTCTTCTGATTCACCCTCCAGTCTTCATCTTCTCCTTCTCCTTCTTCTGCTTCTTCTGATTCACCCTCCAGACTTCACCTTCTTCTTCTCCTTCTTCTGCTTCTCCTGACTCACCCTCCTGACTTCACCTTCTCCTTCTCCTTCTTCTGCTTCTTCTGATTCACCCTCCAGACTTCACCTTCTCCTTCTCCTTCTTCTACTTCTTCTGATTCACCCTCCAGACTTCACCTTCTCCTTTTCCTTCTTCTGCTTCTTCTGATTCACCCTCCAGATTTCACCTTCTCCTTCTCCTTCTTCTGCTTCTTCTGATTCACCCTCCAGACTTCACCTTCTCCTTCTCCTTCTGCTTCTTCTGATTCACCCTCCAGACTACACCTTCTCCTTCTCCTTCTTCTGCTTCTTCTGATTCACCCTCCAGACTTCACCTTCTCCTTCTCCTTCTTCTACTTCTTCTGATTCACCCTCCAGACTTCACCTTCTCCTTCTCCTTCTTCTACTTCTTCTGCTTCTCCCTCCAGACTTCACCTTCTCCTTCTCCTTCTTCTGCTTCTTCTGATTCACCCTCCAGACTTCACCACCTCCTTCTCCTTCTTCTACTTCTTCTGATTCACCCTCCAGACTTCACCTTCTCCTTCTCCTTCTTCTACTTCTTCTGTTTCACCCTCCAGACTTCACCTTCTCCTTCTCCTTCTTCTACTTCTTATGATTCACCCTCCTGACTTCACCTTCTCCTTCTCCTTCTTCTGCTTCTTCTGCTCCACCCTCCAGACTTCACCTTCTTCTTCTCCTTCTTCTGCTTCTTCTGCTTCACCCTCCAGACTTCACCTTCTCCTTCTCCTTCTTCTGCTTCTTCTGCTTCTCCCTCCTGACTTCACCTTCTCCTTCTCCTTCTTCTACTTCTTCTGATTCACCCTCCAGACTTCACCTTCTTCTTCTCCTTCTTCTGCTTCACCCTCCTGACTTCACCTTCTCCTTCTCCTTCTTCTGCTTCTTCTGATTCACCCTCCTGACTTCACCTTCTCCTTCTCCTTCTTCTGCTTCTTCTGATTCACCCTCCAGACTTCACCTTCTCCTTCTCCTTCTTCTGCTTCTTCTGATTCACCCTCCAGACTTCACCTTCTCCTTCTCCTTCTTCTGCTTCTTCTGATTCACCCTCCAGACCTCACCTTCTCCTTCTCCTTCTTCTACTTCTTCTGATTCACCCTCCAGACTTCACCTTCTCCTTCTCCTTCTTCTGCTTCTTCTGATTCACCCTCCAGACCTCACCTTCTCCTTCTCCTTCTTCTACTTCTTCTGATTCACCCTCCAGACTTCATCTTCTCCTTCTCCTTCTTCTGCTTCTTCTGATTCACTCTCCAGACTTCACCTTCTCCTTCTCCTTCTTCTACTTCTTCTGATTCACCCTCCAGACTTCACCTTCTCCTTCTCCTTCTTCTACTTCTTCTGATTCACCCTCCAGTCTTCACCTTCTCCTTCTCCTTCTTCTGCTTCTTCTGATTCACCCTTCAGACTTCACCTTCTTCTTCTCCTTCTTCTGCTTCTTCTGATTCACCCTCCAGACCTCACCTTCTCCTTCTCCTTCATCAACTTCTTCTGATTCACCCTCCAGACTTCATCTTCTCCTTCTCCTTCTTTTGCTTCTTCTGATTCACCCTCCAGACTTCACCTTCTCCTTCTCCTTCTTCTGCTTCTTCTGTTTCACCCTCCAGACTTCGCCTTCTCCTTCTCCTTCTTCTACTTCTTCTGATTCACCCTCCAGACTTCACCTTCTCCTTCTCCTTCTTCTACTTCTTCTGATTCACCCTCCTGACTTACCTTCTCCTTCTCCTTCTTCTGCTTCTTCTGATTCACCCTCCAAACTTCACCTTCTCCTTCTCCTTCTTCTGCTTCTTCTGATTCACCCTCCAGACTTCATCTTCTCCTTCTCCTTCTTCTGCTTCTTTTGATTCACCCTTCAGACTTCACCTTCGCCTTCTCCTTCTTCTGCTTCTTCTGATTCACCCTCCAGACCTCACCTTCTCCTTCTCCTTCTTCTACTTCTTCTGATTCACCCTCCAGACTTCATCTTCTCCTTCTCCTTCTTCTACTTCTTCTGATTCACCCTCCAGACTTCACCTTCTCCTTCTCCTTCTTCTGCTTCTTCTGATTCACCCTCCAGACTTCGCCTTCTCCTTCTCCTTCTTCTACTTCTTCTGATTCACCCTCCAGACTTCACCTTCTCCTTCTCCTTCTTCTACTTCTTCTGATTCACCCTCCAGTCTTCATCTTCTCCTTCTCCTTCTTCTGCTTCTTCTGATTCACCCTCCAGACTTCACCTTCTCCTTCTCCTTCTTCTGCTTCTCCTGATTCACCCTCCTGACTTCACCTTCTCCTTCTCCTTCTTCTGCTTCTTCTGATTCACCCTCCAGACTTCACCTTCTCCTTCTCCTTCTTCTACTTCTTCTGATTCACCCTCCAGACTTCACCTTCTCCTGCTACTTGTTCTGCTTCTTCTGATTCACCCTCCAGACTTCACCTTCTCCTTTTCCTTCTTCTGCTTCTTCTGATTCACCCTCCAGACTTCACCTTCTCCTTCTCCTTCTGCTTCTTCTGATTCACCCTCCAGACTTCACCTTCTCCTTCACCTTCTTCTACTTCTTCTGATTCACCCTCCAGACTTCACCTTCTCCTTCTCCTTCTTCTGCTTCTTCTGATTCACCCTCCAGACTTCACCTTCTCCTTCTCCTTCTTCTGCTTCTTCTGATTCACCCTCCAGACTTCACCTTCTCCTTCTCCTTCTTCTACTTCTTCTGATTCACCCTCCAGACTTCACCTTCTCCTTCTCCTTCTTCTACTTCTTCTGCTTCTCCCTCCAGACTTCACCTTCTCCTTCTCCTTCTTCTGCTTCTTCTGATTCACCCTCCAGACTTCACCTTCTCCTTCTCCTTCTTCTACTTCTTCTGATTCACCCTCCAGACTTCACCTTCTCCTTCTCCTTCTTCTACTTCTTCTGATTCACCCTCCAGACTTCACCTTCTCCTTCTCCTTCTTCTTCTTCTTATGATTCACCCTCCTGACTTCACCTTATCCTTCTCCTTCTTCTGCTTCTTCTGCTCCACCCTCCAGACTTCACCTTCTTCTTCTCCTTCTTCTGCTTCTTCTGCTTCACCCTCCAGACTTCACCTTCTCCTTCTCCTTCTTCTGCTTCTTCTGCTTCTCCCTCCTGACTTCACCTTCTCCTTCTCCTTCTTCTACTTCTTCTGATTCACCCTCCAGACTTCACCTTCTCCTTCTCCTTCTTCTGCTTCACCCTCCTGACTTCACCTTCTCCTTCTCCTTCTTCTGCTTCTTCTGATTCACCCTCCTGACTTCACCTTCTCCTTCTCCTTCTTCTGCTTCTTCTGATTCACCCTCCAGACTTCACCTTCTCCTTCTCCTTCTTCTGCTTCTTCTGATTCACCCTCCAGACTTCACCTTCTCATTCTCCTTCTTCTGCTTCTTCTGATTCACCCTCCAGACCTCACCTTCTCCTTCTCCTTCTTCTACTTCTTCTGATTCACCCTCCAGACTTCACCTTCTCCTTCTCCTTCTTCTGCTTCTTCTGATTCACCCTCCAGACCTCACCTTCTCCTTCTCCTTCTTCTACTTCTTCTGATTCACCCTCCAGACTACATCTTCTCCTTCTCCTTCTTCTGCTTCTTCTGATTCACTCTCCAGACTTCACCTTCTCCTTCTCCTTCTTCTACTTCTTCTGATTCACCCTCCAGATTTCACCTTCTCCTTCTCCTTCTTCTACTTCTTCTGATTCACCCTCCAGTCTTCACCTTCTCCTTCTCCTTCTTCTGCTTCTTCTGATTCACCCTTCAGACTTCACCTTCTTCTTCTCCTTCTTCTGCTTCTTCTGATTCACCCTCCAGACCTCACCTTCTCCTTCTCCTTCATCAACTTCTTCTGATTCACCCTCCAGTCTTCACCTTCTCCTTCTCCTTCTTCTGCATCTTCTGATTCACCCTCCAGACTTCACCTTCTCCTTCTCCTTCTTCTGCTTCTCCTGATTCACCCTCCTGACTTCACCTTCTCCTTCTCCTTATTCTGCTTCTTCTGATTCACCCTCCAGACTTCACCTTCTCCTTCTCCTTCTTCTACTTCTTCTGATTCACCCTCCAGACTTCACCTTCTCCTTCGACTTCTTCTGCTTCTTCTGATTCACCCTCCAGACTTCACCTTCTCTTTTTCCTTCTTCTGCTTCTTCTGATTCACCCTCCAGATTTCACCTTCTCCTTCCCCTTCTTCTGCTTCTTCTGATTCACCCTCCAGACTTCACCTTCTCCTTCTCCTTCTTCTACTTCTTCTGATTCACCCTCCAGACTTCATCTTCTCCTTCTCCTTCTGATTCACCCTCCACACTTCACCTTCTCCTTCTCCTTCTTCTGCTTCTTCTGATTCACCCTCCAGACTACACCTTCTCCTTCTCCTTCTTCTACTTCTTCTGATTCACCCTCCAGACTTCACCTTCTCCTTCTCCTTCTTCTGCTTCTTCTGACTCACCCTCCAGACTTCACCTTCTCCTGCTACTTCTCCTGCTTCTTCTGATTCACCCTCCAGAATTCACCTTCTCCTTCTCTTTCTTCTACTTCTTCTAATTCACCCTCCAGACTTCACCTTCTCCTTCTCCTTCTTCTGCTTCTTCTGATTCACCCTCCAGACTTCACCTTCTCCTTCTCCTTCTTCTACTTCTTCTGATTCATCCTCCAGACTTCACCTTCTCCTTCTCCTTCTTCTACTTCTTCTGATTCACCATCCAGACTTCACCTTCTCCTTCTCCTTCTTCTACTTCTTCTGCTTCTCCCTCCAGACTTCACCTTCTCCTTCTCCTTCTTCTGCTTCTTCTGATTCACCCTCCAGACTTCACCTTCTCCTTCTCCTTCTTCTACTTCTCCTGATTCACCCTCCAGACTTCACCTTCTCCTTCTCCTTCTTCTACTTCTTCTGATTCACCCTCCAGACTTCACCTTCTCCTTCTCCTTCTTCTACTTCTTATGATTCACCCTCCTGACTTCACCTTCTCCTTCTCCTTCTTCTGCTCCTTCTGCTTCACCCTCCAGATTTCACCTTCTCCTTCTCTTTCTTCTGCTTCTTCTGATTCACCCTCCAGACTTCACCTTCTCCTTCTCCTTCTTCTGATTCTTTTGATTCACCCTCCAGACTTCACCTTCTCCTTCTCCTTCTTCTGCTTCTTCTGATTCACCCTCCTGACTTCAACTTCTCCTTCTCCTTCTTCTACTTCTTCTGATTCACCCTCCTGACTTCACCTTCTCCTTCTCCTTCTTCTACTTCTTCTGCTTCACCCTCCAGACTTCACCTTCTCCTTCTCCTTCTTCTACTTCTTCTGATTCACCCTCCAGACTTCCCCTTCTCCTTCTCCTTCTTCTGCTTCTTCTGATTCACCCGCCAGACTTCACCTTCTCCTTCTCCTTATTCTGCTTCTCCTGATTCACCCTCCAGACTTCACCTTCTCCTTCTCCTTCTTCTGCTTCTTTTGAATCACCCTCCTGACTTACCTTCTCCTTCTCCTTCTTCTGCTTCTTCTGATTCACCCTCCAGACTTCAACTTCTCCTTCTCCTTCATCTACTTCTTCTGATTCACCCTCCAGACTTCATCTTCTCCTTCTCCTTCTTCTGCTTCTTCTGATTTACCCTCCAGACTTCACCTTCTCCTTCTCCTTCTTCTGCTTTTTCTGATTCACCCTCCTGATTTCACCTTCTCCTTCTCCTTCTTCTACTTCTTCTGATTCACCCTCCAGACTTCATCTTCTCCTTCTCCTGCTTCTACTTCTTCTGATTCACCCACCAGACTTCACCTTCTCCTTCTCCTTCTTCTGCTTCTTCTGATTCACCCTCCAGACTTCACCTTCTCCTTCTCCTTCTTCTGCTTCTTCTGATTCACCCTCCAGACTTCACCTTCTCCTTCTCCTTCTTCTGCTTCTTTTGATTCACCCTTCAGACTTCACCTTCTCCTTCTCCTTCTTTTGCTTCTTCTGATTCACCCTCCAGACCTCACCTTCTCCTTCTCCTTCTTCTACTTCTTCTGATTCACCCTCCAGACTTCATCTTCTCCTTCTCCTTCTTTTGCTTCTTCTGATTGACCCTCCAGACTTCACCTTCTCCTTCTCCTTCTTCTGCTTCTTCTGATTCACCCTCCAGACTTCGCCTTCTCCTTCTCCTTCTTCTACTTCTTCTGATTCACCCTCCAGACTTCACCTTCTCCTTCTCCTTCTTCTACTTCTTCTGATTCACCCTCCAGTCTTCATCTTCTCCTTCTCCTTCTTCTGCTTCTTCTGATTCACCCTCCAGACTTCACCTTCTCCTTCTCCTTCTTCTGCTTCTTCTGATTCACCCTCCAGACTTCACCTTCTCCTTCTCCTTCTTCTACTTCTTCTGATTCACCGTCCAGACTTCACCTTCTCCTGCTACTCCTTCTGCTTCATCTGATTCACCCTCCAGACTTCACCTTCTCCTTTTCCTTCTTCTGCTTCTTCTGATTCACCCTCCAGATTTCACCTTCTCCTTCTCCTTCTTCTGCTTCTTCTGATTCACCCTCCAGACTTCACCTTCTCCTTCTCCTTCTTCTGCTTCTTCTGATTCACCCTCCAGACTTCACCTTCTCCTTCACCTTCTTCTACTTCTTCTGATTCACCCTCCAGACTTCACCTTCTCCTTCTCCTTCTTCTGCTTCTTCTGATTCACCCTCCAGACTACACCTTCTCCTTCTCCTTCGTCTACTTCTTCTGATTCACCCCCCAGACTTCACCTTCTCCTTCTCCTTCGTCTACTTCTTCTGATTCACCCTCCAGACTTCACCTTCTCCTTCTCCTTCTTCTGCTTCTTCTGATTCACCCTCCAGACTTCACCTTCTCCTTCACCTTCTTCCAATTCTTCTGATTCACCCTCCAGACTTCACCTTCTCCTTCTCCTTCTTCTGCTTCTTCTGATTCACCCTCCAGACTTCACCTTCTCCTTCTCCTTCGTCTACTTCTTCTGATTCACCCTCCAGACTACACCTTCTCCTTCTCCTTCTTCTACTTCTTCTGATTCATCCTCCAGACTTCACCTTCTCCTTCTCCTTCTTCTGCTTCTTCTGATTCACCCTCCAGACTTCACCTTCTCCTTCTCCTTCTTCTACTTCTTCTGATTCACCCTCCAGACTTCACCTTCTCCTTCTCCTTCTTCTACTTCTTCTGATTCACCCTCCAGTCTTCACCTTCTCCTTCTCCTTCTTCTGCGTCTTCTGATTCACCCTCCAGACTTCACCTTCTCCTTCTCCTTCTTCTGCTTCTCCTGATTCACCCTCCTGACTTCACCTTCTCCTTCTCCTTATTCTGCTTCTTCTGATTCACCCTCCAGACTTCACCTTCTCCTTCTCCTTCTTCTACTTCTTTTATTCATCCTCCAGACTTCACCTTCTCCTTCTCCTTCTTCTGCGTCTTCTGATTCACCCTCCAGACTTCACCTTCTCCTTCTCCTTCTTCTGCTTCTCCTGATTCACCCTCCTGACTTCACCTTCTCCTTCTCCTTATTCTGCTTCTTCTGATTCACCCTCCAGACTTCACCTTCTCCTTCTCCTTCTTCTACTTCTTCTGATTCATCCTCCAGACTTCATCTTCTCCTTCTCCTTCTTCTGCTTCTTCTGATTCACCCTCCACACTTCACCTTCTCCTTCTCCTTCTTCTGCTTCTTCTGATTCACCCTCCAGACTACACCTTCTCCTTCTCCTTCTTCTACTTCTTCTGATTCACCCTCCAGACTTCACCTTCTCCTTCTCCTTCTTCTGCTTCTTCTGACTCACCCTCCAGACTTCACCTTCTCCTGCTACTTCTCCTGCTTCTTCTGATTCACCCTCCAGACTTCACCTTCTCCTTCTCCTTCTTCTACTTCTTCTGATTCACCCTCCAGACTTCACCTTCTCCTTCTCCTTCTTCTGCTTCTTCTGATTCACCCTCCAGACTTCACCTTCTCCTTCTCCTTCTTCTACTTCTTCTGATTCACCCTCCAGACTTCACCTTCTCCTTCTCCTTCTTCTACTTCTTCTGATTCACCATCCAGACTTCACCTTCTCCTTCTCCTTCTTCTACTTCTTCTGCTTCTCCCTCCAGACTTCACCTTCTCCCTCTCCTTCTTCTGCTTCTTCTGATTCACCCTCCAGACTTCACCTTCTCCTTCTCCTTCTTCTACTTCTCCTGATTCACCCTCCAGACTTCACCTTCTCCTTCTCCTTCTTCTTCTGCTTCTGATTCACCCTCCAGACTTCACCTTCTCCTTCTCCTTCTTCTACTTCTTATGATTCACCCTCCTGACTTCACCTTCTCCTTCTCCTTCTTCTGCTTCTTCTGCTTCACCCTCCAGATTTCACCTTCTCCTTCTCTTTCTTCTGCTTCTTCTGATTCACCCTCCAGACTTCACCTTCTCCTTCTCCTTCTTCTGATTCTTTTGATTCACCCTCCAGACTTCACCTTCTCCTTCTCCTTCTTCTGCTTCTTCTGATTCACCCTCCTGACTTCACCTTCTCCTTCTCCTTCTTCTACTTCTTCTGATTCACCCTCCTGACTTCACCTTCTCCTTCTCCTTCTTCTACTTCTTCTGCTTCACCCTCCAGACTTCACCTTCTCCTTCTCCTTCTTCTACTTCTTCTGATTCACCCTCCAGACTTCCCCTTCTCCTTCTCCTTCTTCTGCTTCTTCTGATTCACCCGCCAGACTTCACCTTCTCCTTCTCCTTATTCTGCTTCTCCTGATTCACCCTCCAGACTTCACCTTCTCCTTCTCCTTCTTCTGCTTCCTTTGAATCACCCTCCTGACTTACCTTCTCCTTCTCCTTCTTCTGCTTCTTCTGATTCACCCTCCAGACTTCACCTTCTCCTTCTCCTTCATCTACTTCTTCTGATTCACCCTCCAGACTTCATCTTCTCCTTCTCCTTCTTCTGCTTCTTCTGATTTACCCTCCAGACTTCACCTTCTCCTTCTCCTTCTTCTACTTCTTCTGATTCACACTCCAGACTTCACCTTCTCCTTCTCCTTCTTCTACTTCTTCTGATTCACCCACCAGACTTCACCTTCTCCTTCTCCTTCTTCTGCTTCTTCTGATTCACCCTCCAGACTTCACCTTCTCCTTCTCATTCTTCTGCTTCTTCTGAATCACCCTCCAGACTTCACCTTCTCCTTCTCCTTCTTCTGCTTCTTTTGATTCACCCTTCAGACTTCACCTTCTCCTTCTCCTTCTTTTGCTTCTTCTGATTCACCCTCCAGACCTCACCTTCTCCTTCTCCTTCTTCTACTTCTTCTGATTCACCCTCCAGACTTCATCTTCTCCTTCTCCTTCTTTTGCTTCTTCTGATTGACCCTCCAGACTTCACCTTCTCCTTCTCCTTCTTCTGCTTCTTCTGATTCACCCTCCAGACTTCGCCTTCTCCTTCTCCTTCTTCTACTTCTTCTGATTCACCCTCCAGACTTCACCTTCTCCTTCTCCTTCTTCTACTTCTTCTGATTCACCCTCCAGTCTTCATCTTCTCCTTCTCCTTCTTCTGCTTCTTCTGATTCACCCTCCAGACTTCACCTTCTCCTTCTCCTTCTTCTGCTTCTCCTGATTCACCCTCCTGACTTCACCTTCTCCTTCTCCTTCTTCTGCTTCTTCTGATTCACCCTCCAGACTTCACCTTCTCCTTCTCCTTCTTCTACTTCTTCTGATTCACCCTCCAGACTTCACCTTCTCCTGCTACTCCTTCTGCTTCATCTGATTCACCCTCCAGACTTCACCTTCTCCTTTTCCTTCTTCTGCTTCTTCTGATTCACCCTCCAGATTTCACCTTCTCCTTCTCCTTCTTCTGCTTCTTCTGATTCACCCTCCAGACTTCAACTTCTCCTTCTCCTTCTTCTGCTTCTTCTGATTCACCCTCCAGACTTCACCTTCTCCTTCACCTTCTTCTACTTCTTCTGATTCACCCTCCAGACTTCACCTTCTCCTTCTCCTTCTTCTGCTTCTTCTGATTCACCCTCCAGACTTCACCTTCTCCTTCTCCTTCGTCTACTTCTTCTGATTCACCCTCCAGACTACACCTTCTCCTTCTCCTTCTTCTACTTCTTCTGATTCATCCTCCAGACTTCACCTTCTCCTTCTCCTTCTTCTGCTTCTTCTGATTCACCCTCCAGACTTCACCTTCTCCTTCTCCTTCTTCTACTTCTTCTGATTCACCCTCCAGACTTCACCTTCTCCTTCTCCTTCTTCTACTTCTTCTGATTCACCCTCCAGACTTCACCTTTTCCTTCTCCTTCTTCTACTTCTTCTGCTTTTCCCTCCAGACTTCACCTTCTCCTTCTCCTTCTTCTGCTTCTTCTGATTCACCCTCCAGACTTCACCTTCTCCTTCTCCTTCTTCTACTTCTTCTGATTCACCCTCCAGACTTCACCTTCTCCTTCTCCTTCTTCTACTTCTTCTGATTCACCTTCCAGACTTCACCTTCTCCTTCTCCTTCTTCTACTACTTATGATTCACCCTCCTGACTTCACCTTCTCCTTCTCCTCCTTCTGCTTCTTCTGCTTCACCCTCCAGACTTCACCTTCTCCTTCTCCTTCTTCTGCTTCTTCTGCTTCACCCTCCAGACTTCACCTTCTCCTTCTCCTTCTTCTGCTTCTTCTGCTTCACCCTCCTGACTTCACCTTCTCCTTCTCCTTCTTCTTCTTCTTCTGATTCACCCTCCAGACTTCACCTTCTCCTTCTCCTTCTTCTGCTTCTTCTGCTTCACCCTCCTGACTTCACCTTCGCCTTCTCCTTCTTCTGCTTCTTCTGATTCACCCTCCTGACTTCACCTTCTCCTTCTCCTTCTTCTGATTCTTTTGATTCACCCTCCAGACTTCACCTTCTCCTTCTCCTTCTTCTGCTTCTTCTGATTCACCCTCCAGACTTCACCTTCTCCTTCTCCTTCTTCTACTTCTTCTGATTCACCCTCCTGACTTCACCTTCTCCTTCTCCTTCTTCTGATTCTTTTGATTCACCCTCCAGTCTTCACCTTCTCCTTCTCCTTCTTCTGCTTCTTCTGATTCACCCTCCAGACTTCACCTTCTCCTTCTCCTTCTTCTGGTTCTTTTGATTCACCCTCCAGACTTCACCTTCTACTTCTCCTTCTTCTGCTTCTTCTGATTCACCCTCCTGACTTCACCCTCTCCTTCTCCTTCTTCTACTTCTTCTGATTCACCCTCCTGACTTCACCTTCTCCTTCTCCTTCATCTACTTCTTCTGCTTCACCCTCCAGACTTCACCTTCTCCTTCTCCTTCTTCTACTTCTTCTGATTCACCCTCCAGACTTCACCTTCTCCTTCTCCTTCTTCTGCTTCTTCTGATTCACCCTCCAGACTTCACCTTCTCCTTCTCCTTATCCTGCTTCTTCTGATTCACCCGCCAGACTTCACCTTCTCCTTCTCCTTATTCTGCTTCTTCTGATTCACCCTCCAGACTTCACCTTCTCCTTCTCCTTCTTCTGCTTCTTCTGATTCACCTTCAGACTTTACCTTCTCCTTCTCCTTCTTCTGCTTCTTCTGATTCACCCTCCAGACTTCACCTTCTCCTTCTCCTTCATCTACTTCTTCTGATTCACCCTCCAGACTTCATCTTCTCCTTCTCCTTCTTCTGCTTCTTCTGATTCACCCTCCAGACTTCACCTTCTCCTTCTCCTTCTTCTGCTTTTTCTGATTCACCCTCCTGACTTCACCTTCTCCTTCTCCTTCTTCTACTTCTTCTGATTCACCCTCCAGACTTCACCTCGTCCTTCTCCTTTTTCTACTTCTTCTGATTCACCCACCAGACTTCACCTTCTCCTTCTCCTTCTTCTACTTCTTCTGATTCACCCTCCAGACTTCATCTTCTCCTTCTCCTTCTTCTGCTTCTTCTGATTCACCCTCCAGACTTCACCTTCTCCTTCTCCTTATTCTGCTTCTTCTGATTCACCCTCCAGACTTCACCTTCTCCTTCTCCTTATTCTGCTTCTTCTGATTCACCCTCCAGACTTCACCTTCTCCTTCTCCTTCCTCTGCTTCTTCTGATTCACACTCCAGACTTCACCTTCTCCTTCTCCTTCTTCTGATTCTTCTGATTCACCCTCCAGACTTCACCTTCTCCTTCTCCTTCTTCTGCTTCTTCTGATTCACCCTCCTGACTACACCTTCTCCTTCTCCTTCTTCTACTTCTTCTGATTCACCCTCCTGACTTCATCTTCTCCTTCTCCTTCTTCTACTTCTTCTGCTTCACCCTCCAGACTTCACCTTCTCCTTCTCCTTCTTCTACTTCTTCTGATTCACCCTCCAGACTTCACCTTCTCCTTCTCCTTCTTCTGCTTCTTCTGATTCACCCTCCAGACTTCACCTTCTCCTTCTCCTTATTCTGCTTCTTCTGATTCACCCTCTAGATTCCACCTTCTCCTTCTCCTTCTTCTGCTTCTTCTGATTCACCCTCCTGACTTCATCTTCTCCTTCTCCATCTTCTACTTCTTCTGCTTCACCCTCCAGACTTCACCTTCTCCTTCTCCTTCTTCTACTTCTTCTGATTCACCCTCCAGACTTCACCTTCTCCTTCTCCTTCTTCTGCTTCTTCTGATTCACCCTCCAGACTTCACCTTCTCCTTCTCCTTATTCTGCTTCTTCTGATTCACCCTCCAGACTTGACCTTCTCCTTCTCCTTCTTCTGCTTCTTCTGATTCACCCTCCAGACTTCACCTTCTCCTTCTCCTTCTTCTGCTTCTTCTGATTCACCCTCCAGACTTCACCTTCTCCTTCTCCTTCTTCTACTTCTTCTGATTCACCCTCCAGACTTCACCTTCTCCTTCTCTTTCTTCTGCTTCTTCTGATTCACCCTCCAGACTTCACCTTCTCCTTCTCCTTCTTCTGATTCTTCTGATTCACCCTAAAGACTTCACCTTCTCCTTCTCCTTCTTCTGCTTCTTCTGATTCACCCTCCTGACTTCACCTTCTCCTTCTCCTTCTTCTACTTCTTCTGCTTCACCCTCCAGACTTCACCTTCTCCTTCTCCTTATTCTACTTCTTCTGATTCACCCTCCAGACTTGACCTTCTCCTTCTCCTTCTTCTACTTCTTCTGATTCATCCTCCAGACTTCACCTTCTCCTTCTCCTTCTTCTGCTTCTTCTGCTTCACCGTCCTGACTTCACCTTCTCCTTCTCCTTCTTCTACTTCTTCTGCTTCATCCCCCTGACATCACCTGCTCCTTCTCCTTCTTCTGCTTCTTCTGATTCACCCTCCTAACTTCACCTTCTCCTTCTCCTTCTTCTGCTTCTTCTGATTCACCCTCCTGACTTCTCCTTCTCCTTCTCCTTCTTCTGCTTCTTCTGATTCACCCTCCAGACTTCACCTTCTCCTTCTCCTTATTCTGCTTCTTCTGATTCACCCTCTAGACTTCACCTTCTCCTTCTCCTTCTTCTGCTTCTTCTGATTCACACTCCAGACTTCACCTTCTCCTTCTCCTTCTTCTACTTCTTCTGATTCACCCTCCAGACTTCACCTTCTCCTTCTCTTTCTTCTGCTTCTTCTGATTCACCCTCCAGACTTCACCTTCTCCTTCTCCTTCTTCTGATTCTTCTGATTCACCCTCCAGACTTCACCTTCTCCTTCTCCTTCTTCTGCTTCTTCTGATTCACCCTCCTGACTTCACCTTCTCCTTCTCCTTCTTCTACTTCTTCTGATTCACCCTCCTGACTTCACCTTCTCCTTCTCCTTCTTCTACTTCTTCTGCTTCACCCTCCAGACTTCACCTTCTCCTTCTCCTTATTCTACTTCTTCTGATTCACCCTCCAGACTTGACCTTCTCCTTCTCCTTCTTCTACTTCTTCTGATTCATCCTCCAGACTTCACCTTCTCCTTCTCCTTCTTCTGCTTCTTCTGCTTCACCATCCTGACTTCACCTTCTCCTTCTCCTTCTTCTACTTCTTCTGCTTCATCCCCCTGACATCACCTGCTCCTTCTCCTTCTTCTGCTTCTTCTGATTCACCCTCCTAACTTCACCTTCTCCTTCTCCTTCTTCTGCTTCTTCTGATTCACCCTCCTGACTTCTCCTTCTCCTTCTCCTTCTTCTGCTTCTTCTGATTCACCCTCCAGACTTCACCTTCTCCTTCTCTTTCTTCTGCTTCTTCTGATTCACCCTCCAGACTTCACCTTCTCCTTCTCCTTCTTCTGATTCTTCTGATTCACCCTCCAGACTTCACCTTCTCCTTCTCCTTCTTCTGCTTCAACTGATTCACCCTCCTGACTTCACCTTCTCCTTCTCCTTCTTCTACTTCTTCTGATTCACCCTCCTGACTTCACCTTCTTCTTCTCCTTCTTCTACTTCTTCTGCTTCACCCTCCAGACTTCACCTTCTCCTTCTCCTTCTTCTACTTCTTCTGATTCACCCTCCAGACTTCACCTTCTCCTTCTCCTTCTTTTGCTTCTTCTGCTTCACACTCCAGACTTCACCTTCTCCTTCTCCTTCTTCTGCTTCTTCTGATTCACCCTCCTTACTTCACCTTCTCCTTCTCCTTCTTCTGCTTCTTCTGATTCACCCTCCTGACTTCACCTTCTCCTTCTCCTTATTCTGCTTCTTCTGTTTCACCCTCCAGACTTCACCTTCTCCTTCTCCTTCTTCTGCTTCTTCTGATTCACCCTCCAGACTTCACCTTCTCCTTCTCCTTCTTCTGCTTCTTCTGATTCACCCTCCAGACTTCACCTTCTCCTTCTCCTTCTTCTACTTCTTCTGATTCACCCTCCAGACTTCACCTTCTCCTTCTCCTTCTTCTGCTTCTTCTGGTTCACCCTCCAGACTTCACCTTCTCCTTCTCCTTCTTCTACTTCTTCTGATTCACCCTCCAGACTTCCCCTTCTCCTTCTCCTTCTTCTACTTCTTCTGCTTCACCCTCCAGACTTCACCTTCTCCTTCTCCTTATTCTACTTCTTCTGATTCACCCTCCAGACTTGACCTTCTCCTTCTCCTTCTTCTACTTCTTCTGATTCATCCTCCAGACTTCACCTTCTCCTTCTCCTTCTTCTGCTTCTTCTGCTTCACCATCCTGACTTCACCTTCTCCTTCTCCTTCTTCTACTTCTTCTGCTTCATCCCCCTGACATCACCTGCTCCTTCTCCTTCTTCTGCTTCTTCTGATTCACCCTCCTAACTTCACCTTCTCCTTCTCCTTCTTCTGCTTCTTCTGATTCACCCTCCTGACTTCTCCTTCTCCTTCTCCTTCTTCTGCTTCTTCTGATTCACCCTCCAGACTTCACCTTCTCCTTCTCTTTCTTCTGCTTCTTCTGATTCACCCTCCAGACTTCACCTTCTCCTTCTCCTTCTTCTTATTCTTCTGATTCACCCTCCAGACTTCACCTTCTCCTTCTCCTTCTTCTGCTTCAACTGATTCACCCTCCTGACTTCACCTTCTCCTTCTACTTCTTCTACTTCTTCTGATTCACCCTCCTGACTTCACCTTCTTCTTCTCCTTCTTCTACTTCTTCTGCTTCACCCTCCAGACTTCACCTTCTCCTTCTCCTTCTTCTACTTCTTCTGATTCACCCTCCAGACTTCACCTTCTCCTTCTCCTTCTTTTGCTTCTTCTGCTTCACACTCCAGACTTCACCTTCTCCTTCTCCTTCTTCTGCTTCTTCTGATTCACCCTCCTTACTTCACCTTCTCCTTCTCCTTCTTCTGCTTCTTCTGATTCACCCTCCTGACTTCACCTTCTCCTTCTCCTTATTCTGCTTCTTCTGTTTCACCCTCCAGACATCACCTTCTCCTTCTCCTTCTTCTGCTTCTTCTGATTCACCCTCCAGACTTCACCTTCTCCTTCTCCTTCTTCTGCTTCTTCTGATTCACCCTCCAGACTTCACCTTCTCCTTCTCCTTCTTCTACTTCTTCTGATTCACCCTCCAGACTTCACCTTCTCCTTCTCCTTCTTCTGCTTCTTCTGGTTCACCCTCCAGACTTCACCTTCTCCTTCTCCTTCGTCTACTTCTTCTGATTCACCCTCCAGACTACACCTTCTCCTTCTCCTTCTTCTACTTCTTCTGATTCACCCTCCAGACTTCACCTTCTCCTTCTCCTTCTTCTGTTTCTTCTGATTCACCCTCCAGACTTCACCTTCTCCTTCTCCTTCTTCTACTTCTTCTGATTCACCCTCCAGACTTCACCTTCTCCTTCTCCTTCTTCTACTTCTTCTGATTCACCCTCCAGACTTCACCTTCTCCTTCTCCTTCTTCTACTTCTTCTGCTTCTCCCTCCAGACTTCACCTTCTCCTTCTCCTTCTTCTGCTTCTTCTGATTCACCCTCCAGACTTCACCTTCTCCTTCTCTTTCTTCTGCTTCTTCTGATTCACCCTCCAGACTTCACCTTCTCCTTCTCCTTCTTCTGATTCTTCTGATTCACCCTCCAGACTTCACCTTCTCCTTCTCCTTCTTCTGCTTCTTCTGATTCACCCTCCTGACTTCACCTTCTCCTTCTCCTTCTTCTACTTCTTCTGATTCACCCTCCTGACTTCACCTTCTCCTTCTCCTTCTTCTACCTCTTCTGCTTCACCCTCCAGACTTCACCTTCTCCTTCTCCTTCTTCTACTTCTTCTGATTCACCCTCCAGACTTCACCTTCTCCTTCTCCTTCTTTTGCTTCTTCTGCTTCACACTCCAGACTTCACCTTCTCCTTCTCCTTCTTCTACTGCTTCTGCTTCACACTCCAGACTTCACCTTCTCCTTCTCCTTCTTCTGCTTCTTCTGATTCACCCTCCTTACTTCACCTTCTCCTTCTCCTTCTTCTGCTTCTTCTGCTTCACCCTCCAGACTTCAGCTTCTCCTTCTCCTTCTTCTGCTTCTTCTGCTTCGCCCTCCAGACTTCAGCTTCTCCTTCTCCTTCTTCTGCTTCTTCTGCTTCGCCCTCCAGACTTCACCTTCTCCTTCTCCTTCTTCTGCTTCTTCTGCTTCACTCTCCTGACTTCACCTTCTCCTTCTCCTTCTTCTACTTCTTCTGATTCACCCTCCAGACTTCACCCTCTCCTTCTCCTTCTTCTGCTTCTTCTGCTTCACCCTCCAGACTTCAACTTCTCCTTCTCCTTCTTCTGCTTCTTCTGCTTCACCGTCCTGACTTCACCTTCTCCTTCTCCTTCTTCTACTTCTTCTGCTTCACCCCCCTGACTTCACCTGCTCCTTCTCCTTCTTCTGCTTCTTCTGATTCACCCTCCTAACTTCATCTTCTCCTTCTCCTTCTTCTGCTTCTTCTGATTCACGCTCCTGACTTCACCTTTTCCTTCTCCTTCTTCTGCTTCTTCTGATTCACCCTCCAGACTTCACCTTCTCCTTCTCCTTCTTCTGCTTTTTCTGATTCACCCTCCAGACTTCACCTTCTCCTTCTCCTTCTTCTGCTTCTTCTGATTCACCCTCCAGACCTCACCTTCTCCTTCTCCTTCTTCTACTTCTTCTGATTCACCCTCCAGACTTCATCTTCTCCTTCTCCTTCTTCTGCTTCTTCTGATTCACCCTCCAGACTTCCCCTTCTCCTTCTCCTTCTTCTACTTCTTCTGATTCACCCTCCAGACTTCACCTTCTCCTTCTCCTTCTTCTACTTCGTCTGATTCACCCTCCAGACTTCACCTTCTCCTTCTCCTTCTTCTACTTCTTCTGATTCACCCTCCAGTCTTCACCTACTCCTTCTCCTTCTTCTGTTTCTTCTGCTTCACCCTCCAGACTTCACCTTCTCCTTCTCTTTCTTCTGCTTCTTCTGATTCACCCTCCAGACTTCATCTTCTCCTTCTCCTTCTTCTGATTCTTCTGATTCACCCTCCAGACTTCACCTTCTCCTTCTCCTTCTTCTGCTTCTTCTGATTCACCCTCCTGACTTCACCTTCTCCTTCTCCTTCTTCTACTTCTTCTGCTTCACCCTCCAGACTTCACCTTCTCCTTCTCCTTCTTCTACTTCTTCTGATTCACCCTCCAGACTTCACCTTCTCCTTCTCCTTCTTCTGCTTCTTCTGATTCACCCTCCAGACTTCACCTTCTCCTTCTCCTTATTCTGCTTCTTCTGATTCACCCTCCAGACTTCACCTTCTCCTTCTCCTTCTTCTGCTTCTTCTGATTCACCCTCCAGACTTCACCTTTTCCTTCTCCTTCTTCTGCTTCTTCTGATTCACCCTCCAGACTTGACCTTCTCCTTCTCCTTCTTCTGCTTCTTCTGATTCACCCTCCAGACTTCACCTTCTCCTTCTCCTTCTTCTGCTTCTTCTGATTCACCCTCCAGACTTCACCTTCTCCTTCTCCTTCTTCTACTTCTTCTGATTCACCCTCCAGACTTCACCTTCTCCTTCTCCTTCTTCTGCTTCTTCTGGTTCACCCTCCAGACTTCACCTTCTCCTTCTCCTTCGTCTACTTCTTCTGATTCACCCTCCAGACTACACCTTCTCCTTCTCCTTCTTCTAATTCTTCTGATTCACCCTCCAGACTTCACCTTCTCCTTCTCCTTCTTCTGTTTCTTCTGATTCACCCTCCAGACTTCACCTTCTCCTTCTCCTTCTTCTACTTCTTCTGATTCACCCTCCAGACTTCACCTTCTCCTTCTCCTTCTTCTACTTCTTCTGATTCACCCTCCAGACTTCACCTTCTCCTTCTCCTTCTTCTACTTCTTCTGCTTCTCCCTCCAGACTTCACCTTCTCCTTCTCCTTCTTCTGCTTCTTCTGATTCACCCTCCAGACTTCACCTTCTCCTTCTCTTTCTTCTGCTTCTTCTGGTTCACCCTCCAGACTTCACCTTCTCCTTCTCCTTCTTCTGATTCTTCTGATTCACCCTCCAGACTTCACCTTCTCCTTCTCCTTCTTCTGCTTCTTCTGATTCACCCTCCTGACTTCACCTTCTCCTTCTCCTTCTTCTACTTCTTCTGATTCACCCTCCTGACTTCACCTTCTCCTTCTCCTTCTTCTACTTCTTCTGCTTCACCCTCCAGACTTCACCTTCTCCTTCTCCTTCTTCTACTTCTTCTGATTCACCCTCCAGACTTCACCTTCTCCTTCTCCTTCTTTTGCTTCTTCTGCTTCACACTCCAGACTTCACCTTCTCCTTCTCCTTCTTCTACTGCTTCTGCTTCACACTCCAGACTTCACCTTCTCCTTCTCCTTCTTCTGCTTCTTCTGATTCACCCTCCTTACTTCACCTTCTCCTTCTCCTTCTTCTGCTTCTTCTGCTTCACCCTCCAGACTTCAGCTTCTCCTTCTCCTTCTTCTGCTTCTTCTGCTTCGCCCTCCAGACTTCAGCTTCTCCTTCTCCTTCTTCTGCTTCTTCTGCTTCGCCCTCCAGACTTCACCTTCTCCTTCTCCTTCTTCTGCTTCTTCTGCTTCACTCTCCTGACTTCACCTTCTACTTCTCCTTCTTCTACTTCTTCTGATTCACCCTCCAGACTTCACCCTCTCCTTCTCCTTCTTCTGCTTCTTCTGCTTCACCCTCCAGACTTCAACTTCTCCTTCTCCTTCTTCTGCTTCTTCTGCTTCACCGTCCTGACTTCACCTTCTCCTTCTCCTTCTTCTACTTCTTCTGCTTCACCCCCCTGACTTCACCTGCTCCTTCTCCTTCTTCTGCTTCTTCTGATTCACCCTCCTAACTTCATCTTCTCCTTTTCCTTCTTCTGCTTCTTCTGATTCACGCTCCTGACTTCACCTTTTCCTTCTCCTTCTTCTGCTTCTTCTGATTCACCCTCCAGACTTCACCTTCTCCTTCTCCTTCTTCTGCTTTTTCTGATTCACCCTCCAGACTTCACCTTCTCCTTCTCCTTCTTCTGCTTCTTCTGATTCACCCTCCAGACCTCACCTTCTCCTTCTCCTTCTTCTACTTCTTCTGATTCACCCTTCAGACTTCATCTTCTCCTTCTCCTTCTTCTGCTTCTTCTGATTCACCCTCCAGACTTCCCCTTCTCCTTCTCCTTCTTCTACTTCTTCTGATTCACCCTCCAGACTTCACCTTCTCCTTCTCCTTCTTCTACTTCGTCTGATTCACCCTCCAGACTTCACCTTCTCCTTCTCCTTCTTCTACTTCTTCTGATTCACCCTCCAGTCTTCACCTACTCCTTCTCCTTCTTCTGTTTCTTCTGCTTCACCCTCCAGACTTCACCTTCTCCTTCTCTTTCTTCTGCTTCTTCTGATTCACCCTCCAGACTTCATCTTCTCCTTCTCCTTCTTCTGATTCTTCTGATTCACCCTCCAGACTTCACCTTCTCCTTCTCCTTCTTCTGCTTCTTCTGATTCACCCTCCTGACTTCACCTTCTCCTTCTCCTTCTTCTACTTCTTCTGCTTCACCCTCCAGACTTCACCTTCTCCTTCTCCTTCTTCTACTTCTTCTGATTCACCCTCCAGACTTCACCTTCTCCTTCTCCTTCTTCTGCTTCTTCTGATTCACCCTCCAGACTTCACCTTCTCCTTCTCCTTATTCTGCTTCTTCTGATTCACCCTCCAGACTTCACCTTCTCCTTCTCCTTCTTCTGCTTCTTCTGATTAACCCTCCAGACTTCACCTTTTCCTTCTCCTTCTTCTGCTTCTTCTGATTCACCCTCCAGACTTGACCTTCTCCTTCTCCTTCTTCTGCGTCTTCTGATTCACCCTCCAGACTTCACCTTCTCCTTCTCCTTCTTCTACTTCTTCTGATTCACCCTCCAGACTTCACCTTCTCCTTCTCTTTCTTCTGCTTCTTCTGATTCTCCCTCCAGACTTCACCTTCTCCTTCTCCTTCTTCTGATTCTTCTGATTCACCCTCCAGACTTCACCTTCTCCTTCTCCTTCTTCTGCTTCTTCTGATTCACCCTCCTGACTTCACCTTCTCCTTCTCCTTCTTCTACTTCTTCTGATTCACCCTCCTGACTTCACCTTCTCCTTCTCCTTCTTCTACTTCTTCTGCTTCACCCTCCAGACTTCACCTTCTCCTTCTCCTTCTTCTACTTCTTCTGATTCACCCTCCAGACTTCACCTTCTCCTTCTCCTTCTTCTGCTTCTTCTGATTCACCCTCCTGACTTCACCTTCTCCTTCTCCTTCTTCTACTTCTTCTGCTTCACCCTCCAGACTTCACCTTCTCCTTCTCCTTCTTCTACTTCTTCTGATTCACCCTCCAGACTTCACCTTCTCCTTCTCCTTCTTCTGCTTCTTCTGATTCACCCTCCAGACTTCACCTTCTCCTTCTCCTTATTCTGCTTCTTCTGATTCACCCTCCAGACTTCACCTTCTCCTTCTCCTTCTTCTGCTTCTTCTGATTCACCCTCCAGACTTCACCTTTTCCTTCTCCTTCTTCTGCTTCTTCTGATTCACCCTCCAGACTTGACCTTCTCCTTCTCCTTCTTCTGCTTCTTCTGATTCACCCTCCAGACTTCACCTTCTCCTTCTCCTTCTTCTACTTCTTCTGATTCACCCTCCAGACTTCACCTTCTCCTTCTCTTTCTTCTGCTTCTTCTGATTCTCCCTCCAGACTTCACCTTCTCCTTCTCCTTCTTCTGATTCTTCTGATTCACCCTCCAGACTTCACCTTCTCCTTCTCCTTCTTCTGCTTCTTCTGATTCACCCTCCTGACTTCACCTTCTCCTTCTCCTTCTTCTACTTCTTCTGATTCACCCTCCTGACTTCACCTTCTCCTTCTCCTTCTTCTACTTCTTCTGCTTCACCCTCCAGACTTCACCTTCTCCTTCTCCTTCTTCTACTTCTTCTGATTCACCCTCCAGACTTCACCTTCTCCTTCTCCTTCTTCTACTTCTTCTGATTCACCCTCCAGACTTCACCTTCTCCTTCTCCTTCTTCTACTTCTTCTGATTCATCCTCCAGACTTCACCTTCTCCTTCTCCTTCTTCTGCTTCTTCTGATTCACCCTCCAGACTTCACCTTCTCCTTCTCCTTATTCTGCTTCTTCTGATTCACCCTCCAGACTTCACCTTCTCCTTCTCCTTCTTCTGCTTCTTCTGATTCACCCTCCAGACTTCACCTTCTCCTTCTCCTTCTTCTGCTTCTTCTGATTCACCCTCCAGACTTCACCTTCTCCTTCTCCTTCTTCTACTTCTTCTGATTCACCCTCCAGACTTCATCTTCTCCTTCACCTTCTTCTGCTTCTTCTGATTCACCCTCTAGACTTCACCTTCTCCTTCTCCTTCGTCTACTTCTTCTGATTCACCCTCCAGACTACACCTTCTCCTTCTCCTTCTTCTACTTCTTCTGATTCACCCTCCAGACTTCACCTTCTCCTCCTCCTTCTTCTGTTTCTTCTGATTCACCCTCCAGACTTCACCTTCTCCTTCTCCTTCTTCTGCTTCTTCTGATTCACCCTCCAGACTTCACCTTCTCCTTCTCCTTCTTCTACTTCTTCTGCTTCACCCTCCAGACTTCACCTTCTCCTTCTCCTTCTTCTACTTCTTCTGCTTCTCCCTCCAGACTTCACCTTCTCCTTCTCCTTCTTCTGCTTCTTCTGATTCACCCTCCAGACTTCACCTTCTCCTTCTCCTTCTTCTGATTCTTCTGATTCACCCTCCAGACTTCACCTTCTCCTTCTCCTTCTTCTGCTTCTTACGATTCACCCTCCTGACTTCATCTTCTCCTTCTCCTTCTTCTACTTCTTCTGATTCACCCTCCTGACTTCACCTTCTCCTGCTCCTTCTTCTACTTCTTCTGCTTCACCCTCCAGACTTCACCTTCTCCTTCTCCTTCTTCTACTTCTTCTGATTCACCCTTCAGGCTTCACCTTCTCCTTCTCCTTTTTCTGCTTCTTCTGATTCACCCTCCAGACTTCACCTTCTCCTTCTCCTTATTCTGCTTCTTCTGATTCACCCTCCAGACTTCACCTTCTCCTTCTCCTTCTTCTGCTTCTTCTGATTCACCCTCCAGACTTCACCTTCTGCTTCTCCTTCTTCTGCTTCTTCTGATTCACCCTCCAGACTTCACCTTCTCCTTCTCCTTCGTCTACTTCTTCTGATTCACCCTCCAGACTACACCTCCTCCTTCTCCTTCTTCTACTTCTTCTGATTCACCCTCCAGACTTCACCTTCTCCTTCTCCTTCTTCTGTTTCTTCTGATTCACCGTCCAGACTTCACCTTCTCCTTCTCCTTCTTCTACTACTTCTGATTCACCCTCCAGACTTCACCTTCTCCTTCTCCTTCTTCTACTTCTTCTGATTCACCCTCCAGACTTCATCTTCTCCTTCTCCTTCTTCTGCTTCTTCTGTTTCACCCTCCAGACTTCACCTTCTCCTTCTCCTTCTTCTGCTTCTTCTGATTCACCCCCCAGACTTCACCTTCTCCTTCTCCTTCTTCTACTTCTTCTGATTCACCCTCCAGACTTCACCTTCTCCTTCTCCTTCTTCTACTTCTTCTGATTCACCCTCCAGTCTTCACCTTCTCCTTCTTCTGTTTCTTCTGCTTCACCCTCTAGACTTCACCTTCTCCTTCTCTTTCTTCTGCTTCTTCTGATTCACCCTCCAGACTTCACCTTCAACTTCTCCTTCTTCTGATTCTTCTGATTCACCCTCCAGACTTCACCTTCTCCTTCTCCTTCTTCTGCTTCATCTGATTCACCCTCCTGACTTCACCTTCACCTTCTTCTTCTTCTACTTCTTCTGATTCACCCTCCTGACTTCACCTTCTCCTTCTCCTTCTTCTACTTCTTCTGCTTCACCCTCCAGACTTCACCTTCTCCTTCTCCTTCTTCTACTTCTTCTGATTCACCCTCCAGACTTCATCTTCTCCTTCTCCTTCTTCTGCTTCTTATGATTCACCCTCCAGACTTCACCTTCTCCTTCTCCTTATTCTGCTTCTTCTGATTCACCCTCCAGACTTCACCTTCTCCTTCTCCTTATTCTGCTTCTTCTGATTCACCCTCCAGACTTCACCTTCTTCTTCTCCTTCCTCTGCTTCTTCTGATTCACCCTCCAGACTTCACCTTCTCCTTCTCCTTCTTCTGATTCTTCTGATTCACCCTCCAGACTTCACCTTCTCCTTCTCCTTCTTCTGCTTCTTCTGATTCACCCTCCTGACTTCACCTTCTCCTTCTCCTTCTTCTACTTCTTCTGATTCACCCTCCTGACT
This sequence comes from Somniosus microcephalus, assembly GCF_052327205.1. NCBI lineage: Eukaryota > Metazoa > Chordata > Chondrichthyes > Squaliformes > Somniosidae > Somniosus > Somniosus microcephalus. The sequence goes on from NW_028225259.1 coordinate 277,219, forward strand.
TCACCTTCTCCTTCTCCTTCTTCTACTTCTTCTGCTTCGCCCTCCAGAATTCACCTTCTCCTTCTCCTTCTTCTACTTCTTCTGATTCACCCTCCAGACTTCACCTTCTCCTTCTCCTTCTTCTGCTTCTTCTGATTCACCCTCCAGACTTCACCTTCTCCTTCTCCTTATTCTGCTTCTTCTGATTCACCCTCTAGACTTCACCTTCTCCTTCTCCTTCTTCTGCTTCTTCTGATTCACACTCCAGACTTCACCTTCTCCTTCTCCTTCTTCTACTTCTTCTGATTCACCCTCCAGACTTCACCTTCTCCTTCTCTTTCTTCTGCTTCTTCTGATTCACCCTCCAGACTTCACCTTCTCCTTCTCCTTCTTCTGATTCTTCTGATTCACCCTCCAGACTTCACCTTCTCCTTCTCCTTCTTCTGCTTCTTCTGATTCACCCTCCTGACTTCACCTTCTCCTTCTCCTTCTCCTTCTTCTACTTCTTCTGATTCACCCTCCTGACTTCACCTTCTCCTTCTCCTTCTTCTACTTCTACTGCTTCACCCTCCAGACTTCACCTTCTCCTTCTCCTTATTCTACTTCTTCTGATTCACCCTCCAGACTTGACCTTCTCCTTCTCCTTCTTCTACTTCTTCTGATTCACCCTCCAGACTTCACCTTCTCCTTCTCCTTCTTCTGCTTCTTCTGCTTCACCGTCCTGACTTCACATTCTCCTTCTCCTTCTTCTACTTCTTCTGCTTCATCCCCCTGACATCACCTGCTCCTTCTCCTTCTTCTGCTTCTTCTGATTCACCCTCCTAACTTCACCTTCTACTTCTCCTTCTTCTGCTTCTTCTGATTCACCCTCCTGACTTCACCTTCTCCTTCTCCTTCTTCTGCTTCTTCTGATTCACCCTCCAGACTTCACCTACTCCTTCTCCTTCTTCTGCTTCTTCTGATTCACCCTCCAGACTTCACCTTCTCCTTCTCCTTCTTCTGCTTCTTCTGATTCACCCTCCAGACCTCACCTTCTCCTTCTCCTTCTTCTACTTCTTCTGATTCACCCTCCAGACTTCATCTTCTCCTTCTCCTTTTTCTGCTTCTTCTGATTCACCCTCCAGACTTCACCTTCTCCTTCTCCTTCTTCTGCTTCTTCTGATTCACCCTCCAGACTTCACCTTCTCCTTCTCCTTCTTCTACTTCTTCTGATTCACCCTCCAGACTTCACCTTCTCCTTCTCCTTCTTCTACTTCTTCTGATTCACCCTCCAGTCTTCACCTTCTCCTTCTCCTTCTTCTATTTCTTCTGCTTCACCCTCCAGACTTCACCTTGTCCTTCTCTTTCTTCTGCTTCTTCTGATTCACCCTCCAGACTTCACCTTCTCCTTCTCCTTCTTCTGATTCTTCTGATTCACCCTCCAGACTTCACCTTCTCCTTCTCCTTCTTCTGCTTCTTCTGATTCACCCTCCTGACTTCACCTTCTCCTTCTCCTTCTTCTACTTCTTCTGATTCACCCTCCTGACTTCACCTTCTCCTTCTCCTTCTTCTACTTCTTCTGCTTCACCCTCCAGACTTCACCTTCTCCTTCTCCTTCTTCTGCTTCTTCTGATTCACCCTTCAGACTTCACCTTCTCCTTCTCCTTTTTCTGCTTCTTCTGATTCACCCTCCAGACTTCACCTTCTCCTTCTCCTTATTCTGCTTCTTCTGATTCACCCTCCAGACTTCACCTTCTCCTTCTCCTTCTTCTGCTTCTTCTGATTCACCCTCCAGACTTCACCTTCTCCTTCTCCTTCTTCTGCTTCTTCTGATTCACGCTCCAGACTTCACCTTCTCCTTCTCCTTCTTCTGCTTTTTCTGATTCACCCTCCAGACTTCACCTTCTCCTTCTCCTTCTTCTACTTCTTCTGATTCACCCTCCAGACTTCACCTTCTCCTTCTCTTTCTTCTGCTTCTTCTGATTCACCCTCCAGACTTCACCTTCTCCTTCTCCTTCTTCTGATTCTTCTGATTCACCCTCCAGACTTCACCTTCTCCTTCTCCTTCTTCTGCTTCTTCTGATTCACCCTCCTGACTTCACCTTCTCCTTCTCCTTCTTCTACTTCTTCTGATTCACCCTCCTGACTTCACCTTCTCCTTCTCCTTCTTCTACTTCTTCTGCTTCACCCTCCAGACTTCACCTTCTCCTTCTCCTTCTTCTGCTTCTTCTGATTCACCCTCCAGACTTCACCTTCTCCTTCTCTTTCTTCTGCTTCTTCTGATTCACCCTCCAGACTTCACCTTCTCCTTCTCCTTCTTCTGATTCTTCTGATTCACCCTCCAGACTTCACCTTCTTCTTCTCCTTCTTCTGCTTCTTCTGATTCACCCTCCTGACTTCACCTTCTCCTTCTCCTTCTTCTACTTCTTCTGATTCACCCTCCTGACTTCTCCTTCTCCTTCTCCTTCTTCTACTTCTTCTGCTTCACCCTCCAGACTTCACCTTCTCCTTCTCCTTCTTCTACTTCTTCTGATTCACCCTCCAGACTTCACCTTCTCCTTCTCCTTCTTTTGCTTCTTCTGCTTCACACTCCAGACTTCACCTTCTCCTTCTCCTTCTTCTGCTTCTTCTGATTCACCCTCCTTACTTCACCTTCTCCTTCTCCTTCTTCTGCTTCTTCTGATTCACCCTCCTGACTTCACCTTCTCCTTCTCCTTATTCTGCTTCTTCTGTTTCACCCTCCAGACTTCACCTTCTCCTTCTCCTTCTTCTGCTTCTTCTGATTCACCCTCCAGACTTCACCTTCTCCTTCTCCTTCTTCTGCTTCTTCTGATTCACCCTCCAGACTTCACCTTCTCCTTCTCCTTCTTCTACTTCTTCTGATTCACCCTCCAGACTTCACCTTCTCCTTCTCCTTCTTCTACTTCTTCTGCTTCTCCCTCCAGACTTCACCTTCTCCTTCTCCTTCTTCTGCTTCTTCTGATTCACCCTCCAGACTTCACCTTCTCCTTCTCCTTCTTCTGATTCTTCTGATTCACCCTCCAGACTTCACCTTCTCCTTCTCCTTCTTCTGCTTCTTATGATTCACCCTCCTGACTTCATCTTCTCCTTCTCCTTCTTCTACTTCTTCTGATTCACCCTCCTGACTTCACCTTCTCCTGCTCCTTCTTCTACTTCTTCTGCTTCACCCTCCAGACTTCACCTTCTCCTTCTCCTTCTTCTACTTCTTCTGATTCACCCTTCAGACTTCACCTTCTCCTTCTCCTTTTTCTGCTTATTCTGATTCACCCTCCAGACTTCACCTTCTCCTTCTCCTTATTCTGCTTCTTCTGATTCACCCTCCAGACTTCACCTTCTCCTTCTCCTTCTTCTGCTTCTTCTGATTCACCCTCCAGACTTCACCTTCTCCTTCTCCTTCTTCTGCTTCTTCTGATTCACCCTCCAGACTTCACCTTCTCCTTCTCCTTCGTCTACTTCTTCTGATTCACCCTCCAGACTACACCTTCTCCTTCTCCTTCTTCTACTTCTTCTGATTCACCCTCCAGACTTCACCTTCTCCTTCTCCTTCTTCTGTTTCTTCTGATTCACCGTCCAGACTTCACCTTCTCCTTCTCCTTCTTCTACTACTTCTGATTCACCCTCCAGACTTCACCTTCTCCTTCTCCTTCTTCTACTTCTTCTGATTCACCCTCCAGACTTCATCTTCTCCTTCTCCTTCTTCTGCTTCTTCTGATTCACCCTCCAGACTTCACCTTCTCCTTCTCCTTCTTCTGCTTCTTCTGATTCACCCCCCAGACTTCACCTTCTCCTTCTCCTTCTTCTACTTCTTCTGATTCACCCTCCAGACTTCACCTTCTCCTTCTCCTTCTTCTACTTCTTCTGATTCACCCTCCAGTCTTCACCTTCTCCTTCTTCTGTTTCTTCTGCTTCACCCTCCAGACTTCACCTTCTCCTTCTCTTTCTTCTGCTTCTTCTGATTCACCCTCCAGACTTCACCTTCTACTTCTCCTTCTTCTGATTCTTCTGATTCTCCCTCCAGACTTCACCTTCTCCTTCTCCTTCTTCTGCTTCATCTGATTCACCCTCCTGACTTCACCTTCTCCTTCTTCTTCTTCTACTTCTTCTGATTCACCCTCCTGACTTCACCTTCTCCTTCTCCTTCTTCCACTTCTTCTGCTTCACCCTCCAGACTTCACCTTCTCCTTCTCCTTCTTCTACTTCTTCTGATTCACCCTCCAGACTTCATCTTCTCCTTCTCCTTCTTCTGCTTCTTCTGATTCACCCTCCAGACTTCACCTTCTCCTTCTCCTTATTCTGCTTCTTCTGATTCACCCTCCAGACTTCACCTTCTCCTTCTCCTTATTCTGCTTCTTCTGATTCACCCTCCAGACCTCACCTTCTCTTCTCTTTCTTCTGCTTCTTCTGATTCACCCTCCAGACTTCACCTTCTCCTTCTCCTTCTTCTGATTCTTCTGATTCACCCTCCAGACTTCACCTTCTCCTTCTCCTTCTTCTGCTTCTTCTGATTCACCCTCCTGACTTCACCTTCTCCTTCTCCTTCTTCTACTTCTTCTGATTCACCCTCCTGACTTCACCTTCTCCTTCTCCTTCTTCTACTTCTTCTGCTTCACCCTCCAGACTTCACCTTCTCCTTCTCCTTATTCTACTTCTTCTGATTCACCCTCCAGACTTGACCTTCTCCTTCTCCTTCTTCTACTTCTTCTGATTCACCCTCCAGACTTCACCTTCTCCTTCTCCTTCTTCTGCTTCTTCTGCTTCACCGTCCTGACTTCACCTTCTCCTTCTCCTTCTTCTACTTCTTCTGCTTCATCCCCCTGACATCACCTGCTCCTTCTCCTTCCTCTGCTTCTTCTGATTCACCCTCCTAACTTCACCTTCTCCTTCTCCTTCTTCTGCTTCTTCTGATTCACCCTCCTGACTTCACCTTCTCCTTCTCCTTCTTCTGCTTCTTCTGATTCACCCTCCAGACTTCACCTTCTCCTTCTCCTTCTTCTGATTCTTCTGATTCACCCTCCAGACTTCACCTTCTCCTTCTCCTTCTTCTGCTTCTTCTGATTCACCCTCCTGACTTCACCTTCTCCTTCTCCTTCTTCTACTTCTTCTGATTCACTCTCATGACTTCACCTTCTCCTTCTCCTTCTTCTACTTCTACTGCTTCACCCTCCAGACTTCACCTTCTCCTTCTCCTTATTCTACTTCTTCTGATTCACCCTCCAGACTTGACCTTCTCCTTCTCCTTCTTCTACTTCTTCTGATTCACCCTCCAGACTTCACCTTCTCCTTCTCCTTCTTCTGCTTCTTCTGCTTCACCGTCCTGACTTCACCTTCTCCTTCTCCTTCTTCTACTTCTTCTGCTTCATCCCCCTGACATCACCTGCTCCTTCTCCTTCTTCTGCTTCTTCTGATTCACCCTCCTAACTTCACCTTCTCCTTCTCCTTCTTCTGCTTCTTCTGATTCACCCTCCAGACTTCACCTACTCCTTCTCCTTCTTCTGCTTCTTCTGATTCACCCTCCAGACTTCACCTTCTCCTTCTCCTTCTTCTGCTTCTTCTGATTCACCCTCCAGACCTCACCTTCTCCTTCTCCTTCTTCTACTTCTTCTGATTCACCCTCCAGACTTCATCTTCTCCTTCTCCTTCTTCTGCTTCTTCTGATTCACCCTCCAGACTTCACCTTCTCCTTCTCCTTCTTCTGCTTCTTCTGATTCACCCTCCAGACTTCACCTTCTCCTTCTCCTTCTTCTACTTCTTCTGATTCACCCTCCAGACTTCACCTTCTTCTTCTCCTTCTTCTACTTCTTCTGATTCACCCTCCAGTCTTCACCTTCTCCTTCTCCTTCTTCTATTTCTTCTGCTTCACCCTCCAGACTTCACCTTGTCCTTCTCTTTCTTCTGCTTCTTCTGATTCACCCTCCAGACTTCACCTTCTCCTTCTCCTTCTTCTGATTCTTCTGATTCACCCTCCAGACTTCACCTTCTCCTTCTCCTTCTTCTGCTTCTTCTGATTCACCCTCCTGACTTCACCTTCTCCTTCTCCTTCTTCTACTTCTTCTGATTCACCCTCCTGACTTCACCTTCTCATTCTCCTTCTTCTACTTCTTCTGCTTCACCCTCCAGACTTCACCTTCTCCTTCTCCTTCTTCTACTTCTTCTGATTCACCCTTCAGACTTCACCTTCTCCTTCTCCTTTTTCTGCTTCTTCTGATTCACCCTCCAGACTTCACCTTCTCCTTCTCCTTATTCTGCTTCTTCTGATTCACCCTCCAGACTTCACCTTCTCCTTCTCCTTCTTCTGCTTCTTCTGATTCACCCTCCAGACTTCACCTTCTCCTTCTCCTTCTTCTGCTTCTTCTGATTCACCCTCCAGACTTCACCTTCTCCTTCTCCTTCTTCTGCTTTTTCTGATTCACCCTCCAGACTTCACCTTCTCCTTCTCCTTCTTCTACTTCTTCTGATTCACCCTCCAGACTTCACCTTCTCCTTCTCTTTCTTCTGCTTCTTCTGATTCACCCTCCAGACTTCACCTTCTCCTTCTCCTTCTTCTGATTCTTCTGATTCACCCTCCAGACTTCACCTTCTCCTTCTCCTTCTTCTGCTTCTTCTGATTCACCCTCCTGACTTCACCTTCTCCTTCTCCTTCTTCTACTTCTTCTGATTCACCCTCCTGACTTCACCTTCTCCTTCTCCTTCTTCCATTTCTTCTGCTTCACCCTCCAGACTTCACCTTCTCCTTCTCCTTCTTCTGCTTCTTCTGATTCACCCTCCAGACTTCACCTTCTCCTTCTCTTTCTTCTGCTTCTTCTGATTCACCCTCCAGACTTCACCTTCTCCTTCTCCTTCTTCTGATTCTTCTGATTCACCCTCCAGACTTCACCTTCTTCTTCTCCTTCTTCTGCTTCTTCTGATTCACCCTCCTGACTTCACCTTCTCCTTCTCCTTCTTCTACTTCTTCTGATTCACCCTCCTGACTTCACCTTCTCCTTCTCCTTCTTCTACTTCTTCTGCTTCACCCTCCAGACTTCACCTTCTCCTTCTCCTTCTTCTACTTCTTCTGATTCACCCTCCAGACTTCACCTTCTCCTTCTCCTTCTTTTGCTTCTTCTGCTTCACACTCCAGACTTCACCTTCTCCTTCTCCTTCTTCTGCTTCTTCTGATTCACCCTCCTTACTTCACCTTCTCCTTCTCCTTCTTCTGCTTCTTCTGATTCACCCTCCTGACTTCACCTTCTCCTTCTCCTTATTCTGCTTCTTCTGTTTCACCCTCCAGACTTCACCTTCTCCTTCTCCTTCTTCTGCTTCTTCTGATTCACCCTCCAGACTTCACCTTCTCCTTCTCCTTCTTCTGCTTCTTCTGATTCACCCTCCAGACTTCACCTTCTCCTTCTCCTTCTTCTACTTCTTCTGATTCACCCTCCAGACTTCACCTTCTCCTTCTCCTTCTTCTACTTCTTCTGCTTCTCCCTCCAGACTTCACCTTCTCCTTCTCCTTCTTCTGCTTCTTCTGATTCACCCTCCAGACTTCACCTTCTCCTTCTCCTTCTTCTGATTCTTCTGATTCACCCTCCAGACTTCACCTTCTCCTTCTCCTTCTTCTGCTTCTTATGATTCACCCTCCTGACTTCATCTTCTCCTTCTCCTTCTTCTACTTCTTCTGATTCACCCTCCTGACTTCACCTTCTACTGCTCCTTCTTCTACTTCTTCTGCTTCACCCTCCAGACTTCACCTTCTCCTTCTCCTTCTTCTACTTCTTCTGATTCACCCTTCAGACTTCACCTTCTCCTTCTCCTTTTTCTGCTTCTTCTGATTCACCCTCCAGACTTCACCTTCTCCTTCTCCTTATTCTGCTTCTTCTGATTCACCCTCCAGACTTCACCTTCTCCTTCTCCTTCTTCTGCTTCTTCTGATTCACCCTCCAGACTTCACCTTCTCCTTCTCCTTCTTCTGCTTCTTCTGATTCACCCTCCAGACTTCACCTTCTCCTTCTCCTTCGTCTACTTCTTCTGATTCACCCTCCAGACTACACCTTCTCCTTCTCCTTCTTCTACTTCTTCTGATTCACCCTCCAGACTTCACCTTCTCCTTCTCCTTCTTCTGTTTCTTCTGATTCACCGTCCAGACTTCACCTTCTCCTTCTCCTTCTTCTACTACTTCTGATTCACCCTCCAGACTTCACCTTCTCCTTCTCCTTCTTCTACTTCTTCTGATTCACCCTCCAGACTTCATCTTCTCCTTCTCCTTCTTCTGCTTCTTCTGATTCACCCTCCAGACTTCACCTTCTCCTTCTCCTTCTTCTGCTTCTTCTGATTCACCCCCCAGACTTCACCTTCTCCTTCTCCTTCTTCTACTTCTTCTGATTCACCCTCCAGACTTCACCTTCTCCTTCTCCTTCTTCTACTTCTTCTGCTTCACCCTCCAGACTTCACCTTCTCCTTCTCCTTCTTCTACTTCATCTGATTCACCCTCCAGACTTCATCTTCTCCTTCTCCTTCTTCTGCTTCTTCTGATTCACCCTCCAGACTTCACCTTCTCCTTCTCCTTATTCTGCTTCTTCTGATTCACCCTCCAGACTTCACCTTCTCCTTCTCCTTATTCTGCTTCTTCTGATTCACCCTCCAGACTTCACCTTCTCCTTCTTCTGTTTCTTCTGCTTCACCCTCCAGACTTCACCTTCTCCTTCTCTTTCTTCTGCTTCTTCTGATTCACCCTCCAGACTTCACCTTCTACTTCTCCTTCTTCTGATTCTTCTGATTCTCCCTCCAGACTTCACCTTCTCCTTCTCCTTCTTCTGCTTCATCTGATTCACCCTCCTGACTTCACCTTCTCCTTCTTCTTCTTCTACTTCTTCTGATTCACCCTCCTGACTTCACCTTCTCCTTCTCCTTCTTCTACTTCTTCTGCTTCACCCTCCAGACTTCACCTTCTCCTTCTCCTTCTTCTACTTCTACTGATTCACCCTCCAGACTTCATCTTCTCCTTCTCCTTCTTCTGCTTCTTCTGATTCACCCTCCAGACTTCACCTTCTCCTTCTCCTTATTCTGCTTCTTCTGATTCACCCTCCAGACTTCACCTTCTCCTTCTCCTTATTCTGCTTCTTCTGATTCACCCTCCAGACCTCACCTTCTCTTCTCTTTCTTCTGCTTCTTCTGATTCACCCTCCAGACTTCACCTTCTCCTTCTCCTTCTTCTGATTCACCCTCCAGACTTCACCTTCTCCTTCTCCTTCTTCTGCTTCTTCTGATTCACCCTCCTGACTTCACTTTCTCCTTCTCCTTCTTCTACTTCTTCTGATTCACCCTCCTGACTTCACCTTCTCCTTCTCCTTCTTCTACTTCTTCTGCTTCACCCTCCAGACTTCACCTTCTCCTTCTCCTTATTCTACTTCTTCTGATTCACCCTCCAGACTTGACCTTCTCCTTCTCCTTCTACTTCTTCTGATTCACCCTCCAGACTTCACCTTCTCCTTCTTCTGCTTCTTCTGCTTCACCGTCCTGACTTCACCTTCTCCTTCTCCTTCTTCTACTTCTTCTGCTTCATCCCCCTGACATCACCTGCTCCTTCTCCTTCCTCTGCTTCTTCTGATTCACCCTCCTAACTTCACCTTCTCCTTCTCCTTCTTCTGCTTCTTCTGATTCACCCTCCTGACTTCACCTTCTCCTTCTCCTTCTTCTGCTTCTTCTGATTCACCCTCCAGACTTCACCTTCTCCTTCTCCTTCTTCTGATTCTTCTGATTCACCCTCCAGACTTCACCTTCTCCTTCTCCTTCTTCTGCTTCTTCTGATTCACCCTCCTGACTTCACCTTCTCCTTCTCCTTCTTCTACTTCTTCTGATTCACTCTCATGACTTCACCTTCTCCTTCTCCTTCTTCTACTTCTACTGCTTCACCCTCCAGACTTCACCTTCTCCTTCTCCTTATTCTACTTCTTCTGATTCACCCTCCAGACTTGAACTTCTCCTTCTCCTTCTTCTACTTCTTCTGATTCACCCTCCAGACTTCACCTTCTCCTTCTCCTTCTTCTGCTTCTTCTGCTTCACCGTCCTGACTTCACCTTCTCCTTCTCCTTCTTCTACTTCTTCTGCTTCATCCCCCTGACATCACCTGCTCCTTCTCCTTCTTCTGCTTCTTCTGATTCACCCTCCTAACCTCACCTTCTCCTTCTCCTTCTTCTGCTTCTTCTGATTCACCCTCCAGACTTCACCTTCTCCTTCTCCTTCTTCTACTTCTTCTGATTCACCCTCCAGACTTGACCTTCTCCTTCTCCTTCTTCTACTTCTTCTGATTCACCCTCCAGACTTCACCTTCTCCTTCTCCTTCTTCTGCTTCTTCTGCTTCACCGTCCTGACTTCACCTTCTCCTTCTCCTTCTTCTACTTCTTCTGCTTCATCCCCCTGACATCACCTGCTCCTTCTCCTTCCTCTGCTTCTTCTGATACACCCTCCTAACTTCACCTTCTCCTTCTCCTTCTTCTGCTTCTTCTGATTCACCCTCCTGACTTCACCTTCTCCTTCTCCTTCTTCTGCTTCTTCTGATTCACACTCCAGACTTCACCTTCTCCTTCTCCTTCTTCTGATTCTTCTGATTCACCCTCCAGACTTCACCTTCTCCTTCTCCTTCTTCTGCTTCTTCTGATTCACCCTCCTGACTTCACCTTCTCCTTCTCCTTCTTCTACTTCTTCTGATTCACTCTCATGACTTCACCTTCTCCTTCTCCTTCTTCTACTTCTACTGCTTCACCCTCCAGACTTCACCTTCTCCTTCTCCTTATTCTACTTCTTCTGATTCACCCTCCAGACTTGACCTTCTCCTTCTCCTTCTTCTACTTCTTCTGATTCACCCTCCAGACTTCACCTTCTCCTTCTCCTTCTTCTGCTTCTTCTGCTTCACCGTCCTGACTTCACCTTCTCCTTCTCCTTCTTCTACTTCTTCTGCTTCATCCCCCTGACATCACCTGCTCCTTCTCCTTCTTCTGCTTCTTCTGATTCACCCTCCTAACTTCACCTTCTCCTTCTCCTTCTTCTGCTTCTTCTGATTCACCCTCCTGACTTCACCTTCTCCTTCTCCTTCTTCTGCTTCTTCTGATTCACCCTCCAGACTTCACCTACTCCTTCTCCTTCTTCTGCTTCTTCTGATTCACCCTCCAGACTTCACCTTCTCCTTCTCCTTCTTCTGCTTCTTCTGATTCACCCTCCAGACCTCACCTTCTCCTTCTCCTTCTTCTACTTCTTCTGATTCACCCTCCAGACTTCATCTTCTCCTTCTCCTTCTTCTGCTTCTTCTGATTCACCCTCCAGACTTCACCTTCTCCTTCTCCTTCTTCTGCTTCTTCTGATTCACCCTCCAGACTTCACCTTCTCCTTCTCCTTCTTCTACTTCTTCTGATTCACCCTCCAGACTTCACCTTCTTCTTCTCCTTCTTCTACTTCTTCTGACTCACCCTCCAGTCTTCACCTTCTCCTTCTCCTTCTTCTATTTCTTCTGCTTCACCCTCCAGACTTCACCTTGTCCTTCTCTTTCTTCTGCTTCTTCTGATTCACCCTCCAGACTTCACCTTCTCCTTCTCCTTCTTCTGATTCTTCTGATTCACCCTCCAGACTTCACCTTCTCCTTCACCTTCTTCTGCTTCTTCTGATTCACCCTCCTGACTTCACCTTCTCCTTCTCCTTCTTCTACTTCTTCTGATTCACCCTCCTGACTTCACCTTCTCATTCTCCTTCTTCTACTTCTTCTGCTTCACCCTCCAGACTTCACCTTCTCCTTCTCCTTCTTCTACTTCTTCTGATTCACCCTTCAGACTTCACCTTCTCCTTCTCCTTTTTCTGCTTCTTCTGATTCACCCTCCAGACTTCACCTTCTCCTTCTCCTTATTCTGCTTCTTCTGATTCACCCTCCAGACTTCACCTTCTCCTTCTCCTTCTTCTGCTTCTTCTGATTCACCCTCCAGACTTCACCTTCTCCTTCTCCTTCATCTGCTTCTTCTGATTCACCCTCCAGACTTCACCTTCTCCTTCTCCTTCTTCTGCTTTTTCTGATTCACCCTCCAGACTTCACCTTCTCCTTCTCCTTCTTCTACTTCTTCTGATTCACCCTCCAGACTTCACCTTCTCCTTCTCTTTCTTCTGCTTCTTCTGATTCACCCTCCAGACTTCAGCTTCTCCTTCTCCTTCTTCTGATTCTTCTGATTCACCCTCCAGACTTCACCTTCTCCTTCTCCTTCTTCTGCTTCTTCTGATTCACCCTCCTGACTTCACCTTCTCCTTCTCCTTCTTCTACTTCTTCTGATTCACCCTCCTGACTTCACCTTCTCCTTCTCCTTCTTCTACTTCTTCTGCTTCACCCTCCAGACTTCACCTTCTCCTTCTCCTTCTTCTGCTTCTTCTGATTCACCCTCCAGACTTCACCTTCTCCTTCTCTTTCTTCTGCTTCTTCTGATTCACCCTCCAGACTTCACCTTCTCCTTCTCCTTCTTCTGATTCTTCTGATTCACCCTCCAGACTTCACCTTCTTCTTCTCCTTCTTCTGCTTCTTCTGATTCACCCTCCTGACTTCACCTTCTCCTTCTCCTTCTTCTACTTCTTCTGATTCACCCTCCTGACTTCACCTTCTCCTTCTCCTTCTTCTACTTCTTCTGCTTCACCCTCCAGACTTCACCTTCTCCTTCTCCTTCTTCTACTTCTTCTGATTCACCCTCCAGACTTCACCTTCTCCTTCTCCTTCTTTTGCTTCTTCTGCTTCACACTCCAGACTTCACCTTCTCCTTCTCCTTCTTCTGCTTCTTCTGATTCACCCTCCTTACTTCACCTTCTCCTTCTCCTTCTTCTGCTTCTTCTGATTCACCCTCCTGACTTCACCTTCTCCTTCTCCTTATTCTGCTTCTTCTGTTTCACCCTCCAGACTTCACCTTCTCCTTCTCCTTCTTCTGCTTCTTCTGATTCACCCTCCAGACTTCACCTTCTCCTTCTCCTTCTTCTGCTTCTTCTGATTCACCCTCCAGACTTCACCTTCTCCTTCTCCTTCTTCTACTTCTTCTGATTCACCCTTCAGACTTCACCTTCTCCTTCTCCTTCTTCTACTTCTTCTGCTTCTCCCTCCAGACTTCACCTTCTCCTTCTCCTTCTTCTGCTTCTTCTGATTCACCCTCCAGACTTCACCTTCTCCTTCTCCTTCTTCTGATTCTTCTGATTCACCCTCCAGACTTCACCTTCTCCTTCTCCTTCTTCTGCTTCTTATGATTCACCCTCCTGACTTCATCTTCTCCTTCTCCTTCTTCTACTTCTTCTGATTCACCCTCCTGACTTCACCTTCTCCTGCTCCTTCTTCTACTTCTTCTGCTTCACCCTCCAGACTTCACCTTCTCCTTCTCCTTCTTCTACTTCTTCTGATTCACCCTTCAGACTTCACCTTCTCCTTCTCCTTTTTCTGCTTCTTCTGATTCACCCTCCAGACTTCACCTTCTCCTTCTCCTTATTCTGCTTCTTCTGATTCACCCTCCAGACTTCACCTTCTCCTTCTCCTTCCTCTGCTTCTTCTGATTCACCCTCCAGACTTCACCTTCTCCTTCTCCTTCTTCTGCTTCTTCTGATTCACCCTCCAGACTTCACCTTCTCCTTCTCCTTCGTCTACTTCTTCTGATTCACCCTCCAGACTACACCTTCTCCTTCTCCTTCTTCTACTTCTTCTGATTCACCCTCCAGACTTCACCTTCTCCTTCTCCTTCTTCTGTTTCTTCTGATTCACCGTCCAGACTTCACCTTCTCCTTCTCCTTCTTCTACTACTTCTGATTCACCCTCCAGACTTCACCTTCTCCTTCTCCTTCTTCTACTTCTTCTGATTCACCCTCCAGACTTCATCTTCTCCTTCTCCTTCTTCTGCTTCTTCTGATTCACCCTCCAGACTTCACCTTCTCCTTCTCCTTCTTCTGCTTCTTCTGATTCACCCCCCAGACTTCACCTTCTCCTTCTCCTTCTTCTACTTCTTCTGATTCACCCTCCAGACTTCACCTTCTCCTTCACCTTCTTCTACTTCTTCTGCTTCACCCTCCAGACTTCACCTTCTCCTTCTCCTTCTTCTACTTCTTCTGATTCACCCTCCAGACTTCATCTTCTCCTTCTCCTTCTTCTGCTTCTTCTGATTCACCCTCCAGACTTCACCTTCTCCTTCTCCTTATTCTGCTTCTTCTGATTCACCCTCCAGACTTCACCTTCTCCTTCTCCTTATTCTGCTTCTTCTGATTCACCCTCCAGACTTCACCTTCTCCTTCTCTTTCTTCTGCTTCTTCTGATTCACCCTCCAGACTTCACCTTCTCCTTCTCCTTCTTCTGATTCTTCTGATTCACCCTCCAGACTTCACCTTCTCCTTCTCCTTCTTCTGCTTCTTCTGATTCACCCTCCTGACTTCACCTTCTCCTTCTCCTTCTTCTACTTCTTCTGATTCACCCTCCTGACTTCACCTTCTCCTTCTCCTTCTTCTACTTCTTCTGCTTCACCCTCCAGACTTCACCTTCTCCTTCTCCTTATTCTACTTCTTCTGATTCACCCTCCAGACTTGACCTTCTCCTTCTCCTTCTTCTACTTCTTCTGATTCACCCTCCAGACTTCACCTTCTCCTTCTCCTTCTTCTGCTTCTTCTGCTTCACCGTCCTGACTTGACCTTCTCCTTCTCCTTCTTCTACTTCTTCTGATTCACCCTCCAGACTTCACCTTCTCCTTCTCCTTCTTCTGCTTCTTCTGATTCACCCTCCTAACTTCACCTTCTCCTTCTCCTTCTTCTGCTTCTTCTGATTCACCCTCCTGACTTCACCTTCTCCTTCTCCTTCTTCTGCTTCTTCTGATTCACCCTCCAGACTTCACCTTCTCCTTCTCCTTCTTCTGATTCTTCTGATTCACCCTCCAGACTTCACCTTCTCCTTCTCCTTCTTCTGCTTCTTCTGATTCACCCTCCTGACTTCACCTTCTCCTTCTCCTTCTTCTACTTCTTCTGATTCACCCTCCTGACTTCACCTTCTCCTTCTCCTTCTTCTACTTCTACTGCTTCACCCTCCAGACTTCACCTTCTCCTTCTCCTTATTCTACTTCTTCTGATTCACCCTCCAGACTTGACCTTCTCCTTCTCCTTCTTCTACTTCTTCTGATTCACCCTCCAGACTTCACCTTCTCCTTCTCCTTCTTCTGCTTCTTCTGCTTCACCGTCCTGACTTCACCTTCTCCTTCTCCTTCTTCTACTTCTTCTGCTTCATCCCCCTGACATCACCTTCTCCTTCTCCTTCTTCTGCTTCTTCTGATTCACCCTCCTAACTTCACCTTCTCCTTCTCCTTCTTCTGCTTCTTCTGATTCACCCTCCTGACTTCACCTTCTCCTTCTCCTTCTTCTGCTTCTTCTGATTCACCCTCCAGACTTCACCTACTCCTTCTCCTTCTTCTGCTTCTTCTGATTCACCCTCCAGACTTCACCTTCTCCTTCTCCTCCTTCTGCTTCTTCTGATTCACCCTCCAGACCTCACCTTCTCCTTCTCCTTCTTCTACTTCTTCTGATTCACCCTCCAGACTTCATCTTCTCCTTCTCCTTCTTCTGCTTCTGCTGATTCACCCTCCAGACTTCACCTTCTCCTTCTCCTTCTTCTGATTCTTCTGATTCACCCTCCAGACTTCACCTTCTCCTTCTCCTTCTTCTGCTTCTTCTGATTCACCCTCCTGACTTCACCTTCTCCTTCTCCTTCTTCTACTTCTTCTGATTCACCCTCCTGACTTCACCTTCTCCTTCTCCTTCTTCTACTTCTTCTGCTTCACCCTCCAGACTTCACCTTCTCCTTCTCCTTATTCTACTTCTTCTGATTCACCCTCCAGACTTGACCTTCTCCTTCTCCTTCTTCTACTTCTTCTGATTCACCCTCCAGACTTCACCTTCTCCTTCTTCTGCTTCTTCTGCTTCACCGTCCTGACTTCACCTTCTCCTTCTCCTTCTTCTACTTCTTCTGCTTCATCCCCCTGACATCACCTGCTCCTTCTCCTTCCTCTGCTTCTTCTGATTCACCCTCCTAACTTCACCTTCTCCTTCTCCTTCTTCTGCTTCTTCTGATTCACCCTCCTGACTTCACCTTCTCCTTCTCCTTCTTCTGCTTCTTCTGATTCACCCTCCAGACTTCACCTTCTCCTTCTCCTTCTTCTGATTCTTCTGATTCACCCTCCAGACTTCACCTTCTCCTTCTCCTTCTTCTGCTTCTTCTGATTCACCCTCCTGACTTCACCTTCTCCTTCTCCTTCTTCTACTTCTTCTGATTCACTCTCATGACTTCACCTTCTCCTTCTCCTTCTTCTACTTCTACTGCTTCACCCTCCAGACTTCACCTTCTCCTTCTCCTTATTCTACTTCTTCTGATTCACCCTCCAGACTTGACCTTCTCCTTCGCCTTCTTCTACTTCTTCTGATTCACCCTCCAGACTTCACCTTCTCCTTCTCCTTCTTCTGCTTCTTCTGCTTCACCGTCCTGACTTCACCTTCTCCTTCTCCTTCTTCTACTTCTTCTGCTTCATCCCCCTGACATCACCTGCTCCTTCTCCTTCTTCTGCTTCTTCTGATTCACCCTCCTAACCTCACCTTCTCCTTCTCCTTCTTCTGCTTCTTCTGATTCACCCTCCAGACTTCACCTTCTCCTTCTCCTTCTTCTACTTCTTCTGATTCACCCTCCAGACTTGACCTTCTCCTTCTCCTTCTTCTACTTCTTCTGATTCACCCTCCAGACTTCACCTTCTCCTTCTCCTTCTTCTGCTTCTTCTGCTTCACCGTCCTGACTTCACCTTCTCCTTCTCCTTCTTCTACTTCTTCTGCTTCATCCCCCTGACATCACCTGCTCCTTCTCCTTCCTCTGCTTCTTCTGATACACCCTCCTAACTTCACCTTCTCCTTCTCCTTCTTCTGCTTCTTCTGATTCACCCTCCTGACTTCACCTTCTCCTTCTCCTTCTTCTGCTTCTTCTGATTCACACTCCAGACTTCACCTTCTCCTTCTCCTTCTTCTGATTCTTCTGATTCACCCTCCAGACTTCACCTTCTCCTTCTCCTTCTTCTGCTTCTTCTGATTCACCCTCCTGACTTCACCTTCTCCTTCTCCTTCTTCTACTTCTTCTGATTCACTCTCATGACTTCACCTTCTCCTTCTCCTTCTTCTACTTCTACTGCTTCACCCCCCAGACTTCACCTTCTCCTTCTCCTTATTCTACTTCTTCTGATTCACCCTCCAGACTTGACCTTCTCCTTCTCCTTCTTCTACTTCTTCTGATTCACCCTCCAGACTTCACCTTCTCCTTCTCCTTCTTCTGCTTCTTCTGCTTCACCGTCCTGACTTCACCTTCTCCTTCTCCTTCTTCTACTTCTTCTGCTTCATCCCCCTGACATCACCTGCTCCTTCTCCTTCTTCTGCTTCTTCTGATTCACCCTCCTAACTTCACCTTCTCCTTCTCCTTCTTCTGCTTCTTCTGATTCACCCTCCTGACTTCACCTTCTCCTTCTCCTTCTTCTGCTTCTTCTGATTCACCCTCCAGACTTCACCTACTCCTTCTCCTTCTTCTGCTTCTTCTGATTCACCCTCCAGACTTCACCTTCTCCTTCTCCTTCTTCTGCTTCTTCTGATTCACCCTCCAGACCTCACCTTCTCCTTCTCCTTCTTCTACTTCTTCTGATTCACCCTCCAGACTTCATCTTCTCCTTCTCCTTCTTCTGCTTCTTCTGATTCACCCTCCAGACTTCACCTTCTCCTTCTCCTTCTTCTGCTTCTTCTGATTCACCCTCCAGACTTCACCTTCTCCTTCTCCTTCTTCTACTTCTTCTGATTCACCCTCCAGACTTCACCTTCTTCTTCTCCTTCTTCTACTTCTTCTGATTCACCCTCCAGACTTCACCTTCTCCTTCTCCTTCTTCTATTTCTTCTGCTTCACCCTCCAGACTTCACCTTGTCCTTCTCTTTCTTCTGCTTCTTCTGATTCACCCTCCAGACTTCACCTTCTCCTTCTCCTTCTTCTGATTCTTCTGATTCACCCTCCAGACTTCACCTTCTCCTTCTCCTTCTTCTGCTTCTTCTGATTCACCCTCCTGACTTCACCTTCTCCTTCTCCTTCTTCTACTTCTTCTGATTCACCCTCCTGACTTCACCTTCTCATTCTCCTTCTTCTACTTCTTCTGCTTCACCCTCCAGACTTCACCTTCTCCTTCTCCTTCTTCTACTTCTTCTGATTCACCCTTCAGACTTCACCTTCTCCTTCTCCTTTTTCTGCTTCTTCTGATTCACCCTCCAGACTTCACCTTCTCCTTCTCCTTATTCTGCTTCTTCTGATTCACCCTCCAGACTTCACCTTCTCCTTCTCCTTCTTCTGCTTCTTCTGATTCACCCTCCAGACTTCACCTTCTCCTTCTCCTTCTTCTGCTTCTTCTGATTCACCCTCCAGACTTCACCTTCTCCTTCTCCTTCTTCTGCTTTTTCTGATTCACCCTCCAGACTTCACCTTCTCCTTCTCCTTCTTCTACTTCTTCTGATTCACCCTCCAGACTTCACCTTCTCCTTCTCTTTCTTCTGCTTCTTCTGATTCACCCTCCAGACTTCAGCTTCTCCTTCTCCTTCTTCTGATTCTTCTGATTCACCCTCCAGACTTCACCTTCTCCTTCTCCTTCTTCTGCTTCTTCTGATTCACCCTCCTGACTTCACCTTCTCCTTCTCCTTCTTCTACTTCTTCTGATTCACCCTCCTGACTTCACCTTCTCCTTCTCCTTCTTCTACTTCTTCTGCTTCACCCTCCAGACTTCACCTTCTCCTTCTCCTTCTTCTGCTTCTTCTGATTCACCCTCCAGACTTCACCTTCTCCTTCTCTTTCTTCTGCTTCTTCTGATTCACCCTCCAGACTTCACCTTCTCCTTCTCCTTCTTCTGATTCTTCTGATTCACCCTCCAGACTTCACCTTCTTCTTCTCCTTCTTCTGCTTCTTCTGATTCACCCTCCTGACTTCACCTTCTCCTTCTCCTTCTTCTACTTCTTCTGATTCACCCTCCTGACTTCACCTTCTCCTTCTCCTTCTTCTACTTCTTCTGCTTCACCCTCCAGACTTCACCTTCTCCTTCTCCTTCTTCTACTTCTTCTGATTCACCCTCCAGACTTCACCTTCTCCTTCTCCTTCTTTTGCTTCTTCTGCTTCACACTCCAGACTTCACCTTCTCCTTCTCCTTCTTCTGCTTCTTCTGATTCACCCTCCTTACTTCACCTTCTCCTTCTCCTTCTTCTGCTTCTTCTGATTCACCCTCCTGACTTCACCTTCTCCTTCTCCTTATTCTGCTTCTTCTGTTTCACCCTCCAGACTTCACCTTCTCCTTCTCCTTCTTCTGCTTCTTCTGATTCACCCTCCAGACTTCACCTTCTCCTTCTCCTTCTTCTACTTCTTCTGATTCACCCTTCAGACTTCACCTTCTCCTTCTCCTTCTTCTACTTCTTCTGCTTCTCCCTCCAGACTTCACCTTCTCCTTCTCCTTCTTCTGCTTCTTCTGATTCACCCTCCAGACTTCACCTTCTCCTTCTCCTTCTTCTGATTCTTCTGATTCACCCTCCAGACTTCACCTTCTCCTTCTCCTTCTTCTGCTTCTTATGATTCACCCTCCTGACTTCATCTTCTCCTTCTCCTTCTTCTACTTCTTCTGATTCACCCTCCTGACTTCACCTTCTCCTGCTCCTTCTTCTACATCTTCTGCTTCACCCTCCAGACTTCACCTTCTCCTTCTCCTTATTCTGCTTCTTCTGATTCACCCTCCAGACTTCACCTTCTCCTTCTCCTTCTTCTGCTTCTTCTGATTCACCCTCCAGACTTCACCTTCTCCTTCTCCTTCTTCTGCTTCTTCTGATTCACCCTCCAGACTTCACCTTCTCCTTCTCCTTCGTCTACTTCTTCTGATTCACCCTCCAGACTACACCTTCTCCTTCTCCTTCTTCTACTTCTTCTGATTCACCCTCCAGACTTCACCTTCTCCTTCTCCTTCTTCTGTTTCTTCTGATTCACCGTCCAGACTTCACCTTCTCGTTCTCCTTCTTCTACTACTTCTGATTCACCCTCCAGACTTCACCTTCTCCTTCTCCTTCTTCTACTTCTTCTGATTCACCCTCCAGACTTCATCTTCTCCTTCTCCTTCTTCTGCTTCTTCTGATTCACCCTCCAGACTTCACCTTCTCCTTCTCCTTCTTCTGCTTCTTCTGATTCACCCCCCAGACTTCACCTTCTCCTTCTCCTTCTTCTACTTCTTCTGATTCACCCTCCAGACTTCACCTTCTCCTTCTCCTTCTTCTACTTCTTCTGCTTCACCCTCCAGACTTCACCTTCTCCTTCTCCTTCTTCTACTTCTTCTGATTCACCCTCCAGACTTCATCTTCTCCTTCTCCTTCTTCTGCTTCTTCTGATTCACCCTCCAGACTTCACCTTCTCCTTCTCCTTATTCTGCTTCTTCTGATTCACCCTCCAGACTTCACATTCTCCTTCTCCTTATTCTGCTTCTTCTGATTCACCCTCCAGACTTCACCTTCTCCTTCTCTTTCTTCTGCTTCTTCTGATTCACCCTCCAGACTTCACCTTCTCCTTCTCCTTCTTCGGATTCTTCTGATTCACCCTCCAGACTTCACCTTCTCCTTCTCCTTCTTCTGCTTCTTCTGATTCACCCTCCTGACTTCACCTTCTCCTTCTCCTTCTTCTACTTCTTCTGATTCACCCTCCTGACTTCACCTTCTCCTTCTCCTTCTTCTACTTCTTCTGCTTCACCCTCCAGACTTCACCTTCTCCTTCTCCTTATTCTACTTCTTCTGATTCACCCTCCAGACTTGACCTTCTCCTTCTCCTTCTTCTACTTCTTCTGATTCACCCTCCAGACTTCACCTTCTCCTTCTCCTTCTTCTGCTTCTTCTGCTTCACCGTCCTGACTTGACCTTCTCCTTCTCCTTCTTCTACTTCTTCTGATTCACCCTCCAGACTTCACCTTCTCCTTCTCCTTCTTCTGCTTCTTCTGATTCACCCTCCTAACTTCACCTTCTCCTTCTCCTTCTTCTGCTTCTTCTGATTCACCCTCCTGACTTCACCTTCTCCTTCTCCTTCTTCTGCTTCTTCTGATTCACCCTCCAGACTTCACCTTCTCCTTCTCCTTCTTCTGATTCTTCTGATTCACCCTCCAGACTTCACCTTCTCCTTCTCCTTCTTCTGCTTCTTCTGATTCACCCTCCTGACTTCACCTTCTCCTTCTCCTTCTTCTACTTCTTCTGATTCACCCTCCTGACTTCACCTTCTCCTTCTCCTTCTTCTACTTCTACTGCTTCACCCTCCAGACTTCACCTTCTCCTTCTCCTTATTCTACTTCTTCTGATTCACCCTCCAGACTTGACCTTCTCCTTCTCCTTCTTCTACTTCTTCTGATTCACCCTCCAGACTTCACCTTCTCCTTCTCCTTCTTCTGCTTCTTCTGCTTCACCGTCCTGACTTCACCTTCTCCTTCTCCTTCTTCTACTTCTTCTGCTTCATCCCCCTGACATCACCTGCTCCTTCTCCTTCTTCTGCTTCTTCTGATTCACCCTCCTAACTTCACCTTCTCCTTCTCCTTCTTCTGCTTCTTCTGATTCACCCTCCTGACTTCACCTTCTCCTTCTCCTTCTTCTGCTTCTTCTGATTCACCCTCCAGACTTCACCTACTCCTTCTCCTTCTTCTGCTTCTTCTGATTCACCCTCCAGACTTCACCTTCTCCTTCTCCTCCTTCTGCTTCTTCTGATTCACCCTCCAGACCTCACCTTCTCCTTCTCCTTCTTCTACTTCTTCTGATTCACCCTCCAGACTTCATCTTCTCCTTCTCCTTCTTCTGCTTCTGCTGATTCACCCTCCAGACTTCACCTTCTCCTTCTCCTTCTTTTGCTTCTTCTGATTCACCCTCCAGACTTCACCTTCTCCTTCTCCTTCTTCTACTTCTTCTGATTCACCCTCCAGACTTCACCTTCTCCTTCTCCTTCTTCTACTTCTTCTGATTCACCCTCCAGTCTTCACCTTCTCCTTCTCCTTCTTCTATTTCTTCTGCTTCACCCTCCAGACTTCACCTTGTCCTTCTCTTTCTTCTGCTTCTTCTGATTCACCCTCCAGACTTCACCTTCTCCTTCTCCTTCTTCTGATTCTTCTGATTCACCCTCCAGACTTCACCTTCTCCTTCTCCTTCTTCTGCTTCTTCTGATTCACCCTCCTGACTTCACCTTCTCCTTCTCCTTCTTCTACTTCTTCTGATTCACCCTCCTGACTTCACCTTCTCCTTCTCCTTCTTCTACTTCTTCTGCTTCACCCTCCAGACTTCACCTTCTCCTTCTCCTTCTTCTACTTCTTCTGATTCACCCTTCAGACTTCACCTTCTCCTTCTCCTTTTTCTGCTTCTTCTGATTCACCCTCCAGACTTCACCTTCTCCTTCTCCTTATTCTGCTTCTTCTGATTCACCCTCCAGACTTCACCTTCTCCTTCTCCTTCTTCTGCTTCTTCTGATTCACCCTCCAGACTTCACCTTCTCCTTCTCCTTCTTCTGCTTCTTCTGATTCACCCTCCAGACTTCACTTTCTCCTTCTCCTTCTTCTGCTTTTTCTGATTCACCCTCCAGACTTCACCTTCTCCTTCTCCTTCTTCTACTTCTTCTGATTCACCCTCCAGACTTCACCTTCTCCTTCTCTTTCTTCTGCTTCTTCTGATTCACCCTCCAGACTTCACCTTCTCCTTCTCCTTCTTCTGATTCTTCTGATTCACCCTCCAGACTTCACCTTCTCCTTCTCCTTCTTCTACTTCTTCTGATTCACCCTCCTGACTTCACCTTCTCCTTCTCCTTCTTCTACTTCTTCTGCTTCACCCTCCAGACTTCACCTTCTCCTTCTCCTTCTTCTGCTTCTTCTGATTCACCCTCCAGACTTCACCTTCTCCTTCTCCTTCTTCTGATTCTTCTGATTCACCCTCCTGACTTCACCTTCTCCTTCTCCTTTTTCTACTTCTTCTGATTCACCCTCCTGACTTCACCTTCTCCTTCTCCTTCTTCTACTTCTTCTGCTTCACCCTCCAGACTTCACCTTCTCCTTCTCCTTCTTCTGCTTCTTCTGTTTCACCCTCCAGACTTCACCTTCTCCTTCTCTTTCTTCTGCTTCTTCTGATTCACCCTCCAGACTTCACCTTCTCCTTCTCCTTCTTCTGATTCTTCTGATTCACCCTCCAGACTTCACCTTCTCCTTCTCCTTCTTCTGCTTCTTCTGATTCACCCTCCTGACTTCACCTTCTCCTTCTCCTTCTTCTACTTCTTCTGATTCACCCTCCTGACTTCACCTTCTCCTTCTCCTTCTTCTACTTCTTCTGCTTCACCCTCCAGACTTCACCTTCTCCTTCTCCTTCTTCTACTTCTTCTGATTCACCCTTCAGACTTCACCTTCTCCTTCTCCTTTTTCTGCTTCTTCTGATTCACCCTCCAGACTTCACCTTCTCCTTCTCCTTATTCTGCTTCTTCTGATTCACCCTCCAGACTTCACCTTCTCCTTCTCCTTCTTCTGCTTCTTCTGATTCACCCTCCAGACTTCACCTTCTCCTTCTCCTTCTTCTGCTTCTTCTGATTCACCCTCCAGACTTCACTTTCTCCTTCTCCTTCTTCTGCTTTTTCTGATTCACCCTCCAGACTTCACCTTCTCCTTCTCCTTCTTCTACTTCTTCTGATTCACCCTCCAGACTTCACCTTCTCCTTCTCTTTCTTCTGCTTCTTCTGATTCACCCTCCAGACTTCACCTTCTCCTTCTCCTTCTTCTGATTCTTCTGATTCACCCTCCAGACTTCACCTTCTCCTTCTCCTTCTTCTACTTCTTCTGATTCACCCTCCTGACTTCACCTTCTCCTTCTCCTTCTTCTACTTCTTCTGCTTCACCCTCCAGACTTCACCTTCTCCTTCTCCTTCTTCTGCTTCTTCTGATTCACCCTCCAGACTTCACCTTCTCCTTCTCCTTCTTCTGATTCTTCTGATTCACCCTCCTGACTTCACCTTCTCCTTCTCCTTTTTCTACTTCTTCTGATTCACCCTCCTGACTTCACCTTCTCCTTCTCCTTCTTCTACTTCTTCTGCTTCACCCTCCAGACTTCACCTTCTCCTTCTCCTTCTTCTGCTTCTTCTGTTTCACCCTCCAGACTTCACCTTCTCCTTCTCTTTCTTCTGCTTCTTCTGATTCACCCTCCAGACTTCACCTTCTCCTTCTCCTTCTTCTGATTCTTCTGATTCACCCTCCAGACTTCACCTTCTTCTTCTCCTTCTTCTGCTTCTTCTGATTCACCCTCCTGACTTCACCTTCTCCTTCTCCTTCTTCTACTTCTTCTGATTCACCCTCCTGACTTCACCTTCTCCTTCTCCTTCTTCTACTTCTTCTGCTTCACCCTCCAGACTTCACCTTCTCCTTCTCCTTCTTCTACTTCTTCTGATTCACCCTCCAGACTTCACCTTCTCCATCTCCTTCTTTTGCTTCTTCTGCTTCACACTCCAGACTTCACCTTCTCCTTCTCCTTCTTCTGCTTCTTCTGATTCACCCTCCTTACTTCACCTTCTCCTTCTCCTTCTTCTGCTTCTTCTGATTCACCCTCCTGACTTCACCTTCTCCTTCTCCTTATTCTGCTTCTTCTGTTTCACCCTCCAGACTTCACCTTCTCCTTCTCCTTCTTCTGCTTCTTCTGATTCACCCTCCAGACTTCACCTTCTACTTCTCCTTCTTCTGCTTCTTCTGATTCACCCTCCAGACTTCACCTTCTCCTTCTCCTTCTTCTACTTCTTCTGATTCACCCTCCAGACTTCACCTTCTCCTTCTCCTTCTTCTACTTCTTCTGCTTCTCCCTCCAGACTTCACCTTCTCCTTCTCCTTCTTCTGCTTCTTCTGATTCACCCTCCAGACTTCACCTTCTCCTTCTCCTTCTTCTGATTCTTCTGATTCACCCTCCAGACTTCACCTTCTCCTTCTCCTTCTTCTGCTTCTTATGATTCACCCTCCTGACTTCATCTTCTCCTTCTCCTTCTTCTACTTCTTCGGATTCACCCTCCTGACTTCACCTTCTCCTGCTCCTTCTTCTACTTCTTCTGCTTCACCCTCCAGACTTCACCTTCTCCTTCTCCTTCTTCTGCTTCTTCTGATTCACCCTCCTGACTTCACCTTCTCCTTCTCCTTCTTCTACTTCTTCTGATTCACCCTCCTGACTTCACCTTCTCCTTCTCCTTCTTCTACTTCTACTGCTTCACCCTCCAGACTTCACCTTCTCCTTCTCCTTATTCTACTTCTTCTGATTCACCCTCCAGACTTGACCTTCTCCTTCTCCTTCTTCTACTTCTTCTGATTCACCCTCCAGACTTCACCTTCTCCTTCTCCTTCTTCTGCTTCTTCTGCTTCACCGTCCTGACTTCACCTTCTCCTTCTCCTTCTTCTACTTCTTCTGCTTCATCCCCCTGACATCACCTGCTCCTTCTCCTTCTTCTGCTTCTTCTGATTCACCCTCCTAACTTCACCTTCTCCTTCTCCTTCTTCTGCTTCTTCTGATTCACCCTCCTGACTTCACCTTCTCCTTCTCCTTCTTCTGCTTCTTCTGATTCACCCTCCAGACTTCACCTACTCCTTCTCCTTCTTCTGCTTCTTCTGATTCACCCTCCAGACTTCACCTTCTCCTTCTCCTTCTTCTGCTTCTTCTGATTCACCCTCCAGACCTCACCTTCTCCTTCTCCTTCTTCTACTTCTTCTGATTCACCCTCCAGACTTCATCTTCTCCTTCTCCTTCTTCTGCTTCTTCTGATTCACCCTCCAGACTTCACCTTCTCCTTCTCCTTCTTCTGCTTCTTCTGATTCACCCTCCAGACTTCACCTTCTCCTTCTCCTTCTTCTACTTCTTCTGATTCACCCTCCAGACTTCACCTTCTCCTTCTCCTTCTTCTACTTCTTCTGATTCACCCTCCAGTCTTCACCTTCTCCTTCTCCTTCTTCTATTTCTTCTGCTTCACCCTCCAGACTTCACCTTGTCCTTCTCTTTCTTCTGCTTCTTCTGATTCACCCTCCAGACTTCACCTTCTCCTTCTCCTTCTTCTGATTCTTCTGATTCACCCTCCAGACTTCACCTTCTCCTTCTCCTTCTTCTGCTTCTTCTGATTCACCCTCCTGACTTCACCTTCTCCTTCTCCTTCTTCTACTTCTTCTGATTCACCCTCCTGACTTCACCTTCTCCTTCTCCTTCTTCTACTTCTTCTGCTTCACCCTCCAGACTTCACCTTCTCCTTCTCCTTCTTCTACTTCTTCTGATTCACCCTTCAGACTTCACCTTCTCCTTCTCCTTTTTCTGCTTCTTCTGATTCACCCTCCAGACTTCACCTTCTCCTTCTCCTTATTCTGCTTCTTCTGATTCACCCTCCAGACTTCACCTTCTCCTTCTCCTTCTCCTGCTTCTTCTGATTCACCCTCCAGACTTCACCTTCTCCTTCTCCTTCTTCTGCTTCTTCTGATTCACCCTCCAGACTTCACCTTCTCCTTCTCCTTCTTCTGCTTTTTCTGATTCACCCTCCAGACTTCACCTTCTCCTTCTCCTTCTTCTACTTCTTCTGATTCACCCTCCAGACTTCACCTTCTCCTTCTCTTTCTTCTGCTTCTTCTGATTCACCCTCCAGACTTCACCTTCTCCTTCTCCTTCTTCTGATTCTTCTGATTCACCCTCCAGACTTCACCTTCTCCTTCTCCTTCTTCTGCTTCTTCTGATTCACCCTCCTGACTTCACCTTCTCCTTCTCCTTCTTCTACTTCTTCTGATTCACCCTCCTGACTTCACCTTCTCCTTCTCCTTCTTCTACTTCTTCTGCTTCACCCTCCAGACTTCACCTTCTCCTTCTCCTTCTTCTGCTTCTTCTGATTCACCCTCCAGACTTCACCTTCTCCTTCTCTTTCTTCTGCTTCTTCTGATTCACCCTCCAGACTTCACCTTCTCCTTCTCCTTCTTCTGATTCTTCTGATTCACCCTCCAGACTTCACCTTCTTCTTCTCCTTCTTCTGCTTCTTCTGATTCACCCTCCTGACTTCACCTTCTCCTTCTCCTTCTTCTACTTCTTCTGATTCACCCTCCTGACTTCACCTTCTCCTTCTCCTTCTTCTACTTCTTCTGCTTCACCCTCCAGACTTCACCTCCTCCTTCTCCTTCTTCTACTTCTTCTGATTCACCCTCCAGACTTCACCTTCTCCTTCTCCTTCTTTTGCTTCTTCTGCTTGACACTCCAGACTTCACCTTCTCCTTCTCCTTCTTCTGCTTCTTCTGATTCACCCTCCTTACTTCACCTTCTCCTTCTCCTTCTTCTGCTTCTTCTGATTCACCCTCCTGACTTCACCTTCTCCTTCTCCTTATTCTGCTTCTTCTGTTTCACCCTCCAGACTTCACCTTCTCCTTCTCCTTCTTCTGCTTCTTCTGATTCACCCTCCAGACTTCACCTTCTCCTTCTCCTTCTTCTGCTTCTTCTGATTCACCCTCCAGACTTCACCTTCTCCTTCTCCTTCTTCTACTTCTTCTGATTCACCCTCCAGACTTCACCTTCTTCTTCTCCTTCTTCTACTTCTTCTGCTTCTCCCTCCAGACTTCACCTTCTCCTTCTCCTTCTTCTGCTTCTTCTGATTCACCCTCCAGACTTCACCTTCTCCTTCTCCTTCTTCTGATTCTTCTGATTCACCCTCCAGACTTCACCTTCTCCTTCTCCTTCTTCTGCTTCTTATGATTCACCCTCCTGACTTCATCTTCTCCTTCTCCTTCTTCTACTTCTTCTGATTCACCCTCCTGACTTCACCTTCTCCTGCTCCTTCTTCTACTTCTTCTGCTTCACCCTCCAGACTTCACCTTCTCCTTCTCCTTCTTCAACTTCTTCTGATTCACCCTTCAGACTTCACCTTCTCCTTCTCCTTTTTCTGCTTCTTCTGATTCACCCTCCAGACTTCACCTTCTCCTTCTCCTTATTCTGCTTCTTCTGATTCACCCTCCAGACTTCACCTTCTCCTTCTCCTTCTTCTGCTTCTTCTGATTCACCCTCCAGACTTCACCTTCTCCTTCTCCTTATTCTGCTTCTTCTGATTCACCCTCCAGACTTCACCTTCTCCTTCTCCTTCGTCTACTTCTTCTGATTCACCCTCCAGACTACACCTTCTCCTTCTCCTTCTTCTACTTCTTCTGATTCACCCTCCAGACTTCACCTTCTCCTTCTCCTTCTTCTGTTTCTTCTGATTCACCGTCCAGACTTCACCTTCACCTTCTCCTTCTTCTACTACTTCTGATTCACCCTCCAGACTTCACCTTCTCCTTCTCCTTCTTCTACTTCTTCTGATTCACCCTCCAGACTTCATCTTCTCCTTCTCCTTCTTCTGCTTCTTCTGATTCACCCTCCAGACTTCACCTTCTCCTTCTCCTTCTTCTGTTTCTTCTGATTCACCCTCCAGACTTCACCTTCTCCTTCTCTTTCTTCTGCTTCTTCTGATTCACCCTCCAGACTTGACCTTCTCCTTCTCCTTCTTCTACTTCTTCTGATTCACCCTCCAGACTTCACCTTCTCCTTCTCCTTCTTCTGCTTCTTCTGCTTCACCGTCCTGACTTCACCTTCTCCTTCTCCTTCTTCTACTTCTTCTGCTTCATCCCCCTGACTTCACCTTCTCCTTCTCCTTATTCTACTTCTTCTGATTCACCCTCCAGACTTGACCTTCTCCTTCTCCTTCTTCTACTTCTTCTGATTCACCCTCCAGACTTCACCTTCTCCTTCTCCTTCTTCTACTTCTTCTGATTCACCCTCCAGTCTTCACCTTCTCCTTCTTCTGTTTCTTCTGCTTCACCCTCCAGACTTCACCTTCTCCTTCTCTTTCTTCTGCTTCTTCTGATTCACCCTCCAGACTTGACCTTCTCCTTCTCCTTCTTCTACTTCTTCTGATTCACCCTCCAGACTTCACCTTCTCCTTCTCCTTCTTCTGCTTCTTCTGCTTCACCGTCCTGACTTCACCTTCTCCTTCTCCTTCTTCTACTTCTTCTGCTTCATCCCCCTGACTTCACCTTCTCCTTCTCCTTATTCTACTTCTTCTGATTCACCCTCCAGACTTGACCTTCTCCTTCTCCTTCTTCTACTTCTTCTGATTCACCCTCCAGACTTCACCTTCTCCTTCTCCTTCTTCTGCTTCTTCTGATTCACCCTCCTGACTTCACCTTCTCCTTCTCCTTATTCTGCTTCTTCTGATTCACCCTCCAGACTTCACCTTCTCCTTCTCCTTATTCTACTTCTTCTGATTCACCCTCCAGACTTCACCTTCTCCTTCTCCTTCTTCTGCTTCTTCTGCTTCACCGTCCTGACTTCACCTTCTCCTTCTCCTTCTTCTACTTCTTCTGCTTCATCCCCCTGACATCACCTGCTCCTTCTCCTTCTTCTGCTTCTTCTGATTCACCCTCCTAACTTCACCTTCTCCTTCTCCTTCTTCTGCTTCTTCTGATTCACCCTCCTGACTTCACCTTCTCCTTCTCCTTCTTCTGCTTCTTCTGATTCACCCTCCAGACTTCACCTACTCCTTCTCCTTCTTCTGCTTCTTCTGATTCACCCTCCAGACTTCACCTTCTCCTTCTCCTTCTTCTGCTTCTTCTGATTCACCCTCCAGACCTCACCTTCTCCTTCTCCTTCTTCTACTTCTTCTGATTCACCCTCCAGACTTCATCTTCTCCTTCTCCTTCTTCTGCTTCTTCTGATTCACCCTCCAGACTTCACCTTCTCCTTCTCCTTCTTCTGCTTCTTCTGATTCACCCTCCAGACTTCACCTTCTCCTTCTCCTTCTTCTACTTCTTCTGATTCACCCTCCAGACTTCACCTTCTCCTTCTCCTTCTTCTACTTCTTCTGATTCACCCTCCAGTCTTCACCTTCTCCTTCTCCTTCTTCTATTTCTTCTGCTTCACCCTCCAGACTTCACCTTGTCCTTCTCTTTCTTCTGCTTCTTCTGATTCACCCTCCAGACTTCACCTTCTCCTTCTCCTTCTTCTGATTCTTCTGATTCACCCTCCAGACTTCACCTTCTCCTTCTCCTTCTTCTGCTTCTTCTGATTCACCCTCCTGACTTCACCTTCTCCTTCTCCTTCTTCTACTTCTTCTGATTCACCCTCCTGACTTCACCTTCTCCTTCTCCTTCTTCTACTTCTTCTGCTTCACCCTCCAGACTTCACCTTCTCCTTCTCCTTCTTCTACTTCTTCTGATTCACCCTTCAGACTTCACCTTCTCCTTCTCCTTTTTCTGCTTCTTCTGATTCACCCTCCAGACTTCACCTTCTCCTTCTCCTTATTCTGCTTCTTCTGATTCACCCTCCAGACTTCACCTTCTCCTTCTCCTTCTTCTGCTTCTTCTGATTCACCCTCCAGACTTCACCTTCTCCTTCTCCTTCTTCTGCTTCTTCTGATTCACCCTCCAGACTTCACCTTCTCCTTCTCCTTCTTCTGCTTTTTCTGATTCACCCTCCAGACTTCACCTTCTCCTTCTCCTTCTTCTACTTCTTCTGATTCACCCTCCAGACTTCACCTTCTCCTTCTCTTTCTTCTGCTTCTTCTGATTCACCCTCCAGACTTCACCTTCTCCTTCTCCTTATTCTGCTTCTTCTGATTCACCCTCCAGACTTCACCTTCTCCTTCTCCTTCCTCTGCTTCTTCTGATTCACCCTCCAGACTTCACCTTCTCCTTCTCCTTCTTCTGATTCTTCTGATTCACCCTCCAGACTTCACCTTCTCCTTCTCCTTCTTCTGCTTCTTCTGATTCACCCTCCTGACTTCACCTTCTCCTTCTCCTTCTTCTACTTCTTCTGATTCACCCTCCTGACTTCACCTTCTCCTTCTCCTTCTTCTACTTCTTCTGCTTCACCCTCCAGACTTCACCTTCTCCTTCTCCTTCTTCTACTTCTTCTGATTCACCCTCCAGACTTCACCTTCTCCTTCTCCTTCTTCTGCTTCTTCTGATTCACCCTCCAGTCTTCACCTTCTCCTTCTCCTTATTCTGCTTCTTCTGATTCACCCTCTAGACTTCACCTTCTCCTTCTCCTTCTTCTGCTTCTTCTGATTCACACTCCAGACTTCACCTTCTCCTTCTCCTTCTTCTACTTCTTCTGATTCACCCTCCAGACTTCACCTTCTCCTTCTCTTTCTTCTGCTTCTTCTGATTCACCCTCCAGACTTCACCTTCTCCTTCTCCTTCTTCTGATTCTTCTGATTCACCCTCCAGACTTCACCTTCTCCTTCTCCTTCTTCTGCTTCTTCTGATTCACCCTCCTGACTTCACCTTCTCCTTCTCCTTCTTCTACTTCTTCTGATTCACCCTCCTGACTTCACCTTCTCCTTCTCCTTCTTCTACTTCTTCTGCTTCACCCTCCAGACTTCACCTTCTCCTTCTCCTTTTTCTACTTCTTCTGATTCACCCTCCAGACTTGACCTTCTCCTTCTCCTTCTTCTACTTCTTCTGATTCACCCTCCAGACTTCACCTTCTCCTTCTCCTTCTTCTGCTTCTTCTGCTTCACCGTCCTGACTTCACCTTCTCCTTCTCCTTCTTCTACTTCTTCTGCTTCATCCCCCTGACATCACCTGCTCCTTCTCCTTCTTCTGCTTCTTCTGATTCACCCTCCTAACTTCACCTTCTCCTTCTCCTTCTTCTGCTACTTCTGATTCACCCTCCTGACTTCACCTTCTCCTTCTCCTTCTTCTGCTTCTTCTGATTCACCCTCCCGACTTCACCTTCTCCTTCTCCTTCTTCTGCTTCTTCTGATTCACCCTCCAGACTTCACCTTCTCCTTCTCCTTCTTCTGCTTCTTCTGATTCACCCTCCAGACCTCACCTTCTCCTTCTCCTTCTTCTACTTCTTCTGATTCACCCTCCAGACTTCACCTTCTCCATCTCCTTCTTTTGCTTCTTCTGCTTCACACTCCAGACTTCACCTTCTCCTTCTCCTTCTTCTACTTCTTCTGATTCACCCTTCAGACTTCACCTTCTCCTTCTCCTTTTTCTGCTTCTTCTGCTTCACACTCCAGACTTCACCTTCTCCTTCTCCTTCTTCTGCTTCTTCTGATTCACCCTCCTTACTTCACCTTCTCCTTCTCCTTCTTCTGCTTCTTCTGATTCACCCTCCTGACTTCACCTTCTCCTTCTCCTTCTTCTGCTTCTTCTGATTCACCCTCCAGACTTCACCTTCTCCTTCTCCTTCTTCTACCTCTTCTGATTCACCCTCCAGACTTCACCTTCTCCTTCTCCTTCTTCTACTTCTTCTGATTCACCCTCCAGTCTTCACCTTCTCCTTCTCCTTCTTCTGTTTCTTCTGCTTCACCCTCCAGACTTCACCTTCTCCTTCACTTTCTTCTGCTTCTTCTGATTCACCCTCCAGACTTCACCTTCTCCTTCTCCTTCTTCTGATTCTTCTGATTCTCCCTCCAGACTTCACCTTCTCCTTCTCCTTCTTCTGTTTCTTCTGATTCACCCTCCTGACTTCACCTTCTCCTTCTCCTTCTTCTACTTCTTCTGATTCACCCTCCTGACTTCACCTTCTCCTTCTCCTTCTTCTACTTCTTCTGCTTCACCCTCCAGACTTCACCTTCTCCTTCTCCTTCTTCTACTTCTTCTGATTCACCCTTCAGACTTCACCTTCTCCTTCTCCTTTTTCTGCTTCTTCTGATTCACCCTCCAGACTTCACCTTCTCCTTCTCCTTATTCTGCTTCTTCTGATTCACCCTCCAGACTTCACCTTCTCCTTCTCCTTCTTCTGCTTCTTCTGATTCACCCTCCAGACTTCACCTTCTCCTTCTCCTTCTTCTGCTTCTTCTGATTCACCCTCCAGACTTCACCTTCTCCTTCTCCTTCTTCTGCTTTTTCTGATTCACCCTCCAGACTTCACCTTCTCCTTCTCCTTCTTCTACTTCTTCTGATTCACCCTCCAGACTTCACCTTCTCCTTCTCTTTCTTCTGCTTCTTCTGATTCACCCTCCAGACTTCACCTTCTCCTTCTCCTTCTTCTGATTCTTCTGATTCACCCTCCAGACTTCACCTTCTCTTTCTCCTTCTTCTGCTTCTTCTGATTCACCCTCCTGACTTCACCTTCTCCTTCTCCTTCTTCTACTTCTTCTGATTCACCCTCCTGACTTCACCTTCTCCTTCTCCTTCTACTACTTCTTCTGCTTCACCCTCCAGACTTCACCTTCTCCTTCTCCTTCTTCTACTTCTTCTGATTCACCCTCCAGACTTCACCTTCTCCTTCTCCTTCTTCTACTTCTTCTGATTCACCCTCCTGACTTCACCTTCTCCTTCTCCTTCTTCTACTTCTTCTGCTTCACCCTCCAGACTTCACCTTCTCCTTCTCCTTCTTCTACTTCTTCTGATTCACCCTTCAGACTTCACCTTCTCCTTCTCCTTTTTCTGCTTCTTCTGATTCACCCACCAGACTTCTCCTTCTCCTTCTCCTTATTCTTCTTCTTCTGATTCACCCTCCAGACTTCACCTTCTCCTTCTCCTTCTTCTGCTTCTTCTGATTCACCCTCCAGACTTCACCTTCTCCTTTTCCTTCTTCTGCTTCTTCTGATTCACCCTCCAGACTTCACCTTCTCCTTCTCCTTCTTCTGCTTTTTCTGATTCACCCTCCAGACTTCACCTTCTCCTTCTCCTTCTTCTACTTCTTCTGATTCACCCTCCAGACTTCACCTTCTCCTTCTCTTTCTTCTGCTTCTTCTGATTCACCTTCCAGACTTCACCTTCTCCTTCTCCTTCTTCTGATTCTTCTGATTCACCGTCCAGACTTCACCTTCTCCTTCTCCTTCTTCTGCTTCTTCTGATTCACCCTCCTGACTTCACCTTCTCCTTCTCCTTCTTCTACTTCTTCTGATTCACCCTCCTGACTTCACCTTCTCCTTCTCCTTCTTCTACTTCTTCTGCTTCACCCTCCAGACTTCATCTTCTCCTTCTCCTTCTTCTGCT
Source organism: Somniosus microcephalus (assembly GCF_052327205.1). Classification (NCBI taxonomy): domain Eukaryota; kingdom Metazoa; phylum Chordata; class Chondrichthyes; order Squaliformes; family Somniosidae; genus Somniosus; species Somniosus microcephalus. The sequence continues at coordinate 311,208 of NW_028225259.1, forward strand.
TCTTCTGATTCACCCTCCAGACTTCACCTTCTCCTTCTCCTTCTTTTGCTTCTTCTGCTTCACACTCCAGACTTCACCTTCTCCTTCTCCTTCTTCTGCTTCTTCTGGTTCACCCTCCATACTTCACCTTCTCCTTCTCCTTCTTCTGCTTCTTCTGATTCACCCTCCTGACTTCACCTTCTCCTTCTCCTTATTCTGCTTCTTCTGTTTCACCCTCCAGACTTCACCTTCTCCTTCTCCTTCTTTTGCTTCTTCTGATTCACCCTCCAGACTTCACCTTCTCCTTCTCCTTCTTCTACTTCTTCTGATTCACCCTCCAGACTTCACCTTCTCCTTCTCCTTCTTCTGCTTCTTCTGGTTCACCCTCCAGACTTCACCTTCTCCTTCTCCTTCGTCTACTTCTTCTGATTCACCCTCCAGACTACACCTTCTCCTTCTCCTTCTTCTACTTCTTCTGATTCATCCTCCAGACTTCACCTTCTCCTTCTCCTTCTTCTGTTTCTTCTGATTCACCCTCCAGACTTCACCTTCTCCTTCTCCTTCTTCTACTTCTTCTGATTCACCCTCCAGACTTCACCTTCTCCTTCTCCTTCTTCTACTTCTTCTGATTCACCCTCCAGACTTCACCTTCTCCTTCTCCTTCTTCTACTTCTTCTGCTTCTCCCTCCAGACTTCACCTTCTCCTTCTCCTTCTTCTGCTTCTTCTGATTCACCCTCCAGACTTCACCTTCTCCTTCTCTTTCTTCTGCTTCTTCTGATTCACCCTCCAGACTTCACCTTCTCCTTCTCCTTCTTCTGATTCTTCTGATTCACCCTCCAGACTTCACCTTCTCCTTCTCCTTCTTCTGCTTCTTCTGATTCACCCTCCTGACTTCACCTTCTCCTTCTCCTTCTTCTACTTCTTCTGATTCACCCTCCTGACTTCACCTTCTCCTTCTCCTTCTTCTACTTCTTCTGCTTCACCCTCCAGACTTCACCTTCTCCTTCTCCTTCTTCTACTTCTTCTGAATCACCCTCCAGACTTCACCTTCTCCTTCTCCTTCTTTTGCTTCTTCTGCTTCACACTCCAGACTTCACCTTCTCCTTCTCCTTCTTCTGCTTCTTCTGATTCACCCTCCTTACTTCACCTTCTCCTACTCCTTCTTCTGCTTCTTCTGATTCACCCTCCTGACTTCACCTTCTCCTTCTCCTTATTCTGCTTCTTCTGTTTCACCCTCCAGACTTCACCTTCTCCTTCTCCTTCTTCTGCTTCTTCTGATTCACCCTCCAGACTTCACCTTCTCCTTCTCCTTCTTCTGCTTCTTCTGATTCACCCTCCAGACTTCACCTTCTCCTTCTCCTTCTTCTACTTCTTCTGATTCACCCTCCAGACTTCACCTTCTCCTTCTCCTTCTTCTACTTCTTCTGCTTCTCCCTCCAGACTTCACCGTCTCCTTCTCCTTCTTCTGCTTCTTCTGATTCACCCTCCAGACTTCACCTTCTCCTTCTCCTTCTTCTACTTCTTCTGATTCACCCTCCAGACTTCACCTTCTACTTCTCCTTCTTCTACTTCTTCTGATTCACCCTCCAGACTTCACCTTCTCCTTCTCCTTCTTCTACTTCTTCCGATTCACCCTCCTGACTTCACCTTCTCCTTCTCCTTCTTCTGCTGCTTCTGCTTCACCCTCCTGACTTCACCTTCTGCTTCTCCTTCTTCTACTTCTTCTGATTCACCCTCCAGACTTCACCTTCTCCTTCTCCTTCTTCTGCTTCCTCTGCTTCACCCTCCAGACTTCACCTTCTCCTTCTCCTTCTTCTGCTTCTTCTGCTTCGACCTCCAGACATCACCTTCTCCTTCTCCTTCTTCTGCTTCTTCTGCTTCACCCTCCAGACTTCACCTTCTCCTTCTCCTTCTTCTGCATCTTCTGCTTCACTCTCCTGACTTCACCTTCTCCTTCTCCTTCTTCTACTTCTTCTGATTCACCCTCCAGACTTCACCTTCTCCTTCTCCTTCTTCTGCTTCTTCTGCTTCACCCTCCAGACTTCACCTTCTCCTTCTCCTTCTTCTGCTTCTTCTGCTGCGCCCTCCAGACTTCACCTTCTCCTTCTCCTTCTTCTGCTTCTTCTGCTTCACCGTCCTGACTTCACCTTCTCCTTCTCCTTCTTCTACTTCTTCTGCTTCACGCCCCTGACTTCACCTGCTCCTTCTCCTTCTTCTGCTTCTTCTGATTCACCCTCCTAACTTCACCTTCTCCTTCTCCTTCTTCTGCTTCTTCTGATTCACCCTCCTGACTTCACCTTCTCCTTCTCCTTCTTCTGCTTCTTCTGATTCACCCTCCAGACTTCACCTTCTCCTTCTCCTTCTTCTGCTTCTTCTGTTTCACCCTCCAGACTTCACCTTCTCCTTCTCCTTCTTCTGCTTCTTCTGATTCACCCTCCAGACTTCATCTTCTCCTTCTCCTTCTTCTGCTTCTTCTGATTCACCCTCCAGACTTCACCTTCTCCTTCTCCTTCTTCTGCTTCTTCTGATTCACCCTCCAGACTTCACCTTCTCCTTCTCCTTCTTCTACTTCTTCTGATTCACCCTCCAGACTTCACCTTCTCCTTCTCCTTCTTCTACTTCTTCAGATTCACCCTCCAGTCTTCACCTTCTCCTTCTCCTTCTTCTGTTTCTTCTGCTTCACCCTCCAGACTTCACCTTCTCCTTCTCTTTCTTCTGCTTTTTCTGATTCACCCTCCAGACTTCACCCTTTCCTTCTCCTTCTTCTGATTCTTCTGATTCACCCTCCAGACTTCACCTTCTCCTTCTCCTTCTTCTGCTTCTTCTGATTCACCCTCCAGACTTCACCTTCTCCTTCTCCTTCTTCTGCTTCTTCTGATTCACCCTCCAGACTTCATCTTCTCCTTCTCCTTCTTCTGCTTCTTCTGATTCACCCTCCAGACTTCACCTTCTCCTTCTCCTTCTTCTGCTTCTTCTGATTCACCCTCCAGACTTCACCTTCTCCTTATCCTTCTTCTACTTCTCTGATTCACCCTCCAGACTTCACCTTCTCCTTCTCCTTCTTCTACTTCTTCAGATTCACCCTCCAGTCTTCACCTTCTCCTTCTCCTTCTTCTGTTTCTTCTGCTTCACCCTCCAAACTTCACCTTCTCCTTCTCTTTCTTCTGCTTCTTCTGATTCACCCTCTAGACTTCAACTTCTCCTTCTCCTTCTTCTGATTCTTCTGATTCACCCTCCAGACTTCACCTTCTCCTTCTCCTTCTTCTGCTTCTTCTGATTCACCCTCCTGACTTCACCTTCTCCTTCTCCTTCTTCTACTTCTTCTGATTCACCCTCCTGACTTCACCTTCTCCTTCTCCTTCTTCTACTTCTTCTGCTTCACCCTCCAGACTTCACCTTCTCCTTCTCCTTCTTCTACTTCTTCTGATTCACCCTCCAGACTTCACCTTCTCCTTCTCTTGCTTCTTCTGCTTCACACTCCAGACTTCACCTTCTCCTTCTCCTTCTTCTGCTTCTTCTGATTCACCCTCCTTCCTTCACCTTCTCCTTCTCCTTCTTCTGCTTCTTCTGATTCACCCTCCTGACTTCACCTTCTCCTTCTCCTTATTCTGCTTCTTCTGTTTCACCCTCCAGACTTCACCTTCTCCTTCTCCTTCTTCTGCTTCTTCTGATTCACCCTCCAGACTTCACCTTCTCCTTCTCCTTCTTCTGCTTCTTCTGATTCACCCTCCAGACTTCACCTTCTCCTTCTCCTTCTTCTACTTCTTCTGATTCACCCTCCAGACTTCACCTTCTCCTTCTCCTTCTTCTGCTTCTTCTGATTCACCCTCCAGACTTCACCTTCTCCTTCTCCTTCGTCCACTTCTTCTGATTCACCCTCCAGACTACACCTTCTCCTTCTCCTTCTTCTACTTCTTCTGATTCACCCTCCAGACTTCACCTTCTCCTTCTCCTTCTTCTGTTTCTTCTGATTCACCCTCCAGACTTCACCTTCTCCTTCTCCTTCTTCTACTTCTTCTGATTCACCCTCCAGACTTCACCTTCTCCTTCTCCTTCTTCTACTTCTTCTGATTCACCCTCCAGACTTCACCTTCTCCTTCTCCTTCTTCTACTTCTTCTGCTTCTCCCTCCAGACTTCACCTTCTCCTTCTCCTTCTTCTGCTTCTTCTGATTCACCCTCCAGACTTCACCTTCCCCTTCTCCTTCTTCTATTTCTTCTGATTCACCCTCCAGACTTCACCTTCTCCTTCTCCTTCTTCTACTTCTTCTGATTCACCCTCCAGACTTCACCTTCTCCTTCTCCTTCTTCTACTTCTTCCGATTCACCCTCCTGACTTCACCTTCTCCTTCTCCTTCTTCTGCTTCTTCTGCTTCACCCTCCTGACTTCACCTTCTCCTTCTCCTTCTTCTACTTCTTCTGATTCACCCTCCAGACTTCACCTTCTCCTTCTCATTCTTCTGCTTCTTCTGCTTCACCCTCCAGACTTCACCTTCTCCTTCTCCTTCTTCTGCTTCTTCTGATTCGCCCTCCAGACATCACCTTCTCCTTCTCCTTCTTCTGCTTCTTCTGATTCACCCTCCAGACTTCACCTTCTCCTTCTCCTTCTTCTACTTCTTCTGATTCACCCTCCAGACTTCACCTTCTACTTCTCCTTCTTCTACTTCTTCTGATTCACCCTCCAGACTTCACCTTCTCCTTCTCCTTCTTCTACTTCTTCCGATTCACCCTCCTGACTTCACCTTCTCCTTCTCCTTCTTCTGCTTCTTCTGCTTCACCCTCCTGACTTCACCTTCTCCTTCTCCTTCTTCTACTTCTTCTGATTCACCCTCCAGACTTCACCTTCTCCTTCTCCTTCTTCTGCTTCCTCTGCTTCACCCTCCAGACTTCACCTTCTCCTTCTCCTTCTTCTGCTTCTTCTGCTTCGCCCTCCAGACATCACCTTCTCCTTCTCCTTCTTCTGCTTCTTCTGCTTCACCCTCCAGAATTCACCTTCTCCTTCTCCTTCTTCTGCTTCTTCTGCTTCACTCTCCTGACTTCACCTTCTCCTTCTCCTTCTTCTACTTCTTCTGATTCACCCTCCAGACTTCACCTTCTCCTTCTCCTTCTTCTGCTTCTTCTGCTTCACCCTCCAGACTTCACCTTCTCCTTCTCCTTCTTCTGCTTCTTCTGCTGCGCCCTCCAGACTTCACCTTCTCCTTCTCCTTCTTCTGCTTCTTCTGCTTCACCGTCCTGACTTCACCTTCTCCTTCTCCTTCTTCTACTTCTTCTGCTTCACCCCCTGACTTCACCTGCTCCTTCTCCTTCTTCTGCTTCTTCTGATTCACCCTCCTAACTTCACCTTCTCCTTCTCCTTCTTCTGCTTCTTCTGATTCACCCTCCTGACTTCACCTTCTCCTTCTCCTTCTTCTGCTTCTTCTGATTCACCCTCCAGACTTCACCTTCTCCTTCTCCTTCTTCTGCTTCTTCTGTTTCACCCTCCAGACTTCACCTTCTCCTTCTCCTTCTTCTGCTTCTTCTGATTCACCCTCCAGACTTCATCTTCTCCTTCTCCTTCTTCTGCTTCTTCTGATTCACCCTCCAGACTTCACCTTCTCCTTCTCCTTCTTCTGCTTCTTCTGATTCACCCTCCAGACTTCACCTTCTCCTTCTTCTACTTCTTCTGATTCACCCTCCAGACTTCACCTTCTCCTTCTCCTTCTTCTCCTTCTTCAGATTCACCCTCCAGTCTTCACCTTCTCCTTCTCCTTCTTCTGTTTATTCTGCTTCACCCTCCAGACTTCACCTTCTCCTTCTCTTTCTTCTGCTTCTTCTGATTCACCCTCCAGACTTCACCCTCTCCTTCTCCTTCTTCTGATTCTTCTGATTCACCCTCCAGACTTCACCTTCTCCTTCTCCTTCTTCTGCTTCTTCTGCTTCGCCCTCCAGACATCACCTTCTCCTTCTCCTTCTTCTGCTTCTTCTGCTTCACCCTCCAGACTTCACCTTCTCCTTCTCCTTCTTCTGCTTCTTCTGCTTCACTCTCCTGACTTCACCTTCTCCTTCTCCTTCTTCTACTTCTTCTGATTCACCCTCCAGACTTCACCTTCTCCTTCTCCTTCTTCTGCTTCTTCTGCTTCACCCTCCAGACTTCACCTTCTCCTTCTCCTTCTTCTGCTTCTTCTGCTGCGCCCTCCAGACTTCACCTTCTCCTTCTCCTTCTTCTGCTTCTTCTGCTTCACCGTCCTGACTTCACCTTCTCCTTCTCCTTCTTCTACTTCTTCTGCTTCACCCCCTGACTTCACCTGCTCCTTCTCCTTCTTCTACTTCTTCTGATTCACCCTCCTAACTTCACCTTCTCCTTCTCCTTCTTCTGCTTCTTCTGATTCACCCTCCTGACTTCACCTTCTCCTTCTCCTTCTTCTGCTTCTTCTGATTCACCCTCCAGACTTCACCTTCTCCTTCTCCTTCTTCTGCTTCTTCTGTTTCACCCTCCAGACTTCACCTTCTCCTTCACCTTCTTCTGCTTCTTCTAATTCACCCTCCAGACTTCATCTTCTCCTTCTCCTTCTTCTGCTTCTTCTGATTCACCCTCCAGACTTCACCTTCTCCTTCTCCTTCTTCTGCTTCTTCTGATTCACCCTCCAGACTTCACCTTCTCCTTCTTCTACTTCTTCTGATTCACCCTCCAGACTTCACCTTCTCCTTCTCCTTCTTCTCCTTCTTCAGATTCACCCTCCAGTCTTCACCTTCTCCTTCTCCTTCTTCTGCTTCTTCTGCTTCACCCTCCAGACTTCACCTTCTCCTTCTCCTTCTTCTGCTTCTTCTGCTTCACTCTCCTGACTTCACCTTCTCCTTCTCCTTCTTCTACTTCTTCTGATTCACCCTCCAGACTTCACCTTCTCCTTCTCCTTCTTCTGCTTCTTCTGCTTCACCCTCCAGACTTCACCTTCTCCTTCTCCTTCTTCTGCTTCTTCTGCTGCGCCCTCCAGACTTCACCTTCTCCTTCTCCTTCTTCTGCTTCTTCTGCTTCACCGTCCTGACTTCACCTTCTCCTTCTCCTTCTTCTACTTCTTCTGCTTCACCCCCTGACTTCACCTGCTCCTTCTCCTTCTTCTGCTTCTTCTGATTCACCCTCCTAACTTCACCTTCTCCTTCTCCTTCTTCTGCTTCTTCTGATTCACCCTCCTGACTTCACCTTCTCCTTCTCCTTCTTCTGCTTCTTCTGATTCACCCTCCAGACTTCACCTTCTCCTTCTCCTTCTTCTGCTTCTTCTGTTTCACCCTCCAGACTTCACCTTCTCCTTCTCCTTCTTCTGCTTCTTCTGATTCACCCTCCAGACTTCATCTTCTCCTTCTCCTTCTTCTGCTTCTTCTGATTCACCCTCCAGACTTCACCTTCTCCTTCTCCTTCTTCTGCTTCTTCTGATTCACCCTCCAGACTTCACCTTCTCCTTCTTCTACTTCTTCTGATTCACCCTCCAGACTTCACCTTCTCCTTCTCCTTCTTCTCCTTCTTCAGATTCACCCTCCAGTCTTCACCTTCTCCTTCTCCTTCTTCTGTTTATTCTGCTTCACCCTCCAGACTTCACCTTCTCCTTCTCTTTCTTCTGCTTCTTCTGATTCACCCTCCAGACTTCACCCTCTCCTTCTCCTTCTTCTGATTCTTCTGATTCACCCTCCAGACTTCACCTTCTCCTTCTCCTTCTTCTGCTTCTTCTGCTTCGCCCTCCAGACATCACCTTCTCCTTCTCCTTCTTCTGCTTCTTCTGCTTCACCCTCCAGACTTCACCTTCTCCTTCTCCTTCTTCTGCTTCTTCTGCTTCACTCTCCTGACTTCACCTTCTCCTTCTCCTTCTTCTACTTCTTCTGATTCACCCTCCAGACTTCACCTTCTCCTTCTCCTTCTTCTGCTTCTTCTGCTTCACCCTCCAGACTTCACCTTCTCCTTCTCCTTCTTCTGCTTCTTCTGCTGCGCCCTCCAGACTTCACCTTCTCCTTCTCCTTCTTCTGCTTCTTCTGCTTCACCGTCCTGACTTCACCTTCTCCTTCTCCTTCTTCTACTTCTTCTGCTTCACCCCCTGACTTCACCTGCTCCTTCTCCTTCTTCTACTTCTTCTGATTCACCCTCCTAACTTCACCTTCTCCTTCTCCTTCTTCTGCTTCTTCTGATTCACCCTCCTGACTTCACCTTCTCCTTCTCCTTCTTCTGCTTCTTCTGATTCACCCTCCAGACTTCACCTTCTCCTTCTCCTTCTTCTGCTTCTTCTGTTTCACCCTCCAGACTTCACCTTCTCCTTCACCTTCTTCTGCTTCTTCTAATTCACCCTCCAGACTTCATCTTCTCCTTCTCCTTCTTCTGCTTCTTCTGATTCACCCTCCAGACTTCACCTTCTCCTTCTCCTTCTTCTGCTTCTTCTGATTCACCCTCCAGACTTCACCTTCTCCTTCTTCTACTTCTTCTGATTCACCCTCCAGACTTCACCTTCTCCTTCTCCTTCTTCTCCTTCTTCAGATTCACCCTCCAGTCTTCACCTTCTCCTTCTCCTTCTTCTGTTTCTTCTGCTTCACCCTCCAGACTTCACCTTCTCCTTCTCTTTCTTCTGCTTCTTCTGATTCACCCTCCAGACTTCACCCTCTCCTTCTCCTTCTTCTGATTCTTCTGATTCACCCTCCAGACTTCACCTTCTCCTTCTCCTTCTTCTGCTTCTTCTGATTCACCCTCCAGACTTCACCTTCTCCTTCTCCTTCTTCTGCTTCTTCTGATTCACCCTCCAGACTTCATCTTCTACTTCTCCTTCTTCTGCCTCTTCTGATTCACCCTCCAGACTTCACCTTCTCCTTCTCCTTCTTCTGCTTCTTCTGATTCACCCTCCAGACTTCACCTTCTCCTTCTCCTTCTTCTACTTCTTCTGATTCACCCTCCAGACTTCACCTTCTCCTTCTCCTTCTTCTACTTCTTCAGATTCACCCTCCAGTCTTCACCTTCTCCTTCTCCTTCTTCTGTTTCTTCTGCTTCACCCTCCAGACTTCACCTTCTCCTTCTCTTTCTTCTGCTTCTTCTGATTCACCCTCCAGACTTCAACTTCTCCTTCTCCTTCTTCTGATTCTTCTGATTCACCCTCCAGACTTCACCTTCTCCTTCTCCTTCTTCTGCTTCTTCTGATTCACCCTCCTGACTTCACCTTCTTCTTCTCCTTCTTCTGTTTCTTCTGCTTCACCCTCCAGACTTCACCTTCTCCTTCTCTTTCTTCTGCTTCTTCTGTTTCACCCTCCAGACTTCACCTTCTCCTTCTCCTTCTTCTGCTTCTTCTGATTCACCCTCCAGACTTCATCTTCTCCTTCTCCTTCTTCTGCTTCTTCTGATTCACCCTCCAGACTTCACCTTCTCCTTCTCCTTCTTCTGCTTCTTCTGATTCACCCTCCAGACTTCACCTTCTCCTTCTTCTACTTCTTCTGATTCACCCTCCAGACTTCACCTTCTCCTTCTCCTTCTTCTCCTTCTTCAGATTCACCCTCCAGTCTTCACCTTCTCCTTCTCCTTCTTCTGTTTCTTCTGCTTCACCCTCCAGACTTCACCTTCTCCTTCTCTTTCTTCTGCTTCTTCTGATTCACCCTCCAGACTTCTCCCTCTCCTTCTCCTTCTTCTGATTCTTCTGATTCACCCTCCAGACTTCACCTTCTCCTTCTCCTTCTTCTGCTTCTTCTGCTTCGCCCTCCAGACATCACCTTCTCCTTCTCCTTCTTCTGCGTCTTCTGCTTCACCCTCCAGACTTCACCTTCTCCTTCTTCTGCTTCTTCTGCTTCACTCTCCTGACTTCACCTTCTCCTTCTCCTTCTTCTACTTCTTCTGATTCACCCTCCAGACTTCACCTTCTCCTTCTCCTTCTTCTGCTTCTTCTGCTTCACCCTCCAGACTTCACCTTCTCCTTCTCCTTCTTCTGCTTCTTCTGCTGCGCCCTCCAGACTTCACCTTCTCCTTCTCCTTCTTCTGCTTCTTCTGCTTCACCGTCCTGACTTCACCTTCTCCTTCTCCTTCTTCTACTTCTTCTGCTTCACCCCCTGACTTCACCTGCTCCTTCTCCTTCTTCTACTTCTTCTGATTCACCCTCCTAACTTCACCTTCTCCTTCTCCTTCTTCTGCTTCTTCTGATTCACCCTCCTGACTTCACCTTCTCCTTCTCCTTCTTCTGCTTCTTCTGATTCACCCTCCAGACTTCACCTTCTCCTTCTCCTTCTTCTGCTTCTTCTGTTTCACCCTCCAGACTTCACCTTCTCCTTCTCCTTCTTCTGCTTCTTCTGATTCACCCTCCAGACTTCATCTTCTCCTTCTCCTTCTTCTGCTTCTTCTGATTCACCCTCCAGACTTCACCTTCTCCTTCTCCTTCTTCTGCTTCTTCTGATTCACCCTCCAGACTTCACCTTCTCCTTCTTCTACTTCTTCTGATTCACCCTCCAGACTTCACCTTCTACTTCTCCTTCTTCTCCTTCTTCAGATTCACCCTCCAGTCTTCACCTTCTCCTTCTCCTTCTTCTGTTTCTTCTGCTTCACCCTCCAGACTTCACCTTCTCCTTCTCTTTCTTCTGCTTCTTCTGATTCACCCTCCAGACTTCAACTTCTCCTTCTCCTTCTTCTGATTCTTCTGATTCACCCTCCAGACTTCACCTTCTCCTTCTCCTTCTTCTGCTTCTTCTGATTCACCCTCCTGACTTCACCTTCTCCTTCTCCTTCTTCTACTTCTTCTGATTCACCCTCCTGACTTCACCTTCTCCTTCTCCTTCTTCTACTTCTTCTGCTTCACCCTCCAGACTTCACCTTCTCCTTCTCCTTCTTCTACTTCTTCTGATTCACCCTCCAGACTTCACCTTCTCCTTCTCCTTCTTTTGCTTCTTCTGCTTCACACTCCAGACTTCACCTTCTCCTTCTCCTTCTTCTGCTTCTTCTGATTCACCCTCCTTACTTCACCTTCTCCTTCTCCTTCTTCTGCTTCTTCTGATTCACCCTCCTGACTTCACCTTCTCCTTCTCCTTATTCTGCTTCTTCTGTTTCACCCTCCAGACTTCACCTTCTCCTTCTCCTTCTTCTGCTTCTTCTGATTCACCCTCCAGACTTCACAACCTCCTTCTCCTTCTTCTGCTTCATCTGATTCACCCTCCAGACTTCACCTTCTCCTTCTCCTTCTTCTACTTCTTCTGATTCACCCTCCAGACTTCACCTTCTCCTTCTCCTTCTTCTGCTTCTTCTGATTCACCCTCCAGACTTCACCTTCTCCTTCTCCTTCGTCTACTTCTTCTGATTCACCCTCCAGACTACACCTTCTCCTTCTCCTTCTTCTACTTCTTCTGATTCACCCTCCAGACTTCACCTTCTCCTTCTCCTTCTTCTGTTTCTTCAGATTCACCCTCCAGTCTTCACCTTCTCCTTCTCCTTCTTCTGTTTCTTCTGCTTCACCCTCCAGACTTCACCTTCTCCTTCTCTTTCTTCTGCTTCTTCTGATTCACCCTCCAGACTTCACCCTCTCCTTCTCCTTCTTCTGATTCTTCTGATTCACCCTCCAGACTTCACCTTCTCCTTCTCCTTCTTCTGCTTCTTCTGCTTCGCCCTCCAGACATCACCTTCTCCTTCTCCTTCTTCTGCTTCTTCTGCTTCACCCTCCAGACTTCACCTTCTCCTTCTCCTTCTTCTGCTTCTTCTCCTTCACTCTCCTGACTTCACCTTCTCCTTCTCCTTCTTCTACTTCTTCTGATTCACCCTCCAGACTTCACCTTCTCCTTCTCCTTCTTCTGCTTCTTCTGCTTCACCCTCCAGACATCACCTTCTCCTTCTCCTTCTTCTGCTTCTTCTGCTGCGCCCTCCAGACTTCACCTTCTCCTTCTCCTTCTTCTGCTTCTTCTGCTTCACCGTCCTGACTTCACCTTCTCCTTCTCCTTTTTCTACTTCTTCTGCTTCACACCCTGACTTCACCTGCTCCTTCTCCTTCTTCTACTTCTTCTGATTCACCCTCCTAACTTCACCTTCTCCTTCTCCTTCTTCTGCTTCTTCTGATTCACCCTCCTGACTTCACCTTCTCCTTCTCCTTCTTCTGCTTCTTCTGATTCACCCTCCAGACTTCACCTTCTCCTTCTCCTTCTTCTGCTTCTTCTGTTTCACCCTCCAGACTTCACCTTCTCCTTCTCCTTCTTCTGCTTCTTCTGATTCACCCTCCTGACTTCATCTTCTCCTTCTCCTTCTTCTGCTTCTTCTGATTCACCCTCCAGACTTCACCTTCTCCTTCTCCTTCTTCTGCTTCTTCTGATTCACCCTCCAGACTTCACCTTCTCCTTCTTCTACTTCTTCTGATTCACCCTCCAGACTTCACCTTCTCCTTCTCCTTCTTCTCCTTCTTCAGATTCACCCTCCAGTCTTCACCTTCTCCTTCTCCTTCTTCTGTTTCTTCTGCTTCACCCTCCAGACTTCACCTTCTCCTTCTCTTTCTTCTGCTTCTTCTGATTCACCCTCCAGACTTCACCCTCTCCTTCTCCTTCTTCTGATTCTTCTGATTCACCCTCCAGACTTCACCTTCTCCTTCTCCTTCTTCTGCTTCTTCTGATTCACCCTCCAGACTTCACCTTCTCCTTCTCCTTCTTCTGCTTCTTCTGATTCACCCTCCAGACTTCATCTTCTCCTTCTCCTTCTTCTGCTTCTTCTGATTCACCCTCCAGACTTCACCTTCTCCTTCTCCTTCTTCTGCTTCTTCTGATTCACCCTCCAGACTTCACCTTCTCCTTCTCCTTCTTCTACTTCTTCTGATTCACCCTCCAGACTTCACCTTCTCCTTCTCCTTCTTCTACTTCTTCAGATTCACCCTCCAGTCTTCACCTTCTCCTTCTCCTTCTTCTGTTTCTTCTGCTTCACCCTCCAGACTTCACCTTCTCCTTCTCTTTCTTCTGCTTCTTCTGATTCACCCTCCAGACTTCAACTTCTCCTTCTCCTTCTTTTGCTTCTTATGCTTCACACTCCAGACTTCACCTTCTCCTTCTCCTTCTTCTGCTTCTTCTGATTCACCCTCCTTACTTCACCTTCTCCTTCTCCTTCTTCTGCTTCTTCTGATTCACCCTCCTGACTTCACCTTCTCCTTCTCCTTATTCTGCTTCTTCTGTTTCACCCTCCAGACTTCACCTTCTCCTTCTCCTTCTTTTGCTTCTTCTGATTCACCCTCCAGACTTCACCTTCTCCTTCTCCTTCTTCTCCTTCTTCTGATTCACCCTCCAGACTTCACCTTCTCCTTCTCCTTCTTCTGCTTCTTCTGGTTCACCCTCCAGACTTCACCTTCTCCTTCTCCTTCGTCTACTTCTTCTGATTCACCCTCCAGACTACACCTTCTCCTTCTCCTTCTTCTACTTCTTCTGATTCACCCTCCAGACTTCACCTTCTCCTTCTCCTTCTTCTGTTTCTTCTGATTCACCCTCCAGACTTCACCTTCTCCTTCTCCTTCTTCTACTTCTTCTGATTCACCCTCCAGACTTCACCTTCTCCTTCTCCTTCTTCTACTTCTTCTGATTCACCCTCCAGACTTCACCTTCTCCTTCTCCTTCTTCTACTTCTTCTGCTTCTCCCTCCAGACTTCACCTTCTCCTTCTCCTTCTTCTGCTTCTTCTGATTCACCCTCCAGACTTCACCTTCTCCTTCTCTTTCTTCTGCTTCTTCTGATTCACCCTCCAGACTTCACCTTCTCCTTCTCCTTCTTCTGATTCTTCTGATTCACCCTCCAGACTTCACCTTCTCCTTCTCCTTCTTCTGCTTCTTCTGATTCACCCTCCTGACTTCACCTTCTCCTTCTCCTTCTTCTACTTCTTCTGATTCACCCTCCTGACTTCACCTTCTCCTTCTCCTTCTTCTACTTCTTCTGCTTCACCCTCCAGACTTCACCTTCTCCTTCTCCTTCTTCTACTTCTTCTGAATCACCCTCCAGACTTCACCTTCTCCTTCTCCTTCTTTTGCTTCTTCTGCTTCACACTCCAGACTTCACCTTCTCCTTCTCCTTCTTCTGCTTCTTCTGATTCACTCTCCTTACTTCACCTTCTCCTTCTCCTTCTTCTGCTTCTTCTGATTCACCCTCCTGACTTCACCTTCTCCTTCTCCTTATTCTGCTTCTTCTGTTTCACCCTCCAGACTTCACCTTCTCCTTCTCCTTCTTCTGCTTCTTCTGATTCACCCTCCAGACTTCACCTTCTCCTTCTCCTTCTTCTGCTTCTTCTGATTCACCCTCCAGACTTCACCTTCTCCTTCTCCTTCTTCTACTTCTTCTGATTCACCCTCCAGACTTCACCTTCTCCTTCTCCTTCTTCTACTTCTTCTGCTTCTCCCTCCAGACTTCACCTTCTCCTTCTCCTTCTTCTGCTTCTTCTGATTCACCCTCCAGACTTCACCTTCTCCTTCTCCTTCTTCTACTTCTTCTGATTCACCCTCCAGACTTCACCTTCTACTTCTCCTTCTTCTACTTCTTCTGATTCACCCTCCAGACTTCACCTTCTCCTTCTCCTTCTTCTACTTCTTCCGATTCACCCTCCTGACTTCACCTTCTCCTTCTCCTTCTTCTGCTGCTTCTGCTTCACCCTCCTGACTTCACCTTCTCCTTCTCCTTCTTCTACTTCTTCTGATTCACCCTCCAGACTTCACCTTCTCCTTCTCCTTCTTCTGCTTCCTCTGCTCCACCCTCCAGACTTCACCTTCTCCTTCTCCTTCTTCTGCTTCTTCTCCTTCGACCTCCAGACATCACCTTCTCCTTCTCCTTCTTCTGCTTCTTCTGCTTCACCCTCCAGACTTCACCTTCTCCTTCTCCTTCTTCTGCATCTTCTGCTTCACTCTCCTGACTTCACCTTCTCCTTCTCCTTCTTCTACTTCTTCTGCTTCACGCCCCTGACTTCACCTGCTCCTTCTCCTTCTTCTGCTTCTTCTGATTCACCCTCCTAACTTCACCTTCTCCTTCTCCTTCTTCTGCTTCTTCTGATTCACCCTCCTGACTTCACCTTCTCCTTCTCCTTCTTCTGCTTCTTCTGATTCACCCTCCAGACTTCACCTTCTCCTTCTCCTTCTTCTGCTTCTTCTGTTTCACCCTCCAGACTTCACCTTCTCCTTCTCCTTCTTCTGCTTCTTCTGATTCACCCTCCAGACTTCATCTTCTCCTTCTCCTTCTTCTGCTTCTTCTGATTCACCCTCCAGACTTCACCTTCTCCTTCTCCTTCTTCTGCTTCTTCTGATTCACCCTCCAGACTTCACCTTCTCCTTCTCCTTCTTCTACTTCTTCTGATTCACCCTCCAGACTTCACCTTCTCCTTCTCCTTCTTCTACTTCTTCAGATTCACCCTCCAGTCTTCACCTTCTCCTTCTCCTTCTTCTGTTTCTTCTGCTTCACCCTCCAGACTTCACCTTCTCCTTCTCTTTCTTCTGCTTTTTCTGATTCACCCTCCAGACTTCACCCTCTCCTTCTCCTTCTTCTGATTCTTCTGATTCACCCTCCAGACTTCACCTTCTCCTTCTCCTTCTTCTGCTTCTTCTGATTCACCCTCCAGACTTCACCTTCTCCTTCTCCTTCTTCTGCTTCTTCTGATTCACCCTCCAGACTTCATCTTCTCCTTCTCCTTCTTCTGCTTCTTCTGATTCACCCTCCAGACTTCACCTTCTCCTTCTCCTTCTTCTGCTTCTTCTGATTCACCCTCCGGACTTCACCTTCTCCTTCTCCTTCTTCTACTTCTCTGATTCACCCTCCAGACTTCACCTTCTCCTTCTCCTTCTTCTACTTCTTCAGATTCACCCTCCAGTCTTCACCTTCTCCTTCTCCTTCTTCTGTTTCTTCTGCTTCACCCTCCAAACTTCACCTTCTCCTTCTCTTTCTTCTGCTTCTTCTGATTCACCCTCTAGACTTCAACTTCTCCTTCTCCTTCTTCTGATTCTTCTGATTCACCCTCCAGACTTCACCTTCTCCTTCTCCTTCTTCTGCTTCTTCTGATTCACCCTCCTGACTTCACCTTCTCCTTCTCCTTCTTCTACTTCTTCTGATTCACCCTCCTGACTTCACCTTCTCCTTCTCCTTCTTCTACTTCTTCTGCTTCACCCTCCAGACTTCACCTTCTCCTTCTCCTTCTTCTACTTCTTCTGATTCACCCTCCAGACTTCACCTTCTCCTTCTCTTGCTTCTTCTGCTTCACACTCCAGACTTCACCTTCTCCTTCTCCTTCTTCTGCTTCTTCTGATTCACCCTCCTTCCTTCACCATCTCCTTCTCCTTCTTCTGCTTCTTCTGATTCACCCTCCTGACTTCACCTTCTCCTTCTCCTTATTCTGCTTCTTCTGTTTCACCCTCCAGACTTCACCTTCTCCTTCTCCTTCTTCTGCTTCTTCTGATTCACCCTCCAGACTTCACCTTCTCCTTCTCCTTCTTCTGCTTCTTCTGATTCACCCTCCAGACTTCACCTTCTCCTTCTCCTTCTTCTACTTCTTCTGATTCACCCTCCAGACTTCACCTTCTCCTTCTCCTTCTTCTGCTTCTTCTGATTCACCCTCCAGACTTCACCTTCTCCTTCTCCTTCGTCCACTTCTTCTGATTCACCCTCCAGACTACACCTTCTCCTTCTCCTTCTTCTACTTCTTCTGATTCACCCTCCAGACTTCACCTTCTCCTTCTCCTTCTTCTGTTTCTTCTGATTCACCCTCCAGACTTCACCTTCTCCTTCTCCTTCTTCTACTTCTTCTGATTCACCCTCCAGACTTCACCTTCTCCTTCTCCTTCTTCTACTTCTTCTGATTCACCCTCCAGACTTCACCTTCTCCTTCTCCTTCTTCTACTTCTTCTGCTTCTCCCTCCAGACTTCACCTTCTCCTTCTCCTTCTTCTGCTTCTTCTGATTCACCCTCCAGACTTCACCTTCCCCTTCTCCTTCTTCTACTTCTTCTGATTCACCCTCCAGACTTCACCTTCTCCTTCTCCTTCTTCTACTTCTTCTGATTCACCCTCCAGACTTCACCTTCTCCTTCTCCTTCTTCTACTTCTTCCGATTCACCCTCCTGACTTCACCTTCTCCTTCTCCTTCTTCTGCTTCTTCTGCTTCACCCTCCTGACTTCACCTTCTCCTTCTCCTTCTTCTACTTCTTCTGATTCACCCTCCAGACTTCACCTTCTCCTTCTCCTTCTTCTGCTTCTTCTGCTTCACCCTCCAGACTTCACCTTCTCCTTCTCCTTCTTCTGCTTCTTCTGATTCGCCCTCCAGACATCACCTTCTCCTTCTCCTTCTTCTGCTTCTTCTGATTCACCCTCCAGACTTCACCTTCTCCTTCTCCTTCTTCTACTTCTTCTGATTCACCCTCCAGACTTCACCTTCTACTTCTCCTTCTTCTACTTCTTCTGATTCACCCTCCAGACTTCACCTTCTCCTTCTCCTTCTTCTACTTCTTCCGATTCACCCTCCTGACTTCACCTTCTCCTTCTCCTTCTTCTGCTTCTTCTGCTTCACCCTCCTGACTTCACCTTCTCCTTCTCCTTCTTCTACTTCTTCTGATTCACCCTCCAGACTTCACCTTCTCCTTCTCCTTCTTCTGCTTCCTCTGCTTCACCCTCCAGACTTCACCTTCTCCTTCTCCTTCTTCTGCTTCTTCTGCTTCGCCCTCCAGACATCACCTTCTCCTTCTCCTTCTTCTGCTTCTTCTGCTTCACCCTCCAGACTTCACCTTCTCCTTCTCCTTCTTCTGCTTCTTCTGCTTCACTCTCCTGACTTCACCTTCTCCTTCTCCTTCTTCTACTTCTTCTGATTCACCCTCCAGACTTCACCTTCTCCTTCTCCTTCTTCTGCTTCTTCTGCTTCACCCTCCAGACTTCACCTTCTCCTTCTCCTTCTTCTGCTTCTTCTGCTGCGCCCTCCAGACTTCACCTTCTCCTTCTCCTTCTTCTGCTTCTTCTGCTTCACCGTCCTGACTTCACCTTCTCCTTCTCCTTCTTCTACTTCTTCTGCTTCACCCCCTGACTTCACCTGCTACTTCTCCTTCTTCTGCTTCTTCTGATTCACCCTCCTAACTTCACCTTCTCCTTCTCCTTCTTCTGCTTCTTCTGATTCACCCTCCAGACTTCACCTTCTACTTCTCCTTCTTCTACTTCTTCTGATTCACCCTCCAGACTTCACCTTCTCCTTCTCCTTCTTCTACTTCTTCCGATTCACCCTCCTGACTTCACCTTCTCCTTCTCCTTCTTCTGCTTCTTCTGCTTCACCCTCCTGACTTCACCTTCTCCTTCTCCTTCTTCTACTTCTTCTGATTCACCCTCCAGACTTCACCTTCTCCTTCTCCTTCTTCTGCTTCTTCTGCTTCACCCTCCAGACTTCACCTTCTCCTTCTCCTTCTTCTGCTTCTTCTGATTCGCCCTCCAGACATCACCTTCTCCTTCTCCTTCTTCTGCTTCTTCTGATTCACCCTCCAGACTTCACCTTCTCCTTCTCCTTCTTCTACTTCTTCTGATTCACCCTCCAGACTTCACCTTCTACTTCTCCTTCTTCTACTTCTTCTGATTCACCCTCCAGACTTCACCTTCTCCTTCTCCTTCTTCTACTTCTTCCGATTCACCCTCCTGACTTCACCTTCTCCTTCTCCTTCTTCTGCTTCTTCTGCTTCACCCTCCTGACTTCACCTTCTCCTTCTCCTTCTTCTACTTCTTCTGATTCACCCTCCAGACTTCACCTTCTCCTTCTCCTTCTTCTGCTTCCTCTGCTTCACCCTCCAGACTTCACCTTCTCCTTCTCCTTCTTCTGCTTCTTCTGCTTCGCCCTCCAGACATCACCTTCTCCTTCTCCTTCTTCTGCTTCTTCTGCTTCACCCTCCAGACTTCACCTTCTCCTTCTCCTTCTTCTGCTTCTTCTGCTTCACTCTCCTGACTTCACCTTCTCCTTCTCCTTCTTCTACTTCTTCTGATTCACCCTCCAGACTTCACCTTCTCCTTCTCCTTCTTCTGCTTCTTCTGCTTCACCCTCCAGACTTCACCTTCTACTTCTCCTTCTTCTGCTTCTTCTGCTGCGCCCTCCAGACTTCACCTTCTCCTTCTCCTTCTTCTGCTTCTTCTGCTTCACCGTCCTGACTTCACCTTCTCCTTCTCCTTCTTCTACTTCTTCTGCTTCACCCCCTGACTTCACCTGCTACTTCTCCTTCTTCTGCTTCTTCTGATTCACCCTCCTAACTTCACCTTCTCCTTCTCCTTCTTCTGCTTCTTCTGATTCACCCTCCTGACTTCACCTTCTCCTTCTCCTTCTTCTGCTTCTTCTGATTCACCCTCCAGACTTCACCTTCTCCTTCTCCTTCTTCTGCTTCTTCTGTTTCACCCTCCAGACTTCACCTTCTCCTTCTCCTTCTTCTGCTTCTTCTGATTCACCCTCCAGACTTCATCTTCTCCTTCTCCTTCTTCTGCTTCTTCTGATTCACCCTCCAGACTTCACCTTCTCCTTCTCCTTCTTCTGCTTCTTCTGATTCACCCTCCAGACTTCACCTTCTCCTTCTTCTACTTCTTCTGATTCACCCTCCAGACTTCACCTTCTCCTTCTCCTTCTTCTCCTTCTTCAGATTCACCCTCCAGTCTTCACCTTCTCCTTCTCCTTCTTCTGTTTCTTCTGCTTCACCCTCCAGACTTCACCTTCTCCTTCTCCTTCTTCTGCTTCTTCTGATTCACCCTCCAGACTTCACCCTCTCCTTCTCCTTCTTCTGATTCTTCTGATTCACCCTCCAGACTTCACCTTCTCCTTCTCCTTCTTCTGCTTCTTCTGCTTCGCCCTCCAGACATCACCTTCTCCTTCTCCTTCTTCTGCTTCTTCTGCTTCACCCTCCAGACTTCACCTTCTCCTTCTCCTTCTTCTGCTTCTTCTGCTTCACTCTCCTGACTTCACCTTCTCCTTCTCCTTCTTCTACTTCTTCTGATTCACCCTCCAGACTTCACCTTCTCCTTCTCCTTCTTCTGCTTCTTCTGCTTCACCCTCCAGACTTCACCTTCTCCTTCTCCTTCTTCTGCTTCTTCTGCTGCGCCCTCCAGACTTCACCTTCTCCTTCTCCTTCTTCTGCTTCTTCTGCTTCACCGTCCTGACTTCACCTTCTCCTTCTCCTTCTTCTACTTCTTCTGCTTCACCCCCTGACTTCACCTGCTCCTTCTCCTTCTTCTACTTCTTCTGATTCACCCTCCTAACTTCACCTTCTCCTTCTCCTTCTTCTGCTTCTTCTAATTCACCCTCCTGACTTCACCTTCTCCTTCTCCTTCTTCTGCTTCTTCTGATTCACCCTGCAGACTTCACCTTCTCCTTCTCCTTCTTCTGCTTCTTCTGTTTCACCCTCCAGACTTCACCTTCTCCTTCACCTTCTTCTGCTTCTTCTAATTCACCCTCCAGACTTCATCTTCTCCTTCTCCTTCTTCTGCTTCTTCTGATTCACCCTCCAGACTTCACCTTCTCCTTCTCCTTCTTCTGCTTCTTCTGATTCACCCTCCAGACTTCACCTTCTCCTTCTTCTACTTCTTCTGATTCACCCTCCAGACTTCACCTTCTCCTTCTCCTTCTTCTCCTTCTTCAGATTCACCCTCCAGTCTTCACCTTCTCCTTCTCCTTCTTCTGTTTCTTCTGCTTCAACCTCCAGACTTCACCTTCTCCTTCTCTTTCTTCTGCTTCTT
Organism: Somniosus microcephalus; assembly: GCF_052327205.1. Classification (NCBI taxonomy): domain Eukaryota; kingdom Metazoa; phylum Chordata; class Chondrichthyes; order Squaliformes; family Somniosidae; genus Somniosus; species Somniosus microcephalus. The sequence goes on from NW_028225259.1 coordinate 331,829, forward strand.
CTGATTCACCCTCCAGACTTCACCCTCTCCTTCTCCTTCTTCTGATTCTTCTGATTCACCCTCCAGACTTGACCTTCTCCTTCTCCTTCTTCTGCTTCTTCTGATTCACCCTCCAGACTTCACCTTCTCCTTCTCCTTCTTCTGCTTCTTCTGATTCACCCTCCAGACTTCATCTTCTCCTTCTCCTTCTTCTGCCTCTTCTGATTCACCCTCCAGACTTCACCTTCTCCTTCTCCTTCTTCTGCTTCTTCTGATTCACCCTCCAGACTTCACCTTCTCCTTCTCCTTCTTCTACTTCTTCTGATTCACCCTCCAGACTTCACCTTCTCCTTCTCCTTCTTCTACTTCTTCAGATTCACCCTCCAGTCTTCACCTTCTCCTTCTCCTTCTTCTGTTTCTTCTGCTTCACCCTCCAGACTTCACCTTCTCCTTCTCTTTCTTCTGCTTCTTCTGATTCACCCTCCAGACTTCAACTTCTCCTTCTCCTTCTTCTGATTCTTCTGATTCACCCTCCAGACTTCACCTTCTCCTTCTCCTTCTTCTGCTTCTTCTGATTCTCCCTCCTGACTTCACCTTCTCCTTCTCCTTCTTCTGTTTCTTCTGCTTCACCCTCCAGACTTCACCTTCTCCTTCTCTTTCTTCTGCTTCTTCTGTTTCACCCTCCAGACTTCACCTTCTCCTTCTCCTTCTTCTGCTTCTTCTGATTCACCCTCCAGACTTCATCTTCTCCTTCTCCTTCTTCTGCTTCTTCTGATTCACCCTCCAGACTTCACCTTCTCCTTCTCCTTCTTCTGCTTCTTCTGATTCACCCTCCAGACTTCACCTTCTCCTTCTTCTACTTCTTCTGATTCACCCTCCAGACTTCACCTTCTCCTTCTCCTTCTTCTCCTTCTTCAGATTCACCCTCCAGTCTTCACCTTCTCCTTCTCCTTCTTCTGTTTCTTCTGCTTCACCCTCCAGACTTCACCTTCTCCTTCTCTTTCTTCTGCTTCTTCTGATTCACCCTCCAGACTTCACCCTCTCCTTCTCCTTCTTCTGATTCTTCTGATTCACCCTCCAGACTTCACCTTCTCCTTCTCCTTCTTCTGCTTCTTCTGCTTCGCCCTCCAGACATCACCTTCTCCTTCTCCTTCTTCTGCTTCTTCTGCTTCACCCTCCAGACTTCACCTTCTCCTTCTCCTTCTTCTGCTTCTTCTGCTTCACTCTCCTGACTTCACCTTCTCCTTCTCCTTCTTCTACTTCTTCTGATTCACCCTCCAGACTTCACCTTCTCCTTCTCCTTCTTCTGCTTCTTCTGCTTCACCCTCCAGACTTCACCTTCTCCTTCTCCTTCTTCTGCTTCTTCTGCTGCGCCCTCCAGACTTCACCTTCTCCTTCTCCTTCTTCTGCTTCTTCTGCTTCACCGTCCTGACTTCACCTTCTCCTTCTCCTTCTTCTACTTCTTCTGCTTCACCCCCTGACTTCACCTGCTCCTTCTCCTTCTTCTACTTCTTCTGATTCACCCTCCTAACTTCACCTTCTCCTTCTCCTTCTTCTGCTTCTTCTGATTCACCCTCCTGACTTCACCTTCTCCTTCTCCTTCTTCTGCTTCTTCTGATTCACCCTCCAGACTTCACCTTCTCCTTCTCTTTCTTCTGCTTCTTCTGATTCACCCTCCAGACTTCACCCTCTCCTTATCCTTCTTCTGTTTCTTCTGCTTCACCCTCCAGACTTCACCTTCTCCTTCTCTTTCTTCTGCTTCTTCTGATTCACCCTCCAGACTTCAACTTCTCCTTCTCCTTCTTCTGATTCTTCTGATTCACCCTCCAGACCTCACCTTCTCCTTCTCCTTCTTCTGCTTCTTCTGATTCACCCTCCTGACTTCACCTTCTCCTTCTCCTTCTTCTACTTCTTCTGATTCACCCTCCTGACTTCACCTTCTCCTTCTCCTTCTTCTACTTCTTCTGCTTCACCCTCCAGACTTCACCTTCTCCTTCTCCTTCTTCTACTTCTTCTGATTCACCCTCCAGACTTCACCTTCTCCTTCTCCTTCTTTTGCTTCTTCTGCTTCACACTCCAGACTTCACCTTCTCCTTCTCCTTCTTCTGCTTCTTCTGATTCAACCTCCTTACTTCACCTTCTCCTTCTCCTTCTTCTGCTTCTTCTGATTCACCCTCCTGACTTCACCTTCTCCTTCTCCTTATTCTGCTTCTTCTGTTTCACCCTCCAGACTTCACCTTCTCCTTCTCCTTCTTCTGCTTCTTCTGATTCACCCTCCAGACTTCACAATCTCCTTCTCCTTCTTCTGCTTCTTCTGATTCACCCTCCAGACTTCACCTTCTCCTTCTCCTTCTTCTACTTCTTCTGATTCACCCTCCAGACTTCACCTTCTCCTTCTCCTTCTTCTGCTTCTTCTGATTCACCCTCCAGACTTCACCTTCTCCTTCTCCTTCGTCTACTTCTTCTGATTCACCCTCCAGACTACACCTTCTCCTTCTCCTTCTTCTACTTCTTCTGATTCACCCTCCAGACTTCACCTTCTCCTTCTCCTTCTTCTGTTTCTTCAGATTCACCCTCCAGTCTTCACCTTCTCCTTCTCCTTCTTCTGTTTCTTCTGCTTCACCCTCCAGACTTCACCTTCTCCTTCTCTTTCTTCTGCTTCTTCTGATTCACCCTCCAGACTTCACCCTCTCCTTCTCCTTCTTCTGATTCTTCTGATTCACCCTCCAGACTTCACCTTCTCCTTCTCCTTCTTCTGCTTCTTCTGCTTCGCCCTCCAGACATCACCTTCTCCTTCTCCTTCTTCTGCTTCTTCTGCTTCACCCTCCAGACTTCACCTTCTCCTTCTCCTTCTTCTGCTTCTTCTCCTTCAATCTCCTGACTTCACCTTCTCCTTCTCCTTCTTCTACTTCTTCTGATTCACCCTCCAGACTTCACCTTCTCCTTCTCCTTCTTCTGCTTCTTCTGCTTCACCCTCCAGGCATCACCTTCTCCTTCTCCTTCTTCTGCTTCTTCTGCTGCGCCCTCCAGACTTCACCTTCTCCTTCTCCTTCTTCTGCTTCTTCTGCTTCACCGTCCTGACTTCACCTTCTCCTTCTCCTTTTTCTACTTCTTCTGCTTCACCCCCTGACTTCACCTGCTCCTTCTCCTTCTTCTACTTCTTCTGATTCACCCTCCTAACTTCACCTTCTCCTTCTCCTTCTTCTGCTTCTTCTGATTCACCCTCCTGACTTCACCTTCTCCTTCTCCTTCTTCTGCTTCTTCTGATTCACCCTCCAGACTTCACCTTCTCCTTCTCCTTCTTCTGCTTCTTCTGTTTCACCCTCCAGACTTCACCTTCTCCTTCTCCTTCTTCTGCTTCTTCTGATTCACCCTCCAGACTTCATCTTCTCCTTCTCCTTCTTCTGCTTCTTCTGATTCACCCTCCAGACTTCACCTTCTCCTTCTCCTTCTTCTGCTTCTTCTGATTCACCCTCCAGACTTCACCTTCTCCTTCTTCTACTTCTTCTGATTCACCCTCCAGACTTCACCTTCTCCTTCTCCTTCTTCTCCTTCTTCAGATTCACCCTCCAGTCTTCACCTTCTCCTTCTCCTTCTTCTGTTTCTTCTGCTTCACCCTCCAGACTTCACCTTCTCCTTCTCTTTCTTCTGCTTCTTCTGATTCACCCTCCAGACTTCACCCTCTCCTTCTCCTTCTTCTGATTCTTCTGATTCACCCTCCAGACTTCACCTTCTCCTTCTCAATCTTCTGCTTCTTCTGATTCACCCTCCAGACTTCACCTTCTCCTTCTCCTTCTTCTGCTTCTTCTGCTTCACCCTCCAGGCATCACCTTCTCCTTCTCCTTCTTCTGCTTCTTCTGCTGCGCCCTCCAGACTTCACCTTCTCCTTCTCCTTCTTCTGCTTCTTCTGCTTCACCGTCCTGACTTCACCTTCTCCTTCTCCTTTTTCTACTTCTTCTGCTTCACCCCCTGACTTCACCTGCTCCTTCTCCTTCTTCTACTTCTTCTGATTCACCCTCCTAACTTCACCTTCTCCTTCTCCTTCTTCTGCTTCTTCTGATTCACCCTCCTGACTTCACCTTCTCCTTCTCCTTCTTCTGCTTCTTCTGATTCACCCTCCAGACTTCACCTTCTCCTTCTCCTTCTTCTGCTTCTTCTGTTTCACCCTCCAGACTTCACCTTCTCCTTCTCCTTCTTCTGCTTCTTCTGATTCACCCTCCAGACTTCATCTTCTCCTTCTCCTTCTTCTGCTTCTTCTGATTCACCCTCCAGACTTCACCTTCTCCTTCTCCTTCTTCTGCTTCTTCTGATTCACCCTCCAGACTTCACCTTCTCCTTCTTCTACTTCTTCTGATTCACCCTCCAGACTTCACCTTCTCCTTCTCCTTCTTCTCCTTCTTCAGATTCACCCTCCAGTCTTCACCTTCTCCTTCTCCTTCTTCTGTTTCTTCTGCTTCACCCTCCAGACTTCACCTTCTCCTTCTCTTTCTTCTGCTTCTTCTGATTCACCCTCCAGACTTCACCCTCTCCTTCTCCTTCTTCTGATTCTTCTGATTCACCCTCCAGACTTCACCTTCTCCTTCTCAATCTTCTGCTTCTTCTGATTCACCCTCCAGACTTCACCTTCTCCTTCTCCTTCTTCTGCTTCTTCTGATTCACCCTCCAGACTTCATCTTCTCCTTCTCCTTCTTCTGCTTCTTCTGATTCACCCTCCAGACTTCACCTTCTCCTTCTCCTTCTTCTGCTTCTTCTGATTCACCCTCCAGACTTCACCTTCTCCTTCTCCTTCTTCTACTTCTTCTGATTCACCCTCCAGACTTCACCTTCTCCTTCTCCTTCTTCTACTTCTTCAGATTCACCCTCCAGTCTTCACCTTCTCCTTCTCCTTCTTCTGTTTCTTCTGCTTCACCCTCCAGACTTCACCTTCTCCTTCTCTTTCTTCTGCTTCTTCTGATTCACCCTCCAGACTTCAACTTCTCCTTCTCCTTCTTCTGATTCTTCTGATTCACCCTCCAGACTTCACCTTCTCCTTCTCCTTCTTCTGCTTCTTCTGATTCACCCTCCTGACTTCACCTTCTCCTTCTCCTTCTTCTACTTCTTCTGATTCACCCTCCTGACTTCACCTTCTCCTTCTCCTTCTTCTACTTCTTCTGCTTCACCCTCCAGACTTCACCTTCTCCTTCTCCTTCTTCTACTTCTTCTGATTCACCCTCCAGACTTCACCTTCTCCTTCTCCTTCTTTTGCTTCTTCTGCTTCACACTCCAGACTTCACCTTCTCCTTCTCCTTCTTCTGCTTCTTCTGATTCACCCTCCTTACTTCACCTTCTCCTTCTCCTTCTTCTGCTTCTTCTGATTCACCCTCCTGACTTCACCTTCTCCTTCTCCTTATTCTGCTTCTTCTGTTTCACCCTCCAGACTTCACCTTCTCCTTCTCCTTCTTCTGCTTCTTGTGATTCACCCTCCAGACTTCACCTTCTCCTTCTCCTTCTTCTGCTTCTTCTGATTCACCCTCCAGACTTCACCTTCTTCTTCTCCTTCTTCTACTTCTTCTGATTCACCCTCCAGACTTCACCTTCTCCTTCTCCTTCTTCTGCTTCTTCTGATTCACCCTCCAGACTTCACCTTCTCCTTCTCCTTCGTCTACTTCTTCTGATTCACCCTCCAGACTACACCTTCTCCTTCTCCTTCTTCTACTTCTTCTGATTCACCCTCCAGACTTCACCTTCTCCTTCTCCTTCTTCTGTTTCTTCTGATTCACCCTCCAGACTTCACCTTCTCCTTCTCCTCCTTCTACTTCTTCTGATTCACCCTCCAGACTTCACCTTCTCCTTCTCCTTCTTCTAGTTCTTCTGATTCACCCTCCAGACTTCACCTTCTCCTTCTCCTTCTTCTACTTCTTCTGCTTCTCCCTCCAGACTTCACCTTCTCCTTCTCCTTCTTCTGCTTCTTCTGATTCACCCTCCAGACTTCACCTTCCCCTTCTCCTTCTTCTACTTCTTCTGATTCACCCTCCAGACTTCACCTTCTCCTTCTCCTTCTTCTACTTCTTCTGATTCACCCTCCAGACTTCACCTTCTCCTTCTCCTTCTTCTACTTCTTCCGATTCACCCTCCTGACTTCACCTTCTCCTTCTCCTTCTTCTGCTTCTTCTGCTTCACCCTCCTGACTTCACCTTCTCCTTCTCCTTCTTCTACTTCTTCTGATTCACCCTCCAGACTTCACCTTCTCCTTCTCCTTCTTCTGCTTCTTCTGCTTCACCCTCCAGACTTCACCTTCTCCTTCTCCTTCTTCTGCTTCTTCTGATTCGCCCTCCAGACATCACCTTCTCCTTCTCCTTCTTCTGCTTCTTCTGCTTCACCCTCCAGACTTCACCTTCTCCTTCTCCTTCTTCTGCTTCTTCTGCTTCACTCTCCTGACTTCACCTTCTCCTTCTCCTTCTTCTACTTCTTCTGCTTCACCCTCCAGACTTCACCTTCTCCTTCTCCTTCTTCTACTTCTTCTGATTCACCCTCCAGACTTCACCTTCTCCTTCTCCTTCTTTTGCTTCTTCTGCTTCACACTCCAGACTTCACCTTCTCCTTCTCCTTCTTCTGCTTCTTCTGATTCACCCTCCTTACTTCACCTTCTCCTTCTCCTTCTTCTGCTTCTTCTGATTCACCCTCCTGACTTCACCTTCTCCTTCTCCTTATTCTGCTTCTTCTGTTTCACCCTCCAGACTTCACCTTCTCCTTCTCCTTCTTCTGCTTCTTCTGATTCACCCTCCAGACTTCACCTTCTCCTTCTCCTTCTTCTGCTTCTTCTGATTCACCCTCCAGACTTCACCTTCTTCTTCTCCTTCTTCTACTTCTTCTGATTCACCCTCCAGACTTCACCTTCTCCTTCTCCTTCTTCTGCTTCTTCTGATTCACCCTCCAGACTTCACCTTCTCCTTCTCCTTCGTCTACTTCTTCTGATTCACCCTCCAGACTACACCTTCTCCTTCTCCTTCTTCTACTTCTTCTGATTCACCCTCCAGACTTCACCTTCTCCTTCTCCTTCTTCTGTTTCTTCTGATTCACCCTCCAGACTTCACCTTCTCCTTCTCCTCCTTCTACTTCTTCTGATTCACCCTCCAGACTTCACCTTCTCCTTCTCCTTCTTCTAGTTCTTCTGATTCACCCTCCAGACTTCACCTTCTCCTTCTCCTTCTTCTACTTCTTCTGCTTCTCCCTCCAGACTTCACCTTCTCCTTCTCCTTCTTCTGCTTCTTCTGATTCACCCTCCAGACTTCACCTTCCCCTTCTCCTTCTTCTACTTCTTCTGATTCACCCTCCAGACTTCACCTTCTCCTTCTCCTTCTTCTACTTCTTCTGATTCACCCTCCAGACTTCACCTTCTCCTTCTCCTTCTTCTACTTCTTCCGATTCACCCTCCTGACTTCACCTTCTCCTTCTCCTTCTTCTGCTTCTTCTGCTTCACCCTCCTGACTTCACCTTCTCCTTCTCCTTCTTCTACTTCTTCTGATTCACCCTCCAGACTTCACCTTCTCCTTCTCCTTCTTCTGCTTCTTCTGCTTCACCCTCCAGACTTCACCTTCTCCTTCTCCTTCTTCTGCTTCTTCTGATTCGCCCTCCAGACATCACCTTCTCCTTCTCCTTCTTCTGCTTCTTCTGCTTCACCCTCCAGACTTCACCTTCTCCTTCTCCTTCTTCTGCTTCTTCTGCTTCACTCTCCTGACTTCACCTTCTCCTTCTCCTTCTTCTACTTCTTCTGATTCACCCTCCAGACTTCACCTTCTCCTTCTCCTTATTCTGCTTCTTCTGCTTCACCCTCCAGACTTCACCTTCTCCTTCTCCTTCTTCTGCTTCTTCTGCTGCGCCCTCCAGACTTCACCTTCTCCTTCTCCTTCTTCTGCTTCTTCTGCTTCACCCTCCTGACTTCACCTTCTCCTTCTCCTTCTTCTACTTCTTCTGTTTCACCCCCCTGACTTCACCTGCTCCTTCTCCTTCTTCTGCTTCTTCTGATTCACCCTCCTAACTTTACCTTCTCCTTCTCCTTCTTCTGCTTCTTCTGATTCACCCTCCTGACTTCACCTTCTCCTTCTCCTTCTTCTGCTTCTTCTAATTCACCCTCCAGACTTCACCTTCTCCTTCTCCTTCTTCTGCTTCTTCTGATTCACCCTCCAGACTTCACCTTCTCCTTCTCCTTCTTCTGCTTCTTCTGATTGACCCTCCAGACCTCACCTTCTCCTTCTCCTTCTTCTACTTCTTCTGATTCACCCTCCAGACTTCATCTTCTCCTTCTCCTTCTTCTGCTTCTTCTGATTCACCCTCCAGACTTCACCTTCTCCTTCTCCTTCTTCTGCTTCTTCTGATTCACCCTCCAGACTTCACCTTCTCCTTCTCCTTCTTCTACTTCTTCTGATTCACCCTCCTGACTTCACCTTCTCCTTCTCCTTCTTCTGCTTCTTCTGCTTCACCCTCCAGACTTCACCTTCTCCTGCTCCTTCTTCTGCTTCTTCTGCTTCACCCTCCAGACTTCACCTTCTCCTTCTCCTTCTTCTGCTCCTTCTGCTTCACCCTCCTGACTTCACCTTCTCCTACTCCTTCTTGTACTTCTTCTGATTCACCCTCCAGACTTCACCTTCTCCTTCTCCTTCTTCTGCTTCTTCTGCTTCACCCTTCAGACTTCACCTTCTCCTTCTCCTTCTTCTGCTTCTTCTCCTTCGCCCTCCAGACTTCACCTTCTCCTTCTCCATCTTCTGCTTCTTCTGCTTCACTCTCCTGACTTCACCTTCTCCTTCTCCTTCTTCTACTTCTTCTGATTCACCCTCCAGACTTCACCTTCTCCTTCTCCTTCTTCTACTTCTTCTGATTCACCCTCCAGACTTCACCTTCTCCTTCTCCTTCTTCTACTTCTTCCGATTCACCCTCCTGACTTCACCTTCTCCTTCTCCTTCTTCTGCTTCCTCTGCTTCACCCTCCTGACTTCACCTTCTCCTTCTCCTTCTTCTACTTCTTCCGATTCACCCTCCAGACTTCACCTTCTCCTTCTCCTTCTTCTGCTTCTTCTGCTTCACCCTCCAGACTTCACCTTCTCCTTCTCCTTCTTCTGCTTCTTCTGATTCGCCCTCCAGACATCACCTTCTCCTTCTCCTTCTTCTGCTTCTTCTGCTTCACCCTCCAGACTTCACCTTCTCCTTCTCCTTCTTCTGCTTCTTCTGCTTCACTCTCCTGACTTCACCTTCTCCTTCTCCTTCTTCTACTTCTTCTGATTCACCCTCCAGACTTCACCTTCTCCTTCTCCTTCTTCTGCTTCTTCTGCTTCACACTCCAGACTTCACCTTCTCCTTCTCCTTCTTCTGCTTCTTCTGCTGCGCCCTCCAGACTTCATCTTCTCCTTCTCCTTCTTCTGCTTCTTCTGCTTCACCCTCCTGACTTCACCTTCTCCTTCTCCTTCTTCTACTTCATCTGTTTCACCCCCCTGACTTCACCTGCTCCTTCTCCTTCTTCTGCTTCTTCTGATTCACCCTCCTAACTTTACCTTCTCCTTCTCCTTCTTCTGCTTCTTCTGATTCACCCTCCTGACTTCACCTTCTCCTTCTCCTTCTTCTGCTTCTTCTAATTCACCCTCCAGACTTCACCTTCTCCTTCTCCTTCTTCTGCTTCTTCTGATTCACCCTCCAGACTTCACCTTCTCCTTCTCCTTCTTCTGCTTCTTCTGATTGACCCTCCAGACCTCACCTTCTCCTTCTCCTTCTTCTACTTCTTCTGATTCACCCTCCAGACTTCATCTTCTCCTTCTCCTTCTTCTGCTTCTTCTGATTCACCCTCCAGACTTCACCTTCTCCTTCTCCTTCTTCTGCTTCTTCTGATTCACCCTCCAGACTTCACCTTCTCCTTCTCCTTCTTCTACTTCTTCTGATTCACCCTCCTGACTTCACCTTCTCCTTCTCCTTCTTCTGCTTCTTCTGCTTCACCCTCCAGACTTCACCTTCTCCTGCTCCTTCTTCTGCTTCTTCTGCTTCACCCTCCAGACTTCACCTTCTCCTTCTCCTTCTTCTGCTCCTTCTGCTTCACTCTCCTGACTTCACCTTCTCCTACTCCTTCTTCTACTTCTTCTGATTCACCCTCCAGACTTCACCTTCTCCTTCTCCTTCTTCTGCTTCTTCTGCTTCACCCTCCAGACTTCACCTTCTCCTTCTCCTTCTTCTGCTTCTTCTCCTTCGCCCTCCAGACTTCACCTTCTCCTTCTCCATCTTCTGCTTCTTCTGCTTCACTCTCCTGACTTCACCTTCTCCTTCTCCTTCTTCTGCTTCTTCTGATTCACCCTCCAGACTTCACCTTCTCCTTCTCCTTCTTCTGCTTCTTCTGATTCACCCTCCAGACTTCACCTTCTCCTTCTCCTTCTTCTACTTCTTCTGATTCACCCTCCAGACTTCACCTTCTCCTTCTCCTTCTTCTACTTCTTCAGATTCACCCTCCAGTCTTCACCTTCTCCTTCTCCTTCTTCTGTTTCTTCTGCTTCACCCTCCAGACTTCACCTTCTCCTTCTCTTTCTTCTGCTTCTTCTGATTCACCCTCCAGACTTCAACTTCTCCTTCTCCTTCTTCTGATTCTTCTGATTCACCCTCCAGGCATCACCTTCTCCTTCTCCTTCTTCTGCTTCTTCTGCTGCGCCCTCCAGACTTCACCTTCTCCTTCTCCTTCTTCTGCTTCTTCTGCTTCACCGTCCTGACTTCACCTTCTCCTTCTCCTTTTTCTACTTCTTCTGCTTCACCCCCTGACTTCACCTGCTCCTTCTCCTTCTTCTACTTCTTCTGATTCACCCTCCTAACTTCACCTTCTCCTTCTCCTTCTTCTGCTTCTTCTGATTCACCCTCCTGACTTCACCTTCTCCTTCTCCTTCTTCTGCTTCTTCTGATTCACCCTCCAGACTTCACCTTCTCCTTCTCCTTCTTCTGCTTCTTCTGTTTCACCCTCCAGACTTCACCTTCTCCTTCTCCTTCTTCTGCTTCTTCTGATTCACCCTCCAGACTTCATCTTCTCCTTCTCCTTCTTCTGCTTCTTCTGATTCACCCTCCAGACTTCACCTTCTCCTTCTCCTTCTTCTGCTTCTTCTGATTCACCCTCCAGACTTCACCTTCTCCTTCTTCTACTTCTTCTGATTCACCCTCCAGACTTCACCTTCTCCTTCTCCTTCTTCTCCTTCTTCAGATTCACCCTCCAGTCTTCACCTTCTCCTTCTCCTTCTTCTGTTTCTTCTGCTTCACCCTCCAGACTTCACCTTCTCCTTCTCTTTCTTCTGCTTCTTCTGATTCACCCTCCAGACTTCACCCTCTCCTTCTCCTTCTTCTGATTCTTCTGATTCACCCTCCAGACTTCACCTTCTCCTTCTCAATCTTCTGCTTCTTCTGATTCACCCTCCAGACTTCACCTTCTCCTTCTCCTTCTTCTGCTTCTTCTGATTCACCCTCCAGACTTCATCTTCTCCTTCTCCTTCTTCTGCTTCTTCTGATTCACCCTCCAGACTTCACCTTCTCCTTCTCCTTCTTCTGCTTCTTCTGATTCACCCTCCAGACTTCACCTTCTCCTTCTCCTTCTTCTACTTCTTCTGATTCACCCTCCAGACTTCACCTTCTCCTTCTCCTTCTTCTACTTCTTCAGATTCACCCTCCAGTCTTCACCTTCTCCTTCTCCTTCTTCTGTTTCTTCTGCTTCACCCTCCAGACTTCACCTTCTCCTTCTCTTTCTTCTGCTTCTTCTGATTCACCCTCCAGACTTCAACTTCTCCTTCTCCTTCTTCTGATTCTTCTGATTCACCCTCCAGACTTCACCTTCTCCTTCTCCTTCTTCTGCTTCTTCTGATTCACCCTCCTGACTTCACCTTCTCCTTCTCCTTCTTCTACTTCTTCTGATTCACCCTCCTGACTTCACCTTCTCCTTCTCCTTCTTCTACTTCTTCTGCTTCACCCTCCAGACTTCACCTTCTCCTTCTCCTTCTTCTACTTCTTCTGATTCACCCTCCAGACTTCACCTTCTCCTTCTCCTTCTTTTGCTTCTTCTGCTTCACACTCCAGACTTCACCTTCTCCTTCTCCTTCTTCTGCTTCTTCTGATTCACCCTCCTTACTTCACCTTCTCCTTCTCCTTCTTCTGCTTCTTCTGATTCACCCTCCTGACTTCACCTTCTCCTTCTCCTTATTCTGCTTCTTCTGTTTCACCCTCCAGACTTCACCTTCTCCTTCTCCTTCTTCTGCTTCTTGTGATTCACCCTCCAGACTTCACCTTCTCCTTCTCCTTCTTCTGCTTCTTCTGATTCACCCTCCAGACTTCACCTTCTTCTTCTCCTTCTTCTACTTCTTCTGATTCACCCTCCAGACTTCACCTTCTCCTTCTCCTTCTTCTGCTTCTTCTGATTCACCCTCCAGACTTCACCTTCTCCTTCTCCTTCGTCTACTTCTTCTGATTCACCCTCCAGACTACACCTTCTCCTTCTCCTTCTTCTACTTCTTCTGATTCACCCTCCAGACTTCACCTTCTCCTTCTCCTTCTTCTGTTTCTTCTGATTCACCCTCCAGACTTCACCTTCTCCTTCTCCTCCTTCTACTTCTTCTGATTCACCCTCCAGACTTCACCTTCTCCTTCTCCTTCTTATAGTTCTTCTGATTCACCCTCCAGACTTCACCTTCTCCTTCTCCTTCTTCTACTTCTTCTGCTTCTCCCTCCAGACTTCACCTTCTCCTTCTCCTTCTTCTGCTTCTTCTGATTCACCCTCCAGACTTCACCTTCCCCTTCTCCTTCTTCTACTTCTTCTGATTCACCCTCCAGACTTCACCTTCTCCTTCTCCTTCTTCTACTTCTTCTGATTCACCCTCCAGACTTCACCTTCTCCTTCTCCTTCTTCTACTTCTTCCGATTCACCCTCCTGACTTCACCTTCTCCTTCTCCTTCTTCTGCTTCTTCTGCTTCACCCTCCTGACTTCACCTTCTCCTTCTCCTTCTTCTACTTCTTCTGATTCACCCTCCAGACTTCACCTTCTCCTTCTCCTTCTTCTGCTTCTTCTGCTTCACCCTCCAGACTTCACCTTCTCCTTCTCCTTCTTCTGCTTCTTCTGATTCGCCCTCCAGACATCACCTTCTCCTTCTCCTTCTTCTGCTTCTTCTGCTTCACCCTCCAGACTTCACCTTCTCCTTCTCCTTCTTCTGCTTCTTCTGCTTCACTCTCCTGACTTCACCTTCTCCTTCTCCTTCTTCTACTTCTTCTGCTTCACCCTCCAGACTTCACCTTCTCCTTCTCCTTCTTCTACTTCTTCTGATTCACCCTCCAGACTTCACCTTCTCCTTCTCCTTCTTTTGCTTCTTCTGCTTCACACTCCAGACTTCACCTTCTCCTTCTCCTTCTTCTGCTTCTTCTGATTCACCCTCCTTACTTCACCTTCTCCTTCTCCTTCTTCTGCTTCTTCTGATTCACCCTCCTGACTTCACCTTCTCCTTCTCCTTATTCTGCTTCTTCTGTTTCACCCTCCAGACTTCACCTTCTCCTTCTCCTTCTTCTGCTTCTTCTGATTCACCCTCCAGACTTCACCTTCTCCTTCTCCTTCTTCTGCTTCTTCTGATTCACCCTCCAGACTTCACCTTCTTCTTCTCCTTCTTCTACTTCTTCTGATTCACCCTCCAGACTTCACCTTCTCCTTCTCCTTCTTCTGCTTCTTCTGATTCACCCTCCAGACTTCACCTTCTCCTTCTCCTTCGTCTACTTCTTCTGATTCACCCTCCAGACTACACCTTCTCCTTCTCCTTCTTCTACTTCTTCTGATTCACCCTCCAGACTTCACCTTCTCCTTCTCCTTCTTCTGTTTCTTCTGATTCACCCTCCAGACTTCACCTTCTCCTTCTCCTCCTTCTACTTCTTCTGATTCACCCTCCAGACTTCACCTTCTCCTTCTCCTTCTTCTAGTTCTTCTGATTCACCCTCCAGACTTCACCTTCTCCTTCTCCTTCTTCTACTTCTTCTGCTTCTCCCTCCAGACTTCACCTTCTCCTTCTCCTTCTTCTGCTTCTTCTGATTCACCCTCCAGACTTCACCTTCCCCTTCTCCTTCTTCTACTTCTTCTGATTCACCCTCCAGACTTCACCTTCTCCTTCTCCTTCTTCTACTTCTTCTGATTCACCCTCCAGACTTCACCTTCTCCTTCTCCTTCTTCTACTTCTTCCGATTCACCCTCCTGACTTCACCTTCTCCTTCTCCTTCTTCTGCTTCTTCTGCTTCACCCTCCTGACTTCACCTTCTCCTTCTCCTTCTTCTACTTCTTCTGATTCACCCTCCAGACTTCACCTTCTCCTTCTCCTTCTTCTGCTTCTTCTGCTTCACCCTCCAGACTTCACCTTCTCCTTCTCCTTCTTCTGCTTCTTCTGATTCGCCCTCCAGACATCACCTTCTCCTTCTCCTTCTTCTGCTTCTTCTGCTTCACCCTCCAGACTTCCCCTTCTCCTTCTCCTTCTTCTGCTTCTTCTGCTTCACTCTCCTGACTTCACCTTCTCCTTCTCCTTCTTCTACTTCTTCTGATTCACCCTCCAGACTTCACCTTCTCCTTCTCCTTATTCTGCTTCTTCTGCTTCACCCTCCAGACTTCACCTTCTCCTTCTCCTTCTTCTGCTTCTTCTGCTGCGCCCTCCAGACTTCACCTTCTACTTCTCCTTCTTCTGCTTCTTCTGCTTCACCCTCCTGACTTCACCTTCTCCTTCTCCTTCTTCTACTTCTTCTGTTTCACCCCCCTGACTTCACCTGCTCCTTCTCCTTCTTCTGCTTCTTCTGATTCACCCTCCTAACTTTACCTTCTCCTTCTCCTTCTTCTGCTTCTTCTGATTCACCCTCCTGACTTCACCTTCTCCTTCTCCTTCTTCTGCTTCTTCTAATTCACCCTCCAGACTTCACCTTCTCCTTCTCCTTCTTCTGCTTCTTCTGATTCACCCTCCAGACTTCACCTTCTCCTTCTCCTTCTTCTGCTTCTTCTGATTGACCCTCCAGACCTCACCTTCTCCTTCTCCTTCTTCTACTTCTTCTGATTCACCCTCCAGACTTCATCTTCTCCTTCTCCTTCTTCTGCTTCTTCTGATTCACCCTCCAGACTTCACCTTCTCCTTCTCCTTCTTCTGCTTCTTCTGATTCACCCTCCAGACTTCACCTTCTCCTTCTCCTTCTTCTACTTCTTCTGATTCACCCTCCTGACTTCACCTTCTCCTTCTCCTTCTTCTGCTTCTTCTGCTTCACCCTCCAGACTTCACCTTCTCCTGCTCCTTCTTCTGCTTCTTCTGCTTCACCCTCCAGACTTCACCTTCTCCTTCTCCTTCTTCTGCTCCTTCTGCTTCACCCTCCTGACTTCACCTTCTCCTACTCCTTCTTGTACTTCTTCTGATTCACCCTCCAGACTTCACCTTCTCCTTCTCCTTCTTCTGCTTCTTCTGCTTCACCCTTCAGACTTCACCTTCTCCTTCTCCTTCTTCTGCTTCTTCTCCTTCGCCCTCCAGACTTCACCTTCTCCTTCTCCATCTTCTGCTTCTTCTGCTTCACTCTCCTGACTTCACCTTCTCCTTCTCCTTCTTCTACTTCTTCTGATTCACCCTCCAGACTTCACCTTCTCCTTCTCCTTCTTCTACTTCTTCTGATTCACCCTCCAGACTTCACCTTCTCCTTCTCCTTCTTCTACTTCTTCCGATTCACCCTCCTGACTTCACCTTCTCCTTCTCCTTCTTCTGCTTCCTCTGCTTCACCCTCCTGACTTCACCTTCTCCTTCTCCTTCTTCTACTTCTTCCGATTCACCCTCCAGACTTCACCTTCTCCTTCTCCTTCTTCTGCTTCTTCTGCTTCACCCTCCAGACTTCACCTTCTCCTTCTCCTTCTTCTGCTTCTTCTGATTCGCCCTCCAGACATCACCTTCTCCTTCTCCTTCTTCTGCTTCTTCTGCTTCACCCTCCAGACTTCACCTTCTCCTTCTCCTTCTTCTGCTTCTTCTGCTTCACTCTCCTGACTTCACCTTCTCCTTCTCCTTCTTCTACTTCTTCTGATTCACCCTCCAGACTTCACCTTCTCCTTCTCCTTCTTCTGCTTCTTCTGCTTCACACTCCAGACTTCACCTTCTCCTTCTCCTTCTTCTGCTTCTTCTGCTGCGCCCTCCAGACTTCATCTTCTCCTTCTCCTTCTTCTGCTTCTTCTGCTTCACCCTCCTGACTTCACCTTCTCCTTCTCCTTCTTCTACTTCATCTGTTTCACCCCCCTGACTTCACCTGCTCCTTCTCCTTCTTCTGCTTCTTCTGATTCACCCTCCTAACTTTACCTTCTCCTTCTCCTTCTTCTGCTTCTTCTGATTCACCCTCCTGACTTCACCTTCTCCTTCTCCTTCTTCTGCTTCTTCTAATTCACCCTCCAGACTTCACCTTCTCCTTCTCCTTCTTCTGCTTCTTCTGATTCACCCTCCAGACTTCACCTTCTCCTTCTCCTTCTTCTGCTTCTTCTGATTGACCCTCCAGACCTCACCTTCTCCTTCTCCTTCTTCTACTTCTTCTGATTCACCCTCCAGACTTCATCTTCTCCTTCTCCTTCTTCTGCTTCTTCTGATTCACCCTCCAGACTTCACCTTCTCCTTCTCCTTCTTCTGCTTCTTCTGATTCACCCTCCAGACTTCACCTTCTCCTTCTCCTTCTTCTACTTCTTCTGATTCACCCTCCTGACTTCACCTTCTCCTTCTCCTTCTTCTGCTTCTTCTGCTTCACCCTCCAGACTTCACCTTCTCCTGCTCCTTCTTCTGCTTCTTCTGCTTCACCCTCCAGACTTCACCTTCTCCTTTTCCTTCTTCTGCTCCTTCTGCTTCACTCTCCTGACTTCACCTTCTCCTACTCCTTCTTCTACTTCTTCTGATTCACCCTCCAGACTTCACCTTCTCCTTCTCCTTCTTCTGCTTCTTCTGCTTCACCCTCCAGACTTCACCTTCTCCTTCTCCTTCTTCTGCTTCTTCTCCTTCGCCCTCCAGACTTCACCTTCTCCTTCTCCATCTTCTGCTTCTTCTGCTTCACTCTCCTGACTTCACCTTCTCCTTCTCCTTCTTCTGCTTCTTCTGATTCACCCTCCAGACTTCACCTTCTCCTTCTCCTTCTTCTGCTTCTTCTGATTCACCCTCCAGACTTCACCTTCTCCTTCTCCTTCTTCTACTTCTTCTGATTCACC
Source organism: Somniosus microcephalus (assembly GCF_052327205.1). Lineage (NCBI taxonomy): Eukaryota > Metazoa > Chordata > Chondrichthyes > Squaliformes > Somniosidae > Somniosus > Somniosus microcephalus. The sequence goes on from NW_028225259.1 coordinate 349,011, forward strand.
CTCCAGACTTCACCTTCTCCTTCTCCTTCTTCTACTTCTTCAGATTCACCCTCCAGTCTTCACCTTCTCCTTCTCCTTCTTCTGTTTCTTCTGCTTCACCCTCCAGACTTCACCTTCTCCTTCTCTTTCTTCTGCTTCTTCTGATTCACCCTCCAGACTTCAACTTCTCCTTCTCCTTCTTCTGATTCTTCTGATTCACCCTCCAGACTTCACCTTCTCCTTCTCCTTCTTCTGCTTCTTCTGATTCACCCTCCTGACTTCACCTTCTCCTTCTCCTTCTTCTACTTCTTCTGATTCACCCTCCTGACTTCACCTTCTCCTTCTCCTTCTTCTACTTCTTCTGCTTCACCCTCCAGACTTCACCTTCTCCTTCTCCTTCTTCTACTTCTTCTGATTCACCCTCCAGACTTCACCTTCTCCTTCTCCTTCTTTTGCTTCTTCTGCTTCACACTCCAGACTTCACCTTCTCCTTCTCCTTCTTCTGCTTCTTCTGATTCACCCTCCTTACTTCACCTTCTCCTTCTCCTTCTTCTGCTTCTTCTGATTCACCCTCCTGACTTCACCTTCTCCTTCTCCTTATTCTGCTTCTTCTGTTTCACCCTCCAGACTTCACCTTCTCCTTCTCCTTCTTCTGCTTCTTCTGATTCACCCTCCAGACTTCACCTTCTCCTTCTCCTTCTTCTGCTTCTTCTGATTCACCCTCCAGACTTCACCTTCTTCTTCTCCTTCTTCTACTTCTTCTGATTCACCCTCCAGACTTCACCTTCTCCTTCTCCTTCTTCTGCTTCTTCTGATTCACCCTCCAGACTTCACCTTCTCCTTCTCCTTCGTCTACTTCTTCTGATTCACCCTCCAGACTACACCTTCTCCTTCTCCTTCTTCTACTTCTTCTGATTCACCCTCCAGACTTCACCTTCTCCTTCTCCTTCTTCTGTTTCTTCTGATTCACCCTCCAGACTTCACCTTCTCCTTCTCCTCCTTCTACTTCTTCTGATTCACCCTCCAGACTTCACCTTCTCCTTCTCCTTCTTCTAGTTCTTCTGATTCACCCTCCAGACATCACCTTCTCCTTCTCCTTCTTCTACTTCTTCTGCTTCTCCCTCCAGACTTCACCTTCTCCTTCTCCTTCTTCTGCTTCTTCTGATTCACCCTCCAGACTTCACCTTCCCCTTCTCCTTCTTCTACTTCTTCTGATTCACCCTCCAGACTTCACCTTCTCCTTCTCCTTCTTCTACTTCTTCTGATTCACCCTCCAGACTTCACCTTCTCCTTCTCCTTCTTCTACTTCTTCCGATTCACCCTCCTGACTTCACCTTCTCCTTCTCCTTCTTCTGCTTCTTCTGCTTCACCCTCCTGACTTCACCTTCTCCTTCTCCTTCTTCTACTTCTTCTGATTCACCCTCCAGACTTCACCTTCTCCTTCTCCTTCTTCTGCTTCTTCTGCTTCACCCTCCAGACTTCACCTTCTCCTTCTCCTTCTTCTGCTTCTTCTGATTCGCCCTCCAGACATCACCTTCTCCTTCTCCTTCTTCTGCTTCTTCTGCTTCACCCTCCAGACTTCACCTTCTCCTTCTCCTTCTTCTGCTTCTTCTGCTTCACTCTCCTGACTTCACCTTCTCCTTCTCCTTCTTCTACTTCTTCTGCTTCACCCTCCAGACTTCACCTTCTCCTTCTCCTTCTTCTACTTCTTCTGATTCACCCTCCAGACTTCACCTTCTCCTTCTCCTTCTTTTGCTTCTTCTGCTTCACACTCCAGACTTCACCTTCTCCTTCTCCTTCTTCTGCTTCTTCTGATTCACCCTCCTTACTTCACCTTCTCCTTCTCCTTCTTCTGCTTCTTCTGATTCACCCTCCTGACTTCACCTTCTCCTTCTCCTTATTCTGCTTCTTCTGTTTCACCCTCCAGACTTCACCTTCTCCTTCTCCTTCTTCTGCTTCTTCTGATTCACCCTCCAGACTTCACCTTCTCCTTCTCCTTCTTCTGCTTCTTCTGATTCACCCTCCAGACTTCACCTTCTTCTTCTCCTTCTTCTACTTCTTCTGATTCACCCTCCAGACTTCACCTTCTCCTTCTCCTTCTTCTGCTTCTTCTGATTCACCCTCCAGACTTCACCTTCTCCTTCTCCTTCGTCTACTTCTTCTGATTCACCCTCCAGACTACACCTTCTCCTTCTCCTTCTTCTACTTCTTCTGATTCACCCTCCAGACTTCACCTTCTCCTTCTCCTTCTTCTGTTTCTTCTGATTCACCCTCCAGACTTCACCTTCTCCTTCTCCTCCTTCTACTTCTTCTGATTCACCCTCCAGACTTCACCTTCTCCTTCTCCTTCTTCTAGTTCTTCTGATTCACCCTCCAGACTTCACCTTCTCCTTCTCCTTCTTCTACTTCTTCTGCTTCTCCCTCCAGACTTCACCTTCTCCTTCTCCTTCTTCTGCTTCTTCTGATTCACCCTCCAGACTTCACCTTCCCCTTCTCCTTCTTCTACTTCTTCTGATTCACCCTCCAGACTTCACCTTCTCCTTCTCCTTCTTCTACTTCTTCTGATTCACCCTCCAGACTTCACCTTCTCCTTCTCCTTCTTCTACTTCTTCCGATTCACCCTCCTGACTTCACCTTCTCCTTCTCCTTCTTCTGCTTCTTCTGCTTCACCCTCCTGACTTCACCTTCTCCTTCTCCTTCTTCTACTTCTTCTGATTCACCCTCCAGACTTCACCTTCTCCTTCTCCTTCTTCTGCTTCTTCTGCTTCACCCTCCAGACTTCACCTTCTCCTTCTCCTTCTTCTGCTTCTTCTGATTCGCCCTCCAGACATCACCTTCTCCTTCTCCTTCTTCTGCTTCTTCTGCTTCACCCTCCAGACTTCACCTTCTCCTTCTCCTTCTTCTGCTTCTTCTGCTTCACTCTCCTGACTTCACCTTCTCCTTCTCCTTCTTCTACTTCTTCTGATTCACCCTCCAGACTTCACCTTCTCCTTCTCCTTATTCTGCTTCTTCTGCTTCACCCTCCAGACTTCACCTTCTCCTTCTCCTTCTTCTGCTTCTTCTGCTGCGCCCTCCAGACTTCACCTTCTCCTTCTCCTTCTTCTGCTTCTTCTGCTTCACCCTCCTGACTTCACCTTCTCCTTCTCCTTCTTCTACTTCTTCTGTTTCACCCCCCTGACTTCACCTGCTCCTTCTCCTTCTTCTGCTTCTTCTGATTCACCCTCCTAACTTTACCTTCTCCTTCTCCTTCTTCTGCTTCTTCTGATTCACCCTCCTGACTTCACCTTCTCCTTCTCCTTCTTCTGCTTCTTCTAATTCACCCTCCAGACTTCACCTTCTCCTTCTCCTTCTTCTGCTTCTTCTGATTCACCCTCCAGACTTCACCTTCTCCTTCTCCTTCTTCTGCTTCTTCTGATTGACCCTCCAGACCTCACCTTCTCCTTCTCCTTTTTCTACTTCTTCTGATTCACCCTCCAGACTTCATCTTCTCCTTCTCCTTCTTCTGCTTCTTCTGATTCACCCTCCAGACTTCACCTTCTCCTTCTCCTTCTTCTGCTTCTTCTGATTCACCCTCCAGACTTCACCTTCTCCTTCTCCTTCTTCTACTTCTTCTGATTCACCCTCCTGACTTCACCTTCTCCTTCTCCTTCTTCTGCTTCTTCTGCTTCACCCTCCAGACTTCACCTTCTCCTGCTCCTTCTTCTGCTTCTTCTGCTTCACCCTCCAGACTTCACCTTCTCCTTCTCCTTCTTCTGCTCCTTCTGCTTCACCCTCCTGACTTCACCTTCTCCTACTCCTTCTTGTACTTCTTCTGATTCACCCTCCAGACTTCACCTTCTCCTTCTCCTTCTTCTGCTTCTTCTGCTTCACCCTTCAGACTTCACCTTCTCCTTCTCCTTCTTCTGCTTCTTCTCCTTCGCCCTCCAGACTTCACCTTCTCCTTCTCCATCTTCTGCTTCTTCTGCTTCACTCTCCTGACTTCACCTTCTCCTTCTCCTTCTTCTACTTCTTCTGATTCACCCTCCAGACTTCACCTTCTCCTTCTCCTTCTTCTACTTCTTCTGATTCACCCTCCAGACTTCACCTTCTCCTTCTCCTTCTTCTACTTCTTCCGATTCACCCTCCTGACTTCACCTTCTCCTTCTCCTTCTTCTGCTTCCTCTGCTTCACCCTCCTGACTTCACCTTCTCCTTCTCCTTCTTCTACTTCTTCCGATTCACCCTCCAGACTTCACCTTCTCCTTCTCCTTCTTCTGCTTCTTCTGCTTCACCCTCCAGACTTCACCTTCTCCTTCTCCTTCTTCTGCTTCTTCTGATTCGCCCTCCAGACATCACCTTCTCCTTCTCCTTCTTCTGCTTCTTCTGCTTCACCCTCCAGACTTCACCTTCTCCTTCTCCTTCTTCTGCTTCTTCTGCTTCACTCTCCTGACTTCACCTTCTCCTTCTCCTTCTTCTACTTCTTCTGATTCACCCTCCAGACTTCACCTTCTCCTTCTCCTTCTTCTGCTTCTTCTGCTTCACACTCCAGACTTCACCTTCTCCTTCTCCTTCTTCTGCTTCTTCTGCTGCGCCCTCCAGACTTCACCTTCTCCTTCTCCTTCTTCTGCTTCTTCTGCTTCACCCTCCTGACTTCACCTTCTCCTTCTCCTTCTTCTACTTCATCTGTTTCACCCCCCTGACTTCACCTGCTCCTTCTCCTTCTTCTGCTTCTTCTGATTCACCCTCCTAACTTTACCTTCTCCTTCTCCTTCTTCTGCTTCTTCTGATTCACCCTCCTGACTTCACCTTCTCCTTCTCCTTCTTCTGCTTCTTCTAATTCACCCTCCAGACTTCACCTTCTCCTTCTCCTTCTTCTGCTTCTTCTGATTCACCCTCCAGACTTCACCTTCTCCTTCTCCTTCTTCTGCTTCTTCTGATTGACCCTCCAGACCTCACCTTCTCCTTCTCCTTCTTCTACTTCTTCTGATTCACCCTCCAGACTTCATCTTCTCCTTCTCCTTCTTCTGCTTCTTCTGATTCACCCTCCAGACTTCACCTTCTCCTTCTCCTTCTTCTGCTTCTTCTGATTCACCCTCCAGACTTCACCTTCTCCTTCTCCTTCTTCTACTTCTTCTGATTCACCCTCCTGACTTCACCTTCTCCTTCTCCTTCTTCTGCTTCTTCTGCTTCACCCTCCAGACTTCACCTTCTCCTGCTCCTTCTTCTGCTTCTTCTGCTTCACCCTCCAGACTTCACCTTCTCCTTCTCCTTCTTCTGCTCCTTCTGCTTCACTCTCCTGACTTCACCTTCTCCTACTCCTTCTTCTACTTCTTCTGATTCACCCTCCAGACTTCACCTTCTCCTTCTCCTTCTTCTGCTTCTTCTGCTTCACCCTCCAGACTTCACCTTCTCCTTCTCCTTCTTCTGCTTCTTCTCCTTCGCCCTCCAGACTTCACCTTCTCCTTCTCCATCTTCTGCTTCTTCTGCTTCACTCTCCTGACTTCACCTTCTCCTTCTCCTTCTTCTACTTCTTCTGATTCACCCTCCAGACTTCACCTTCTCCTTCTCCTTCTTCTGCTTCTTCTGCTTCACCCTCCAGACTTCAGCTTCTCCTTCTCCTTCTTCTGCTTCTTCTGCTGCGCCCTCCAGACTTCACCTTCTCCTTCTCCTTCTTCTGCTTCTTCTGCTTCACCGTCCTGACTTCACCTTCTCCTTCTCCTTCTTCTACTTCTTCTGCTTCACCCCCCTGACTTCACCTGCTCCTTCTCCTTCTTCTGCTTCTTCTGATTCACCCTCCTAACTTCACCTTCTCCTTCTCCTTCTTCTGCTTCTTCTGATTCACCCTCCTGACTTAACCTTCTCCTTCTCCTTCTTCTGCTTCTTCTGATTCACCCTCCAGACTTCACCTTCTCCTTCTCCTTCTTCTGCTTCTTCTGTTTCACCCTCCAGACTTCACCTTCTCCTTCTCCTTCTTCTGCTTCTTCTGATTCACCCTCCAGACTTCATCTTCTCCTTCTCCTTCTTCTGCTTCTTCTGATTCACCCTCCAGACTTCACCTTCTCCTTCTCCTTCTTCTGCTTCTTCTGATTCACCCTCCAGACTTCACCTTCTCCTTCTCCTTCTTCTACTTCTTCTGATTCACCCTCCAGACTTCACCTTCTCCTTCTCCTTCTTCTACTTCTTCAGATTCACCCTCCAGTCTTCACCTTCTCCTTCTCCTTCTTCTGTTTCTTCTGCTTCACCCTCCAGACTTCACCTTCTCCTTCTCTTTCTTCTGCTTCTTCTGATTCACCCTCCAGACTTCACCTTCTCCTTCTCCTTCTTCTGATTCTTCTGATTCACCCTCCAAACTTCACCTTCTCCTTCTCCTTCTTCTGCTTCTTCTGATTCACCCTCCAGACTTCACCTTCTCCTTCTCCTTCTTCTGCTTCTTCTGATTCACCCTCCAGACTTCATCTTCTCCTTCTCCTTCTTCTGCTTCTTCTGATTCACCCTCCAGACTTCACCTTCTCCTTCTCCTTCTTCTGCTTCTTCTGATTCATCCTCCAGACTTCACCTTCTCCTTCTCTTTCTACTGCTTCTTCTGATTCACCCTCCAGACTTCACCTTCTCCTTCTCCTTCTTCTGATTCTTCTGATTCACCCTCCAAACTTCACCTTCTCCTTCTCCTTCTTCTGCTTCTTCTGATTCACCCTCCTGACTTCACCTTCTCCTTCTCCTTATTCTGCTTCTTCTGTTTCACCCTCCAGACTTCACCTTCTCCTTCTCCTTCTTCTGCTTCTTCTGATTCACCCTCCAGACTTCACCTTCTCCTTCTCCTTCTTCTGCTTCTTCTGATTCACCCTCCAGACTTCACCTTCTCCTTCTCCTTCTTCTACTTCTTCTGATTCACCCTCCAGACTTCACCTTCTCCTTCTCCTTCTTCTGCTTCTTCTGATTCACCCTCCAGACTTCACCTTCTCCTTCTCCTTCGTCTACTTCTTCTGATTCACCCTCCAGACTACACCTTCTCATTCTCCTTCTTCTACTTCTTCTGATTCACCCTCCAGACTTCACCTTCTCCTTCTCCTTCTTCTGTTTCTTCTGATTCACCCTCCAGACTTCACCTTCTCCTTCTCCTTCTTCTACTTCTTCTGATTCACCCTCCAGACTTCACCTTCTCCTTCTCCTTCTTCTACTTCTTCTGATTCACCCTCCAGACTTCACCTTCTCCTTCTCCTTCTTCTACTTCTTCTGCTTCTCCCTCCAGACTTCACCTTCTCCTTCTCCTTCTTCTGCTTCTTCTGATTCACCCTCCAGACTTCACCTTCTCATTCTCCTTCTTCTACTTCTTCTGATTCACCCTCCAGACTTCACCTTCTCCTTCTCCTTCTCCTTCTTCTACTTCTTCTGATTCACCCTCCAGACTTCACCTTCTCCTTCTCCTTCTTCTACTTCTTCCGATTCACCCTCCTGACTTCACCTTCTCCTTCTCCTTCTTCTGCTTCTTCTGCTTCACCCTCCTGACTTCACCTTCTCCTTCTCCTTCTTCTACTTCTTCTGATTCACCCTCCAGACTTCACCTTCTCCTTCTCCTTCTTCTGCTTCTTCTGCTTCACCCTCCAGACTTCACCTTCTCCTTCTCCTTCTTCTACTTCTTCTGCTTCGCCCTCCAGACATCACCTTCTCCTTCTCCTTCTTCTGCTTCTTCTGCTTCACCCTCCTGACTTCACCTTCTCCTTCTCCTTCTTCTACTTCTTCTGCTTCACCCCCCTGACTTCACCTGCTCCTTCTCCTTCTTCTGCTTCTTGTGATTCACCCTCCTAACTTTACCTTCTCCTTCTCCTTCTTCTGCTTCTTCTGATTCACCCTCCTGACTTCACCTTCTCCTTCTCCTTCTTCTGCTTCTTCTAATTCACCCTCCAGACTTCACCTTCTCCTTGTCCTTCTTCTGCTTCTTCTGATTCACCCTCCAGACTTCACCTTCTCCTTCTCCTTCTTCTGCTTCTTCTGATTGACCCTCCAGACCTCACCTTCTCCTTCTCCTTCTTCTACTTCTTCTGATTCACCCTCCAGACTTCATCTTCTCCTTATCCTTCTTCTGCTTCTTCTGATTCACCCCCCAGACTTCACCTTCTCCTTCTCCTTCTTCTGCTTCTTCTGATTCATCCTCCAGACTTCACCTTCTCCTTCTCCTTCTTCTACTTCTTCTGATTCACCATCCTGACTTCACCTTCTCCTTCTCCTTCTTCTGCTTCTTCTGCTTCATCCTCCAGACTTCACCTTCTCCTGCTCCTTCTTCTGCTTCTTCTGCTTCACACTCCAGACTTCACCTTCTCCTTCTCCTTCTTCTGCTTCTTCTGCTTCACCCTCCTGACTTCACCTTCTCCTTCTCCTTCTTCTACTTCTTCTGATTCACCCTCCTGACTTCACCTTCTCCTTCTTCTGCTTCTTCTGATTCACCCTCCATACTTCACCTTCTCCTTCTCCTTCTTCTGCTTCTTCTGTTTCACCCTCCAGACTTCACCTTCTCCTTCTCCTTCTTCTGCTTCTTCTGATTCACCCTCCAGACTTCATCTTCTCCTTCTCCTTCTTCTGCTTCTTCTGATTCACCCTCCAGACTTCACCTTCTCCTTCTCCTTCTTCTGCTTCTTCTGATTCACCCTCCAGACTTCACCTTCTCCTTCTCCTTCTTCTACTTCTTCTGCTTCACCCTCCTGACTTCACCTTCTCCTTCTCCTTCTTCTACTTCTTCTGATTCACCCTCCAGACTTCACCTTCTCCTTCTCCTTCTTCTGCTTCTTCTGCTTCACCATCCAGACTTCACCTTCTCCTTCTCCTTCTTCTGCTTCTTCTGCTTCGCCCTCCAGACTTCACCTTCTCCTTCTCCATCTTCTGCTTCTTCTGCTTCACTCTCCTGACTTCACCTTCTCCTTCTCCTTCTTCTACTTCTTCTGATTCACCCTCCAGACTTCACCTTCTCCTTCTCCTTCTTCTGCTTCTTCTGCTTCACCCTCCAGACTTCAGCTTCTCCTTCTCCTTCTTCTGCTTCTTCTGCTGCGCCCTCCAGACTTCACCTTCTCCTTCTCCTTCTTCTGCTTCTTCTGCTTCACCGTCCTGACTTCACCTTCTCCTTCTCCTTCTTCTACTTCTTCTGCTTCACCCCCCTGACTTCACCTGCTCCTTCTCCTTCTTCTGCTTCTTCTGCTGCGCCCTCCAGACTTCACCTTCTCCTTCTCCTTCTTCTGCTTCTTCTGCTTCACCCTCCAGACTTCACCTTCTCCTTCTCCTTCTTCTACTTCTTCTGCTTCGCCCTCCAGACATCACCTTCTCCTTCTCCTTCTTCTGCTTCTTCTGCTTCACCCTCCTGACTTCACCTTCTCCTTCTCCTTCTTCTACTTCTTCTGCTTCACCCCCCTGACTTCACCTGCTCCTTCTCCTTCTTCTGCTTCTTGTGATTCACCCTCCTAACTTTACCTTCTCCTTCTCCTTCTTCTGCTTCTTCTGATTCACCCTCCTGACTTCACCTTCTCCTTCTCCTTCTTCTGCTTCTTCTAATTCACCCTCCAGACTTCACCTTCTCCTTGTCCTTCTTCTGCTTCTTCTGATTCACCCTCCAGACTTCACCTTCTCCTTCTCCTTCTTCTGCTTCTTCTGATTGACCCTCCAGACCTCACCTTCTCCTTCTCCTTCTTCTACTTCTTCTGATTCACCCTCCAGACTTCATCTTCTCCTTATCCTTCTTCTGCTTCTTCTGATTCACCCCCCAGACTTCACCTTCTCCTTCTCCTTCTTCTGCTTCTTCTGATTCATCCTCCAGACTTCACCTTCTCCTTCTCCTTCTTCTACTTCTTCTGATTCACCATCCTGACTTCACCTTCTCCTTCTCCTTCTTCTGCTTCTTCTGCTTCACCCTCCAGACTTCACCTTCTCCTGCTCCTTCTTCTGCTTCTTCTGCTTCACACTCCAGACTTCACCTTCTCCTTCTCCTTCTTCTGCTTCTTCTGCTTCACCCTCCTGACTTCACCTTCTCCTTCTCCTTCTTCTACTTCTTCTGATTCACCCTCCTGACTTCACCTTCTCCTTCTTCTGCTTCTTCTGATTCACCCTCCATACTTCACCTTCTCCTTCTCCTTCTTCTGCTTCTTCTGTTTCACCCTCCAGACTTCACCTTCTCCTTCTCCTTCTTCTGCTTCTTCTGATTCACCCTCCAGACTTCATCTTCTCCTTCTCCTTCTTCTGCTTCTTCTGATTCACCCTCCAGACTTCACCTTCTCCTTCTCCTTCTTCTGCTTCTTCTGATTCACCCTCCAGACTTCACCTTCTCCTTCTCCTTCTTCTACTTCTTCTGCTTCACCCTCCTGACTTCACCTTCTCCTTCTCCTTCTTCTACTTCTTCTGATTCACCCTCCAGACTTCACCTTCTCCTTCTCCTTCTTCTGCTTCTTCTGCTTCACCATCCAGACTTCACCTTCTCCTTCTCCTTCTTCTGCTTCTTCTGCTTCGCCCTCCAGACTTCACCTTCTCCTTCTCCATCTTCTGCTTCTTCTGCTTCACTCTCCTGACTTCACCTTCTCCTTCTCCTTCTTCTACTTCTTCTGATTCACCCTCCAGACTTCACCTTCTCCTTCTCCTTCTTCTGCTTCTTCTGCTTCACCCTCCAGACTTCAGCTTCTCCTTCTCCTTCTTCTGCTTCTTCTGCTGCGCCCTCCAGACTTCACCTTCTCCTTCTCCTTCTTCTGCTTCTTCTGCTTCACCGTCCTGACTTCACCTTCTCCTTCTCCTTCTTCTACTTCTTCTGCTTCACCCCCCTGACTTCACCTGCTCCTTCTCCTTCTTCTGCTTCTTCTGCTGCGCCCTCCAGACTTCACCTTCTCCTTCTCCTTCTTCTGCTTCTTCTGCTTCACCCTCCTGACTTCACCTTCTCCTTCTCCTTCTTCTACTTCTTCTGCTTCACCCCCATGACTTCACCTGCTCCTTCTCCTTCTTCTGCTTCTTCTGATTCACCCTCCTAACTTTACCTTCTCCTTCTCCTTCTTCTGCTTCTTCTGATTCACCCTCCTGACTTCACCTTCTCCTTCTCCTTCTTCTACTTCTTCTGCTTCACCCCCCTGACTTCACCTGCTCCTTCTCCTTCTTCTGCTTCTTCTGATCCACCCTCCTAACTTCACCTTCTCCTTCTCCTTCTTCTGCTTCTTCTGCTTCACCCTCCTGACTTCACCTTCTCCTTCTCCTTCTTCTACTTCTTCTGATTCACCCTCCAGACTTCACCTTCTCCTTCTCCTTCTTCTGCTTCTTCTGCTTCACCCTCCAGACTTCACCTTCTGCTTCTCCTTCTTCTGCTTCTTCTGCTTCACCCTCCAGACTTCAGCTTCTCCTTCTCCTTCTTCTGCTTCTTCTGCTGCGCCCTCCAGACTTCACCTTCTCCTTCTCCTTCTTCTGCTTCTTCTGATTCACCCTCCTGACTTCACCTTCTCCTTCTTCTGCTTCTTCTGATTCACCCTCCAGACTTCACCTTCTCCTTCTCCTTCTTCTGCTTCTTCTGATTCACCCTCCAGACTTCACCTTCTCCTTCTCCTTCTTCTGCTTCTTCTGATTCACCCTCCTGACTTCACCTTCTCCTTCTTCTGCTTCTTCTGATTCACCCTCCAGACTTCACCTTCTCCTTCTCCTTCTTCTGCTTCTTCTGATTCACCCTCCAGACTTCACCTTCTCCTTCTCCTTCTTCTGCTTCTTCTGATTCACCCTCCAGACTTCACCTTCTCCTTCTCCTTCTTCTACTTCTTCTGCTTCACCCTCCTGACTTCACCTTCTCCTTCTCCTTCTTCTACTTCTTCTGATTCACCCTCCAGACTTCACCTTCTCCTTCTCCTTCTTCTGCTTCTTCTGCTTCACCCTCCAGACTTCACCTTCTCCTTCTCCTTCTTCTGCTTCTTCTGCTTCGCCCTCCAGACTTCACCTTCTCCTTCTCCATCTTCTGCTTCTTCTGCTTCACTCTCCTGACTTCACCTTCTCCTTCTCCTTCTTCTACTTCTTCTGATTCTCCCTCCAGACTTCACCTTCTCCTTCTCTTTCTTCTGCTTCTTCTGCTTCACCCTCCAGACTTCAGCTTCTCCTTCTCCTTCTTCTGCTTCTTCTGCTGCGCCCTCCAGACTTCACCTTCTCCTTCTCCTTCTTCTGCTTCTTCTGCTTCACCCTCCAGACTTCACCTTCTCCTTCTCTTTCTTCTGCTTCTTCTGATTCACCCTCCAGACTTCACCTTCTCCTTCTCCTTCTTCTGATTCTTCTGATTCACCCTCCAAACTTCACCTTCTCCTTCTCCTTCTTCTGTTTCTTCTGCTTCACCCTCCAGACTTCACCTTCTCCTTCTCTTTCTTCTGCTTCTTCTGATTCACCCTCCAGACTTCACCTTCTCCTTCTCCTTCTTCTGATTCTTCTGATTCACCCTCCAAACTTCACCTTCTCCTTCTCCTTCTTCTGCTTCTTCTGATTCACCCTCCAGACTTCACCTTCTCCTTCTCCTTCTTCTGATTCTTCTGATTCACCCTCCAGACTTCACCTTCTCCTTCTCCTTCTTCTGCTTCTTCTGCTTCGCCCTCCAGACTTCACCTTCTCCTTCTCCATCTTCTGCTTCTTCTGCTTCACTCTCCTTACTTCACCTTCTCCTTCTCCTTCTTCTACTTCTTCTGATTCACCCTCCAGACTTCACCTTCTCCTTCTCCTTCTTCTGCTTCTTCTGCTTCACCCTCCAGACTTCAGCTTCTCCTTCTCCTTCTTCTGCTTCTTCTGCTGCGCCCTCCAGACTTCACCTTCTCCTTCTCCTTCTTCTGCTTCTTCTGCTTCACCGTCCTGACTTCACCTTCTCCTTCTCCTTCTTCTACTTCTTCTGCTTCACCCCCCTGACTTCACCTGCTCCTTCTCCTTCTTCTGCTTCTTCTGCTGCGCCCTCCAGACTTCACCTTCTCCTTCTCCTTCTTCTTCTTCTTCTGCTTCACCCTCCTGACTTCACCTTCTCCTTCTCCTTCTTCTACTTCTTCTGCTTCACCCCCCTGACTTCACCTGCTCCTTCTCCTTCTTCTGCTTCTTCTGATTGACCCTCCTAACTTTACCTTCTCCTTCTCCTTCTTCTGCTTCTTCTGATTCACCCTCCTGACTTCACCTTCTCCTTCTCCTTCTTCTGCTTCTTCTAATTCACCCTCCAGACTTCACCTTCTCCTTGTCCTTCTTCTGCTTCTTCTGATTCACCCTCCAGACTTCACCTTCTCCTTCTCCTTCTTCTGCTTCTTCTGATTGACCCTCCAGACCTCACCTTCTCCTTCTCCTTCTTCTACTTCTTCTGATTCACCCTCCAGACTTCATCTTCTCCTTCTCCTTCTTCTGCTTCTTCTGATTCACCCCCCAGACTTCACCTTCTCCTGCTCCTTCTTCTGCTTCTTCTGCTTCACCCCCAGACTTCACCTTCTCCTTCTCCTTCTTCTGCTTCTTCTGCTTCACCCTCCTGACTTCACCTTCTCCTTCTCCTTCTTATACTTCTTCTGATTCACCCTCCAGACTTCTCCTTCTCCTTCTCCTTCTTCTGCTTCTTCTGCTTCACCCTCCAGACTTCACCTTCTCCTTCTCCTTCTTCTGCTTCTTCTGCTTCGCCCTCCAGTCTTCACCTTCTCCTTCTCCATCTTCTGCTTCTTCTGCTTCACTCTCCTGACTTCACCTTCTCCTTCTCCTTCTTCTACTTCTTCTGATTCACCCTCCAGACTTCACCTTCTCCTTCTCCTTCTTCTGCTTTTTCTGCTTCACCCTCCAGACTTCAGCTTCTCCTTCTCCTTCTTCTGCTTCTTCTGCTGCGCCCTCCAGACTTCACCTTCTCCTTCTCCTTCTTCTGCTTCTTCTGCTTCACCGTCCTGACTTCACCTTCTCCTTCTCCTTCTTCTACTTCTTCTGCTTCACCCCCCTGACTTCACCTGCTCCTTCTCCTTCTTCTGCTTCTTCTGATTCACCCTCCTAACTACACCTTCTCCTTCTCCTTCTTCTGCTTCTTCTGATTCACCCTCCTGACTTCACCTTCTCCTTCTTCTGCTTCTTCTGATTCACCCTCCAGACTTCACCTTCTCCTTCTCCTTCTTCTGCTTCTTCTGATTCACCCTCCAGACTTCACCTTCTCCTTCTCCTTCTTCTGCTTCTTCTGATTCACCCTCCAGACTTCATCTTCTCCTTCTCCTTCTTCTGCTTCTTCTGATTCACCCTCCAGACTTCACCTTCTCCTTCTCCTTCTTCTGCTTCTTCTGATTCACCCTCCAGACTTCACCTTCTCCTTCTCCTTCTTCTACTTCTTCTGCTTCACCCTCCTGACTTCACCTTCTCCTTCTCCTTCTTCTACTTCTTCTGATTCACCCTCCAGACTTCATCTTCACCTTCTCCTTCTTCTACTTCTTCTGATTCACCCTCCTGACTTCAACTTCTCCTTCTCCTTCTTCTGCTTCTTCTGCTTCACCCTCCAGACTTCACCTTCTCCTGCTCCTTCTTCTGCTTCTTCTGCTTCACCCTCCAGACTTCACCTTCTCCTTCTCCTTCTTCTGCTCCTTCTGCTTCACCCTCCTGACTTCACCTTCTCCTACTCCTTCTTCTACTTCTTCTGATTCACGCTCCAGACTTCACCTTCTCCTTCTCCTTCTTCTGCTTCTTCTGCTTCACCCTCCAGACTTCACCTTCTCCTTCTCCTTCTTCTGCTTTTTCTCCTTCGCCCTCCAGACTTCACCTTCTCCTTCTCCATCTTCTGCTTCTTCTGCTTCACTCTCCTGACTTCACCTTCTCCTTCTCCTTCTTCTACTTCTTCTGATTCACCCTCCAGACTTCACCTTCTCCTTCTCCTTCTTCTGCTTCTTCTGCTTCACCCTCCAGACTTCAGCTTCTCCTTCTCCTTCTTCTGCTTCTTCTGCTGCGCCCTCCAGACTTCACCTTCTCCTTCTCCTTCTTCTGCTTCTTCTGCTTCACCGTCCTGACTTCACCTTCTCCTTCTCCTTCTTCTACTTCTTCTGCTTCACCCCCCTGACTTCACCTGCTCCTTCTCCTTCTTCTGCTTCTTCTGATTCACCCTCCTAACTTCACCTTCTCCTTCTCCTTCTTCTGCTTCTTCTGATTCACCCTCCTGACTTCACCTTCTCCTTCTCCTTCTTCTGCTTCTTCTGATTCACCCTCCAGACTTCACCTTCTCCTTCTCCTTCTTCTGCTTCTTCTGTTTCACCCTCCAGACTTCACCTTCTCCTTCTCCTTCTTCTGCTTCTTCTGATTCACCCTCCAGACTTCATCTTCTCCTTCTCCTTCTTCTGCTTCTTCTGATTCACCCTCCAGACTTCACCTTCTCCTTCTCCTTCTTCTGCTTCTTCTGATTCACCCTCCAGACTTCACCTTCTCCTTCTCCTTCTTCTACTTCTTCTGATTCACCCTCCAGACTTCACCTTCTCCTTCTCCTTCTTCTACTTCTTCAGATTCACCCTCCAGTCTTCACCTTCTCCTTCTCCTTCTTCTGTTTCTTCTGCTTCACCCTCCAGACTTCACCTTCTCCTTCTCTTTCTTCTGCTTCTTCTGATTCACCCTCCATACTTCACCTTCTCCTTCTCCTTCTTCTGATTCTTCTGATTCACCCTCCAAACTTCACCTTCTCCTTCTCCTTCTTCTGCTTCTTCTGATTCACCCTCCAGACTTCACCTTCTCCTTCTCCTTCTTCTGCTTCTTCTGATTTACCCTCCAGACTTCATCTTCTCCTTCTCCTTCTTCTGCTTCTTCTGATTCACCCTCCAGACTTCACCTTCTCCTTCTCCTTCTTCTGCTTCTTCTGATTCATCCTCCAGACTTCACCTTCTCCTTCTCTTTCTTCTGCTTCTTCTGATTCACCCTCCAGACTTCACCTTCTCCTCCTCCTTCTTCTGATTCTTCTGCTTCACCCTCCAGACTTCACCTTCTCCTTCTCTTTCTTCTGCTTCTTCTGATTCACCCTCCAGACTTCACCTTCTCCTTCTCCTTCTTCTGATTCTTCTGATTCACCCTCCAAACTTCACCTTCTCCTTCTCCTTCTTCTGCTTCTTCTGATTCACCCTCCAGACTTCACCTTCTCCTTCTCCTTCTTCTGCTTCTTCTGATTCACCCTCCAGACTTCATCTTCTCCTTCTCCTTCTTCTGCTTCTTCTGATTCACCCTCCAGACTTCACATTCTCCTTCTCCTTCTTCTGCTTCTTCTGATTCATCCTCCAGACTTCACCTTCTCCTTCTCTTTCTTCTGCTTCTTCTGATTCACCCTCCAGACTTCACCTTCTCCTTCTCCTTCTTCTGATTCTTCTGATTCACCCTCCAAACTTCACCTTCTCCTTCTCCTTCTTCTGCTTCTTCTGATTCACCCTCCAGACTTCACCTTCTCCTTCTCCTTATTCTGCTCTTCTGTTTCACCCTCCAGACTTCACCTTCTCCTTCTCCTTCTTCTGCTTCTTCTGATTCACCCTCCAGACTTCACCTTCTCCTTCTCCTTCTTCTGCTTCTTCTGATTCACCCTCCAGACTTCACCTTCTCCTTCTCCTTCTTCTACTTCTTCTGATTCACCCTCCGACTTCACCTTCTCCTTCTCCTTCTTCTGCTTCTTCTGATTCACCCTCCAGACTTCACCTTCTCCTTCTCCTTCGTCTACTTCTTCTGATTCACCCTCCAGACTACACCTTCTCATTCTCCTTCTTCTACTTCTTCTGATTCACCCTCCAGACTTCACCTTCTCCTTCTCCTTCTTCTGTTTCTTCTGATTCACCCTCCAGACTTCACCTTCTCCTTCTCCTTCTTCTACTTCTTCTGATTCACCCTCCAGACTTCACCTTCTCCTTCTCCTTCTTCTACTTCTTCTGCTTCTCCCTCCAGACTTCACCTTCTCCTTCTCCTTCTTCTGCTTCTTCTGATTCACCCTCCAGACTTCACCTTCTCATTCTCCTTCTTCTACCTCTTCTGATTCACCCTCCAGACTTCACCTTCTCCTTTTCCTTCTTCTACTTCTTCTGATTCACCCTCCAGACTTCACCTTCTCCTTCTCCTTCTTCTACTTCTTCTGCTTCTCCCTCCAGACTTCACCTTCTCCTTCTCCTTCTTCTGCTTCTTCTGATTCACCCTCCAGACTTCACCTTCGCATTCTCCTTCTTCTACTTCTTCTGATTCACCCTCCAGACTTCACCTTCTCCTTCTCCTTCTTCTACTTCTTCCGATTCACCCTCCTGACTTCACCTTCTCCTTCTCCTTCTTCTGCTTCTTCTGCTTCACCCTCCTGACTTCACCTTCTCCTTCTCCTTCTTCTACTTCTTCTGATTCACCCTCCAGACTTCACCTTCTCCTTCTCCTTCTTCTGCTTCTTCTGCTTCACCCTCCAGACTTCACCTTCTCCTTCTCCTTCTTCTACTTCTTCTGCTTCGCCCTCCAGACATCACCTTCTCCTT
The DNA here is from genome assembly GCF_052327205.1 of Somniosus microcephalus. Lineage (NCBI taxonomy): Eukaryota > Metazoa > Chordata > Chondrichthyes > Squaliformes > Somniosidae > Somniosus > Somniosus microcephalus. The sequence continues at coordinate 366,406 of NW_028225259.1, forward strand.
CTCCTTCTTCTGCTTCTTCTGCTTCACCCTCCAGACTTCACCTTCTCCATCTCCTTCTTCTGCTTCTTCTGCTTCACTCTCCTGACTTCACCTTCTCCTTCACCTTCTTCTACTTCTTCTGATTCACCCTCCAGACTTCACCTTCTCCTTCTCCTTCTTCTGCTTCTTCTGCTTCACCCTCCAGACTTCACCTTCTCCTTCTCCTTCTTCTGCTTCTTCTGCTGCGCCCTCCAGACTTCACCTTCTCCTTCTCCTTCTTCTGCTTCTTCTGCTTCACCCTCCTGACTTCACCTTCTCCTTCTCCTTCTTCTACTTCTTCTGCTTCACCCCCCTGACTTCACCTGCTCCTTCTCCTTCTTCTGCTTCTTCTGATTCACCCTCCTAACTTTACCTTCTCCTTCTCCTTCTTCTGCTTCTTCTGATTCACCCTCCTGACTTCACCTTCTCCTTCTCCTCCTTCTGCTTCTTCTAATTAACCCTCCAGACTTCACCTTCTCCTTGTCCTTCTTCTGCTTCTTCTGATTCACCCTCCAGACTTCACCTTCTCCTTCTCCTTCTTCTGCTTCTTCTGATTGACCCTCCAGACCTCACCTTCTCCTTCTCCTTCTTCTACTTCTTCTGATTCACCCTCCAGACTTCATCTTCTCCTTCTCCTTCTTCTGCTTCTTCTGATTCACCCCCCAGACTTCACCTTCTCCTTCTCCTTCTTCTGCTTCTTCTGATTCATCCTCCAGACTTCACCTTCTCCTTCTCCTTCTTCTACTTCTTCTGATTCACCATCCTGACTTCACCTTCTCCTTCTCCTTCTTCTGCTTCTTCTGCTTCACCCTCCAGACTTCACCTTCTCCTGCTCCTTCTTCTGCTTCTTCTGCTTCACCCTCCAGACTTCACCTTCTCCTTCTCCTTCTTCTGCTTCTTCTGCTTCACCCTCCTGACTTCACCTTCTCCTTCTCCTTCTTCTACTTCTTCTGATTCACCCTCCAGACTTCACCTTCTCCTTCTCCTTCTTCTGCTTCTTCTGCTTCACCCTCCAGACTTCACCTTCTCCTTCTCCTTCTTCTGCTTCTTCTGATTCACCCTCCTGACTTCACCTTCTCCTTCTCCTTCTTCTGCTTCTTCTGATTCACCCTCCAGACTTCACCTTCTCCTTCTCCTTCTTCAGCTTCTTCTGTTTCACCCTCCAGACTTCACCTTCTCCTTCTCCTTCTTCTGCTTCTTCTGATTCACCCTCCAGACTTCATCTTCTCCTTCTCCTTCTTCTGCTTCTTCTGATTCACCCTCCAGACTTCACCTTCTCCTTCTCCTTCTTCTGCTTCTTCTGATTCACCCTCCAGACTTCACCTTCTCCTTCTCCTTCTTCTACTTCTTCTGATTCACCCTCCAGACTTCACCTTCTCCTTCTCCTTCTTCTACTTCTTCAGATTCACCCTCCAGTCTTCACCTTCTCCTTCTCCTTCTTCTGTTTCTTCTGCTTCACCCTCCAGACTTCACCTTCTCCTTCTCTTTCTTCTGCTTCTTCTGATTCACCCTCCAGACTTCACCTTCTCCTTCTCCTTCTTCTGATTCTTCTTATTCACCCTCCAAACTTCACCTTCTCCTTCTCCTTCTTCTGCTTCTTCTGATTCACCCTCCAGACTTCACCTTCTCCTTCTCCTTCTTCTGCTTCTTCTGATTCACCCTCCAGACTTCATCTTCTCCTTCTCCTTCTTCTGCTTCTTCTGATTCACCCTCCAGACTTCACCTTCTCCTTCTCCTTCTTCTGCTTCTTCTGATTCATCCTCCAGACTTCACCTTCTCCTTCTCTTTCTTCTGCTTCTTCTGATTCACCCTCCAGACTTCACCTTCTCCTTCTCCTTCTTCTGATTCTTCTGCTTCACCCTCCAGACTTCACCTTCTCCTTCTCTTTCTTCTGCTTCTTCTGATTCACCCTCCAGACTTCACCTTCTCCTTCTCCTTCTTCTGATTCTTCTGATTCACCCTCCAAACTTCACCTTCTCCTTCTCCTTCTTCTGCTTCTTCTGATTCACCCTCCAGACTTCACCTTCTCCTTCTCCTTCTTCTGCTTCTTCTGATTCACCCTCCAGACTTCATCTTCTCCTTCTCCTTCTTCTGCTTCTTCTGATTCACCCTCCAGACTTCACCTTCTCCTTCTCCTTCTTCTGCTTCTTCTGATTCATCCTCCAGACTCCACCTTCTCCTTCTCTTTCTTCTGCTTCTTCTGATTCACCCTCCAGACTTCACCTTCTCCTTCTCCTTCTTCTGATTCTTCTGATTCACCCTCCAAACTTCACCTTCTCCTTCTCCTTCTTCTGCTTCTTCTGATTCACCCTCCAGACTTCACCTTCTCCTTCTCCTTATTCTGCTTCTTCTGTTTCACCCTCCAGACTTCACCTTCTCCTTCTCCTTCTTCTGCTTCTTCTGATTCACCCTCCAGACTTCACCTTCTCCTTCTCCTTCTTCTGCTTCTTCTGATTCACCCTCCAGACTTCACCTTCTCCTTCTCCTTCTTCTACTTCTTCTGATTCACCCTCCGACTTCACCTTCTCCTTCTCCTTCTTCTGCTTCTTCTGATTCACCCTCCAGACTTCACCTTCTCCTTCTCCTTCGTCTACTTCTTCTGATTCACCCTCCAGACTACACCTTCTCATTCTCCTTCTTCTACTTCTTCTGATTCACCCTCCAGACTTCACCTTCTCCTTCTCCTTCTTCTGTTTCTTCTGATTCACCCTCCAGACTTCACCTTCTCCTTCTCCTTCTTCTACTTCTTCTGATTCACCCTCCAGACTTCACCTTCTCCTTCTCCTTCTTCTACTTCTTCTGCTTCTCCCTCCAGACTTCACCTTCTCCTTCTCCTTCTTCTGCTTCTTCTGATTCACCCTCCAGACTTCACCTTCTCATTCTCCTTCTTCTACTTCTTCTGATTCACCCTCCAGACTTCACCTTCTCCTTCTCCTTCTTCTACTTCTTCTGATTCACCCTCCAGACTTCACCTTCTCCTTCTCCTTCTTCTACTTCTTCTGCTTCTCCCTCCAGACTTCACATTCTCCTTCTCCTTCTTCTGCTTCTTCTGATTCACCCTCCAGACTTCACCTTCTCATTCTCCTTCTTCTACTTCTTCTGATTCACCCTCCAGACTTCACCTTCTCCTTCTCCTTCTTCTGCTTCTTCTGCTTCACCCTCCTGACTTCACCTTCTCCTTCTCCTTCTTCTACTTCTTCTGATTCACCCTCCAGACTTCACCTTCTCCTTCTCCTTCTTCTGCTTCTTCTGCTTCACCCTCCAGACTTCACCTTCTCCTTCTCCTTCTTCTACTTCTTCTGCTTCGCCCTCCAGACATCACCTTCTCCTTCTCCTTCTTCTGCTTCTTCTGCTTCACCCTCCAGACTTCACCTTCTCCATCTCCTTCTTCTGCTTCTTCTGCTTCACTCTCCTGACTTCACCTTCTCCTTCACCTTCTTCTACTTCTTCTGATTCACCCTCCAGACTTCACCTTCTCCTTCTCCTTCTTCTGCTTCTTCTGCTTCACCCTCCAGACTTCACCTTCTCCTTCTCCTTCTTCTGCTTCTTCTGCTGCGCCCTCCAGACTTCACCTTCTCCTTCTCCTTCTTCTACTTCTTCTGCTTCACCCCCCTGACTTCACCTGCTCCTTCTCCTTCTTCTGCTTCTTCTGATTCACCCTCCTAACTTTACCTTCTCCTTCTCCTTCTTCTGCTTCTTCTGATTCACCCTCCTGACTTCACCTTCTCCTTCTCCTCCTTCTGCTTCTTCTAATTAACCCTCCAGACTTCACCTTCTCCTTGTCCTTCTTCTGCTTCTTCTGATTCAGCCTCCAGACTTCACCTTCTCCTTCTCCTTCTTCTGCTTCTTCTGATTGACCCTCCAGACCTCACCTTCTCCTTCTCCTTCTTCTACTTCTTCTGATTCACCCTCCAGACTTCATCTTCTCCTTCTCCTTCTTCTGCTTCTTCTGATTCACCCCCCAGACTTCACCTTCTCCTTCTCCTTCTTCTGCTTCTTCTGATTCATCCTCCAGACTTCACCTTCTCCTTCTCCTTCTTCTACTTCTTCTGATTCACCATCCTGACTTCACCTTCTCCTTCTCCTTCTTCTGCTTCTTCTGCTTCACCCTCCAGACTTCACCTTCTCCTGCTCCTTCTTCTGCTTCTTCTGCTTCACCCTCCAGACTTCACCTTCTCCTTCTCCTTCTTCTGCTTCTTCTGCTTCACCCTCCTGACTTCACCTTGTCCTTCTCCTTCTTCTACTTCTTCTGATTCACCCTCCAGACTTCACCTTCTCCTTCTCCTTCTTCTGCTTCTTCTGCTTCACCCTCCAGACTTCACCTTCTCCTTCTCCTTCTTCTGCTTCTTCTGCTTCGCCCTCCAGACTTCACCTTCTCCTTCTCCATCTTCTGCTTCTTCTGCTTCACTCTCCTGACTTCACCTTCTCCTTCTCCTTCTTCTACTTCTTCTGATTCACCCTCCAGACTTCACCTTCTCCTTCTCCTTCTTCTGCTTCTTCTGCTTCACCCTCCAGACTTCAGCTTCTCCTTCTCCTTCTTCTGCTTCTTCTGCTGCGCCCTCCAGACTTCACCTTCTCCTTCTCCTTCTTCTGCTTCTTCTGCTTCACCGTCCTGACTTCACCTTCTCCTTCTCCTTCTTCTACTTCTTCTGCTTCACCCCCCTGACTTCACCTGCTCCTTCTCCTTCTTCTGATTCTTCTGATTCACCCTCCTAACTACACCTTCTCCTTCTCCTTCTTCTGCTTCTTCTGATTCACCCTCCTGACTTCACCTTCTCCTTCTTCTGCTTCTTCTGATTCACCCTCCATACTTCACCTTCTCCTTCTCCTTCTTCTGCTACTTCTGATTCACCCTCCAGACTTCATCTTCTCCTTCTCCTTCTTCTGCTTCTTCTGATTCACCCTCCAGACTTCACCTTCTCCTTCTCCTTCTTCTGCTTCTTCTGATTCACCCTCCAGACTTCACCTTCTCCTTCTCCTTCTTCTACTTCTTCTGCTTCACCCTCCTGACTTCACCTTCTCCTTCTCCTTCTTCTACTTCTTCTGATTCACCCTCCAGACTTCACCTTCTCCTTCTCCTTCTTCTGCTTCTTCTGCTTCACCCTCCAGACTTCACCTTCTTCTTCTCGTTCTTCTGCTTCTTCTGCTTCGCCCTCCAGACTTCACCTTCTCCTTCTCCATCTTCTGCTTCTTCTGCTTCACTCTCCTGACTTCACCTTCTCCTTCTCCTTCTTCTACTTCTTCTGATTCACCCTCCAGACTTCACCTTCTCCTTCTCCTTCTTCTGCTTCTTCTGCTTCACCCTCCAGACTTCAGCTTCTCCTTCTCCTTCTTCTGCTTCTTCTGCTGCGCCCTCCAGACTTCACCTTCTCCTTCTCCTTCTTCTGCTTCTTCTGCTTCACCGTCCTGACTTCACCTTCTCCTTCTCCTTCTTCTACTTCTTCTGCTTCACCCCCCTGACTTCACCTGCTCCTTCTCCTTCTTCTGCTTCTTCTGCTGCGCCCTCCAGACTTCACCTTCTCCTTCTCCTTCTTCTGCTTCTTCTGCTTCACCCTCCTGACTTCACCTTCTCCTTCTCCTTCTTCTACTTCTTCTGCTTCACCCCCCTGACTTCACCTGCTCCTTCTCCTTCTTCTGCTTCTTCTGATTCACCCTCCTAACTTTACCTTCTCCTTCTCCTTCTTCTGCTTCTTCTGATTCACCCTCCTGACTTCACCTTCTCCTTCTCCTTCTTCTGCTTCTTCTAATTCACCCTCCAGACTTCACCTTCTCCTTGTCCTTCTTCTGCTTCTTCTGATTCACCCTCCAGACTTCACCTTCTCCTTCTCCTTCTTCTGCTTCTTCTGATTGACCCTCCAGACCTCACCTTCTCCTTCTCCTTCTTCTACTTCTTCTGATTCACCCTCCAGACTTCATCTTCTCCTTCTCCTTCTTCTGCTTCTTCTGATTCACCCCCCAGACTTCACCTTCTCCTTCTCCTTCTTCTGCTTCTTCTGATTCATCCTCCAGACTTCACCTTCTCCTTCTCCTTCTTCTACTTCTTCTGATTCACCATCCTGACTTCACCTTCTCCTTCTCCTTCTTCTGCTTCTTCTGCTTCACCCTCCAGACTTCACCTTCTCCTGCTCCTTCTTCTGCTTCTTCTGCTTCACCCTCCAGACTTCACCTTCTCCTTATCCTTCTTCTGCTTCTTCTGCTTCACCCTCCTGACTTCACCTTCTCCTTCTCCTTCTTCTACTTCTTCTGATTCACCCTCCAGACTTCACCTTCTCCTTCTCCTTCTTCTGCTTCCTCTGCTTCACCCTCCAGACTTCACCTTCTCCTTCTCCTTCTTCTGCTTCTTCTGCTTCACCCTCCAGACTTCAGCTTCTCCTTCTCCTTCTTCTGCTTCTTCTGCTGCGCCCTCCAGACTTCACCTTCTCCTTCTCCTTCTTCTGCTTCTTCTGCTTCACCGTCCTGACTTCACCTTCTCCTTCTCCTTCTTCTACTTCTTCTGCTTCACCCCCCTGACTTCACCTGCTCCTTCTCCTTCTTCTGCTTCTTCTGATTCACCCTCCTAACTACACCTTCTCCTTCTCCTTCTTCTGCTTCTTCTGATTCACCCTCCTGACTTCACCTTCTCCTTCTTCTGCTTCTTCTGATTCACCCTCCAGACTTCACCTTCTCCTTCTCCTTCTTCTGCTTCTTCTGATTCACCCTCCAGACTTCACCTTCTCCTTCTCCTTCTTCTGCTTCTTCTGATTCACCCTCCAGACTTCAGCTTCTCCTTCTCCTTCTTCTGCTTCTTCTGATTCACCCTCCAGACTTCACCTTCTCCTTCTCCTTCTTCTGCTTCTTCTGATTCACCCTCCAGACTTCACCTTCTCCTTCTCCTTCTCTGCTTCTTCTGATTCACCCTCCAGACTTCACCTTCTCCTTCTCCTTCTTCTCCTTCTTCTGCTTCACCCTCCTGACTTCACCTTCTCCTTCTCCTTCTTCTACTTCTTCTGATTCACCCTCCAGACTTCACCTTCTCCTTCTCCTTCTTCTGCTTCTTCTGCTTCACCCTCCAGACTTCACCTTCTCCTTCTCCTTCTTCTGCTTCTTCTGCTTCGCCCTCCAGACTTCACATTCTCCTTCTCCATCTTCTGCTTCTTCTGCTTCACTCTCCTGACTTCACCTTCTCCTTCTCCTTCTTCTACTTCTTCTGATTCTCCCTCCAGACTTCACCTTCTCCTTCTCTTTCTTCTGCTTCTTCTGCTTCACCCTCCAGACTTCAGCTTCTCCTTCTCCTTCTTCTGCTTCTTCTGCTGCGCCCTCCAGACTTCACCTTCTCCTTCTCCTTCTTCTGCTTCTTCTGCTTCACCGTCCTGACTTCACCTTCTCCTTCTCCTTGTTCTACTTCTTCTGCTTCACCCCCCTGACTTCACCTGCTCCTTCTCCTTCTTCTGCTTCTTCTGATTCACCCTCCTAACTACACCTTCTCCTTCTCCTTCTTCTGCTTCTTCTGATTCACCCTCCTGACTTCACCTTCTCCTTCTCCTTCTTCTGCTTCTTCTGAATCACCCTCCAGACTTCACCTTCTCCTTCTCCTTCTTCTGCTTCTTCTGATTCACCCTCCAGACTTCACCTTCTCCTTCTCCTTCTTCTGCTTCTTCTGCTTCACCCTCCTGACTTCACCTTCTCCTTCTCCTTCTTCTACTTCTTCTGATTCACCCTCCAGACTTCACCTTCTCCTTCTCCTTCTTCTGCTTCTTCTGCTTCACCCTCCAGACTTCACCTTCTCCTTCTCCTTCTTCTGCTTCTTCTGCTTCGCCCTCCAGACTTCACCTTCTCCTTCTCCATCTTCTGCTTCTTCTGCTTCACTCTCCTGACTTCACCTTCTCCTTCTCCTTCTTCTACTTCTTCTGATTCACCCTCCAGACTTCACCTTCTCCTTCTCCTTCTTCTGCTTCTTCTGCTTCACCCTCCAGACTTCAGCTTCTCCTTCTCCTTCTTCTGCTTCTTCTGCTGCGCCCTCCAGACTTCACCTTCTCCTTCTCCTTCTTCTGCTTCTTCTGCTTCACCGTCCTGACTTCACCTTCTCCTTCTCCTTCTTCTACTTCTTCTGCTTCACCCACCTGACTTCACCTGCTCCTTCTCCTTCTTCTGCTTCTTCTGATTCACCCTCCTAACTACACCTTCTCCTTCTCCTTCTTCTGCTTCTTCTGATTCACCCTCCTGACTTCACCTTCTCCTTCTTCTGCTTCTTCTGATTCACCCTCCATACTTCACCTTCTCCTTCTCCTTCTTCTGCTTCTTCTGATTCACCCTCCAGACTTCATCTTCTCCTTCTCCTTCTTCTGCTTCTTCTGATTCACCCTCCAGACTTCACCTTCTCCTTCTCCTTCTTCTGCTTCTTCTGATTCACCCTCCAGACTTCACCTTCTCCTTCTCCTTCTTCTACTTCTTCTGCTTCACCCTCCTGACTTCACCTTCTCCTTCTCCTTCTTCTACTTCTTCTGATTCACCCTCCAGACTTCACCTTCTCCTTCTCCTTCTTCTGCTTCTTCTGCTTCACCCTCCAGACTTCACCTTCTCCTTCTCGTTCTTCTGCTTCTTCTGCTTCGCCCTCCAGACTTCACCTTCTCCTTCTCCATCTTCTGCTTCTTCTGCTTCACTCTCCTGACTTCACCTTCTCCTTCTCCTTCTTCTACTTCTTCTGATTCACCCTCCAGACTTCACCTTCTCCTTCTCCTTCTTCTGCTTCTTCTGCTTCACCCTCCAGACTTCAGCTTCTCCTTCTCCTTCTTCTGCTTCTTCTGCTGCGCCCTCCAGACTTCACCTTCTCCTTCTCCTTCTTCTGCTTCTTCTGCTTCACCGTCCTGACTTCACCTTCTCCTTCTCCTTCTTCTACTTCTTCTGCTTCACCCCCCTGACTTCACCTGCTCCTTCTCCTTCTTCTGCTTCTTCTGCTGCGCCCTCCAGACTTCACCTTCTCCTTCTCCTTCTTCTGCTTCTTCTGCTTCACCCTCCTGACTTCACCTTCTCCTTCTCCTTCTTCTACTTCTTCTGCTTCACCCCCCTGACTTCACCTGCTCCTTCTCCTTCTTCTGCTTCTTCTGATTCACCCTCCTAACTTTACCTTCTCCTTCTCCTTCTTCTGCTTCTTCTGATTCACCCTCCTGACTTCACCTTCTCCTTCTCCTTCTTCTGCTTCTTCTAATTCACCCTCCAGACTTCACCTTCTCCTTGTCCTTCTTCTGCTTCTTCTGATTCACCCTCCAGACTTCACCTTCTCCTTCTCCTTCTTCTGCTTCTTCTGATTGACCCTCCAGACCTCACCTTCTCCTTCTCCTTCTTCTACTTCTTCTGATTCACCCTCCAGACTTCATCTTCTCCTTCTCCTTCTTCTGCTTCTTCTGATTCACCCCCCAGACTTCACCTTCTCCTTCTCCTTCTTCTGCTTCTTCTGATTCATCCTCCAGACTTCACCTTCTCCTTCTCCTTCTTCTACTTCTTCTGATTCACCATCCTGACTTCACCTTCTCCTTCTCCTTCTTCTGCTTCTTCTGCTTCACCCTCCAGACTTCACCTTCTCCTGCTCCTTCTTCTGCTTCTTCTGCTTCACCCTCCAGACTTCACCTTCTCCTTATCCTTCTTCTGCTTCTTCTGCTTCACCCTCCTGACTTCACCTTCTCCTTCTCCTTCTTCTACTTCTTCTGATTCACCCTCCAGACTTCACCTTCTCCTTCTCCTTCTTCTGCTTCTTCTGCTTCACCCTCCAGACTTCACCTTCTCCTTCTCCTTCTTCTGCTTCTTCTGCTTCACCCTCCAGACTTCAGCTTCTCCTTCTCCTTCTTCTGCTTCTTCTGCTGCGCCCTCCAGACTTCACCTTCTCCTTCTCCTTCTTCTGCTTCTTCTGCTTCACCGTCCTGACTTCACCTTCTCCTTCTCCTTCTTCTACTTCTTCTGCTTCACCCCCCTGACTTCACCTGCTCCTTCTCCTTCTTCTGCTTCTTCTGATTCACCCTCCTAACTTTACCTTCTCCTTCTCCTTCTTCTGCTTCTTCTGATTCACCCTCCTGACTTCACCTTCTCCTTCTCCTTCTTCTGCTTCTTCTAATTCACCCTCCAGACTTCACCTTCTCCTTCTCCTTCTTCTACTTCTTCTGATTCACCATCCTGACTTCACCTTCTCCTTCTCCTTCTTCTGCTTCTTCTGCTTCACCCTCCAGACTTCACCTTCTCCTGCTCCTTCTTCTGCTTCTTCTGCTTCACCCTCCAGACTTCACCTTCTCCTTATCCTTCTTCTGCTTCTTCTGCTTCACCCTCCTGACTTCACCTTCTCCTTCTCCTTCTTCTACTTCTTCTGATTCACCCTCCAGACTTCACCTTCTCCTTCTCCTTCTTCTGCTTCTTCTGCTTCACCCTCCAGACTTCACCTTCTCCTTCTCCTTCTTCTGCTTCTTCTGCTTCACCCTCCAGACTTCAGCTTCTCCTTCTCCTTCTTCTGCTTCTTCTGCTGCGCCCTCCAGACTTCACCTTCTCCTTCTCCTTCTTCTGCTTCTTCTGCTTCACCGTCCTGACTTCACCTTCTCCTTCTCCTTCTTCTACTTCTTCTGCTTCACCCCCCTGACTTCACCTGCTCCTTCTCCTTCTTCTGCTTCTTCTGATTCACCCTCCTAACTTTACCTTCTCCTTCTCCTTCTTCTGCTTCTTCTGATTCACCCTCCTGACTTCACCTTCTCCTTCTCCTTCTTCTGCTTCTTCTAATTCACCCTCCAGACTTCACCTTCTCCTTGTCCTTCTTCTGCTTCTTCTGATTCACCCTCCAGACTTCACCTTCTCCTTCTCCTTCTTCTGCTTCTTCTGATTGACCCTCCAGACCTCACCTTCTCCTTCTCCTTCTTCTACTTCTTCTGATTCACCCTCCAGACTTCATCTTCTCCTTCTCCTTCTTCTGCTTCTTCTGATTCACCCCCCAGACTTCACCTTCTCCTTCTCCTTCTTCTGCTTCTTCTGATTCATCCTCCAGACTTCACCTTCTCCTTCTCCTTCTTCTACTTCTTCTGATTCACCATCCTGACTTCACCTTCTCCTTCTCCTTCTTCTGCTTCTTCTGCTTCACCCTCCAGACTTCACCTTCTCCTGCTCCTTCTTCTGCTTCTTCTGCTTCACCCTCCAGACTTCACCTTCTCCTTATCCTTCTTCTGCTTCTTCTGCTTCACCCTCCTGACTTCACCTTCTCCTTCTCCTTCTTCTACTTCTTCTGATTCACCCTCCAGACTTCACCTTCTCCTTCTCCTTCTTCTGCTTCCTCTGCTTCACCCTCCAGACTTCACCTTCTCCTTCTCCTTCTTCTGCTTCTTCTGCTTCACCCTCCAGACTTCAGCTTCTCCTTCTCCTTCTTCTGCTTCTTCTGCTGCGCCCTCCAGACTTCACCTTCTCCTTCTCCTTCTTCTGCTTCTTCTGCTTCACCGTCCTGACTTCACCTTCTCCTTCTCCTTCTTCTACTTCTTCTGCTTCACCCCCCTGACTTCACCTGCTCCTTCTCCTTCTTCTGCTTCTTCTGATTCACCCTCCTAACTACACCTTCTCCTTCTCCTTCTTCTGCTTCTTCTGATTCACCCTCCTGACTTCACCTTCTCCTTCTTCTGCTTCTTCTGATTCACCCTCCAGACTTCACCTTCTCCTTCTCCTTCTTCTGCTTCTTCTGATTCACCCTCCAGACTTCACCTTCTCCTTCTCCTTCTTCTGCTTCTTCTGATTCACCCTCCAGACTTCATCTTCTCCTTCTCCTTCTTCTGCTTCTTCTGATTCACCCTCCAGACTTCACCTTCTCCTTCTCCTTCTTCTGCTTCTTCTGATTCACCCTCCAGACTTCACCTTCTCCTTCTCCTTCTTCTCCTTCTTCTGCTTCACCCTCCTGACTTCACCTTCTCCTTCTCCTTCTTCTACTTCTTCTGATTCACCCTCCAGACTTCACCTTCTCCTTCTCCTTCTTCTGCTTCTTCTGCTTCACCCTCCAGACTTCACCTTCTCCTTCTCCTTCTTCTGCTTCTTCTGCTTCGCCCTCCAGACTTCACATTCTCCTTCTCCATCTTCTGCTTCTTCTGCTTCACTCTCCTGACTTCACCTTCTCCTTCTCCTTCTTCTACTTCTTCTGATTCTCCCTCCAGACTTCACCTTCTCCTTCTCTTTCTTCTGCTTCTTCTGCTTCACCCTCCAGACTTCAGCTTCTCCTTCTCCTTCTTCTGCTTCTTCTGCTGCGCCCTCCAGACTTCACCTTCTCCTTCTCCTTCTTCTGCTTCTTCTGCTTCACCGTCCTGACTTCACCTTCTCCTTCTCCTTGTTCTACTTCTTCTGCTTCACCCCCCTGACTTCACCTGCTCCTTCTCCTTCTTCTGCTTCTTCTGATTCACCCTCCTAACTACACCTTCTCCTTCTCCTTCTTCTGCTTCTTCTGATTCACCCTCCTGACTTCACCTTCTCCTTCTCCTTCTTCTGCTTCTTCTGAATCACCCTCCAGACTTCACCTTCTCCTTCTCCTTCTTCTGCTTCTTCTGATTCACCCTCCAGACTTCACCTTCTCCTTCTCCTTCTTCTGCTTCTTCTGCTTCACCCTCCTGACTTCACCTTCTCCTTCTCCTTCTTCTACTTCTTCTGATTCACCCTCCAGACTTCACCTTCTCCTTCTCCTTCTTCTGCTTCTTCTGCTTCACCCTCCAGACTTCACCTTCTCCTTCTCCTTCTTCTGCTTCTTCTGCTTCGCCCTCCAGACTTCACCTTCTCCTTCTCCATCTTCTGCTTCTTCTGCTTCACTCTCCTGACTTCACCTTCTCCTTCTCCTTCTTCTACTTCTTCTGATTCACCCTCCAGACTTCACCTTCTCCTTCTCCTTCTTCTGCTTCTTCTGCTTCACCCTCCAGACTTCAGCTTCTCCTTCTCCTTCTTCTGCTTCTTCTGCTGCGCCCTCCAGACTTCACCTTCTCCTTCTCCTTCTTCTGCTTCTTCTGCTTCACCGTCCTGACTTCACCTTCTCCTTCTCCTTCTTCTACTTCTTCTGCTTCACCCACCTGACTTCACCTGCTCCTTCTCCTTCTTCTGCTTCTTCTGATTCACCCTCCTAACTACACCTTCTCCTTCTCCTTCTTCTGCTTCTTCTGATTCACCCTCCTGACTTCACCTTCTCCTTCTTCTGCTTCTTCTGATTCACCCTCCATACTTCACCTTCTCCTTCTCCTTCTTCTGCTTCTTCTGATTCACCCTCCAGACTTCATCTTCTCCTTCTCCTTCTTCTGCTTCTTCTGATTCACCCTCCAGACTTCACCTTCTCCTTCTCCTTCTTCTGCTTCTTCTGATTCACCCTCCAGACTTCACCTTCTCCTTCTCCTTCTTCTACTTCTTCTGCTTCACCCTCCTGACTTCACCTTCTCCTTCTCCTTCTTCTACTTCTTCTGATTCACCCTCCAGACTTCACCTTCTCCTTCTCCTTCTTCTGCTTCTTCTGCTTCACCCTCCAGACTTCACCTTCTCCTTCTCGTTCTTCTGCTTCTTCTGCTTCGCCCTCCAGACTTCACCTTCTCCTTCTCCATCTTCTGCTTCTTCTGCTTCACTCTCCTGACTTCACCTTCTCCTTCTCCTTCTTCTACTTCTTCTGATTCACCCTCCAGACTTCACCTTCTCCTTCTCCTTCTTCTGCTTCTTCTGCTTCACCCTCCAGACTTCAGCTTCTCCTTCTCCTTCTTCTGCTTCTTCTGCTGCGCCCTCCAGACTTCACCTTCTCCTTCTCCTTCTTCTGCTTCTTCTGCTTCACCGTCCTGACTTCACCTTCTCCTTCTCCTTCTTCTACTTCTTCTGCTTCACCCCCCTGACTTCACCTGCTCCTTCTCCTTCTTCTGCTTCTTCTGCTGCGCCCTCCAGACTTCACCTTCTCCTTCTCCTTCTTCTGCTTCTTCTGCTTCACCCTCCTGACTTCACCTTCTCCTTCTCCTTCTTCTACTTCTTCTGCTTCACCCCCCTGACTTCACCTGCTCCTTCTCCTTCTTCTGCTTCTTCTGATTCACCCTCCTAACTTTACCTTCTCCTTCTCCTTCTTCTGCTTCTTCTGATTCACCCTCCTGACTTCACCTTCTCCTTCTCCTTCTTCTGCTTCTTCTAATTCACCCTCCAGACTTCACCTTCTCCTTGTCCTTCTTCTGCTTCTTCTGATTCACCCTCCAGACTTCACCTTCTCCTTCTCCTTCTTCTGCTTCTTCTGATTGACCCTCCAGACCTCACCTTCTCCTTCTCCTTCTTCTACTTCTTCTGATTCACCCTCCAGACTTCATCTTCTCCTTCTCCTTCTTCTGCTTCTTCTGATTCACCCCCCAGACTTCACCTTCTCCTTCTCCTTCTTCTGCTTCTTCTGATTCATCCTCCAGACTTCACCTTCTCCTTCTCCTTCTTCTACTTCTTCTGATTCACCATCCTGACTTCACCTTCTCCTTCTCCTTCTTCTGCTTCTTCTGCTTCACCCTCCAGACTTCACCTTCTCCTGCTCCTTCTTCTGCTTCTTCTGCTTCACCCTCCAGACTTCACCTTCTCCTTATCCTTCTTCTGCTTCTTCTGCTTCACCCTCCTGACTTCACCTTCTCCTTCTCCTTCTTCTACTTCTTCTGATTCACCCTCCAGACTTCACCTTCTCCTTCTCCTTCTTCTGCTTCTTCTGCTTCACCCTCCAGACTTCACCTTCTCCTTCTCCTTCTTCTGCTTCTTCTGCTTCACCCTCCAGACTTCAGCTTCTCCTTCTCCTTCTTCTGCTTCTTCTGCTGCGCCCTCCAGACTTCACCTTCTCCTTCTCCTTCTTCTGCTTCTTCTGCTTCACCGTCCTGACTTCACCTTCTCCTTCTCCTTCTTCTACTTCTTCTGCTTCACCCCCCTGACTTCACCTGCTCCTTCTCCTTCTTCTGCTTCTTCTGATTCACCCTCCTAACTACACCTTCTCCTTCTCCTTCTTCTGCTTCTTCTGATTCACCCTCCTGACTTCACCTTCTCCTTCTTCTGCTTCTTCTGATTCACCCTCCAGACTTCACCTTCTCCTTCTCCTTCTTCTGCTTCTTCTGATTCACCCTCCAGACTTCACCTTCTCCTTCTCCTTCTTCTGCTTCTTCTGATTCACCCTCCAGACTTCATCTTCTCCTTCTCCTTCTTCTGCTTCTTCTGATTCACCCTCCAGACTTCACCTTCTCCTTCTCCTTCTTCTGCTTCTTCTGATTCACCCTCCAGACTTCACCTTCTCCTTCTCCTTCTTCTCCTTCTTCTGCTTCACCCTCCTGACTTCACCTTCTCCTTCTCCTTCTTCTACTTCTTCTGATTCACCCTCCAGACTTCACCTTCTCCTTCTCCTTCTTCTGCTTCTTCTGCTTCACCCTCCAGACTTCACCTTCTTCTTCTCCTTCTTCTGCTTCTTCTGCTTCGCCCTCCAGACTTCACATTCTCCTTCTCCATCTTCTGCTTCTTCTGCTTCACTCTCCTGACTTCACCTTCTCCTTCTCCTTCTTCTACTTCTTCTGATTCTCCCTCCAGACTTCACCTTCTCCTTCTCTTTCTTCTGCTTCTTCTGCTTCACCCTCCAGACTTCAGCTTCTCCTTCTCCTTCTTCTGCTTCTTCTGCTGCGCCCTCCAGACTTCACCTTCTCCTTCTCCTTCTTCTGCTTCTTCTGCTTCACCGTCCTGACTTCACCTTCTCCTTCTCCTTCTTCTACTTCTTCTGCTTCACCCCCCTGACTTCACCTGCTCCTTCTCCTTCTTCTGCTTCTTCTGATTCACCCTCCTAACTACACCTTCTCCTTCTCCTTCTTCTGCTTCTTCTGATTCACCCTCCTGACTTCACCTTCTCCTTCTCCTTCTTCTGCTTCTTCTGAATCACCCTCCAGACTTCACCTTCTCCTTCTCCTTCTTCTGCTTCTTCTGATTCACCCTCCAGACTTCACCTTCTCCTTCTCCTTCTTCTGCTTCTTCTGATTCACCCTCCAGACTTCATCTTCTCCTTCTCCTTCTTCTTCTTCTTCTGATTCACCCTCCAGACTTCACCTTCTCCTTCTCCTTCTTCTGCTTCTTCTGATTCACCCTCCAGACTTCACCTTCTCCTTCTCCTTCTTCTACTTCTTCTGATTCACCCTCCAGACTTCACCTTCTCCTTCTCCTTCTTATACTTCTTCAGATTCACCCTCCAGTCTTCACCTTCTCCTTCTCCTTCTTCTGTTTCTTCTGCTTCACCCTCCAGACTTCACCTTCTTCTTCTCTTTCTTCTGCTTCTTCTGATTCACCCTCCAGACTTCACCTTCTCCTTCTCCTTCTTCTGATTCTTCTGATTCACTCTCCAGACTTCACCTTCTCCTTCTCCTTCTTCTGCTTCTTCTGATTCACCCTCCTGACTTCACCTTCTCCTTCTCCTTCTTCTACTTCTTCTGATTCACCCTCCTGACTTCACCTTCTCCTTCTCCTTCTTCTACTTCTTCTGCTTCACCCTCCAGACTTCACCTTCTCCTTCTCCTTCTTCTGCTTCTTCTGATTCACCCTCCAGACTTCATCTTCTCCTTCTCCTTCTTCTGCTTCTTCTGATTCACCCTCCAGACTTCACCTTCTCCTTCTCCTTCTTCTGCTTCTTCTGATTCACCCTCCAGACTTCACCTTCTCCTTCTCCTTCTTCTCCTTCTTCTGCTTCACCCTCCTGACTTCACCTTCTCCTTCTCCTTCTTCTACTTCTTCTGATTCACCCTCCAGACTTCACCTTCTCCTTCTCCTTCTTCTGCTTCTTCTGCTTCACCCTCCAGACTTCACCTTCTCCTTCTCCTTCTTCTGCTTCTTCTGCTTCGCCCTCCAGACTTCACATTCTCCTTCTCCATCTTCTGCTTCTTCTGCTTCACTCTCCTGACTTCACCTTCTCCTTCTCCTTCTTCTACTTCTTCTGATTCTCCCTCCAGACTTCACCTTCTCCTTCTCTTTCTTCTGCTTCTTCTGCTTCACCCTCCAGACTTCAGCTTCTCCTTCTCCTTCTTCTGCTTCTTCTGCTGCGCCCTCCAGACTTCACCTTCTCCTTCTCCTTCTTCTGCTTCTTCTGCTTCACCGTCCTGACTTCACCTTCTCCTTCTCCTTGTTCTACTTCTTCTGCTTCACCCCCCTGACTTCACCTGCTCCTTCTCCTTCTTCTGCTTCTTCTGATTCACCCTCCTAACTACACCTTCTCCTTCTCCTTCTTCTGCTTCTTCTGATTCACCCTCCTGACTTCACCTTCTCCTTCTCCTTCTTCTGCTTCTTCTGAATCACCCTCCAGACTTCACCTTCTCCTTCTCCTTCTTCTGCTTCTTCTGATTCACCCTCCAGACTTCACCTTCTCCTTCTCCTTCTTCTGCTTCTTCTGCTTCACCCTCCTGACTTCACCTTCTCCTTCTCCTTCTTCTACTTCTTCTGATTCACCCTCCAGACTTCACCTTCTCCTTCTCCTTCTTCTGCTTCTTCTGCTTCACCCTCCAGACTTCACCTTCTCCTTCTCCTTCTTCTGCTTCTTCTGCTTCGCCCTCCAGACTTCACCTTCTCCTTCTCCATCTTCTGCTTCTTCTGCTTCACTCTCCTGACTTCACCTTCTCCTTCTCCTTCTTCTACTTCTTCTGATTCACCCTCCAGACTTCACCTTCTCCTTCTCCTTCTTCTGCTTCTTCTGCTTCACCCTCCAGACTTCAGCTTCTCCTTCTCCTTCTTCTGCTTCTTCTGCTGCGCCCTCCAGACTTCACCTTCTCCTTCTCCTTCTTCTGCTTCTTCTGCTTCACCGTCCTGACTTCACCTTCTCCTTCTCCTTCTTCTACTTCTTCTGCTTCACCCACCTGACTTCACCTGCTCCTTCTCCTTCTTCTGCTTCTTCTGATTCACCCTCCTAACTACACCTTCTCCTTCTCCTTCTTCTGCTTCTTCTGATTCACCCTCCTGACTTCACCTTCTCCTTCTTCTGCTTCTTCTGATTCACCCTCCATACTTCACCTTCTCCTTCTCCTTCTTCTGCTTCTTCTGATTCACCCTCCAGACTTCATCTTCTCCTTCTCCTTCTTCTGCTTCTTCTGATTCACCCTCCAGACTTCACCTTCTCCTTCTCCTTCTTCTGCTTCTTCTGATTCACCCTCCAGACTTCACCTTCTCCTTCTCCTTCTTCTACTTCTTCTGCTTCACCCTCCTGACTTCACCTTCTCCTTCTCCTTCTTCTACTTCTTCTGATTCACCCTCCAGACTTCACCTTCTCCTTCTCCTTCTTCTGCTTCTTCTGCTTCACCCTCCAGACTTCACCTTCTCCTTCTCGTTCTTCTGCTTCTTCTGCTTCGCCCTCCAGACTTCACCTTCTCCTTCTCCATCTTCTGCTTCTTCTGCTTCACTCTCCTGACTTCACCTTCTCCTTCTCCTTCTTCTACTTCTTCTGATTCACCCTCCAGACTTCACCTTCTCCTTCTCCTTCTTCTGCTTCTTCTGCTTCACCCTCCAGACTTCAGCTTCTCCTTCTCCTTCTTCTGCTTCTTCTGCTGCGCCCTCCAGACTTCACCTTCTCCTTCTCCTTCTTCTGCTTCTTCTGCTTCACCGTCCTGACTTCACCTTCTCCTTCTCCTTCTTCTACTTCTTCTGCTTCACCCCCCTGACTTCACCTGCTCCTTCTCCTTCTTCTGCTTCTTCTGCTGCGCCCTCCAGACTTCACCTTCTCCTTCTCCTTCTTCTGCTTCTTCTGCTTCACCCTCCTGACTTCACCTTCTCCTTCTCCTTCTTCTACTTCTTCTGCTTCACCCCCCTGACTTCACCTGCTCCTTCTCCTTCTTCTGCTTCTTCTGATTCACCCTCCTAACTTTACCTTCTCCTTCTCCTTCTTCTGCTTCTTCTGATTCACCCTCCTGACTTCACCTTCTCCTTCTCCTTCTTCTGCTTCTTCTAATTCACCCTCCAGACTTCACCTTCTCCTTGTCCTTCTTCTGCTTCTTCTGATTCACCCTCCAGACTTCACCTTCTCCTTCTCCTTCTTCTGCTTCTTCTGATTGACCCTCCAGACCTCACCTTCTCCTTCTCCTTCTTCTACTTCTTCTGATTCACCCTCCAGACTTCATCTTCTCCTTCTCCTTCTTCTGCTTCTTCTGATTCACCCCCCAGACTTCACCTTCTCCTTCTCCTTCTTCTGCTTCTTCTGATTCATCCTCCAGACTTCACCTTCTCCTTCTCCTTCTTCTACTTCTTCTGATTCACCATCCTGACTTCACCTTCTCCTTCTCCTTCTTCTGCTTCTTCTGCTTCACCCTCCAGACTTCACCTTCTCCTGCTCCTTCTTCTGCTTCTTCTGCTTCACCCTCCAGACTTCACCTTCTCCTTATCCTTCTTCTGCTTCTTCTGCTTCACCCTCCTGACTTCACCTTCTCCTTCTCCTTCTTCTACTTCTTCTGATTCACCCTCCAGACTTCACCTTCTCCTTCTCCTTCTTCTGCTTCTTCTGCTTCACCCTCCAGACTTCACCTTCTCCTTCTCCTTCTTCTGCTTCTTCTGCTTCACCCTCCAGACTTCAGCTTCTCCTTCTCCTTCTTCTGCTTCTTCTGCTGCGCCCTCCAGACTTCACCTTCTCCTTCTCCTTCTTCTGCTTCTTCTGCTTCACCGTCCTGACTTCACCTTCTCCTTCTCCTTCTTCTACTTCTTCTGCTTCACCCCCCTGACTTCACCTGCTCCTTCTCCTTCTTCTGCTTCTTCTGATTCACCCTCCTAACTACACCTTCTCCTTCTCCTTCTTCTGCTTCTTCTGATTCACCCTCCTGACTTCACCTTCTCCTTCTTCTGCTTCTTCTGATTCACCCTCCAGACTTCACCTTCTCCTTCTCCTTCTTCTGCTTCTTCTGATTCACCCTCCAGACTTCACCTTCTCCTTCTCCTTCTTCTGCTTCTTCTGATTCACCCTCCAGACTTCATCTTCTCCTTCTCCTTCTTCTGCTTCTTCTGATTCACCCTCCAGACTTCACCTTCTCCTTCTCCTTCTTCTGCTTCTTCTGATTCACCCTCCAGACTTCACCTTCTCCTTCTCCTTCTTCTCCTTCTTCTGCTTCACCCTCCTGACTTCACCTTCTCCTTCTCCTTCTTCTACTTCTTCTGATTCACCCTCCAGACTTCACCTTCTCCTTCTCCTTCTTCTGCTTCTTCTGCTTCACCCTCCAGACTTCACCTTCTCCTTCTCCTTCTTCTGCTTCTTCTGCTTCGCCCTCCAGACTTCACATTCTCCTTCTCCATCTTCTGCTTCTTCTGCTTCACTCTCCTGACTTCACCTTCTCCTTCTCCTTCTTCTACTTCTTCTGATTCTCCCTCCAGACTTCACCTTCTCCTTCTCTTTCTTCTGCTTCTTCTGCTTCACCCTCCAGACTTCAGCTTCTCCTTCTCCTTCTTCTGCTTCTTCTGCTGCGCCCTCCAGACTTCACCTTCTCCTTCTCCTTCTTCTGCTTCTTCTGCTTCACCGTCCTGACTTCACCTTCTCCTTCTCCTTCTTCTACTTCTTCTGCTTCACCCCCCTGACTTCACCTGCTCCTTCTCCTTCTTCTGCTTCTTCTGATTCACCCTCCTAACTACACCTTCTCCTTCTCCTTCTTCTGCTTCTTCTGATTCACCCTCCTGACTTCACCTTCTCCTTCTCCTTCTTCTGCTTCTTCTGAATCACCCTCCAGACTTCACCTTCTCCTTCTCCTTCTTCTGCTTCTTCTGATTCACCCTCCAGACTTCACCTTCTCCTTCTCCTTCTTCTGCTTCTTCTGATTCACCCTCCAGACTTCATCTTCTCCTTCTCCTTCTTCTTCTTCTTCTGATTCACCCTCCAGACTTCACCTTCTCCTTCTCCTTCTTCTGCTTCTTCTGATTCACCCTCCAGACTTCACCTTCTCCTTCTCCTTCTTCTACTTCTTCTGATTCACCCTCCAGACTTCACCTTCTCCTTCTCCTTCTTATACTTCTTCAGATTCACCCTCCAGTCTTCACCTTCTCCTTCTCCTTCTTCTGTTTCTTCTGCTTCACCCTCCAGACTTCACCTTCTTCTTCTCTTTCTTCTGCTTCTTCTGATTCACCCTCCAGACTTCACCTTCTCCTTCTCCTTCTTCTGATTCTTCTGATTCACTCTCCAGACTTCACCTTCTCCTTCTCCTTCTTCTGCTTCTTCTGATTCACCCTCCTGACTTCACCTTCTCCTTCTCCTTCTTCTACTTCTTCTGATTCACCCTCCTGACTTCACCTTCTCCTTCTCCTTCTTCTACTTCTTCTGCTTCACCCTCCAGACTTCACCTTCTCCTTCTCCTTCTTCTACTTCTTCTGATTCACCCTCCAGACTTCACCTTCTCCTTCTCCTTCTTCTGCTTCTTCTGATTCACCCTCCAGACTTCACCTTCTCCTTCTCCTTATTCTGCTTCTTCTGATTCACCCTCCAGACTTCACCTTCTCCTTCTCCTTCTTCTGCTTCTTCTGATTCACACTCCAGACTTCACCTTCTCCTTCTCCTTCTTCTGCTTCTTCTGATTCACCCTCCAGACTTCACCTTCTCCTTCTCCTTCTTCTGCTTCTTCTGATTCACCCTCCAGACTTCACCTTCTCCTTCTCCTTCTTCTACTCCTTCTGATTCACCCTCCAGACTTCACCTTCTCCTTCTCCTACTTCTGCTTCTTCTGATTCACCCTCCAGACTTCACCTTCTCCTTCTCCTTATTCTGCTTCTTCTGATTCACCCTCCAGACTTCACCTTCTCCTTCTCCTTCTTCTGATTCACCCTCCAGACTTCACCTTCTCCTTCTCCTTCTTCTACTTCTTCTGATTCACCCTCCAGACTTCACCTTCTCCTTCTCCTTCTTCTGCTTCTTCTGATTCACCCTCCAGACTTCACCTTCTTCTTCTCCTTCTTCTACTTCTTCTGCTTCACCCTCCAGACTACACCTTCTCCTTCTCCTTCTTCTACTTCTTCTAATTCACCCTCCAGACTTCACCTTCTCCTTCTCCTTCTTCTGCTTCTTCTGATTCACCCTCCAGACTTCACCTTCTCCTTCTCCTTCTTCTACTTCTTCAGATTCACCCTCCAGTCTTCACCTTCTCCTTCTCCTTCTTCTGTTTCTTCTGCTTCACCCTCCAGACTTCACCTTCTCCTTCTCTTTCTTCTGCTTCTTCTGATTCACCCTCCAGACTTCACCTTCTCCTTCTCCTTCTTCTGATTCTTCTGATTCACCCTCCAAACTTCACCTTCTCCTTCTCCTTCTTCTGCTTCTTCTGATTCACCCTCCAGACTTCACCTTCTCCTTCTCCTTCTTCTGATTCTTCTGATTCACCCTCCAGACTTCACCTTCTCCTTCTCCTTCTTCTGCTTCTTCTGCTTCGCCCTCCAGACTTCACCTTCTCCTTCTCCATCTTCTGCTTCTTCTGCTTCACTCTCCTGACTTCACCTTCTCCTTCTCCTTCTTCTACTTCTTCTGATTCACCCTCCAGACTTCACCTTCTCCTTCTCCTTCTTCTGCTTCTTCTGCTTCACCCTCCAGACTTCAGCTTCTCCTTCTCCTTCTTCTGCTTCTTCTGCTGCGCCCTCCAGACTTCACCTTCTCCTTCTCCTTCTTCTGCTTCTTCTGCTTCACCGTCCTGACTTCACCTTCTCCTTCTCCTTCTTCTACTTCTTCTGCTTCACCCCCCTGACTTCACCTGCTCCTTCTCCTTCTTCTGCTTCTTCTGCTGCGCCCTCCAGACTTCACCTTCTCCTTCTCCTTCTTCTTCTTCTTCTGCTTCACCCTCCTGACTTCACCTTCTCCTTCTCCTTCTTCTACTTCTTCTGCTTCACCCCCCTGACTTCACCTGCTCCTTTTCCTTCTTCTGCTTCTTCTGATTCACCCTCCTAACTTTACCTTCTTCTTCTCCTTCTTCTGCTTCTTCTGATTCACCCTCCTGACTTCACATTCTCCTTCTCCTTCTTCTGCTTCTTCTAATTCACCCTCCAGACTTCACCTTCTCCTTGTCCTTCTTCTGCTTCTTCTGATTCACCCTCCAGACTTCACCTTCTCCTTCTCCTTCTTCTGCTTCTTCTGATTGACCCTCCAGACCTCACCTTCTCCTTCTCCTTCTTCTACTTCTTCTGATTCACCCTCCAGACTTCATCTTCTCCTTCTCCTTCTTCTGCTTCTTCTGATTCAACCCCCAGACTTCACCTTCTCCTTCTCCTTCTTCTGCTTCTTCTGATTCATCCTCCAGACTTCACCTTCTCCTTCTCCTTCTTCTACTTCTTCTGATTCACCATCCTGACTTCACCTTCTCCTTCTCCTTCTTCTGCTTCTTCTGCTTCACCCTCCAGACTTCACCTTCTCCTGCTCCTTCTTCTGCTTCTTCTGCTTCACCCTCCAGACTTCACCTTCTCCTTCTCCTTCTTCTGCTCCTTCTGCTTCACCCTCCTGACTTCACCTTCTCCTTCTCCTTCTTCTACTTCTTCTGATTCACCCTCCAGACTTCTCCTTCTCCTTCTCCTTCTTCTGCTTCTTCTGCTTCACCCTCCAGACTTCACCTTCTCCTTCTCCTTCTTCTGCTTCTTCTGCTTCGCCCTCCAGACTTCACCTTCTCCTTCTCCATCTTCTGCTTCTTCTGCTTCACTCTCCTGACTTCACCTTCTCCTTCTCCTTCTTCTACTTCTTCTGATTCACCCTCCAGACTTCACCTTCTCCTTCTCCTTCTTCTGCTTCTTCTGCTTCACCCTCCAGACTTCAGCTTCTCCTTCTCCTTCTTCTGCTTCTTCTGCTGCGCCCTCCAGACTTCACCTTCTCCTTCTCCTTCTTCTGCTTCTTCTGCTTCACCGTCCTGACTTCACCTTCTCCTTCTCCTTCTTCTACTTCTTCTGCTTCACCCCCCTGACTTCACCTGCTCCTTCTCCTTCTTCTGCTTCTTCTGATTCACCCTCCTAACTACACCTTCTCCTTCTCCTTCTTCTGCTTCTTCTGATTCACCCTCCTGACTTCACCTTCTCCTTCTTCTGCTTCTTCTGATTCACCCTCCAGACTTCACCTTCTCCTTCTCCTTCTTCTGCTTCTTCTGATTCACCCTCCAGACTTCACCTTCTCCTTCTCCTTCTTCTGCTTCTTCTGATTCACCCTCCAGACTTCATCTTCTCCTTCTCCTTCTTCTGCTTCTTCTGATTCACCCTCCAGACTTCACCTTCTCCTACTCCTTCTTCTGCTTCTTCTGATTCACCCTCCAGACTTCACCTTCTCCTTCTCCTTCTTCTACTTCTTCTGCTTCACCCTCCTGACTTCACCTTCTCCTTCTCCTTCTTCTACTTCTTCTGATTCACCCTCCAGACTTCACCTTCTCCTTCTCCTTCTTCTGCTTCTTCTGCTTCACCCTCCAGACTTCACCTTCTCCTTCTCCTTCTTCTGCTTCTTCTGCTTCGCCCTCCAGACTTCACCTTCTCCTTCTCCATCTTCTGCTTCTTCTGCTTCACTCTCCTGACTTCACCTTCTCCTTCTCCTTCTTCTCCTTCTTCTGATTCACCCTCCAGACTTCAGCTTCTCCTTCTCCTTCTTCTGCTTCTTCTGCTGCGCCCTCCAGACTTCACCTTCTCCTTCTCCTTCTTCTGCTTCTTCTGCTTCACCGTCCTGACTTCACCTTCTCCTTCTCCTTCTTCTACTTCTTCTGCTTCACCCCCCTGACTTCACCTGCTCCTTCTCCTTCTTCTGCTTCTTCTGATTCACCCTCCTAATTACACCTTCTCCTTCTCCTTCTTCTGCTTCTTCTGATTCACCCTCCTGACTTCACCTTCTCCTTCTCCTTCTTCTGCTTCTTCTGATTCACCCTCCAGACTTCACCTTCTCCTTCTCCTTCTTCTGCTTCTTCTGATTCACCCTCCAGACTTCACCTTCTCCTTCTCCTTCTTCTGCTTCTTCTGATTCACCCTCCAGACTTCATCTTCTCCTTCTCCTTCTTCTTCTTCTTCTGATTCACCCTCCAGACTTCACCTTCTCCTTCTCCTTCTTCTGCTTCTTCTGATTCACCCTCCAGACTTCACCTTCTCCTTCTCCTTCTTCTACTTCTTCTGATTCACCCTCCAGACTTCACCTTCTCCTTCTCCTTCTTCTGATTCTTCTGATTCACTCTCCAGACTTCACCTTCTCCTTCTCCTTCTTCTGCTTCTTCTGATTCACCCTCCTGACTTCACCTTCTCCTTCTCCTTCTTCTACTTCTTCTGATTCACCCTCCTGACTTCACCTTCTCCTTCTCCTTCTTCTACTTCTTCTGCTTCACCCTCCATACTTCACCTTCTCCTTCTCCTTCTTCTACTTCTTCTGATTCACCCTCCAGACTTCACCTTCTTCTTCTCCTTCTTCTGCTTCTTCTGATTCACCCTCCAGACTTCACCTTCTCCTTCTCCTTATTCTGCTTCTTCTGATTCACCCTCCAGACTTCACCTTCTCCTTCTCCTTCTTCTGCTTCTTCTGATTCACCCTCCAGACTTCACCTTCTCCTTCTCCTTCTTCTGCTTCTTCTGATTCACCCTCCAGACTTCACCTTCTCCTTCTCCTTCTTCTGCTTCTTCTGATTCACCCTCCAGACTTCACCTTCTCCTTCTCCTTCTTCTACTCCTTCTGATTCACCCTCCAGACTTCACCTTCTCCTTCTCCTTCTTCTGCTTCTTCTGATTCACCCTCCAGACTTCACCTTCTCCTTCTCCTTATTCTGCTTCTTCTGATTCACCCTCCAGACTTCACCTTCTCCTTCTCCTTCTTCTGCTTCTTCTGATTCACCCTCCAGACTTCACCTTCTCCTTCTCCTTCTTCTACTTCTTCTGATTCACCCTCCAGACTTCACCTTCTCCTTCTCCTTCTTCTGCTTCTTCTGATTCACCCTCCAGACTTCACCTTCTCCTTCTCCTTCTTCTACTTCTTCTGCTTCACCCTCCAGACTACACCTTCTCCTTCTCCTTCTTCTACTTCTTCTGATTCACCCTCCAGACTTCACCTTCTCCTTCTCCTTCTTCTGCTTCTTCTGATTCACCCTCCAGACTTCACCTTCTCCTTCTCCTTCTACTACTTCTTCAGATTCACCCTCCAGTCTTCACCTTCTCCTTCTCCTTCTTCTGTTTCTTCTGCTTCACCCTCCAGACTTCACCTTCTCCTTCTCTTTCTTCTGCTTCTTCTGATTCACCCTCCAGACTTCACCTTCTCCTTCTCCTTCTTCTGATTCTTCTGATTCACCCTCCAAACTTCACCTTCTCCTTCTCCTTCTTCTGCTTCTTCTGATTCACCCTCCAGACTTCACCTTCTCCTTCTCCTTCTTCTGATTCTTCTGATTCACCCTCCAAACTTCACCTTCTCCTTCTCCTTCTTCTGCTTCTTCTGATTCACCCTCCTGACTTCACCTTCTCCTTCTCCTTATTCTGCTTCTTCTGTTTCACCCTCCAGACTTCACCTTCTCCTTCTCCTTCTTCTGCTTCTTCTGATTCACCCTCCAGACTTCACCTTCTCCTTCTCCTTCTTCTGCTTCTTCTGATTCACCCTCCAGACTTCACCTTCTCCTTCTCCTTCTTCTACTTCTTCTGATTCACCCTCCAGACTTCACCTTCTCCTTCTCCTTCTTCTGCTTCTTCTGATTCACCCTCCAGACTTCACCTTCTCCTTCTCCTTCGTCTACTTCTTCTGATTCACCCTCCAGACTACACCTTCTCCTTCTCCTTCTTCTACTTCTTCTGATTCACCCTCCAGACTTCACCTTCTCCTTCTCCTTCTTCTGTTTCTTCTGATTCACCCTCCAGACTTCACCT
Source organism: Somniosus microcephalus (assembly GCF_052327205.1). NCBI lineage: Eukaryota > Metazoa > Chordata > Chondrichthyes > Squaliformes > Somniosidae > Somniosus > Somniosus microcephalus. The sequence continues at coordinate 393,184 of NW_028225259.1, forward strand.
TCTCCTTCTCCTTCTTCTACTTCTTCTGATTCACCCTCCAGACTTCACCTTCTCCTTCTCCTTCTTCTACTTCTTCTGATTCACCCTCCAGACTTCACCTTCTCCTTCTCCTTCTTCTACTTCTTCTGCTTCTCCCTCCAGACTTCACCTTCTCCTTCTCCTTCTTCTGCTTCTTCTGATTCACCCTCCAGACTTCACCTTCTCCTTCTCCTTCTTCTGCTTCTTCTGCTTCACCCTCCAGACTTCACCTTCTCCTTCTCCTTCTTCTGCTTCTTCTGCTTCGCCCTCCAGACATCACCTTCTCCTTCTCCTTCTTCTGCTTCTTCTGCTTCACCCTCCAGACTTCACCTTCTCCTTCTCCTTCTTCTGCTTCTTCTGCTTCACTCTCCTGACTTCACCTTCTCCTTCACCTTCTTCTACTTCTTCTGATTCACCCTCCAGACTTCACCTTCTCCTTCTCCTTCTTCTGCTTCTTCTGCTTCACTCTCCTGACTTCACCTTCTCCTTCACCTTCTTCTCCTTCTTCTGATTCACCCTCCAGACTTCACCTTCTCCTTCTCCTTCTTCTGCTTCTTCTGCTTCACCCTCCAGACTTCACCTTCTCCTTCTCCTTCTTCTGCTTCTTCTCCTGCGCCCTCCAGACTTCACCTTCTCCTTCTCCTTCTTCTGCTTCTTCTGCTTCACCCTCCTGACTTCACCTTCTCCTTCTCCTTCTTCTACTTCTTCTGCTTCACCCCCCTGACTTCACCTGCTCCTTCTCCTTCTTCTGCTTCTTCTGATTCACCCTCCTAACTTTACCTTCTCCTTCTCCTTCTTCTGCTTCTTCTGATTCACCCTCCTGACTTCACCTTCTCCTTCTCCTTCTTCTGCTTCTTCTAATTCACCCTCCAGACTTAACCTTTTCCTTGTCCTTCTTCTGCTTCTTCTGATTCACCCTCCAGACTTCACCTTCTCCTTCTCCTCCTTCTGCTTCTTCTTATTGACCCTCCAGACTTCACCTTCTCCTTCTCCTTCTTCTACTTCTTCTGATTCACCCTCCAGACTTCATCTTCTCCTTCTCCTTCTTCTGCTTCTTCTGATTCACCCTCCAGACTTCACCTTCTCCTTCTCCTTCTTCTGCTTCTTCTGATTCACCCTCCAGACTTCACCTTCTCCTTCTCCTTCTTCTACTTCTTCTGATTCACCATCCTGACTTCACCTTCTCCTTCTCCTTCTTCTGCTTCTTCTGCTTCACCCTCCAGACTTCACCTTCTCCTGCTCCTTCTTCTGCTTCTTCTGCTTCACCCTCCAGACTTCAGCTTCTCCTTCTCCTTCTTCTGCTTCTTCTGCTTCACCCTCCTGACTTCACCTTCTCCTTCTTCTTCTTCTACTTCTTCTGATTCACCCTCCAGACTTCACCTTCTCCTTCTCCTTCTTCTACTTCTTCTGCTTCACCCTCCTGACTTCACCTTCTCCTTCTCCTTCTTCTACTTCTTCTGATTCACCCTCCAGACTTCACCTTCTCCTTCTCCTTCTTCTGCTTCTTCTGCTTCACCCTCCAGACTTCACCTTCTCCTTCTCGTTCTTCTGCTTCTTCTGCTTCGCCCTCCAGACTTCACCTTCTCCTTCTCCATCTTCTGCTTCTTCTGCTTCACTCTCCTGACTTCACCTTCTCCTTCTCCTTCTTCTACTTCTTCTGATTCACCCTCCAGACTTCACCTTCTCCTTCTCCTTCTTCTGCTTCTTCTGCTTCACCCTCCAGACTTCAGCTTCTCCTTCTCCTTCTTCTGCTTCTTCTGCTGCGCCCTCCAGACTTCACCTTCTCCTTCTCCTTCTTCTGCTTCTTCTGCTTCACCGTCCTGACTTCACCTTCTCCTTCTCCTTCTTCTACTTCTTCTGCTTCACCCCCCTGACTTCACCTGCTCCTTCTCCTTCTTCTGCTTCTTCTGCTGCGCCCTCCAGACTTCACCTTCTCCTTCTCCTTCTTCTGCTTCTTCTGCTTCACCCTCCTGACTTCACCTTCTCCTTCTCCTTCTTCTACTTCTTCTGCTTCACCCCCCTGACTTCACCTGCTCCTTCTCCTTCTTCTGCTTCTTCTGATTCACCCTCCTAACTTTACCTTCTCCTTCTCCTTCTTCTGCTTCTTCTGATTCACCCTCCTGACTTCACCTTCTCCTTCTCCTTCTTCTGCTTCTTCTAATTCACCCTCCAGACTTCACCTTCTCCTTGTCCTTCTTCTGCTTCTTCTGATTCACCCTCCAGACTTCACCTTCTCCTTCTCCTTCTTCTGCTTCTTCTGATTGACCCTCCAGACCTCACCTTCTCCTTCTCCTTCTTCTACTTCTTCTGATTCACCCTCCAGACTTCATCTTCTCCTTCTCCTTCTTCTGCTTCTTCTGATTCACCCCCCAGACTTCACCTTCTCCTTCTCCTTCTTCTGCTTCTTCTGATTCATCCTCCAGACTTCACCTTCTCCTTCTCCTTCTTCTACTTCTTCTGATTCACCATCCTGACTTCACCTTCTCCTTCTCCTTCTTCTGCTTCTTCTGCTTCACCCTCCAGACTTCACCTTCTCCTGCTCCTTCTTCTGCTTCTTCTGCTTCACCCTCCAGACTTCACCTTCTCCTTATCCTTCTTCTGCTTCTTCTGCTTCACCCTCCTGACTTCACCTTCTCCTTCTCCTTCTTCTACTTCTTCTGATTCACCCTCCAGACTTCACCTTCTCCTTCTCCTTCTTCTGCTTCTTCTGCTTCACCCTCCAGACTTCACCTTCTCCTTCTCCTTCTTCTGCTTCTTCTGCTTCACCCTCCAGACTTCAGCTTCTCCTTCTCCTTCTTCTGCTTCTTCTGCTGCACCCTCCAGACTTCACCTTCTCCTTCTCCTTCTTCTGCTTCTTCTGCTTCACCGTCCTGACTTCACCTTCTCCTTCTCCTTCTTCTGCTTCTTCTGATTCACCCTCCTAACTACACCTTCTCCTTCTCCTTCTTCTGCTTCTTCTGATTCACCCTCCTGACTTCACCTTCTCCTTCTTCTGCTTCTTCTGATTCACCCTCCAGACTTCACCTTCTCCTTCTCCTTCTTCTGCTTCTTCTGATTCACCCTCCAGACTTCACCTTCTCCTTCTCCTTCTTCTGCTTCTTCTGATTCACCCTCCAGACTTCATCTTCTCCTTCTCCTTCTTCTGCTTCTTCTGATTCACCCTCCAGACTTCACCTTCTCCTTCTCCTTCTTCTGCTTCTTCTGATTCACCCTCCAGACTTCACCTTCTCCTTCTCCTTCTTCTCCTTCTTCTGCTTCACCCTCCTGACTTCACCTTCTCCTTCTCCTTCTTCTACTTCTTCTGATTCACCCTCCAGACTTCACCTTCTCCTTCTCCTTCTTCTGCTTCTTCTGCTTCACCCTCCAGACTTCACCTTCTCCTTCTCCTTCTTCTGCTTCTTCTGCTTCGCCCTCCAGACTTCACATTCTCCTTCTCCATCTTCTGCTTCTTCTGCTTCACTCTCCTGACTTCACCTTCTCCTTCTCCTTCTTCTACTTCTTCTGATTCTCCCTCCAGACTTCAGCTTCTCCTTCTCTTTCTTCTGCTTCTTCTGCTTCACCCTCCAGACTTCAGCTTCTCCTTCTCCTTCTTCTGCTTCTTCTGCTGCGCCCTCCAGACTTCACCTTCTCCTTCTCCTTGTTCTACTTCTTCTGCTTCACCCCCCTGACTTCACCTGCTCCTTCTCCTTCTTCTGCTTCTTCTGATTCACCCTCCTAACTACACCTTCTCCTTCTCCTTCTTCTGCTTCTTCTGATTCACCCTCCTGACTTCACCTTCTCCTTCTCCTTCTTCTGCTTCTTCTGAATCACCCTCCAGACTTCACCTTCTCCTTCTCCTTCTTCTGCTTCTTCTGATTCACCCTCCAGACTTCACCTTCTCCTTCTCCTTCTTCTGCTTCTTCTGCTTCACCCTCCTGACTTCACCTTCTCCTTCTCCTTCTTCTACTTCTTCTGATTCACCCTCCAGACTTCACCTTCTCCTTCTCCTTCTTCTGCTTCTTCTGCTTCACCCTCCAGACTTCACCTTCTCCTTCTCCTTCTTCTGCTTCTTCTGCTTCGCCCTCCAGACTTCACCTTCTCCTTCTCCATCTTCTGCTTCTTCTGCTTCACTCTCCTGACTTCACCTTCTCCTTCTCCTTCTTCTACTTCTTCTGATTCACCCTCCAGACTTCACCTTCTCCTTCTCCTTCTTCTGCTTCTTCTGCTTCATCTCCAGACTTCAGCTTCTCCTTCTCCTTCTTCTGCTTCTTCTGCTGCGCCCTCCAGACTTCACCTTCTCCTTCTCCTTCTTCTGCTTCTTCTGCTTCACCGTCCTGACTTCACCTTCTCCTTCTCCTTCTTCTACTTCTTCTGCTTCACCCCCCTGACTTCACCTGCTCCTTCTCCTTCTTCTGCTTCTTCTGATTCACCCTCCTAACTACACCTTCTCCTTCTCCTTCTTCTGCTTCTTCTGATTCACCCTCCTGACTTCACCTTCTCCTTCTTCTGCTTCTTCTGATTCACCCTCCATACTTCACCTTCTCCTTCTCCTTCTTCTGCTTCTTCTGATTCACCCTCCAGACTTCATCTTCTCCTTCTCCTTCTTCTGCTTCTTCTGATTCACCCTCCAGACTTCACCTTCTCCTTCTCCTTCTTCTGCTTCTTCTGATTCACCCTCCAGACTTCACCTTCTCCTTCTCCTTCTTCTACTTCTTCTGCTTCACCCTCCTGACTTCACCTTCTCCTTCTCCTTCTTCTACTTCTTCTGATTCACCCTCCAGACTTCACCTTCTCCTTCTCCTTCTTCTGCTTCTTCTGCTTCACCCTCCAGACTTCACCTTCTCCTTCTCGTTCTTCTGCTTCTTCTGCTTCGCCCTCCAGACTTCACCTTCTCCTTCTCCATCTTCTGCTTCTTCTGCTTCACTCTCCTGACTTCACCTTCTCCTTCTCCTTCTTCTACTTCTTCTGATTCACCCTCCAGACTTCACCTTCTCCTTCTCCTTCTTCTGCTTCTTCTGCTTCACCCTCCAGACTTCAGCTTCTCCTTCTCCTTCTTCTGCTTCTTCTGCTGCGCCCTCCAGACTTCACCTTCTCCTTCTCCTTCTTCTGCTTCTTCTGCTTCACCGTCCTGACTTCACCTTCTCCTTCTCCTTCTTCTACTTCTTCTGCTTCACCCCCCTGACTTCACCTGCTCCTTCTCCTTCTTCTGCTTCTTCTGCTGCGCCCTCCAGACTTCACCTTCTCCTTCTCCTTCTTCTGCTTCTTCTGCTTCACCCTCCTGACTTCACCTTCTCCTTCTCCTTCTTCTACTTCTTCTGCTTCACCCCCCTGACTTCACCTGCTCCTTCTCCTTCTTCTGCTTCTTCTGATTCACCCTCCTAACTTTACCTTCTCCTTCTCCTTCTTCTGCTTCTTCTGATTCACCCTCCTGACTTCACCTTCTCCTTCTCCTTCTTCTGCTTCTTCTAATTCACCCTCCAGACTTCACCTTCTCCTTGTCCTTCTTCTGCTTCTTCTGATTCACCCTCCAGACTTCACCTTCTCCTTCTCCTTCTTCTGCTTCTTCTGATTGACCCTCCAGACCTCACCTTCTCCTTCTCCTTCTTCTACTTCTTCTGATTCACCCTCCAGACTTCATCTTCTCCTTCTCCTTCTTCTGCTTCTTCTGATTCACCCCCCAGACTTCACCTTCTCCTTCTCCTTCTTCTGCTTCTTCTGATTCATCCTCCAGACTTCACCTTCTCCTTCTCCTTCTTCTACTTCTTCTGATTCACCATCCTGACTTCACCTTCTCCTTCTCCTTCTTCTGCTTCTTCTGCTTCACCCTCCAGACTTCACCTTCTCCTGCTCCTTCTTCTGCTTCTTCTGCTTCACCCTCCAGACTTCACCTTCTCCTTATCCTTCTTCTGCTTCTTCTGCTTCACCCTCCTGACTTCACCTTCTCCTTCTCCTTCTTCTACTTCTTCTGATTCACCCTCCAGACTTCACCTTCTCCTTCTCCTTCTTCTGCTTCTTCTGCTTCACCCTCCAGACTTCACCTTCTCCTTCTCCTTCTTCTGCTTCTTCTGCTTCACCCTCCAGACTTCAGCTTCTCCTTCTCCTTCTTCTGCTTCTTCTGCTGCGCCCTCCAGACTTCACCTTCTCCTTCTCCTTCTTCTGCTTCTTCTGCTTCACCGTCCTGACTTCACCTTCTCCTTCTCCTTCTTCTACTTCTTCTGCTTCACCCCCCTGACTTCACCTGCTCCTTCTCCTTCTTCTGCTTCTTCTGATTCACCCTCCTAACTACACCTTCTCCTTCTCCTTCTTCTGCTTCTTCTGATTCACCCTCCTGACTTCACCTTCTCCTTCTTCTGCTTCTTCTGATTCACCCTCCAGACTTCACCTTCTCCTTCTCCTTCTTCTGCTTCTTCTGATTCACCCTCCAGACTTCACCTTCTCCTTCTCCTTCTTCTGCTTCTTCTGATTCACCCTCCAGACTTCATCTTCTCCTTCTCCTTCTTCTGCTTCTTCTGATTCACCCTCCAGACTTCACCTTCTCCTTCTCCTTCTTCTGCTTCTTCTGATTCACCCTCCAGACTTCACCTTCTCCTTCTCCTTCTTCTCCTTCTTCTGCTTCACCCTCCTTACTTCACCTTCTCCTTCTCCTTCTTCTACTTCTTCTGATTCACCCTCCAGACTTCACCTTCTCCTTCTCCTTCTTCTGCTTCTTCTGCTTCACCCTCCAGACTTCACCTTCTCCTTCTCCTTCTTCTGCTTCTTCTGCTTCGCCCTCCAGACTTCACATTCTCCTTCTCCATCTTCTGCTTCTTCTGCTTCACTCTCCTGACTTCACCTTCTCCTTCTCCTTCTTCTACTTCTTCTGATTCTCCCTCCAGACTTCACCTTCTCCTTCTCTTTCTTCTGCTTCTTCTGCTTCACCCTCCAGACTTCAGCTTCTCCTTCTCCTTCTTCTGCTTCTTCTGCTGCGACCTCCAGACTTCACCTTCTCCTTCTCCTTCTTCTGCTTCTTCTGCTTCACCGTCCTGACTTCACCTTCTCCTTCTCCTTCTTCTACTTCTTCTGCTTCACCCCCCTGACTTCACCTGCTCCTTCTCCTTCTTCTGCTTCTTCTGATTCACCCTCCTAACTACACCTTCTCCTTCTCCTTCTTCTGCTTCTTCTGATTCACCCTCCTGACTTCACCTTCTCCTTCTCCTTCTTCTGCTTCTTCTGAATCACCCTCCAGACTTCACCTTCTCCTTCTCCTTCTTCTGCTTCTTCTGATTCACCCTCCAGACTTCACCTTCTCCTTCTCCTTCTTCTGCTTCTTCTGATTCACCCTCCAGACTTCATCTTCTCCTTCTCCTTCTTCTTCTTCTTCTGATTCACCCTCCAGACTTCACCTTCTCCTTCTCCTTCTTCTGCTTCTTCTGATTCACCCTCCAGACTTCACCTTCTCCTTCTCCTTCTTCTACTTCTTCTGATTCACCCTCCAGACTTCACCTTCTCCTTCTCCTTCTTATACTTCTTCAGATTCACCCTCCAGTCTTCACCTTCTCCTTCTCCTTCTTCTGTTTCTTCTGCTTCACCCTCCAGACTTCACCTTCTTCTTCTCTTTCTTCTGCTTCTTCTGATTCACCCTCCAGACTTCACCTTCTCCTTCTCCTTCTTCTGATTCTTCTGATTCACTCTCCAGACTTCACCTTCTCCTTCTCCTTCTTCTGCTTCTTCTGATTCACCCTCCTGACTTCACCTTCTCCTTCTCCTTCTTCTACTTCTTCTGATTCACCCTCCTGACTTCACCTTCTCCTTCTCCTTCTTCTACTTCTTCTGCTTCACCCTCCAGACTTCACCTTCTCCTTCTCCTTCTTCTACTTCTTCTGATTCACCCTCCAGACTTCACCTTCTCCTTCTCCTTCTTCTGCTTCTTCTGATTCACCCTCCAGACTTCACCTTCTCCTTCTCCTTATTCTGCTTCTTCTGATTCACCCTCCAGACTTCACCTTCTCCTTCTCCTTCTTCTGCTTCTTCTGATTCACACTCCAGACTTCACCTTCTCCTTCTCCTTCTTCTGCTTCTTCTGATTCACCCTCCAGACTTCACCTTCTCCTTCTCCTTCTTCTGCTTCTTCTGATTCACCCTCCAGACTTCACCTTCTCCTTCTCCTTCTTCTACTCCTTCTGATTCACCCTCCAGACTTCACCTTCTCCTTCTCCTACTTCTGCTTCTTCTGATTCACCCTCCAGACTTCACCTTCTCCTTCTCCTTATTCTGCTTCTTCTGATTCACCCTCCAGACTTCACCTTCTCCTTCTCCTTCTTCTGATTCACCCTCCAGACTTCACCTTCTCCTTCTCCTTCTTCTACTTCTTCTGATTCACCCTCCAGACTTCACCTTCTCCTTCTCCTTCTTCTGCTTCTTCTGATTCACCCTCCAGACTTCACCTTCTTCTTCTCCTTCTTCTACTTCTTCTGCTTCACCCTCCAGACTACACCTTCTCCTTCTCCTTCTTCTACTTCTTCTAATTCACCCTCCAGACTTCACCTTCTCCTTCTCCTTCTTCTGCTTCTTCTGATTCACCCTCCAGACTTCACCTTCTCCTTCTCCTTCTTCTACTTCTTCAGATTCACCCTCCAGTCTTCACCTTCTCCTTCTCCTTCTTCTGTTTCTTCTGCTTCACCCTCCAGACTTCACCTTCTCCTTCTCTTTCTTCTGCTTCTTCTGATTCACCCTCCAGACTTCACCTTCTCCTTCTCCTTCTTCTGATTCTTCTGATTCACCCTCCAAACTTCACCTTCTCCTTCTCCTTCTTCTGCTTCTTCTGATTCACCCTCCAGACTTCACCTTCTCCTTCTCCTTCTTCTGATTCTTCTTATTCACCCTCCAGACTTCACCTTCTCCTTCTCCTTCTTCTGCTTCTTCTGCTTCGCCCTCCAGACTTCACCTTCTCCTTCTCCATCTTCTGCTTCTTCTGCTTCACTCTCCTGACTTCACCTTCTCCTTCTCCTTCTTCTACTTCTTCTGATTCACCCTCCAGACTTCACCTTCTCCTTCTCCTTCTTCTGCTTCTTCTGCTTCACCCTCCAGACTTCAGCTTCTCCTTCTCCTTCTTCTGCTTCTTCTGCTGCGCCCTCCAGACTTCACCTTCTCCTTCTCCTTCTTCTGCTTCTTCTGCTTCACCGTCCTGACTTCACCTTCTCCTTCTCCTTCTTCTACTTCTTCTGCTTCACCCCCCTGACTTCACCTGCTCCTTCTCCTTCTTCTGCTTCTTCTGCTGCGCCCTCCAGACTTCACCTTCTCCTTCTCCTTCTTCTTCTTCTTCTGCTTCACCCTCCTGACTTCACCTTCTCCTTCTCCTTCTTCTACTTCTTCTGTTTCACCCCCCTGACTTCACCTGCTCCTTTTCCTTCTTCTGCTTCTTCTGATTCACCCTCCTAACTTTACCTTCTTCTTCTCCTTCTTCTGCTTCTTCTGATTCACCCTCCTGACTTCACATTCTCCTTCTCCTTCTTCTGCTTCTTCTAATTCACCCTCCAGACTTCACCTTCTCCTTGTCCTTCTTCTGCTTCTTCTGATTCACCCTCCAGACTTCACCTTCTCCTTCTCCTTCTTCTGCTTCTTCTGATTGACCCTTCAGACCTCACCTTCTCCTTCTCCTTCTTCTACTTCTTCTGATTCACCCTCCAGACTTCATCTTCTCCTTCTCCTTCTTCTGCTTCTTCTGATTCACCCCCCAGACTTCACCTTCTCCTTCTCCTTCTTCTGCTTCTTCTGATTCATCCTCCAGACTTCACCTTCTCCTTCTCCTTCTTCTACTTCTTCTGATTCACCATCCTGACTTCACCTTCTCCTTCTCCTTCTTCTGCTTCTTCTGCTTCACCCTCCAGACTTCACCTTCTCCTGCTCCTTCTTCTGCTTCTTCTGCTTCACCCTCCAGACTTCACCTTCTCCTTCTCCTTCTTCTGCTCCTTCTGCTTCACCCTCCTGACTTCACCTTCTCCTTCTCCTTCTTCTACTTCTTCTGATTCACCCTCCAGACTTCTCCTTCTCCTTCTCCTTCTTCTGCTTCTTCTGCTTCACCCTCCAGACTTCACCTTCTCCTTCTCCTTCTTCTGCTTCTTCTGCTTCGCCCTCCAGACTTCACCTTCTCCTTCTCCATCTTCTGCTTCTTCTGCTTCACTCTCCTGACTTCACCTTCTCCTTCTCCTTCTTCTACTTCTTCTGATTCACCCTCCAGACTTCACCTTCTCCTTCTCCTTCTTCTGCTTCTTCTGCTTCACCCTCCAAACTACACCTTCTCCTTCTCCTTCTTCTGCTTCTTCTGATTCACCCTCCTGACTTCACCTTCTCCTTCTTCTGCTTCTTCTGATTCACCCTCCAGACTTCACCTTCTCCTTCTCCTTCTTCTGCTTCTTCTGATTCACCCTCCAGACTTCACCTTCTCCTTCTCCTTCTTCTGCTTCTTCTGATTCACCCTCCAGACTTCATCTTCTCCTTCTCCTTCTTCTGCTTCTTCTGATTCACCCTCCAGACTTCACCTTCTCCTACTCCTTCTTCTGCTTCTTCTGATTCACCCTCCAGACTTCACCTTCTCCTTCTCCTTCTTCTACTTCTTCTGCTTCACCCTCCTGACTTCACCTTCTCCTTCTCCTTCTTCTACTTCTTCTGATTCACCCTCCAGACTTCACCTTCTCCTTCTCCTTCTTCTGCTTCTTCTGCTTCACCCTCCAGACTTCACCTTCTCCTTCTCCTTCTTCTGCTTCTTCTGCTTCGCCCTCCAGACTTCACCTTCTCCTTCTCCATCTTCTGCTTCTTCTGCTTCACTCTCCTGACTTCACCTTCTCCTTCTCCTTCTTCTCCTTCTTCTGATTCACCCTCCAGACTTCAGCTTCTCCTTCTCCTTCTTCTGCTTCTTCTGCTGCGCCCTCCAGACTTCACCTTCTCCTTCTCCTTCTTCTGCTTCTTCTGCTTCACCGTCCTGACTTCACCTTCTCCTTCTCCTTCTTCTACTTCTTCTGCTTCACCCCCCTGACTTCACCTGCTCCTTCTCCTTCTTCTGCTTCTTCTGATTCACCCTCCTAACTACACCTTCTCCTTCTCCTTCTTCTGCTTCTTCTGATTCACCCTCCTGACTTCACCTTCTCCTTCTCCTTCTTCTGCTTCTTCTGATTCACCCTCCAGACTTCACCTTCTCCTTCTCCTTCTTCTGCTTCTTCTGATTCACCCTCCAGACTTCACCTTCTCCTTCTCCTTCTTCTGCTTCTTCTGATTCACCCTCCAGACTTCATCTTCTCCTTCTCCTTCTTCTTCTTCTTCTGATTCACCCTCCAGACTTCACCTTCTCCTTCTCCTTCTTCTGCTTCTTCTGATTCACCCTCCAGACTTCACCTTCTCCTTCTCCTTCTTCTACTTCTTCTGATTCACCCTCCAGACTTCACCTTCTCCTTCTCCTTCTTCTGATTCTTCTGATTCACTCTCCAGACTTCACCTTCTCCTTCTCCTTCTTCTGCTTCTTCTGATTCACCCTCCTGACTTCACCTTCTCCTTCTCCTTCTTCTACTTCTTCTGATTCACCCTCCTGACTTCACCTTCTCCTTCTCCTTCTTCTACTTCTTCTGCTTCACCCTCCATACTTCACCTTCTCCTTCTCCTTCTTCTACTTCTTCTGATTCACCCTCCAGACTTCACCTTCTCCTTCTCCTTCTTCTGCTTCTTCTGATTCACCCTCCAGACTTCACCTTCTCCTTCTCCTTATTCTGCTTCTTCTGATTCACCCTCCAGACTTCACCTTCTCCTTCTCCTTCTTCTGCTTCTTCTGATTCACCCTCCAGACTTCACCTTCTCCTTCTCCTTCTTCTGCTTCTTCTGATTCACCCTCCAGACTTCACCTTCTCCTTCTCCTTCTTCTGCTTCTTCTGATTCACCCTCCAGACTTCACCTTCTCCTTCTCCTTCTTCTACTCCTTCTGATTCACCCTCCAGACTTCACCTTCTCCTTCTCCTTCTTCTGCTTCTTCTGATTCACCCTCCAGACTTCACCTTCTCCTTCTCCTTATTCTGCTTCTTCTGATTCACCCTCCAGACTTCACCTTCTCCTTCTCCTTCTTCTGCTTCTTCTGATTCACCCTCCAGACTTCACCTTCTCCTTCTCCTTCTTCTACTTCTTCTGATTCACCCTCCAGACTTCACCTTCTCCTTCTCCTTCTTCTGCTTCTTCTGATTCACCCTCCAGACTTCACCTTCTCCTTCTCCTTCTTCTACTTCTTCTGCTTCACCCTCCAGACTACACCTTCTCCTTCTCCTTCTTCTACTTCTTCTGATTCACCCTCCAGACTTCACCTTCTCCTTCTCCTTCTTCTGCTTCTTCTGATTCACCCTCCAGACTTCACCTTCTCCTTCTCCTTCTACTACTTCTTCAGATTCACCCTCCAGTCTTCACCTTCTCCTTCTCCTTCTTCTGTTTCTTCTGCTTCACCCTCCAGACTTCACCTTCTCCTTCTCTTTCTTCTGCTTCTTCTGATTCACCCTCCAGACTTCACCTTCTCCTTCTCCTTCTTCTGATTCTTCTGATTCACCCTCCAAACTTCACCTTCTCCTTCTCCTTCTTCTGCTTCTTCTGATTCACCCTCCAGACTTCACCTTCTCCTTCTCCTTCTTCTGATTCTTCTGATTCACCCTCCAAACTTCACCTTCTCCTTCTCCTTCTTCTGCTTCTTCTGATTCACCCTCCTGACTTCACCTTCTCCTTCTCCTTATTCTGCTTCTTCTGTTTCACCCTCCAGACTTCACCTTCTCCTTCTCCTTCTTCTGCTTCTTCTGATTCACCCTCCAGACTTCACCTTCTCCTTCTCCTTCTTCTGCTTCTTCTGATTCACCCTCCAGACTTCACCTTCTCCTTCTCCTTCTTCTACTTCTTCTGATTCACCCTCCAGACTTCACCTTCTCCTTCTCCTTCTTCTGCTTCTTCTGATTCACCCTCCAGACTTCACCTTCTCCTTCTCCTTCGTCTACTTCTTCTGATTCACCCTCCAGACTACACCTTCTCCTTCTCCTTCTTCTACTTCTTCTGATTCACCCTCCAGACTTCACCTTCTCCTTCTCCTTCTTCTGTTTCTTCTGATTCACCCTCCAGACTTCACCTTCTCCTTCTCCTTCTTCTACTTCTTCTGATTCACCCTCCAGACTTCACCTTCTCCTTCTCCTTCTTCTACTTCTTCTGATTCACCCTCCAGACTTCACCTTCTCCTTCTCCTTCTTCTACTTCTTCTGCTTCTCCCTCCAGACTTCACCTTCTCCTTCTCCTTCTTCTGCTTCTTCTGATTCACCCTCCAGACTTCACCTTCTCCTTCTCCTTCTTCTGCTTCTTCTGCTTCACCCTCCAGACTTCACCTTCTCCTTCTCCTTCTTCTGCTTCTTCTGCTTCGCCCTCCAGACATCACCTTCTCCTTCTCCTTCTTCTGCTTCTTCTGCTTCACCCTCCAGACTTCACCTTCTCCTTCTCCTTCTTCTGCTTCTTCTGCTTCACTCTCCTGACTTCACCTTCTCCTTCACCTTCTTCTACTTCTTCTGATTCACCCTCCAGACTTCACCTTCTCCTTCTCCTTCTTCTGCTTCTTCTGCTTCACTCTCCTGACTTCACCTTCTCCTTCACCTTCTTCTCCTTCTTCTGATTCACCCTCCAGACTTCACCTTCTCCTTCTCCTTCTTCTGCTTCTTCTGCTTCACCCTCCAGACTTCACCTTCTCCTTCTCCTTCTTCTGCTTCTTCTCCTGCGCCCTCCAGACTTCACCTTCTCCTTCTCCTTCTTCTGCTTCTTCTGCTTCACCCTCCTGACTTCACCTTCTCCTTCTCCTTCTTCTACTTCTTCTGCTTCACCCCCCTGACTTCACCTGCTCCTTCTCCTTCTTCTGCTTCTTCTGATTCACCCTCCTAACTTTACCTTCTCCTTCTCCTTCTTCTGCTTCTTCTGATTCACCCTCCTGACTTCACCTTCTCCTTCTCCTTCTTCTGCTTCTTCTAATTCACCCTCCAGACTTAACCTTTTCCTTGTCCTTCTTCTGCTTCTTCTGATTCACCCTCCAGACTTCACCTTCTCCTTCTCCTTCTTCTGCTTCTTCTTATTGACCCTCCAGACTTCACCTTCTCCTTCTCCTTCTTCTACTTCTTCTGATTCACCCTCCAGACTTCATCTTCTCCTTCTCCTTCTTCTGCTTCTTCTGATTCACCCTCCAGACTTCACCTTCTCCTTCTCCTTCTTCTGCTTCTTCTGATTCACCCTCCAGACTTCACCTTCTCCTTCTCCTTCTTCTACTTCTTCTGATTCACCATCCTGACTTCACCTTCTCCTTCTCCTTCTTCTGCTTCTTCTGCTTCACCCTCCAGACTTCACCTTCTCCTGCTCCTTCTTCTGCTTCTTCTGCTTCACCCTCCAGACTTCAGCTTCTCCTTCTCCTTCTTCTGCTTCTTCTGCTTCACCCTCCTGACTTCACCTTCTCCTTCTCCTTCTTCTACTTCTTCTGATTCACCCTCCAGACTTCACCGTCTCCTTCTCCTTCTTCTGCTTCTTCTGCTTCACCCTCCAGACTTCACCTTCTCCTTCTCCTTCTTCTGCTTCTTCTGCTTCGCCCTCCAGACTTCACCTTCTCCTTCTCCATCTTCTGCTTCTTCTGCTTCACTCTCCTGACTTCACCTTCTCCTTCTCCTTCTTCTACTTCTTCTGATTCACCCTCCAGACTTCACCTTCTCCTTCTCCTTCTTCTGCTTCTTCTGCTTCACCCTCCAGACTTCAGCTTCTCCTTCTCCTTCTTCTGCTTCTTCTGCTTCACCGTCCTGACTTCACCTTCTCCTTCTCCTTCTTCTACTTCTTCTGCTTCACCCCCCTGACTTCACCTGCACCTTCTCCTTCTTCTGCTTCTTCTGATTCACCCTCCTAACTACACCTTCTCCTTCTCCTTCTTCTGCTTCTTCTGATTCACCCTCCTGACTTCACCTTCTCCTTCTCCTTCTTCTGCTTCATCTGATTCACCCTCCAGACTTCACCTTCTCCTTCTCCTTCTTCTGCTTCTTCTGATTCACCCTCCAGACTTCACCTTCTCCTTCTCCTTCTTCTGCTTCTTCTGATTCACCCTCCAGACTTCATCTTCTCCTTCTCCTTCTTCTGCTTCTTCTGATTCACCCTCCAGACTTCACCTTCTCCTTCTCCTTCTTCTGCTTCTTCTGATTCACCCTCCAGACTTCACCTTCTCCTTCTCCTTCTTATACTTCTTCAGATTCACCCTCCAGTCTTCACCTTCTCCTTCTCCTTCTTCTGTTTCTTCTGCTTCACCCTCCAGACTTCACTTTCTTCTTCTCTTTCTTCTGCTTCTTCTGATTCACCCTCCAGACTTCACCTTCTCCTTCTCCTTCTTCTGATTCTTCTGATTCACTCTCCAGACTTCACCTTCTCCTTCTCCTTCTTCTGCTTCTTCTGATTCACCCTCCTGACTTCACCTTCTCCTTCTCCTTCTTCTACTTCTTCTGATTCACCCTCCTGACTTCACCTTCTCCTTCTCCTTCTTCTACTTCTTCTGCTTCACCCTCCAGACTTCACCTTCTCCTTCTCCTTCTTCTACTTCTTCTGATTCACCCTCCAGACTTCACCTTCTCCTTCTCCTTCTTCTGCTTCTTCTGATTCACCCTCCAGACTTCACCTTCTCCTTCTCCTTATTCTGCTTCTTCTGATTCACCCTCCAGACTTCACCTTCTCCTTCTCCTTCTTCTGCTTCTTCTGATTCACCCTCCAGACTTCACCTTCTCCTTCTCCTTCTTCTGCTTCTTCTGATTCACCCTCCAGACTTCACCTTCTCCTTCTCCTTCTTCTGCTTCTTCTGATTCACCCTCCAGACTTCACCTTCTCCTTCTCCTTCTTCTACTCCTTCTGATTCACCCTCCAGACTTCACCTTCTCCTTCTCCTTCTTCTGCTTCTTCTGATTCACCCTCCAGACTTCACCTTCTCCTTATTCTGCTTCTTCTGATTCACCCTCCAGACTTCACCTTCTCCTTCTCCTTCTTCTGCTTCTTCTGATTCACCCTGCAGACTTCACCTTCTCCTTCTCCTTCTTCTGCTTCTTCTGATTCACCCTCCAGACTTCACCTTCTCCTTCTCCTTCTTCTGCTTCTTCTGATTCACCCTCCAGACTTCACCTTCGCCTTCTCCTTCTTCTACTTCTTCTGATTCACCCTCCAGACTTCACCTTCTCCTTCTCCTTCTTCTGCTTTTTCTGATTCACCCTCCAGACTTCACCTTCTCCTTCTCCTTCTTCTACTTCTTCTGCTTCACCCTCCAGACTACACCTTCTCCTTCTCCTTCTTCTACTTCTTCTGATTCACCCTCCAGACTTCACCTTCTCCTTCTCCTTCTTCTGCTTCTTCTGATTCACCCTCCAGACTTCACATTCTCCTTCTCCTTATTCTGCTTCTTCTGATTCACCCTCCAGACTTCACCTTCTCCTTCTCCTTCTTCTGCTTCTTCTGATTCACCCTCCAGACTTCAACTTCTCCTTCTCCTTCTTCTGCTTCTTCTGATTCACCCTCCAGACTTCACCTTCTCCTTCTCCTTCTTCTACTTCTTCTGATTCACCCTCCAGACTTCACCTTCTCCTTCTCCTTCTTCTGCTTCTTCTGATTCACCCTCCTGACTTCACCTTCTCCTTCTCCTTCTTCTAAATCTTCTGATTCACCCTCCTGACTTCACCTTCTCCTTTTCCTTCTTCTACTTCTTCTGCTTCACCCTCCAGGCTTCACCTTCTCCTTCTCCTTCTTCTACTTCTTCTGATTCACCCTCCAGACTTCACCTTCTCCTTCTCCTTCTTCTACTTCTTCTGATTCACCCTCCAGACTTCACCTTCTCCTTCTCCTTCTTCTGCTTCTTCTGCTTCACCCTCCAGACTTCACCTTCTCCTTCTCCTTCTTCTGCTTCTTCTGATTCGCCCTCCAGACATCACCTTCTCCTTCTCCTTCTTCTGCTTCTTCTGCTTCACCCTCCAGACTTCACCTTCTCCTTCTCCTTCTTCTGCTTCTTCTGCTTCACTCTCCTGACTTCACCTTCTCCTTCTCCTTCTTCTACTTCTTCTGATTCACCCTCCAGACTTCACCTTCTCCTTCTCCTTCTTCTCCTTCTTCTGCTTCACCGTCCAGACTTCACCTTCTCCTTCTCCTTATTCTGCTTCTTCTGCTGCGCCCTCCAGACTTCACCTTCTCCTTCTCCTTCTTCTGCTTCTTCTGCTTCACCCTCCTGACTTCACCTTCTCCTTCTCCTTCTTCTACTTCTTCTGTTTCACCCCCCTGACTTCACCTGCTCCTTCTCCTTCTTCTGCTTCTTCTGATTCACCCTCCTAACTTTACCTTCTCCTTCTCCTTCTTCTGCTTCTTCTGATTCACCCTCCTGACTTCACCTTCTCCTTCTCCTTCTTCTGATTCTTCTGATTCACTCTCCAGACTTCACCTTCTCCTTCTCCTTCTTCTGCTTCTTCTGATTCACCCTCCTGACTTCACCTTCTCCTTCTCCTTCTTCTACTTCTTCTGATTCACCCTCCTGACTTCACCTTCTCCTTCTCCTTCTTCTACTTCTTCTGCTTCACCCTCCAGACTTCACCTTCTCCTTCTCCTTCTTCTACTTCTTCTGATTCACCCTCCAGACTTCACCTTCTCCTTCTCCTTCTTCTGCTTCTTCTGATTCACCCTCCAGACTTCACCTTCTCCTTCTCCTTATTCTGCTTCTTCTGATTCACCCTCCAGACTTCACCTTCTCCTTCTCCTTCTTCTGCTTCTTCTGATTCACCCTCCAGACTTCACCTTCTCCTTCTCCTTCTTCTGCTTCTTCTGATTCACCCTCCAGACTTCACCTTCTCCTTCTCCTTCTTCTACTCCTTCTGATTCACCCTCCAGACTTCACCTTCTCCTTCTCCTTCTTCTGCTTCTTCTGATTCACCCTCCAGACTTCACCTTCTCCTTCTCCTTATTCTGCTTCTTCTGATTCACCCTCCAGACTTCACCTTCTCCTTCTCCTTCTTCTGATTCACCCTCCAGACTTCACCTTCTCCTTCTCCTTCTTCTACTTCTTCTGATTCACCCTCCAGACTTCACCTTCTCCTTCTCCTTCTTCTGCTTCTTCTGATTCACCCTCCAGACTTCACCTTCTTCTTCTCCTTCTTCTACTTCTTCTGCTTCACCCTCCAGACTACACCGTCTCCTTCTCCTTCTTCTACTTCTTCTAATTCACCCTCCAGACTTCACCTTCTCCTTCTCCTTCTTCTGCTTCTTCTGATTCACCCTCCAGACTTCACCTTCTCCTTCTCCTTCTTCTACTTCTTCAGATTCACCCTCCAGTCTTCACCTTCTCCTTCTCCTTCTTCTGTTTCTTCTGCTTCACCCTCCAGACTTCACCTTCTCCTTCTCTTTCTTCTGCTTCTTCTGATTCACCCTCCAGACTTCACCTTCTCCTTCTCCTTCTTCTGATTCTTCTGATTCACCCTCCGAACTTCACCTTCTCCTTCTCCTTCTTCTGCTTCTTCTGATTCACCCTCCAGACTTCACCTTCTCCTTCTCCTTCTTCTGATTCTTCTGATTCACCCTCCAGACTTCACCTTCTCCTTCTCCTTCTTCTGCTTCTTCTGCTTCGCCCTCCAGACTTCACCTTCTCCTTCTCCATCTTCTGCTTCTTCTGCTTCACTCTCCTGACTTCACCTTCTCCTTCTCCTTCTTCTACTTCTTCTGATTCACCCTCCAGACTTCACCTTCTCCTTCTCCTTCTTCTGCTTCTTCTGCTTCACCCTCCAGACTTCAGCTTCTCCTTCTCCTTCTTCTGCTTCTTCTGCTGCGCCCTCCAGACTTCACCTTCTCCTTCTCCTTCTTCTGCTTCTTCTGCTTCACCGTCCTGACTTCACCTTCTCCTTCTCCTTCTTCTACTTCTTCTGCTTCACCCCCCTGACTTCACCTGCTCCTTCTCCTTCTTCTGCTTCTTCTGCTGCGCCCTCCAGACTTCACCTTCTCCTTCTCCTTCTTCTTCTTCTTCTGCTTCACCCTCCTGACTTCACCTTCTCCTTCTCCTTCTTCTACTTCTTCTGCTTCACCCCCCTGACTTCACCTGCTCCTTTTCCTTCTTCTGCTTCTTCTGATTCACCCTCCTAACTTTACCTTCTTCTTCTCCTTCTTCTTCTTCTTCTGATTCACCCTCCTGACTTCACATTCTCCTTCTCCTTCTTCTGCTTCTTCTAATTCACCCTCCAGACTTCACCTTCTCCTTGTCCTTCTTCTGCTTCTTCTGATTCACCCTCCAGACTTCACCTTCTCCTTCTCCTTCTTCTGCTTCTTCTGATTGACCCTCCAGACCTCACCTTCTCCTTCTCCTTCTTCTACTTCTTCTGATTCACCCTCCAGACTTCATCTTCTCCTTCTCCTTCTTCTGCTTCTTCTGATTCACCCCCCAGACTTCACCTTCTCCTTCTCCTTCTTCTGCTTCTTCTGATTCATCCTCCAGACTTCACCTTCTCCTTCTCCTTCTTCTACTTCTTCTGATTCACCATCCTGACTTCACCTTCTCCTTCTCCTTCTTCTGCTTCTTCTGCTTCACCCTCCAGACTTCACCTTCTCCTGCTCCTTCTTCTGCTTCTTCTGCTTCACCCTCCAGACTTCACCTTCTCCTTCTCCTTCTTCTGCTTCTTCTGCTTCACCCTCCTGACTTCACCTTCTCCTTCTCCTTCTTCTACTTCTTCTGATTCACCCTCCAGACTTCTCCTTCTCCTTCTCCTTCTTCTGCTTCTTCTGCTTCACCCTCCAGACTTCACCTTCTCCTTCTCCTTCTTCTGCTTCTTCTGCTTCGCCCTCCAGACTTCACCTTCTCCTTCTCCATCTTCTGCTTCTTCTGCTTCACTCTCCTGACTTCACCTTCTCCTTCTCCTTCTTCTACTTCTTCTGATTCACCCTCCAGACTTCACCTTCTCCTTCTCCTTCTTCTGCTTCTTCTGCTTCACCCTCCAGACGTCAGCTTCTCCTTCTCCTTCTTCTGCTTCTTCTGCTGCGCCCTCCAGACTTCACCTTCTCCTTCTCCTTCTTCTGCTTCTTCTGCTTCACCGTCCTGACTTCACCTTCTCCTTCTCCTTCTTCTACTTCTTCTGCTTCACCCCCCTGACTTCACCTGCTCCTTCTCCTTCTTCTGCTTCTTCTGATTCACCCTCCTAACTACACCTTCTCCTTCTCCTTCTTCTGCTTCTTCTGATTCACCCTCCTGACTTCACCTTCTCCTTCTTCTGCTTCTTCTGATTCACCCTCCAGACTTCACCTTCTCCTTCTCCTTCTTCTGCTTCTTCTGATTCACCCTCCAGACTTCACCTTCTCCTTCTCCTTCTTCTGCTTCTTCTGATTCACCCTCCAGACTTCATCTTCTCCTTCTCCTTCTTCTGCTTCTTCTGATTCACCCTCCAGACTTCACCTTCTCCTTCTCCTTCTTCTGCTTCTTCTGATTCACCCTCCAGACTTCACCTTCTCCTTCTCCTTCTTCTACTTCTTCTGCTTCACCCTCCTGACTTCACCTTCTCCTTCTCCTTCTTCTACTTCTTCTGATTCACCCTCCAGACTTCACCTTCTCCTTCTCCTTCTTCTGCTTCTTCTGCTTCACCCTCCAGACTTCACCTTCTCCTTCTCCTTCTTCTGCTTCTTCTGCTTCGCCCTCCAGACTTCACCTTCTCCTTCTCCATCTTCTGCTTCTTCTGCTTCACTCTCCTGACTTCACCTTCTCCTTCTCCTTCTTCTACTTCTTCTGATTCACCCTCCAGACTTCAGCTTCTCCTTCTCCTTCTTCTGCTTCTTCTGCTGCGCCCTCCAGACTTCACCTTCTCCTTCTCCTTCTTCTGCTTCTTCTGCTTCACCGTCCTGACTTCACCTTCTCCTTCTCCTTCTTCTACTTCTTCTGCTTCACCCCCCTGACTTCACCTGCTCCTTCTCCTTCTTCTGCTTCTTCTGATTCACCCTCCTAACTACACCTTCTCTTTCTCCTTCTTCTGCTTCTTCTGATTCACCCTCCTGACTTCACCTTCTCCTTCTCCTTCTTCTGCTTCTTCTGATTCACCCTCCAGACTTCACCTTCTCCTTCTCCTTCTTCTGCTTCTTCTGATTCACCCTCCAGACTTCACCTTCTCCTTCTCCTTCTTCTGCTTCTTCTGATTCACCCTCCAGACTTCATCTTCTCCTTCTCCTTCTTCTTCTTCTTCTGATTCACCCTCCAGACTTCACCTTCTCCTTCTCCTTCTTCTGCTTCTTCTGATTCACCCTCCAGACTTCACCTTCTCCTTCTCCTTCTTCTACTTCTTCTGATTCACCCTCCAGACTTCACCTTCTCCTTCTCCTTCTTCTGATTCTTCTGATTCACTCTCCAGACTTCACCTTCTCCTTCTCCTTCTTCTGCTTCTTCTGATTCACCCTCCTGACTTCACCTTCTCCTTCTCCTTCTTCTACTTCTTCTGATTCACCCTCCTGACTTCACCTTCTCCTTCTCCTTCTTCTACTTCTTCTGCTTCACCCTCCATACTTCACCTTCTCCTTCTCCTTCTTCTACTTCTTCTGATTCACCCTCCAGACTTCACCTTCTCCTTCTCCTTCTTCTGCTTCTTCTGATTCACCCTCCAGACTTCACCTTCTCCTTCTCCTTATTCTGCTTCTTCTGATTCACCCTCCAGACTTCACCTTCTCCTTCTCCTTCTTCTGCTTCTTCTGATTCACCCTCCAGACTTCACCTTCTCCTTCTCCTTCTTCTGCTTCTTCTGATTCACCCTCCAGACTTCACCTTCTCCTTCTCCTTCTTCTGCTTCTTCTGATTCACCCTCCAGACTTCACCTTCTCCTTCTCCTGCTTCTACTCCTTCTGATTCACCCTCCAGACTTCACCTTCTCCTTCTCCTTCTTCTGCTTCTTCTGATTCACCCTCCAGACTTCACCTTCTCCTTCTCCTTATTCTGCTTCTTCTGATTCACCCTCCAGACTTCACCTTCTCCTTCTCCTTCTTCTGCTTCTTCTGATTCACCCTCCAGACTTCACCTTCTCCTTCTCCTTCTTCTACTTCTTCTGATTCACCCTCCAGACTTCACCTTCTCCTTCTCCTTCTTCTGCTTCTTCTGATTCACCCTCCAGACTTCACCTTCTCCTTCTCCTTCTTCTACTTCTTCTGCTTCACCCTCCAGACTACACCTTCTCCTTCTCCTTCTTCTACTTCTTCTGATTCACCCTCCAGACTTCACCTTCTCCTTCTCCTTCTTCTGCTTCTTCTGATTCACCCTCCAGACTTCACCTTCTCCTTCTCCTTCTACTACTTCTTCAGATTCACCCTCCAGTCTTCACCTTCTCCTTCTCCTTCTTCTGTTTCTTCTGCTTCACCCTCCAGACTTCACCTTCTCCTTCTCTTTCTTCTGCTTCTTCTGATTCACCCTCCAGACTTCACCTTCTCCTTCTCCTTCTTCTGATTCTTCTGATTCCCCCTCCAAACTTCACCTTCTCCTTCTCCTTCTTCTGCTTCTTCTGATTCACCCTCCAGACTTCACCTTCTCCTTCTCCTTCTTCTGATTCTTCTGATTCACCCTCCAAACTTCACCTTCTCCTTCTCCTTCTTCTGCTTCTTCTGATTCACCCTCCTGACTTCACCTTCTCCTTCTCCTTATTCTGCTTCTTCTGTTTCACCCTCCAGACTTCACCTTCTCCTTCTCCTTCTTCTGCTTCTTCTGATTCACCCTCCAGACTTCAACTTCTCCTTCTCCTTCTTCTGCTTCTTCTGATTCACCCTCCAGACTTCACCTTCTCCTTCTCCTTCTTCTACTTCTTCTGATTCACCCTCCAGACTTCACCTTCTCCTTCTCCTTCTTCTGCTTCTTCTGATTCACCCTCCAGACTTCACCTTCTCCTTCTCCTTCGTCTACTTCTTCTGATTCACCCTCCAGACTACACCTTCTCCTTCTCCTTCTTCTACTTCTTCTGATTCACCCTCCAGACTTCACCTTCTCCTTCTCCTTCTTCTGTTTCTTCTGATTCACCCTCCAGACTTCACCTTCTCCTTCTCCTTCTTCTACTTCTTCTGATTCACCCTCCAGACTTCACCTTCTCCTTCTCCTTCTTCTACTTCTTCTGATTCACCCTCCAGACTTCACCTTCTCCTTCTCCTTCTTCTACTTCTTCTGCTTCTCCCTCCAGACTTCACCTTCTCCTTCTCCTTCTTCTGCTTCTTCTGATTCACCCTCCAGACTTCACCTTCTCCTTCTCCTTCTTCTGCTTCTTCTGCTTCACCCTCCAGACTTCACCTTCTCCTTCTCCTTCTTCTGCTTCTTCTGCTTCGCCCTCCAGACATCACCTTCTCCTTCTCCTTCTTCTGCTTCTTCTGCTTCACCCTCCAGACTTCACCTTCTCCTTCTCCTTCTTCTGCTTCTTCTGCTTCACTCTCCTGACTTCACCTTCTCCTTCACCTTCTTCTACTTCTTCTGATTCACCCTCCAAACTTCACCTTCTCCTTCTCCTTCTTCTGCTTCTTCTGCTTCACTCTCCTGACTTCACCTTCTCCTTCACCTTCTTCTCCTTCTTCTGATTCACCCTCCAGACTTCACCTTCTCCTTCTCCTTCTTCTGCTTCTTCTGCTTCACCCTCCAGACTTCACCTTCTCCTTCTCCTTCTTCTGCTTCTTCTCCTGCGCCCTCCAGACTTCACCTTCTCCTTCTCCTTCTTCTGCTTCTTCTGCTTCACCCTCCTGACTTCACCTTCTCCTTCTCCTTCTTCTACTTCTTCTGCTTCACCCCCCTGACTTCACCTGCTCCTTCTCCTTCTTCTGCTTCTTCTGATTCACCCTCCTAACTTTACCTTCTCCTTCTCCTTCTTCTGCTTCTTCTGATTCACCCTCCTGACTTCACCTTCTCCTTCTCCTTCTTCTGCTTCTTCTAATTCACCCTCCAGACTTAACCTTTTCCTTGTCCTTCTTCTGCTTCTTCTGATTCACCCTCCAGACTTCACCTTCTCCTTCTCCTTCTTCTGCTTCTTCTGATTGACCCTCCAGACTTCACCTTCTCCTTCTCCTTCTTCTACTTCTTCTGATTCACCCTCCAGACTTCATCTTCTCCTTCTCCTTCTTCTGCTTCTTCTGATTCACCCTCCAGACTTCACCTTCTCCTTCTCCTTCTTCTGCTTCTTCTGATTCACCCTCCAGACTTCACCTTCTCCTTCTCCTTCTTCTACTTCTTCTGATTCACCATCCTGACTTCACCTTCTCCTTCTCCTTCTTCTGCTTCTTCTGCTTCACCCTCCAGACTTCACCTTCTCCTGCTCCTTCTTCTGCTTCTTCTGCTTCACCCTCCAGACTTCACCTTCTCCTTCTCCTTCTTCTGCTTCTTCTGCTTCACCCTCCTGACTTCACCTTCTCCTTCTCCTTCTTCTACTTCTTCTGATTCACCCTCCAGACTTCACCGTCTCCTTCTCCTTCTTCTGCTTCTTCTGCTTCACCCTCCAGACTTCACCTTCTCCTTCTCCTTCTTCTGCTTCTTCTGCTTCGCCCTCCAGACTTCACCTTCTCCTTCTCCATCTTCTGCTTCTTCTGCTTCACTCTCCTGACTTCACCTTCTCCTTCTCCTTCTTCTACTTCTTCTGATTCACCCTCCAGACTTCACCTTCTCCTTCTCCTTCTTCTGCTTTTTCTGCTTCACCCTCCAGACTTCAGCTTCTCCTTCTCCTTCTTCTGCTTCTTCTGCTTCACCGTCCTGACTTCACCTTCTCCTTCTCCTTCTTCTACTTCTTCTGCTTCACCCCCCTGACTTCACCTGCTCCTTCTCCTTCTTCTGCTTCTTCTGATTCACCCTCCTAACTACACCTTCTCCTTCTCCTTCTTCTGCTTCTTCTGATTCACCCTCCTGACTTCACCTTCTCCTTCTCCTTCTTCTGCTTCTTCTGATTCACCCTCCAGACTTCACCTTCTCCTTCTCCTTCTTCTGCTTCTTCTGATTCACCCTCCAGACTTCACCTTCTCCTTCTCCTTCTTCTGCTTCTTCTGATTCACCCTCCAGACTTCATCTTCTCCTTCTCCTTCTTCTGCTTCTTCTGATTCACCCTCCAGACTTCACCTTCTCCTTCTCCTTCTTCTGCTTCTTCTGATTCACCCTCCAGACTTCACCTTCTCCTTCTCCTTCTTATACTTCTTCAGATTCACCCTCCAGTCTTCACCTTCTCCTTCTCCTTCTTCTGTTTCTTCTGCTTCACCCTCCAGACTTCACTTTCTTCTTCTCTTTCTTCTGCTTCTTCTGATTCACCCTCCAGACTTCACCTTATCCTTCTCCTTCTTCTGATTCTTCTGATTCACTCTCCAGACTTCACCTTCTCCTTCTCCTTCTTCTGCTTCTTCTGATTCACCCTCCTGACTTCACCTTCTCCTTCTCCTTCTTCTACTTCTTCTGATTCACCCTCCTGACTTCACCTTCTCCTTCTCCTTCTTCTACTTCTTCTGCTTCACCCTCCAGACTTCACCTTCTCCTTCTCCTTCTTCTACTTCTTCTGATTCACCCTCCAGACTTCACCTTCTCCTTCTCCTTCTTCTGCTTCTTCTGATTCACCCTCCAGACTTCACCTTCTCCTTCTCCTTATTCTGCTTCTTCTGATTCACCCTCCAGACTTCACCTTCTCCTTCTCCTTCTTCTGCTTCTTCTGATTCACCCTCCAGACTTCACCTTCTCCTTCTCCTTCTTCTGCTTCTTCTGATTCACCCTCCAGACTTCACCTTCTCCTTCTCCTTCTTCTGCTTCTTCTGATTCACCCTCCAGACTTCACCTTCTCCTTCTCCTTCTTCTACTCCTTCTGATTCACCCTCCAGACTTCACCTTCTCCTTCTCCTTCTTCTGCTTCTTCTGATTCACCCTCCAGACTTCACCTTCTCCTTATTCTGCTTCTTCTGATTCACCCTCCAGACTTCACCTTCTCCTTCTCCTTCTTCTGCTTCTTCTGATTCACCCTGCAGACTTCACCTTCTCCTTCTCCTTCTTCTGCTTCTTCTGATTCACCCTCCAGACTTCACCTTCTCCTTCTCCTTCTTCTGCTTCTTCTGATTCACCCTCCAGACTTCACCTTCTCCTTCTCCTTCTTCTACTTCTTCTGCTTCACCCTCCAGACTACACCTTCTCCTTCTCCTTCTTCTACTTCTTCTGATTCACCCTCCAGACTTCACCTTCTCCTTCTCCTTCTTCTGCTTCTTCTGATTCACCCTCCAGACTTCACATTCTCCTTCTCCTTATTCTGCTTCTTCTGATTCACCCTCCAGACTTCACCTTCTCCTTCTCCTTCTTCTGCTTCTTCTGATTCACCCTCCAGACTTCACCTTCTCCTTCTCCTTCTTCTGCTTCTTCTGATTCACCCTCCAGACTTCACCTTCTCCTTCTCCTTCTTCTGCTTCTTCTGATTCACCCTCCAGACTTCATCTTCTCCTTCTCCTTCTTCTGCTTCTTCTGATTCACCCTCCAGACTACACCTTCTCCTTCTCCTTCTTCTACTTCTTCTGATTCACCCTCCAGACTTCACCTTCTCCTTCTCCTTCTTCTGCTTCTTCTGATTCACCCTCCAGACTTCACATTCTCCTTCTCCTTATTCTGCTTCTTCTGATTCACCCTCCAGACTTCACCTTCTCCTTCTCCTTCTTCTGCTTCTTCTGATTCACCCTCCAGACTTCACCTTCTCCTTCTCCTTCTTCTGCTTCTTCTGATTCACCCTCCAGACTTCACCTTCTCCTTCTCCTTCTTCTGCTTCTTCTGATTCACCCTCCAGACTTCATCTTCTCCTTCTCCTTCTTCTGCTTCTTCTGATTCACCCTCCAGACTTCACCTTCTCCTTCTCCTTCTTCTGCTTCTTCTGATTCACCCTCCAGACTTCACCTTCTCCTTCTCCTTCTTATACTTCTTCAGATTCACCCTCCAGTCTTCACCTTCTCCTTCTCCTTCTTCTGTTTCTTCTGCTTCACCCTCCAGACTTCACTTTCTTCTTCTCTTTCTTCTGCTTCTTCTGATTCACCCTCCAGACTTCACCTTATCCTTCTCCTTCTTCTGATTCTTCTGATTCACTCTCCAGACTTCACCTTCTCCTTCTCCTTCTTCTGCTTCTTCTGATTCACCCTCCTGACTTCACCTTCTCCTTCTCCTTCTTCTACTTCTTCTGATTCACCCTCCTGACTTCACCTTCTCCTTCTCCTTCTTCTACTTCTTCTGCTTCACCCTCCAGACTTCACCTTCTCCTTCTCCTTCTTCTACTTCTTCTGATTCACCCTCCAGACTTCACCTTCTCCTTCTCCTTCTTCTGCTTCTTCTGATTCACCCTGCAGACTTCACCTTCTCCTTCTCCTTATTCTGCTTCTTCTGATTCACCCTCCAGACTTCACCTTCTCCTTCTCCTTCTTCTGCTTCTTCTGATTCACCCTCCAGACTTCACCTTCTCCTTCTCCTTCTTCTGCTTCTTCTGATTCACCCTCCAGACTTCACCTTCTCCTTCTCCTTCTTCTGCTTCTTCTGATTCACCCTCCAGACTTCACCTTCTCCTTCTCCTTCTTCTACTCCTTCTGATTCACCCTCCAGACTTCACCTTCTCCTTCTCCTTCTTCTGCTTCTTCTGATTCACCCTCCAGACTTCACCTTCTCCTTATTCTGCTTCTTCTGATTCACCCTCCAGACTTCACCTTCTCCTTCTCCTTCTTCTGCTTCTTCTGATTCACCCTGCAGACTTCACCTTCTCCTTCTCCTTCTTCTGCTTCTTCTGATTCACCCTCCAGACTTCACCTTCTCCTTCTCCTTCTTCTGCTTCTTCTGATTCACCCTCCAGACTTCACCTTCTCCTTCTCCTTCTTCTACTTCTTCTGCTTCACCCTCCAGACTACACCTTCTCCTTCTCCTTCTTCTACTTCTTCTGATTCACCCTCCAGACTTCACCTTCTCCTTCTCCTTCTTCTGCTTCTTCTGATTCACCCTCCAGACTTCACATTCTCCTTCTCCTTATTCTGCTTCTTCTGATTCACCCTCCAGACTTCACCTTCTCCTTCTCCTTCTTCTGCTTCTTCTGATTCACCCTCCAGACTTCACCTTCTCCTTCTCCTTCTTCTGCTTCTTCTGATTCACCCTCCAGACTTCACCTTCTCCTTCTCCTTCTTCTACTTCTTCTGATTCACCCTCCAGACTTCACCTTCTCCTTCTCCTTCTTCTGCTTCTTCTGATTCACCCTCCTGACTTCACCTTCTCCTTCTCCTTCTTCTAAATCTTCTGATTCACCCTCCTGACTTCACCTTCTCCTTCTCCTTCTTCTACTTCTTCTGCTTCACCCTCCAGGCTTCACCTTCTCCTTCTCCTTCTTCTACTTCTTCTGATTCACCCTCCAGACTTCACCTTCTCCTTCTCCTTCTTCTACTTCTTCTGATTCACCCTCCAGACTTCACCTTCTCCTTCTCCTTCTTCTGCTTCTTCTGCTTCACCCTCCAGACTTCACCTTCTCCTTCTCCTTCTTCTGCTTCTTCTGATTCGCCCTCCAGACATCACCTTCTCCTTCTCCTTCTTCTGCTTCTTCTGCTTCACCCTCCAGACTTCACCTTCTCCTTCTCCTTCTTCTGCTTCTTCTGCTTCACTCTCCTGACTTCACCTTCTCCTTCTCCTTCTTCTACTTCTTCTGATTCACCCTCCAGACTTCACCTTCTCCTTCTCCTTCTTCTGCTTCTTCTGCTTCACCGTCCAGACTTCACCTTCTCCTTCTCCTTATTCTGCTTCTTCTGCTGCGCCCTCCAGACTTCACCTTCTCCTTCTCCTTCTTCTGCTTCTTCTGCTTCACCCTCCTGACTTCACCTTCTCCTTCTCCTTCTTCTACTTCTTCTGTTTCACCCCCCTGACTTCACCTTCTCCTTCTCCTTCTTCAGCTTCTTCTGATTCACCCTCCAGACTTCACCTTCTCCTTCTCCTTCTTCTGATTCTTCTGATTCACTCTCCAGACTTCACCTTCTCCTTCTCCTTCTTCTGCTTCTTCTGATTCACCCTCCAGACTTCACCTTCTCCTTCTCCTTCTTCTGCTTCTTCTGCTTCACCCTCCAGACTTCACCTTCTCCTTCTCTTTCTTCAGCTTCTTCTGATTCACCCTCCAGACTTCACCTTCTCCTTCTCCTTCTTCTGATTCTTCTGATTCACTCTCCAGACTTCACCTTCTCCTTCTCCTTCTTCTGCTTCTTCTGATTCACCCTCCTGACTTCACCTTCACCTTCTCCTTCTTCTACCTCTTCTGATTCACCCTCCTGACTTCACCTTCTCCTTCTCCTTCTTCTACTTCTTCAGCTTCACCCTCCAGCCTCCAGACTTCACCTTCTCCTTCTCCGTCTTCTGCTTCTTCTGATTCACCCACCAGACTTCACCTTCTCCTTCTCCTTCTTCTGCTTCTTCTGATTCACCCTCCAGACTTCACCTTCTCCTTCTCCTTCTTCTGCTTCTTCTGATTCACCCTCCAGACTTCACCATCTCCTTCTCCTTCTTCTGCTTTTTCTGATTCACCCTGCAGACTTCTCCTTCTCCTACTCCTTCTTCTACTTCTTCTGATTCACCCTCCAGACTTCATCTTCTCCTTCTCCTTCTTCTGCTTCTTCTGATTCACCCTCCAGACTTCACCGTCTCCTTCTCCTTCTTCTGCTTCTTCTGATTCACCCTCCAGACTTCACCTTCTCCTTCTCTTTCTTCAGCTTCTTCTGATTCACCCTCCAGACTTCACCTTCTCCTTCTCCTTCTTCTGATTCTTCTGATTCACTCTCCAGACTTCACCTTCTCCTTCTCCTTCTTCTGCTTCTTCTGATTCACCCTCCTGACTTCACCTTCACCTTCTCCTTCTTCTACCTCTTCTGATTCACCCTCCTTACTTCACCTTCTCCTTCTCCTTCTTCTACTTCTTCTGCTTCACCCTCCAGCCTCCAGACTTCACCTTCTCCTTCTCCGTCTTCTGCTTCTTCTGATTCACCCTCCAGACTTCACCATCTCCTTCTCCTTCTTCTGCTTTATCTGATTCACCCTGCAGACTTCTCCTTCTCCAACTCCTTCTTCTACTTCTTCTGATTCACCCTCCAGACTTTATCTTCTCCTTCTCCTTCTTCTGCTTCTTCTGATTCACCCTCCAGACTTCACCGTCTCCTTCTCCTTCTTCTGCTTCTTCTGATTCACCCTCCAGACTTCACCTTCTCCTTCTCCTTCTTCTACTTCTTCTGATTCACCCTCCAGACTTCACCTTCTCCTTCTCCTTCTTCTACTTCTTCTGATTCACCCTCCAGACTTCACCTTCTCCTTCTCCTTCTTCTGCTTCTTCTGATTCACCCTCCAGACTTCACCTTCTCCTTCTCCTTCTTCTGCTTCTTCTGATTCACCCTCCAGACTTCACCTTTTACTTCTCCTTCTTCTGCTTCTTCTGATTCACCCTTCAGACATCACCATATCATTCTCCTTCTTCTGCTTCTTCTGATTCACCCTCCAGACATCACCTTCTCCTTCTCCTTCTTCTACTTCTTCTGATTCACCCTCCAGACTTCATCTTCTCCTCCTCCTTCTTCTACTTTTTCTGATTCACCCTCCAGTCTTCACCTCCTCCTTCTCCTTCTTCTGCTTCTTCTGATTCACCCTCCAGACTTGACCTTCTCCTTCTCCTTCTTCTGCTTCTTCTGATTCACCCTCCTGACTTCACCTTCTCATTCTCCTTCTTCTGCTTCTTCTGATTCACCCTCCAGACTTCACCTTCTCCTTCTCCTTCTTCTACTTCTTCTGATTCACCCTCCAGACTTCACCTTCTCCTTCTCCTTCTTCTACTTCTTCTGATTCACCCTCCAGACTTCACCTTCTCCTTCTCCTTCTTCTACTTCTTCTGATTCACCCTCCAGTCTTCAACTTCTCCTTCTCCTTCTTCTGCTTCTTCTGATTCACCCTCCAGACTTCACCTTCTCCTTCTCCTTCTTCTGCTTCTTCTGATTCACCCTCCTGACTTCACCTTCTCCTTCTCCTTCTTCTGCTTCTTCTGATTCACCCTGCAGACTTCACCTTCTCCTTCTCCTTCTTCTACTTCTTCTGCTTCACCCCCCTGACTTCACCTTCTCCTTCTCATTCTTCTGCTTCTTCTGATTCACCCTCCTAACTTCACCTTCTCCTTCTCCTTCTTCTGCTTCTTCTGATTCACCTTCCTGACTTCACCTTCTCCTTCTCCTTCTTCTGCTTCTTCTGATTCACCCTCCAGACTTCACCTTCTCCTTCTCCTTCTTCTCATTCTTCTGATTCACCTCCAGACTTCACCTTCTCCTACTCCTTCTTCTACTTCTTCTGATTCACCCTCCAGACTTCACCTTCTCCTTCTCCTTCTTCTACTTCTTCTGATTCACCCTCCAGTCTTCACCTTCTCCTTCTCCTTCTTCTGCTTCTTCTGCTTCACCCTCCAGACTTCACCTTCTCCTTCTCTTTCTTCAGCTTCTTCTGATTCACCCTCCAGACTTCACCTTCTCCTTCTCCTTCTTCTGATTCTTCTGATTCACTCTCCAGACTTCACCTTCTCCTTCTCCTTCTTCTGCTTCTTCTGATTCACCCTCCTGACTTCACCTTCACCTTCTCCTTCTTCTACCTCTTCTGATTCACCCTCCTGACTTCACCTTCTCCTTCTGCTTCTTCTACTTCTTCAGCTTCACCCTCCAGCCTCCAGACTTCACCTTCTCCTTCTCCGTCTTCTGCTTCTTCTGATTCACCCTCCAGACTTCACCTTCTCCTTCTCCTTCTTCTGATTCTTCTGATTCACTCTCCAGACTTCACCTTCTCCTTCTCCTTCTTCTGCTTCTTCTGATTCACCCTCCAGACTTCACCTTCTCCTTCTCCTTCTTCTACTTCTTCTGATTCACCCTCCAGACTTCACCTTCTCCTTCTCCTTCTTCTACTTCTTCTGATTCACCCTCCAGACTTCACCTTCTCCTTCTCCTTCTTCTACTTCTTCTGATTCACCCTCCAGTCTTCAACTTCTCCTTCTCCTTCTTCTGCTTCTTCTAATTCACCCTCCAGACTTCCACTTCTCCTTCTCCTTCTGCTTCTTCTGATTCACCCTCCTGACTTCACCTTCTCCTTCTCCTTCTTCTGCTTCTTCTGATTCACCCTCCAGACTTCACCTTCTCCTTCTCCTTCTTCTACTTCTTCTGCTTCACCCCCCTGACTTCACCTTCCCCTTCTCCTTTTTCTGCTTCTTCTGATTCACCCTCCTAACTTCACCTTCTCCTTCAAATTCTTCTGCTTCTTCTGATTCACCCTCCTGACTTCACCTTCTCCTTCTCCTTCTTCTGCTTCTTCTGATTCACCCTCCAGACTTCACCTTCTCCTTCTCCTTCTTCTCATTCTTCTGATTCACCTCCAGACTTCACCTTCTCCTACTCCTTCTTCTACTTCTTCTGATTCACCCTCCAGACTTCACCTTCTCCTTCTCCTTCTTCTACTTCTTCTGATTCACCCTCCAGTCTTCACCTTCTCCTTCTCCTTCTTCTGCTTCTTCTGCTTCACCCTCCAGACTTCACCTTCTCCTTCTCTTTCTTCAGCTTCTTCTGATTCACCCTCCAGACTTCACCTTCTCCTTCTCCTTCTTCTGATTCTTCTGATTCACTCTCCAGACTTCACCTTCTCCTTCTCCTTCTTCTGCTTCTTCTGATTCACCCTCCTGACTTCACCTTCACCTTCTCCTTCTTCTACCTCTTCTGATTCACCCTCCTGACTTCACCTTCTCCTTCTCCTTCTTCTACTTCTTCAGCTTCACCCTCCAGCCTCCAGACTTTACCTTCTCCTTCTCCATCTTCTGCTTCTTCTGATTCACCCTCCAGACTTCACCTTCTCCTTCTCCTTCTTCTGCTTCTTCTGATTCACCCTCCAGACTTCACCTTCTCCTTCTCCTTCTTCTGCTTCTTCTGATTCACCCTCCAGACTTCACCATCTCCTTCTCCTTCTTCTGCTTTTTCTGATTCACCCTGCAGACTTCTCCTTCTCCTACTCCTTCTTCTACTTCTTCTGATACACCCTCCAGACTTCATCTTCTCCTTCTCCTTCTTCTGCTTCTTCTGATTCACCCACCAGACTTCACCGTCTCCTTCTCCTTCTTCTGCTTCTTCTGATTCACCCTCCAGACTTCACCTTCTCCTTCTCTTTCTTCAGCTTCTTCTGATTCACCCTCCAGACTTCACCTTCTCCTTCTCCTTCTTCTGATTCTTCTGATTCACTCTCCAGACTTCACCTTCTCCTTCTCCTTCTTCTGCTTCTTCTGATTCACCCTCCTGACTTCACCTTCACCTTCTCCTTCTTCTACCTCTTCTGATTCACCCTCCTGACTTCACCTTCTCCTTCTCCTTCTTCTACTTCTTCTGCTTCACCCTCCAGCCTCCAGACTTCACCTTCTCCTTCTCCGTCTTCTGCTTCTTCTGATTCACCCTCCAGACCTCAACCATCTCCTTCTCCTTCTTCTGCTTTTTCTGATTCACCCTGCAGACTTCTCCTTCTCCAACTCCTTCTTCTACTTCTTCTGATTCACCCTCCAGACTTTATCTTCTCCTTCTCCTTCTTCTGCTTCTTCTGATTCACCCTCCAGACTTCACCGTCTCCTTCTCCTTCTTCTGCTTCTTCTGATTCACCCTCCAGACTTCCCCTTCTCCTTCTCCTTCTTCTACTTCTTCTGATTCACCCTCCAGACTTCACCTTCTCCTTCTCCTTCTTCTACTTCTTCTGATTCACCCTCCAGACTTCACCCTCTCCTTCTCCTTCTTCTGCTTCTTCTGATTCACCCTCCAGACTTCACCTTTTACTTCTCCTTCTTCTGCTTCTTCTGATTCACCCTCCAGACTTCACCTTCTCCTTCTCCTTCTTCTGATTCTTCTGATTCACTCTCCAGACTTCACCTTCTCCTTCTCCTTCTTCTGCTTCTTCTGATTCACCCTCCAGACTTCACCTTCTCCTTCTCCTTCTTCTACTTCTTCTGATTCACCCTCCAGACTTCACCTTCTCCTTCTCCTTCTTCTACTTCTTCTGATTCACCCTCCAGACTTCACCTTCTCCTTCTCCTTCTTCTACTTCTTCTGATTCACCCTCCAGTCTTCAACTTCTCCTTCTCCTTCTTCTGCTTCTTCTAATTCACCCTCCAGACTTCACCTTCTCCTTCTCCTTCTGCTTCTTCTGATTCACCCTCCTGACTTCACCTTCTCCTTCTCCTTCTTCTGCTTCTTCTGATTCACCCTCCAGACTTCACCTTCTCCTTCTCCTTCTTCTACTTCTTCTGCTTCACCCCCCTGACTTCACCTTCTCCTT
This sequence comes from Somniosus microcephalus, assembly GCF_052327205.1. Taxonomy (NCBI): domain Eukaryota; kingdom Metazoa; phylum Chordata; class Chondrichthyes; order Squaliformes; family Somniosidae; genus Somniosus; species Somniosus microcephalus. The sequence goes on from NW_028225259.1 coordinate 427,502, forward strand.
CTCCTTTTTCTGCTTCTTCTGATTCACCCTCCTAACTTCACCTTCTCCTTCTCCTTCTTCTGCTTCTTCTGATTCACCCTCCTGACTTCACCTTCTCCTTCTCCTTCTTCTGCTTCTTCTGATTCACCCTCCAGACTTCACCTTCTCCTTCTCCTTCTTCTCATTCTTCTGATTCACCTCCAGACTTCACCTTCTCCTACTCCTTCTTCTACTTCTTCTGATTCACCCTCCAGACTTCACCTTCTCCTTCTCCTTCTTCTACTTCTTCTGATTCACCCTCCAGTCTTCACCTTCTCCTTCTCCTTCTTCTGCTTCTTCTGCTTCACCCTCCAGACTTCACCTTCTCCTTCTCTTTCTTCAGCTTCTTCTGATTCACTCTCCAGACTTCACCTTCTCCTTCTCCTTCTTCTGATTCTTCTGATTCACTCTCCAGACTTCACCTTCTCCTTCTCCTTCTTCTGCTTCTTCTGATTCACCCTCCTGACTTCACCTTCACCTTCTCCTTCTTCTACCTCTTCTGATTCACCCTCCTGACTTCACCTTCTCCTTCTCCTTCTTCTACTTCTTCAGCTTCACCCTCCAGCCTCCAGACTTCACCTTCTCCTTCTCCGTCTTCTGCTTCTTCTGATTCACCCTCCAGACTTCACCTTCTCCTTCTCCTTCTTCTGCTTCTTCTGATTCACCCTCCAGACTTCACCTTCTCCTTCTCCTTCTTCTGCTTCTTCTGATTCACCCTCCAGACTTCACCATCTCCTTCTCCTTCTTCTGCTTTTTCTGATTCACCCTGCAGACTTCTCCTTCTCCTACTCCTTCTTCTACTTCTTCTGATTCACCCTCCAGACTTCATCTTCTCCTTCTCCTTCTTCTGCTTCTTCTGATTCACCCTACAGACTTCACCGTCTCCTTCTCCTTCTTCTGCTTCTTCTGATTCACCCTCCAGACTTCACCTTCTCCTTCTCTTTCTTCAGCTTCTTCTGATTCACCCTCCAGACTTCACCTTCTCCTTCTCCTTCTTCTGATTCTTCTGATTCACTCTCCAGACTTCACCTTCTCCTTCTCCTTCTTCTGCTTCTTCTGATTCACCCTCCTGACTTCACCTTCACCTTCTCCTTCTTCTACCTCTTCTGATTCACCCTCCTGACTTCACCTTCTCCTTCTCCTTCTTCTACTTCTTCTGCTTCACCCTCCAGCCTCCAGACTTCACCTTCTCCTTCTCCGTCTTCTGCTTCTTCTGATTCACCCTCCAGACTTCACCATCTCCTTCTCCTTCTTCTGCTTTTTCTGATTCACCCTGCAGACTTCTCCTTCTCCAACTCCTTCTTCTACTTCTTCTGATTCACCCTCCAGACTTTATCTTCTCCTTCTCCTTCTTCTGCTTCTTCTGATTCACCCTCCAGACTTCACCGTCTCCTTCTCCTTCTTCTGCTTCTTCTGATTCACCCTCCAGACTTCACCTTCTCCTTCTCCTTCTTCTACTTCTTCTGATTCACCCTCCAGACTTCACCTTCTCCTTCTCCTTCTTCTACTTCTTCTGATTCACCCTCCAGACTTCACCCTCTCCTTCTCCTTCTTCTGCTTCTTCTGATTCACCCTCCAGACTTCACCTTTTACTTCTCCTTCTTCTGCTTCTTCTGATTCACCCTTCAGACATCACCATATCATTCTCCTTCTTCTGCTTCTTCTGATTCACCCTCCAGACATCACCTTCTCCTTCTCCTTCTTCTACTTCTTCTGATTCACCCTCCAGACTTCATCTTCTCCTCCTCCTTCTTCTGCTTCTTCTGATTCACCCTCCAGACTTCACCTTCTCCTTCTCCTTTTTCTGCTTCTTCTGATTCACCCTCCAGACTTCGCCTTCTCCTTCTCCTTCTTCTACTTCTTCTGATTCACCCTCCAGACTTCACCTTCTCCTTCTCCTTCTTCTACTTTTTCTGATTCACCCTCCAGTCTTCACCTCCTCCTTCTCCTTCTTCTGCTTCTTCTGATTCACCCTCCCGACTTCACCTTCTCCTTCTCCTTCTTCTGCTTCTTCTGATTCACCCTCCTGACTTCACCTTCTCATTCTCCTTCTTCTGCTTCTTCTGATTCACCCTCCAGACTTCACCTTCTCCTTCTCCTTCTTCTACTTCTTCTGATTCACCCTCCAGACTTCACCTTCTCCTTCTCCTTCTTCTACTTCTTCTGATTCACCCTCCAGACTTCACCTTCTCCTTCTCCTTCTTCTACTTCTTCTGATTCACCCTCCAGTCTTCAACTTCTCCTTCTCCTTCTTCTGCTTCTTCTGATTCACCCTCCAGACTTCACCTTCTACTTCTCCTTCTTCTGCTTCTTCTGATTCACCCTCCTGACTTCACCTTCTCCTTCTACTTCTTCTGCTTCTTCTGATTCACCCTCCAGACTTCACCTTCTCCTTCTCCGTCTTCTACTTCTTCTGCTTCACCCCCCTGACTTCACCTTCTACTTCTCCTTCTTCTGCTTCTTCTGATTCACCCTCCTAACTTCACCTTCTCCTTCTCCTTCTTCTGCTTCTTCTGATTCACCCTCCTGACTTCACCTTCTCCTTCTCCTTCTTCTGCTTCTTCTGATTCACCCTCCAGACTTTATCTTCTCCTTCTCCTTCTTCTGCTTCTTCTGATTCACCCTCCAGACTTCACCGTCTCCTTCTCCTTCTTCTGCTTCTTCTGATTCACCCTCCAGACTTCACCTTCTCCTTCTCCTTCTTCTACTTCTTCTGATTCACCCTCCAGACTTCACCTTCTCCTTCTCCTTCTTCTACTTCTTCTGATTCACCCTCCAGACTTCACCCTCTCCTTCTCCTTCTTCTGCTTCTTCTGATTCACCCTCCAGACTTCACCTTTTACTTCTCCTTCTTCTGCTTCTTCTGATTCACCCTTCAGACATCACCATATCATTCTCCTTCTTCTGCTTCTTCTGATTCACCCTCCAGACATCACCTTCTCCTTCTCCTTCTTCTACTTCTTCTGATTCACCCTCCAGACTTCATCTTCTCCTCCTCCTTCTTCTGCTTCTTCTGATTCACCCTCCAGACTTCACCTTCTCCTTCTCCTTTTTCTGCTTCTTCTGATTCACCCTCCAGACTTCGCCTTCTCCTTCTCCTTCTTCTACTTCTTCTGATTCACCCTCCAGACTTCACCTTCTCCTTCTCCTTCTTCTACTTTTTCTGATTCACCCTCCAGTCTTCACCTCCTCCTTCTCCTTCTTCTGCTTCTTCTGATTCACCCTCCCGACTTCACCTTCTCCTTCTCCTTCTTCTGCTTCTTCTGATTCACCCTCCTGACTTCACCTTCTCATTCTCCTTCTTCTGCTTCTTCTGATTCACCCTCCAGACTTCACCTTCTCCTTCTCCTTCTTCTACTTCTTCTGATTCACCCTCCAGACTTCACCTTCTCCTTCTCCTTCTTCTACTTCTTCTGATTCACCCTCCAGACTTCACCTTCTCCTTCTCCTTCTTCTACTTCTTCTGATTCACCCTCCAGTCTTCAACTTCTCCTTCTCCTTCTTCTGCTTCTTCTGATTCACCCTCCAGACTTCACCTTCTACTTCTCCTTCTTCTGCTTCTTCTGATTCACCCTCCTGACTTCACCTTCTCCTTCTACTTCTTCTGCTTCTTCTGATTCACCCTCCAGACTTCACCTTCTCCTTCTCCGTCTTCTACATCTTCTGCTTCACCCCCCTGACTTCACCTTCTCCTTCTCCTTCTTCTGCTTCTTCTGATTCACCCTCCTAACTTCACCTTCTCCTTCTCCTTCTTCTGCTTCTTCTGATTCACCCTCCTGACTTCACCTTCTCCTTCTCCTTCTTCTGCTTCTTCTGATTCACCCTCCAGACTTCACCTTCTCCTTCTCCTTCTTCTCATTCTTCTGATTCACCTCCAGACTTCACCTTCTCCTACTCCTTCTTCTACTTCTTCTGATTCACCCTCCAGACTTCACCTTCTCCTTCTCCTTCTTCTACTTCTTCTGATTCACCCTCCAGTCTTCACCTTCTCCTTCTCCTTCTTCTGCTTCTTCTGCTTCACCCTCCAGACTTCACCTTCTCCTTCTCTTTCTTCAGCTTCTTCTGATTCACCCTCCAGACTTCACCTTCTCCTTCTCCTTCTTCTGATTCTTCTGATTCACTCTCCAGACTTCACCTTCTCCTTCTCCTTCTTCTGCTTCTTCTGATTCACCCTCCTGACTTCACCTTCACCTTCTCCTTCTTCTACCTCTTCTGATTCACCCTCCTGACTTCACCTTCTCCTTCTGCTTCTTCTACTTCTTCAGCTTCAACCTCCAGCCTCCAGACTTCACCTTCTCCTTCTCCGTCTTCTGCTTCTTCTGATTCACCCTCCAGACTTCACCTTCTCCTTCTCCTTCTTCTGCTTCTTCTGATTCACCCTCCAGACTTCACCTTCTCCTTCTCCTTCTTCTGCTTCTTCTGATTCACCCTCCAGACTTCACCATCTCCTTCTCCTTCGTCTGCTTTTTCTGATTCACCCTGCAGACTTCTCCTTCTCCTACTCCTTTTTCTACTTCTTCTGATTCACCCTCCAGACTTCATCTTCTCCTTCTCCTTCTTCTGCTTCTTCTGATTCACCCTCCAGACTTCACCGTCTCCTTCTCCTTCTTCTCTTTCTTCTGATTCACCCTCCAGACTTCACCTTCTCCTTCTCCTTCTTCTACTTCTTCTGATTCACCCTCCAGACTTCACCTTCTCCTTCTCCTTCTTCTACTTCTTCTGCTTCACCCTCCAGACTTCACCTTCTCCTTCTCCTTCTTCTGCTTCTTCTGATTCACCCTCCAGACTTCACCTTCTCCTTCTCCTTCTTCTGCTTCTTCTGATTCACCCTCCAGACTTCACCTTTTACTTCTCCTTCTTCTGCTTCTTCTGATTCACCCTTCAGACTTCACCATATCATTCTCCTTCTTCTGCTTCTTCTGATTCACCCTCCAGACATCACCTTCTCCTTCTCCTTCTTCTACTTCTTCTGATTCACCCTCCAGACTTCATCTTCTACTCCTCCTTCTTCTGCTTCTTCTGATTCACCCTCCAGACTTCACCTTCTCCTTCTCCTTTTTCTGCTTCTTCTGATTCACCCTCCAGACTTCGCCTTCTCCTTCTCCTTCTTCTACTTATTCTGATTCACCCTCCAGACTTCACCTTCTCCTTCTCCTTCTTCTACTTTTTCTGATTCACCCTCCAGTCTTCACCTCCTCCTTCTCCTTCTTCTGCTTCTTCTGATTCACCCTCCAGACTTCACCTTCTCCTTCTCCTTCTTCTGCTTCTTCTGATTCACCCTCCTGACTTCACCTTCTCATTCTCCTTCTTCTGCTTCTTCTGATTCACCCTCCAGACTTCACCTTCTCCTTCTCCTTCTTCTACTTCTTCTGATTCACCCTCCAGACTTCACCTTCTCCTTCTCCTTCTTCAACTTCTTCTGATTCACCCTCCAGTCTTCAACTTCTCCTTCTCCTTCTTCTGCTTCTTCTGATTCACCCTCCAGACTTCACCTTCTCCTTCTCCTTCTTCTGCTTCTTCTGATTCACCCTCCTGACTTCACCTTCTCCTTCTCCTTCTTCTGCTTCTTCTGATTCAACCTCCTGACTTCACCTTCTCGTTCTCCTTCTTCTGCTTCTTCTGATTCACCCGCCAGACTTCACCTTCTCCTTCTCCTTCGCCTACTTCTTCTGATTCACCCTCCAGACTACACCTTCTCCTTCTCCTTCTTCTACTTCTTCTGATTCACCCTCCAGACTTCACCTTCTCCTTCTCCTTCTTCAACTTCTTCTGATTCACCCTCCAGTCTTCAACTTCTCCTTCTCCTTCTTCTGCTTCTTCTGATTCACCCTCCAGACTTCACCTTCTCCTTCTCCTTCTTCTGCTTCTTCTGATTCACCCTCCTGACTTCACCTTCTCCTTCTCCTTCTTCTGCTTCTTCTGATTCACCCTCCAGACTTCACCTTCTCCTTCTCCTTCTTCTACTTCTTCTGATTCACCCTCTAGACTTCACCATCTCCTTCTCCTTCTTCTGTTTCTTCTGATTCACCCTCCAGACTTCACCTTCTCCTTCTCCTTCTTCTGCTTCTTCTGATTCACCCTCCAGACTTCACCTTCTCCTTCTCCTTCTTCTACTTCTTCTGATTCACCCTCCAGACTTCACCTTCTCCTTCTCCTTCTTCTACTTCTTCTGATTCACCCTCCAGACTTCACCTTCTCCTTCTCCTTCTTCTACTTCTTCTGATTCACCCTCCAGTCTTCAACTTCTCCTTCTCCTTCTTCTGCTTCTTCTAATTCACCCTCCAGACTTCACCTTCTCCTTCTCCTTCTGCTTCTTCTGATTCACCCTCCAGACTTCACCTTCTCCTTCTCCTTCTTCTACTTCTTCTGCTTCACCCCCCGGACTTCACCTTCTCCTTCTCCTTTTTCTGCTTCTTCTGATTCACCCTCCTAACTTCACCTTCTCCTTCTCCTTCTTCTGCTTCTTCTGATTCACCCTCCTGACTTCACCTTCTCCTTCTCCTTCTTCTGCTTCTTCTGATTCACCCTCCAGACTTCACCTTCTCCTTCTCCTTCTTCTCATTCTTCTGATTCACCTCCAGACTTCACCTTCTCCTACTCCTTCTTCTACTTCTTCTGATTCACCCTCCAGACTTCACCTTCTCCTTCTCCTTCTTCTACTTCTTCTGATTCACCCTCCAGTCTTCACCTTCTCCTTCTCTTTCTTCAGCTTCTTCTGATTCACCCTCCAGACTTCACCTTCTCCTTCTCCTTCTTCTGATTCTTCTGATTCACTCTCCAGACTTCACCTTCTCCTTCTCCTTCTTCTGCTTCTTCTGATTCACCCTCCTGACTTCACCTTCACCTTCTCCTTCTTCTACCTCTTCTGATTCACCCTCCTGACTTCACCTTCTCCTTCTCCTTCTTCTACTTCTTCAGCTTCACCCTCCAGCCTCCAGACTTCACCTTCTCCTTCTCCGTCTTCTGCTTCTTCTGATTCACCCTCCAGACTTCACCTTCTCCTTCTCCTTCTTCTGCTTCTTCTGATTCACCCTCCAGACTTCACCTTCTCCTTCTCCTTCTTCTGCTTCTTCTGATTCACCCTCCAGACTTCACCATCTCCTTCTCCTTCTTCTGCTTTTTCTGATTCACCCTGCAGACTTCTCCTTCTCCTACTCCTTCTTCTACTTCTTCTGATTCACCCTCCAGACTTCATCTTCTCCTTCTCCTTCTTCTGCTTCTTCTGATTCACCCTCCAGACTTCACCGTCTCCTTCTCCTTCTTCTGCTTCTTCTGATTCACCCTCCAGACTTCACCTTCTCCTTCTCTTTCTTCAGCTTCTTCTGATTCACCCTCCAGACTTCACCTTCTCCTTCTCCTTCTTCTGATTCTTCTGATTCACTCTCCAGACTTCACCTTCTCCTTCTCCTTCTTCTGCTTCTTCTGATTCACCCTCCTGACTTCACCTTCACCTTCTCCTTCTTCTACCTCTTCTGATTCACCCTCCTGACTTCACCTTCTCCTTCTCCTTCTTCTACTTCTTCTGCTTCACCCTCCAGCCTCCAGACTTCACCTTCTCCTTCTCCGTCTTCTGCTTCTTCTGATTCACCCTCCAGACTTCACCATCTCCTTCTCCTTCTTCTGCTTTTTCTGATTCACCCTGCAGACTTCTCCTTCTCCAACTCCTTCTTCTACTTCTTCTGATTCACCCTCCAGACTTTATCTTCTCCTTCTCCTTCTTCTGCTTCTTCTGATTCACCCTCCAGACTTCACCGTCTCCTTCTCCTTCTTCTGCTTCTTCTGATTCACCCTCCAGACTTCACCTTCTCCTTCTCCTTCTTCTACTTCTTCTGATTCACCCTCCAGACTTCACCTTCTCCTTCTCCTTCTTCTACTTCTTCTGATTCACCCTCCAGACTTCACCCTCTCCTTCTCCTTCTTCTGCTTCTTCTGATTCACCCTCCAGACTTCACCTTTTACTTCTCCTTCTTCTGCTTCTTCTGATTCACCCTTCAGACATCACCATATCATTCTCCTTCTTCTGCTTCTTCTGATTCACCCTCCAGACATCACCTTCTCCTTCTCCTTCTTCTACTTCTTCTGATTCACCCTCCAGACTTCATCTTCTCCTCCTCCTTCTTCTGCTTCTTCTGATTCACCCTCCAGACTTCACCTTCTCCTTCTCCTTTTTCTGCTTCTTCTGATTCACCCTCCAGACTTCGCCTTCTCCTTCTCCTTCTTCTACTTCTTCTGATTCACCCTCCAGACTTCACCTTCTCCTTCTCCTTCTTCTACTTTTTCTGATTCACCCTCCAGTCTTCACCTCCTCCTTCTCCTTCTTCTGCTTCTTCTGATTCACCCTCCAGACTTCACCTTCTCCTTCTCCTTCTTCTGCTTCTTCTGATTCACCCTCCTGACTTCACCTTCTCATTCTCCTTCTTCTGCTTCTTCTGATTCACCCTCCAGACTTCACCTTCTCCTTCTCCTTCTTCTACTTCTTCTGATTCACCCTCCAGACTTCACCTTCTCCTTCTCCTTCTTCTACTTCTTCTGATTCACCCTCCAGACTTCACCTTCTCCTTCTCCTTCTTCTACTTCTTCTGATTCACCCTCCAGTCTTCAACTTCTCCTTCTCCTTCTTCTGCTTCTTCTGATTCACCCTCCAGACTTCACCTTCTCCTTCTCCTTCTTCTGCTTCTTCTGATTCACCCTCCTGACTTCACCTTCTCCTTCTCCTTCTTCTGCTTCTTCTGATTCACCCTCCAGACTTCTCCTTCTCCTTCTCCGTCTTCTACTTCTTCTGCTTCACCCCCCTGACTTCACCTTCTCCTTCTCCTTCTTCTGCTTCTTCTGATTCACCCTCCTAACTTCACCTTCTCCTTCTCCTTCTTCTGCTTCTTCTGATTCACCCTCCTGACTTCACCTTCTCCTTCTCATTCTTCTGCTTCTTCTGATTCACCCTCCAGACTTCACCTTCTCCTTCTCCTTCTTCTCATTCTTCTGATGCACCTCCAGACTTCACCTTCTCCTACTCCTTCTTCTACTTCTTCTGATTCACCCTCCAGACTTCACCTTCTCCTTCTCCTTCTTCTACTTCTTCTGATTCACCCTCCAGTCTTCACCTTCTCCTTCTCCTTCTTCTGCTTCTTCTGCTTCACCCTCCAGACTTCACCTTCTCCTTCTCTTTCTTCAGCTTCTTCTGATTCACCCTCCAGACTTCACCTTCTCCTTCTCCTTCTTCTGATTCTTCTGATTCACTCTCCAGACTTCACCTTCTCCTTCTCCTTCTTCTGCTTCTTCTGATTCACCCTCCTGACTTCACCTTCACCTTCTCCTTCTTCTACCTCTTCTGATTCACCCTCCTGACTTCACCTTCTCCTTCTGCTTCTTCTACTTCTTCAGCTTCACCCTCCAGCCTCCAGACTTCACCTTCTCCTTCTCCGTCTTCTGCTTCTTCTGATTCACCCTCCAGACTTCACCTTCTCCTTCTCCTTCTTCTGCTTCTTCTGATTCACCCTCCAGACTTCACCTTCTCCTTCTCCTTCTTCTGCTTCTTCTGATTCACCCTCCAGACTTCACCATCTCCTTCTCCTTCGTCTGCTTTTTCTGATTCACCCTGCAGACTTCTCCTTCTCCTACTCCTTCTTCTACTTCTTCTGATTCACCCTCCAGACTTCATCTTCTCCTTCTCCTTCTTCTGCTTCTTCTGCTTCACCCTCCAGACTTCACCGTCTCCTTCTCCTTCTTCTCTTTCTTCTGATTCACCCTCCAGACTTCACCTTCTCCTTCTCCTTCTTCTACTTCTTCTGATTCACCCTCCAGACTTCACCTTCTCCTTCTCCTTCTTCTACTTCTTCTGATTCACCCTCCAGACTTCACCTTCTCCTTCTCCTTCTTCTGCTTCTTCTGATTCACCCTCCAGACTTCACCTTCTCCTTCTCCTTCTTCTGCTTCTTCTGATTCACCCTCCAGACTTCACCTTTTACTTCTCCTTCTTCTGCTTCTTCTGATTCACCCTTCAGACTTCACCATATCATTCTCCTTCTTCTGCTTCTTCTGATTCACCCTCCAGACATCACCTTCTCCTTCTCCTTCTTCTACTTCTTCTGATTCACCCTCCAGACTTCATCTTCTACTCCTCCTTCTTCTGCTTCTTCTGATTCACCCTCCAGACTTCACCTTCTCCTTCTCCTTTTTCTGCTTCTTCTGATTCACCCTCCAGACTTCGCCTTCTCCTTCTCCTTCTTCTACTTATTCTGATTCACCCTCCAGACTTCACCTTCTCCTTCTCCTTCTTCTACTTTTTCTGATTCACCCTCCAGTCTTCACCTCCTCCTTCTCCTTCTTCTGCTTCTTCTGATTCACCCTCCAGACTTCACCTTCTCCTTCTCCTTCTTCTGCTTCTTCTGATTCACCCTCCTGACTTCACCTTCTCATTCTCCTTCTTCTGCTTCTTCTGATTCACCCTCCAGACTTCACCTTCTCCTTCTCCTTCTTCTACTTCTTCTGATTCACCCTCCAGACTTCACCTTCTCCTTCTCCTTCTTCAACTTCTTCTGATTCACCCTCCAGTCTTCAACTTCTCCTTCTCCTTCTTCTGCTTCTTCTGATTCACCCTCCAGACTTCACCTTCTCCTTCTCCTTCTTCTGCTTCTTCTGATTCACCCTCCTGACTTCACCTTCTCCTTCTCCTTCTTCTGCTTCTTCTGATTCACCCTCCTGACTTCACCTTCTCGTTCTCCTTCTTCTGCTTCTTCTGATTCACCCGCCAGACTTCACCTTCTCCTTCTCCTTCGCCTACTTCTTCTGATTCACCCTCCAGACTACACCTTCTCCTTCTCCTTCTTCTACTTCTTCTGATTCACCCTCCAGACTTCACCTTCTCCTTCTCCTTCTTCAACTTCTTCTGATTCACCCTCCAGTCTTCAACTTCTCCTTCTCCTTCTTCTGCTTCTTCTGATTCACCCTCCAGACTTCACCTTCTCCTTCTCCTTCTTCTGCTTCTTCTGATTCACCCTCCTGACTTCACCTTCTCCTTCTCCTTCTTCTGCTTCTTCTGATTCACCCTCCAGACTTCACCTTCTCCTTCTCCTTCTTCTACTTCTTCTGATTCACCCTCTAGACTTCACCATCTCCTTCTCCTTCTTCTGTTTCTTCTGATTCACCCTCCAGACTTCACCTTCTCCTTCTCCTTCGTCTACTTCTTCTGATTCACCCTCCAGACTACACCATCTCCTTCTCCTTCTTCTACTTCTTCTGATTCACCCTCCAGACTTCACCTTCTCCTTCTCCTTCTTCTGCTTCTTCTGATTCACCCTCCAGACTTCACCTTCTCCTTCTCATTCTTCTACTTCTACTGATTCACCCTCCAGACTTCACCTTCTCCTTCTCCTTCTTCTTCTTCTTCTGATTCACCCTCCAGACATCACCTTCTCCTTCTCCTATTTCTACTTCTTCTGCTTCTCCCTCCAGACTTCACCTTCTCCTTCTCCTTCTTCTGCTTCTTCTGATTCACCCTCCAGACTTCACCTTCTCCTTCTCCTTCTTCTACTTCTTCTGATTCACCCTCCAGACTTCACCTTCTCCTTCTCCATCTTCTACTTCTTCTGATTCACCCTCCAGACTTCACCTTCTCCTTCTCCTTTTTCTACTTCTTCTGATTCACCCTCCAGACTTCACCTTCTCCTTCTCCTTCTTCTACTTCTTCTGATTCACCCTCCAGACTTCACCTTCTCCTTCTCCTTCTTCTACTTCTTCTGATTCACCCTCCAGACTTCACCTTCTCCTTCTCCTTCTTCTACTTCTTCTGATTCACCCTCCAGTCTTCAACTTCTCCTTCTCCTTCTTCTGCTTCTTCTGATTCACCCTCCAGACTTCACCTTCTCCTTCTCCTTCTTCTGCTTCTTCTGATTCACCCTCCTGACTTCACCTTCTCCTTCTCCTTCTTCTGCTTCTTCTGATTCACCCTCCAGACTTCACCTTCTCCTTCTCCTTCTTCTACTTCTTCTGCTTCACCCCCCTGACTTCACCTTCTCCTTCTCCTTCTTCTGCTTCTTCTGATTCACCCTCCTAACTTCACCTTCTCCTTCTCCTTCTTCTGCTTCTTCTGATTCACCCTCCTGACTTCACCTTCTCCTTCTCCTTCTTCTGCTTCTTCTGATTCACCCTCCAGACTTCACCTTCTCCTTCTCCTTCTTCTCATTCTTCTGATTCACCTCCAGACTTCACCTTCTCCTACTCCTTCTTCTACTTCTTCTGATTCACCCTCCAGACTTCACCTTCTCCTTCTCCTTCTTCTACTTCTTCTGATTCACCCTCCAGTCTTCACCTTCTCCTTCTCCTTCTTCTGCTTCTTCTGCTTCACCCTCCAGACTTCACCTTCTCCTTCTCTTTCTTCAGCTTCTTCTGATTCACCCTCCAGACTTCACCTTCTCCTTCTCCTTCTTCTGATTCTTCTGATTCACTCTCCAGACTTCACCTTCTCCTTCTCCTTCTTCTGCTTCTTCTGATTCACCCTCCTGACTTCACCTTCACCTTCTCCTTCTTCTACCTCTTCTGATTCACCCTCCTGACTTCACCTTCTCCTTCTGCTTCTTCTACTTCTTCAGCTTCACCCTCCAGCCTCCAGACTTCACCTTCTCCTTCTCCGTCTTCTGCTTCTTCTGATTCACCCTCCAGACTTCACCTTCTCCTTCTCCTTCTTCTGATTCTTCTGATTCACTCTCCAGACTTCACCTTCTCCTTCTCCTTCTTCTGCTTCTTCTGATTCACCCTCCAGACTTCACCTTCTCCTTCTCCTTCTTCTACTTCTTCTGATTCACCCTCCAGACTTCACCTTCTCCTTCTCCTTCTTCTACTTCTTCTGATTCACCCTCCAGACTTCACCTTCTCCTTCTCCTTCTTCTACTTCTTCTGATTCACCCTCCAGTCTTCAACTTCTCCTTCTCCTTCTTCTGCTTCTTCTAATTCACCCTCCAGACTTCACCTTCTCCTTTCCTTCTGCTTCTTCTGATTCACCCTCCTGACTTCACCTTCTCCTTCTCCTTCTTCTGCTTCTTCTGATTCACCCTCCAGACTTCACCTTCTGCTTCTCCTTCTTCTACTTCTTCTGCTTCACCCCCCTGACTTCACCTTCTCCTTCTCCTTTTTCTGCTTCTTCTGATTCACCCTCCTAACTTCACCTTCTCCTTCTCCTTCTTCTGCTTCTTCTGATTCACCCTCCTGACTTCACCTTCTCCTTCTCCTTCTTCTGCTTCTTCTGATTCACCCTCCAGACTTCACCTTCTCCTTCTCCTTCTTCTCATTCTTCTGATTCACCTCCAGACTTCACCTTCTCCTACTCCTTCTTCTACTTCTTCTGATTCACCCTCCAGACTTCACCTTCTCCTTCTCCTTCTTCTACTTCTTCTGATTCACCCTCCAGTCTTCACCTTCTCCTTCTCCTTCTTCTGCTTCTTCTGCTTCACCCTCCAGACTTCACCTTCTCCTTCTCTTTCTTCAGCTTCTTCTGATTCACCCTCCAGACTTCACCTTCTCCTTCTCCTTCTTCTGATTCTTCTGATTCACTCTCCAGACTTCACCTTCTCCTTCTCCTTCTTCTGCTTCTTCTGATTCACCCTCCTGACTTCACCTTCACCTTCTCCTTCTTCTACCTCTTCTGATTCACCCTCCTGACTTCACCTTCTCCTTCTCCTTCTTCTACTTCTTCAGCTTCACCCTCCAGCCTCCAGACTTCACCTTCTCCTTCTCCGTCTTCTGCTTCTTCTGATTCACCCTCCAGACTTCACCTTCTCCTTCTCCTTCTTCTGCTTCTTCTGATTCACCCTCCAGACTTCACCTTCTCCTTCTCCTTCTTCTGCTTCTTCTGATTCACCCTCCAGACTTCACCATCTCCTTCTCCTTCTTCTGCTTTTTCTGATTCACCCTTCAGACTTCTCCTTCTCCTACTCCTTCTTCTACTTCTTCTGATTCACCCTCCAGACTTCATCTTCTCCTTCTCCTTCTTCTGCTTCTTCTGATTCACCCTCCAGACTTCACCGTCTCCTTCTCCTTCTTCTGCTTCTTCTGATTCACCCTCCAGACTTCACCTTCTCCTTCTCTTTCTTCAGCTTCTTCTGATTCACCCTCCAGACTTCACCTTCTCCTTCTCCTTCTTCTGATTCTTCTGATTCACTCTCCAGACTTCACCTTCTCCTTCTCCTTCTTCTGCTTCTTCTGATTCACCCTCCTGACTTCACCTTCACCTTCTCCTTCTTCTACCTCTTCTGATTCACCCTCCTGACTTCACCTTCTCCTTCTCCTTCTTTTCTTCTTCTGCTTCACCCTCCAGCCTCCAGACTTCACCTTCTCCTTCTCCGTCTTCTGCTTCTTCTGATTCACCCTCCAGACTTCACCATCTCCTTCTCCTTCTTCTGCTTTTTCTGATTCACCCTGCAGACTTCTCCTTCTCCAACTCCTTATTCTACTTCTTCTGATTCACCCTCCAGACTTTATCTTCTCCTTCTCCTTCTTCTGCTTCTTCTGATTCACCCTCCAGACTTCACCGTCTCCTTCTCCTTCTTCTGCTTCTTCTGATTCACCCTCCAGACTTCACCTTCTCCTTCTCCTTCTTCTACTTCTTCTGATTCACCCTCCAGACTTCACCTTCTCCTTCTCCTTCTTCTACTTCTTCTGATTCACCCTCCAGACTTCACCCTCTCCTTCTCCTTCTTCTGCTTCTTCTGATTCACCCTCCAGACTTCACCTTCTCCTTCTCCTTCTTCTGCTTCTTCTGATTCACCCTCCAGACTTCACCTTTTACTTCTCCTTCTTCTGCTTCTTCTGATTCACCCTTCAGACATCACCATATCATTCTCCTTCTTCTGCTTCTTCTGATTCACCCTCCAGACATCACCTTCTCCTTCTCCTTCTTCTACTTCTTCTGATTCACCCTCCAGACTTCATCTTCTCCTCCTCCTTCTTCTGCTTCTTCTGATTCACCCTCCAGACTTCACCTTCTCCTTCTCCTTTTTCTGCTTCTTCTGATTCACCCTCCAGACTTCGCCTTCTCCTTCTCCTTCTTCTACTTCTTCTGATTCACCCTCCAGACTTCACCTTCTCCTTCTCCTTCTTCTACTTTTTCTGATTCACCCTCCAGTCTTCACCTCCTCCTTCTCCTTCTTCTGCTTCTTCTGATTCACCCTCCAGACTTCACCTTCTCCTTCTCCTTCTTCTGCTTCTTCTGATTCACCCTCCTGACTTCACCTTCTCATTCTCCTTCTTCTGCTTCTTCTGATTCACCCTCCAGACTTCACCTTCTCCTTCTCCTTCTTCTACTTCTTCTGATTCACCCTCCAGACTTCACCTTCTCCTTCTCCTTCTTCTACTTCTTCTGATTCACCCTCCAGTCTTCAACTTCTCCTTCTCCTTCTTCTGCTTCTTCTGATTCACCCTCCAGACTTCACCTTCTCCTTCTCCTTCTTCTGCTTCTTCTGATTCACCCTCCTGACTTCACCTTCTCCTTCTCCTTCTTCTGCTTCTTCTGATTCACCCTCCAGACTTCACCTTCTCCTTCTCCTTCTTCTACTTCTTCTGCTTCACCCCCCTGACTTCACCTTCTCCTTCTCCTTCTTCTGCTTCTTCTGATTCACCCTCCTAACTTCACCTTCTCCTTCTCCTTCTTCTGCTTCTTCTGATTCACCCTCCTGACTTCACCTTCTCCTTCTCCTTCTTCTGCTTCTTCTGATTCACCCTCCAGACTTCACCTTCTCCTTCTCCTTCTTCTCATTCTTCTGATTCACCTCCAGACTTCACCTTCTCCTACTCCTTCTTCTACTTCTTCTGATTCACCCTCCAGACTTCACCTTCTCCTTCTCCTTCTTCTACTTCTTCTGATTCACCCTCCAGTCTTCACCTTCTCCTTCTCCTTCTTCTGCTTCTTCTGCTTCACCCTCCAGACTTCACCTTCTCCTTCTCTTTCTTCAGCTTCTTCTGATTCACCCTCCAGACTTCACCTTCTCCTTCTCCTTCTTCTGATTCTTCTGATTCACTCTCCAGACTTCACCTTCTCCTTCTCCTTCTTCTGCTTCTTCTGATTCACCCTCCTGACTTCACCTTCACCTTCTCCTTCTTCTACCTCTTCTGATTCACCCTCCTGACTTCACCTTCTCCTTCTGCTTCTTCTACTTCTTCAGCTTCACCCTCCAGCCTCCAGACTTCACCTTCTCCTTCTCCGTCTTCTGCTTCTTCTGATTCACCCTCCAGACTTCACCTTCTCCTTCTCCTTCTTCTGCTTCTTCTGATTCACCCTCCAGACTTCACCTTCTCCTTCTCCTTCTTCTGCTTCTTCTGATTCACCCTCCAGACTTCACCATCTCCTTCTCCTTCGTCTGCTTTTTCTGATTCACCCTGCAGACTTCTCCTTCTCCTACTCCTTCTTCTACTTCTTCTGATTCACCCTCCAGACTTCATCTTCTCCTTCTCCTTCTTCTGCTTCTTCTGATTCACCCTCCAGACTTCACCGTCTCCTTCTCCTTCTTCTCTTTCTTCTGATTCACCCTCCAGACTTCACCTTCTCCTTCTCCTTCTTCTACTTCTTCTGATTCACCCTCCAGACTTCACCTTCTCCTTCTCCTTCTTCTACTTCTTCTGATTCACCCTCCAGACTTCACCTTCTCCTTCTCCTTCTTCTGCTTCTTCTGATTCACCCTCCAGATTTCACCTTCTCCTTCTCCTTCTTCTGCTTCTTCTGATTCACCCTCCAGACTTCACCTTTTACTTCTCCTTCTTCTGCTTCTTCTGATTCACCCTTCAGACTTCACCATATCATTCTCCTTCTTCTGCTTCTTCTGATTCACCCTCCAGACATCACCTTCTCCTTCTCCTTCTTCTACTTCTTCTGATTCACCCTCCAGACCTCATCTTCTACTCCTCCTTCTTCTGCTTCTTCTGATTCACCCTCCAGACTTCACCTTCTCCTTCTCCTTTTTCTGCTTCTTCTGATTCACCCTCCAGACTTCGCCTTCTCCTTCTCCTTCTTCTACTTATTCTGATTCACCCTCCAGACTTCACCTTCTCCTTCTCCTTCTTCTACTTTTTCTGATTCACCCTCCAGTCTTCACCTCCTCCTTCTCCTTCTGCTTCTTCTGATTCACCCTCCAGACTTCACCTTCTCCTTCTCCTTCTTCTGCTTCTTCTGATTCACCCTCCTGACTTCACCTTCTCATTCTCCTTCTTGTGCTTCTTCTGATTCACCCTCCAGACTTCACCTTCTCCTTCTCCTTCTTCTACTTCTTCTGATTCACCCTCCAGACTTCACCTTCTCCTTCTCCTTCTTCAACTTCTTCTGATTCACCCTCCAGTCTTCAACTTCTCCTTCTCCTTCTTCTGCTTCTTCTGATTCACCCTCCAGACTTCACCTTCTCCTTCTCCTTCTTCAACTTCTTCTGATTCACCCTCCAGTCTTCAACTTCTCCTTCTCCTTCTTCTGCTTCTTCTGATTCACCCTCCAGACTTCACCTTCTCCTTCTCCTTCTTCTGCTTCTTCTGATTCACCCTCCTGACTTCAACTTCTCCTTCTCCTTCTTCTGCTTCTTCTGATTCACCCTCCTGACTTCACCTTCTCGTTCTCCTTCTTCTGCTTCTTCTGATTCACCCGCCAGACTTCACCTTCTCCTTCTCCTTCGCCTACTTCTTCTGATTCACCCTCCAGACTACACCTTCTCCTTCTCCTTCTTCTACTTCTTCTGATTCACCCTCCAGACTTCACCTTCTCCTTCTCCTTCTTCAACTTCTTCTGATTCACCCTCCAGTCTTCAACTTCTCCTTCTCCTTCTTCTGCTTCTTCTGATTCACCCTCCTGACTTCACCTTCTCCTTCTTCTGCTTCTTCTGATTCACCCTCCAGACTTCACCTTCTCCTTCTCCTTCTTCTACTTCTTCTGATTCACCCTCTAGACTTCACCATCTCCTTCTCCTTCTTCTGCTTCTTCTGATTCACCCTCCAGACTTCACCTTCTCCTTCTCCTTCGTCTACTTCTTCTGATTCACCCTCCAGACTACACCATCTCCTTCTCCTTCTTCTACTTCTTCTGATTCACCCTCCAGACTTCACCTTCTCCTTCTCCTTCTTCTGCTTCTTCTGATTCACCCTCCAGACTTCACCTTCTCCTTCTCATTCTTCTACTTCTACTGATTCACCCTCCAGACTTCACCTTCTCCTTCTCCTTCTTCTTCTTCTTCTGATTCACCCTCCAGACATCACCTTCTCCTTCTCCTTCTTCTACTTCTTCTGCTTCTCCCTCCAGACTTCACCTTCTCCTTCTCCTTCTTCTGCTTCTTCTGATTCACCCTCCAGACTTCACCTTCTCCTTCTCCTTCTTCTACTTCTTCTGATTCACCCTCCAGACTTCACCTTCTCCTTCTCCATCTTCTACTTCTTCTGATTCACCCTCCAGACTTCACCTTCTCCTTCTCCTTCTTCTACTTCTTCTGATTCACCCTCCTGACTTCACCTTCTCCTTCTCCTTCTTCTGCTTCTTCTGCTTCACCCTCCAGACTTCACCTTCTCCTTCTCCTTCTTCTGCTTCTTCTGCTTCACCCTCCTGACTTCACCTTCTCCTTCTCCTTGTTCTGCTTCTTCTGATTCACCCTCCTGACTTCACCTTCTCCTTCTCCTTCTTCTACTTCTCCTGATTCACCCTCCAGACTTCACCTTCTCCTTCTCCTTCTTCTGCTTCTTCTGCTTCACCCTCCAGACTTCACCTTCTCCTTCTCCTTCTTCTGCTTCTTCTGCTTCGCCCTCCAGACTTCAACTTCTCCTTCTCCATCTTCTGCTTCTTCTGCTTCACCCTCCAGACTTCACCTTCTCCTTCTCCTTCTTCTGCTTCTTCTGCTTCACCCTCCTGACTTCACCTTCTCCTTCTCCTTCTTCTACTTCTCCTGATTCACCCTCCAGACTTCACCTTCTCCTTCTCCTTCTTCTGCTTCTTCTGCTTCACCCTCCAGACTTCACCTTCTCCTTCTCCTTCTTGTGCTTCTTCTGCTTGGCCCTCCAGACTTCACCTTCTACTTTTCCATCTTCTGCTTCTTCTGCTTCACCCTCCAGACTTCACCTTCTCCTTCTCTTTCTTCAGCTTCTTCTGATTCACCCTCCAGACTTCACCTTCTCCTTCTCCTTCTTCTGATTCTTCTGATTCACTCTCCAGACTTCACCTTCTCCTTCTCCTTCTTCTGCTTCTTCTGATTCACCCTCATGACTTCACCTTCTCCTTCTCCTTCTTCTACCTCTTCTGATTCACCCTCCTGACTTCACCTTCTCCTTCTCCTTCTTCTACTTCTTCTGCTTCACCCTCCAGCCTCCAGACTTCACCTTCTCCTTCTCCGTCTTCTACTTCTTCTGATTCACCTTCCAGACTTCACCTTCTCCTTCTCCTTCTTCTGCTTCTTCTGATTCACCCTCCAGACTTCACCATCTCCTTCTCCTTCTTCTGCTTCTTCTGATTCACCCTCCAGACTTCTCCTTCTCCTACTCCTTCTTCTACTTCTTCTGATTCACCCTCCAGACTTCATCTTCTCCTTCTCCTTCTTCTGCTTCTTCTGATTCACCCTCCAGACTTCACCTTCTCCTTCTCCTTCTTCTGCTTCTTCTGATTCACCCTCCAGACTTCACCTTCTCCTTCTCCTTCTTCTACTTCTTCTGATTCACACTCCAGACTTCACCTTCTCCTTCTCCTTCTTCTACTTCTTCTGATTCACCCTACAGACTTCACCTTCTCCTTCTCCTTCTTCTGCTTCCTCTGATTCACCCTCCAGACTTCACCTTCTCCTTCTCCTTCTTCTGCTTCTTCTGATTCACCCTCCAGACTTCACCTTTTACTTCTCCTTCTTCTGCTTCTTCTGATTCACCCTTCAGACTTCACCATATCCTTCTCCTTCTTCTGCTTCTTCTGATTCACCCTCCAGACCTCACCTTCTCCTTCTCCTTCTTCTACTTCTTCTGATTCACCCTCCAGACTTCATCTTCTCCTCCTCCTTCTTCTGCTTCTTCTGATTCACCCTCCAGACTTCACCTTCTCCTTCGCCTTTTTCTGCTTCTTCTGATTCACCCTCCAGACTTCGCCTTCTCCTTCTCCTTCTTCCACTTCTTCTGATTCACCCTCCAGACTTCACCTTCTCCTTCTCCTTCTTCTACTTTTTCTGATTCACCCTCCAGTCTTCACCTCCTCCTTCTCCTTCTTCTGCTTCTTCTGATTCACCCTCCAGACTTCACCTTCTCCTTCAACTTCTTCTGCTTCTTCTGATTCACCCTCCTGACTTCACCTTCTCATTCTCCTTCTTCTGCTTCTTCTGATTCACCCTCCAGACTTCACCTTCTCCTTCTCCTTCTTCTACTTCTTCTGATTCACCCTGCAGACTTCACCTTCTCCTTCTCCTTCTTCTACTTCTTCTGATTCACCCTCCAGACTTCACCTTCTCCTTCTCCTTCTTCTGCTTCTTCTGATTCACCCTCCAGACTTCACCTTCTCCTTCAACTTCTTCTGCTTCTTCTGATTCACCCTCCTGACTTCACCTTCTCATTCTCCTTCTTCTGCTTCTTCTGATTCACCCTCCAGACTTCACCTTCTCCTTCTCCTTCTTCTGCTTCTTCTGATTCACCCTCCAGACTTCACCTTCTCCTTCTCCTTCGTCTACTTCTTCTGATTCACCCTCCAGACTACACCTTCTCCTTCTCCTTCTTCTACTTCTTCTGATTCACCCTCCAGACTTCACCTTCTACTTCTCCTTCTTCTACTTCTTCTGATTCACCCTCCAGTCTTCAACTTCTCCTTCTCCTTCTTCTGCTTCTTCTGATTCACCCTCCAGACTTCACCTTCTCCTTCTCCTTCTTCTGCTTCTTCTGATTCACCCTCCTGACTTCAGCTTCTCCTTCTCCTTCTTCTGCTTCTTCTGATTCACCCTCCAGACCTCAACTTCTCCTTCTCCTTCTTCTACTTCTTCTGATTCACCCTCTAGACTTCACCTTCTCCTTCTCCTTCTTCTGCTTCTTCTGATTCACCCTCCAGACTTCACCTTCTCCTTCTCCTTCGTCTACTTCTTCTGATTCACCCTCCAGACTACACCATCTCCTTCTCCTTCTACTACTTCTTCTGATTCACCCTCCAGACTTCACCTTCTCCTTCTCCTTCTTCTGCTTCTTCTGATTCACACTCCAGACTTCACCTTCTCCTTCTCCTTCTTCTACTTCTACTGATTCGCCCTCCAGACTTCACCTTCTCCTTCTCCTTCTTCTTCTTCTTCTGATTCACCCTCCAGACTTCACCTTCTCCTTCTCCTTCTTCTACTTCTTCTGCTTCTCCCTCCAGACTTCACCTTCTCCTTCTCCTTCTTCTGCTTCTTCTGATTCACCCTCCAGACTTCACCTTCTCCTTCTCCTTCTTCTACTTCTTCTGATTCACCCTCCAGACTTCACCTTCTCCTTCTCCATCTTCTACTTCTTCTCATTCACCCTCCAGACTTCACCTTCTCCTTCTCCTTCTTCTACTTCTTCTGATTCACCCTCCTGACTTCACCTTCTCCTTCTCCTTCTTCTGCTTCTTCTGCTTCACCCTCCAGACTTCACCTTCTCCTTCTCCTTCTTCTGCTTCTTCTGCTTCACCCTCCTGACTTCACCTTCTCCTTCTCCTTGTTCTGATTCTTCTGCTTCACCCTCCTGACTTCACCTTCTCCTTCTCCTTCTTCTACTTCTCCTGATTCACCCTCCAGACTTTACCTTCTCCTTCTCCTTCTTCTGCTTCTTCTTCTTCACCCTCCAGACTTCACCTTCTCCTTCTCCTTCTTCTGCTTCTTCTGCTTCGCCCTCCAGACTTCACCTTCTCCTTCTCCATCTTCTGCTTCTTCTGCTTCACCCTCCAGACTTCACCTTCTCCTTCTCCTTCTTCTGCTTCTTCTGCTTCACCCTCCTGACTTCACCTTCTCCTTCTCCTTCTTCTACTTCTTCGGATTCACCCTCCAGACTTCACCTTCTCCTTCTCCTTCTTCTGCTTCTTCTGCTTCACCCTCCAGACTTCACCTTCTCCTTCTCCTTCTTCTGCGTTTTCTGCTGCGCCCTCCAGACTTCACCTTCTCCTTCTCCTTCTTCTGCTTCTTCTGCTTCACCCTCCAGACTTCACCTTCTCCTTCTCCTTCTTCTGCTTCTTCTGCTTCACCCTCCAGACTTCACCTTGTCCTTCTCCTTCTTCTACTTCTTCTGCTTCTCCCTCCAGACTTCACCTTCTCCTTCTCCTTCTTCTGCTTCTTCTGATCCACCCTCCAGACTTCACCTTCTCCTTCTCCTTCTTCTACTTCTTCTGATTCACCCTCCAGACTTCACCTTCTCCTTCTCCATCTTCTACTTCTTCTGATTCACCCTCCAGACTTCACCTTCTCCTTCTCCTTCTTCTACTTCTTCTGATTCACCCTCCTGACTTCACCTTCTCCTTCTCCTTCTTCTGCTTCTTCTGCTTCACCCTCCAGACTTCACCTTCTCCTTCTCCTTCTTCTGCTTCTTCTGCTTCACCCTCCTGACTTCACCTTCTCCTTCTCCTTCTTCTGCTTCTTCTGCTTCACCCTCCTGACTTCACCTTCTCCTTCTCCTTCTTCTACTTCTCCTGATTCACCCTCCAGACTTCACCTTCTCCTTCTCCTTCTTCTGCTTCTTCTGCTTCACCCTCCAGACTTCACCTTCTCCTTCTCCTTCTTCTGCTTCTTTTGCTTCGCACTCCAGACTTCACCTTCTCCTTCTCCATCTTCTGCTTCTTCTGCTTCACCCTCCAGACTTCACCTTCTCCTTCTCCTTCTTCTGCTTCTTCTGCTTCACCCTCCAGACCTCACCTTCTCCTTCTCCTTCTTCTACTTCTTCTGATTCACCCTCCAGACTTCATCTTCTCCTCCTCCTTCTTCTGCTTCTTCTGATTCACCCTCCAGACTTCACCTTCTCCTTCGCCTTTTTCTGCTTCTTCTGATTCACCCTCCAGACTTCGCCTTCTCCTTCTCCTTCTTCCACTTCTTCTGATTCACCCTCCAGACTTCACCTTCTCCTTCTCCTTCTTCTACTTTTTCTGATTCACCCTCCAGTCTTCACCTCCTCCTTCTCCTTCTTCTGCTTCTTCTGATTCACCCTCCAGACTTCACCTTCTCCTTCAACTTCTTCTGCTTCTTCTGATTCACCCTCCTGACTTCACCTTCTCCTTCTTCTACTTCTTCTGATTCACCCTCCAGACTTCACCTTCTCCTTCTCCTTCTTCTACTTCTTCTGATTCACCCTCCAGACTTCACCTTCTCGTTCTCCTTCTTCTGCTTCTTCTGCTTCACCCTCCAGACTTCACCTTCTCCTTCTCTTTCTTCTGCTTCTTCTGATTCACCCTCCAGACTTCACCTTCTCCTTCTCCTTATTCTGCTTCTTCTGATTCACCCTCCAGACTTCACCTTCTCCTTCTCCTTCTTCTGCTTCTTCTGATTCACCCTCCAGACTTCACCTTCTCCTTCTCCTTCTTCTGCTTCTGCTGATTCACCCTCCAGACTTCACCTTCTCCTTCTCCTTCTTCTACTTCTTCTGCTTCACCCTCCTTACTTCACCTTCTCCTTCTCCTTCTTCTACTGCTTCTGATTCACCCTCCAGACTTCACCTTCTCCTTCTCCTTCTTCTGCTTCTTCTGCTTCACCCTCCAGACTTCACCTTCTCCTTCTCCTTCTTCTGCTTCTTCTGCTTCGCCCTCCAGACTTCACCTTCTCCTTCTCCTTCTTCTACTTCTTCTGCTTCACCCTCCAGACTTCACCTTCTCCTTCTCCTTCTTCTACTTCTTCTGATTCACCCTCCAGACTTCACCTTCTCCTTCTCCTTCTTCTGCTTCTTCTGATTCACCCTCCAGACTTCACCTTCTCCTTCTCCTTATTGTGCTTCTTCTGATTCACCCTCCAGACTTCACCTTCTCCTTCTCCTTCTTCTACTTCTTCTGATTCATCCTCCAGACTACACCTTCTCCTTCTCCTTCTTCTACTTCTTCTGATTCACCCTCCAGACTTCACCTCCTCCTTCTCCTTCTTCTACTTCTTCTGATTCACAATCCAGACTTCACCTTCTCCTTATCCTTCTTCTACTTCTTCTGCTTCTCCCTCCAGACTTCACCTTCTCCTTCTCCTTCTTCTGCTTCTTCTGATTCACCCTCCAGACTTCACCTTCTCCTTCTCCTTCTTCCACTTCTTCTGATTCTCCCTCCAGACTTCACCTTATCCTTCTCCTTCTTCTACTTCTTCTGATTCACCCTCCAGACTTCACCTTCTCCTTTTCCTTCTTCTACTTCTTCTGATTCACCCTCCTGACTTCACCTTCTCCTTCTCCTTCTTCTGCTTCTTCTGCTTCACCCTCCAGACTTCACCTTCTCCTTCTCCTTCTTCTGCTTCTTCTGCTTCACCCTCCAGACTTCACCTTCTCCTTCTCCTTCTTCTGCTTCTTCTGCTTCACCCTCCTTACTTCACCTTCTCCTTCTCCTTCTTCTACTTCTTGTGATTCACCCTCCAGACTTCACCTTCTCTTTCTCCTTCTTCTGCTTCTTCTGCTTCACCCTCCAGACTTCACCTTCTCCTTCTCCTTCTTCTGCTTCTTCTGCTTCGCCCTCCAGACTTCACCTTCTCCTTCTCCTTCTTCTGCTTCTTCTGCTTCACCCTCCAGATTTCACCTTCTCCTTCTCCTTCTTCTGCTTCTTCTGCTTCACCCTCCTGACTTCACCTTCTCCTTCTCCTTCTTCTACTTCTTCTGATTCACCCTCCAGACTTCACCTTCTCCTTCTCCTTCTTCTGCTTCTTCTGCTTCACCCTTAGGACTTCACCTTCTCCTTCTCCTTCTTCTGCTTCTTCTGCTGCGCCCTCCAGGCTTCACCGTCTCCATCTACTTCTTCTGCTTCTTCTGCTTCACCCTCCTGACTTCACCTTCTCCTTCTCCTTCTTCTACTTCTTCTGCTTCACCCCCCTGACTTCACCTTCTCCTTCTCCTTCTTCTGCTTCTTCTGATTCACCCTCCTAACTTCACCTTCTCCTTCTCCTTCTTCTGCTTCTTCTGATTCACCCTCCTGACTTCACCTTCTCCTTCTCCTTCTTCTGCTTCTTCTGATTCACCCTCCAGACTTCACCTTCTCCTTCTCCTTCTTCTGCTTCTTCTGATTCACCCTCCAGACTTCACCTTCTCCTTCTCCTTCTTCTTCTTCTTCTGATTCACCCTCCAGACTTCATCTTCTCCTTCTCCTTCTTCTGCTTCTTCTGATTCACGCTCCAGACTTCATCTTCTACTTCTCCTTCTTCTGCTTCTTCTGATTCACCCTCCAGACTTCACCATCTCCGTCTCCTTCTTCTACTTCATCTGATTCACCCTCCAGACTTCACCTTCTCCTTCTCCTTCTTCTCCTTCTTCTGATTCACCCTCCAGTCTTCACCTTCTTCTCCTTCTTCTGCTTCTTCTGCTTCACCCTCCAGACTTCACCTTCTCCTTCTCTTTCTTCTGCTTCTTCTGATTCACCCTCCAGACTTCACCTTCTCCTTCTCCTTCGTCTGATTCTTCAGATTCACCCTCCAGTCTTCACCTTCTCCTTCTCCTTCTTCTGCTTCTTCTGATTCATCCTCCTGACTTCGCCTTCTCCTTCTCCTTCTTCTACTTCTTCTGATTCACCCTCCTGACTTCACCTTCTCCTTCTCCTTCTTCTACTTCTTCTGCTTCACTCTCCAGACTTCACCTTCTCCTTCTCCTTCTTCTACTTCTTCTGATTCACCCTCCAGACTTCACCTTCTCCTTCTCCTTCTTCTGCTTCTTCTGATTCACCCTCCAGACTTCACCTTCTCCTTCTCCTTATTCTGCTTCTTCTGATTCACCCTCCAGACTTCACCTTCTCCTTCTCCTTCTTCTGCTTCTTCTGATTCACCCTCCAGACTTCATCTTCTCCTTCTCCTTCTTCTGCTTCTTCTGATTCACCCTCCTGACTTCACCTTCTCCTTCTCCTTCTTCTACTTCTTCTGATTCACCCTCCAGACTTCAGCTTCTCCTTCTCCTTCTTCTGCTTCTTCTGCTTCACCCTCCAGACTTCACCTTCTCCTTCTCCTTCTTCTACTTCTTCTGATTCACCCTCCAGACTTCACCTTCTCCTTCTCCTTCTTCTGCTTCTTCTGCTTCACCCTCCAGACTTCACCTTCTCCTTCTCCTTCTTCCACTTCTTCTGATTCACCCTCCAGACTTCAACTTCTCCTTCTCCTTCTTCTACTTCTTCTGATTCACCCTCCAGACTTCACCTTCTCCTTTTCCTTCTTCTACTTCTTCTGATTCACCCTCCTGACTTCACCTTGTCCTTCTCCTTCTTCTGCTTCTTCTGCTTCACCCTCCAGACTTCACCTTCTCCTTCTCCTTCTTCTGCTTCACCCTCCAGACTTCACCTTCTCCTTCTCCTTCTTCTGCTTCTTCTGCTTCACCCTCCTTACTTCACCTTCTCCTTCTCCTTCTTCTACTTCTTCTGATTCACCCTCCAGACTTCACCTTCTCCTTTTCCTTCTTCTGCTTCTTCTGCTTCACCCTCCAGACTTCACCTTCTCCTTCTCCTTATTCTGCTTCTTCTGCTTCACCCTCCAGATTTCACCTTCTCCTTCTCCTTCTTCTGCTTCTTCTGCTTCACCCTCCTGACTTCACCTTCTCCTTCTCCTTCTTCTACTTCTTCTGATTCACCCTCCAGACTTCACCTTCTCCTTCTTCTGCTTCTTCTGCTTCACCCTTAGGACTTCACCTTCTCCTTCTCCTTCTTCTGCTTCTTCTGCTGCACCCTCCAGACTTCACCGCCTTCATCTCCTTCTTCTGCTTCTTCTGCTTCACCCTCCTGACTTCACCTTCTCCTTCTCCTTCTTCTGCTTCTTCTGCTTCACCCTCCTGACTTCACCTTCTCCTTCTCCTTCTTCTACTTCTTCTGCTTCACCCCCCTGACCTCAACTTCTCCTTCTCCTTCTTCTGCTTCTTCTGATTCACCCTCCTAACTTCAACTTCTCCTTCTCCTTCTTCTGCTTCTTCTGATTCACCCTCCTGACTTCACCTTCTCCTTCTCCTTCTTCTGCTTCTTCTGATTCACCCTCCAGACTTCACCTTCTCCTTCTCCTGCTTCTGCTTCTTCTGATTCACCCTCCAGACTTCACCTTCTCCTTCTCCTTCTTCTGCTTCTTCTGATTCACCCTCCAGACCTCACCTTCTCCTTCTCCTTCTTCTACTTCTTCTGATTCACCCTCCAGACTTCATCTTCTCCTTCTCCTTCTTCTGCTTCTTCTGATTCACGCTCCAGACTTCATCTTCCACTTCTCCTTCTTCTGCTTCTTCTGATTCACCCTCCAGACTTCACCTTCTCCTTCTCCTTCTTCTACTTCTTCTGATTCACCCTCCAGACTTCACCTTCTCCTTCTACTTCTTCTACTTCTTCTGATTCACCCTCCAATCTTCACCTTCTCCTTCTCCTTCTTCTGCTTCTTCTGCTTCACCCTCCAGACTTCACCTTCTCCTTCTCTTTCTTCTGCTTCTTCTGATTCACCCTCCAGACTTCACCTTCTCCTTCTCCTTCGTCTGATTCTTCTGATTCACCCTCCAGACTTCACCTTCTCCTTCTCCTTCTTCTGCTTCTTCTGATTCACCCTCCTGACTTCACCTTCTCCTTCTTCTACTTCTTCTGATTCACCCTCCTGACTTCACCTTCTCCTTCTCCTTCTTCTACTTCTTCTGCTTCACCCTCCAGACTTCACCTTCTCCTTCTCCTTCTTCTACTTCTTCTGATTCACCCTCCAGACTTCACCTTCTCCTTCTCCTTCTTCTGCATCTTCTGATTCACCCTCCAGACTTCACATTCTCCTTCTCCTTATTCTGCTTCTTCTGATTCACCCTCCAGACTTCACCTTCTCCTTCTCCTTCTTCTGCTTCTTCTGATTCACCCTCCAGACTTCACCTTCTCCTTCTCCTTCTTCTGCTTCTGCTGATTCACCCTCCAGACTTCACCTTCTCCTTCTCCTTCTTCTACTTCTTCTGATTCACCCTCCAGACTTCATCTTCTCCTTCTCCTTCTTCTGCTTCTTCTGATTCACCCTCCAGACTTCACCTTCTCCTTCTCCTTCTTCTGCTTCTTCTGATTCCCCCTCCAGACTTCGCCTTCTCCTTCTCCTTCTTCTACTTCTTCTGAATCACCCTCCAGACTTCACCTTCTCCTTCTCCTTCTTCTACTTCTTCTGATTCACCCTCCAGACTTCACCTTCTCCTTCTCCTTCTTCTGCTTCTTCTGATTCACCCTCCAGACTTCACGTTCTCCTTCTCCTTCTTCTGCTTCTTCTGATTCACCCTCCAGACTTCACCTTCTCCTTCTCCTTCTTCTGCTTCTTCTGATTCACCCTTCAGACTTCACCTTCTCCTTCTCCTTCTTCTGCTTCTTCTGATTCACCCTCCAGACCTCACCTTCTCCTTCTCCTTCTTCTACGTCTTCCGATTCACCCTCCAGACTTCATCTTCTCCTTCTCCTTCTTCTGCTTCTTCTGATTCACCCTCCAGACTTCACCTTCTCCTTCTCCTTCTTCTGCTTCTTCTGATTCACCCTCCAGACTTCGCCTTCTCCTTCTCCTTCTTCTACTTCTTCTGATTCACCCTCCAGACTTCACCTTCTCCTTCTCCTTCTTCTCCTTCTTCTGATTCACCCTCCAGTCTTCACCTTCTCCTTCTCCTTCTTCTGCTTCTTCTGATTCACCCTCCAGACTTCACCTTCTCCTTCTCCTTCTTCTGCTTCTTCTGATTCACCCTCCTGACTTCACCTTCTCCTTCTCCTTCTTCTGCTTCTTCTGATTCACCCTCCAGACTTCACCTTCTCCTTCTCCTTCTTCTACTTCTTCTGATTCACCCTCCAGACTTCACCTTCTCCTTCTACTTCTTCTGCTTCTTCTGATTCACCCTCCAGACTTCACCTTCTCCTTCTCCTTCTTCTGCTTCTTCCGATTCACCCTCCAGACTTCACCTTCTCCTTCTCCTTCTTCTGCTTCTTCTGGTTC
Source organism: Somniosus microcephalus (assembly GCF_052327205.1). Classification (NCBI taxonomy): domain Eukaryota; kingdom Metazoa; phylum Chordata; class Chondrichthyes; order Squaliformes; family Somniosidae; genus Somniosus; species Somniosus microcephalus. The sequence goes on from NW_028225259.1 coordinate 456,550, forward strand.
ACCCTCCAGACTTCACCTTCTCCTTATCCTTCTTCTACCTCTTCTGATCCACCCTCCAGACTTCACCTTCTCCTTCTCCTTCTTCTGCTTCTTCCGATTCACCCTCCAGACTTCACTTTCTCCTTCTCCTTCTTCTACTTCTTCTGATTCACCCTCCAGACTTTACCTTCGCCTTCTCCTTCTTCTACTTCTTCTGATTCACCCTCCAGACTTCACCTTCTCCTTCTCCTTCTTCTACTTCTTCTGCTTCTCCCTCCAGACTTCACCTTCCCGTTCTCCTTCTTCTGCTTCTTCTGATTCACCCTCCAGACTTCACCTTCTCCTTCTCCTTCTTCTACTTCTTCTGATTCACCCTGCAGACTTCACCTTCTCCTTCTCCTTCTTCTACTTCTTCTGATTCACCCTCCAGACTTCACCTTCTCCTTCTCCTTCTTCTGCTTCTTCTGATTCACCCTCCAGACTTCACCTTCTCCTTCTCCTTCTTCTGCTTCTTCTGATTCACCCTCCAGACTTCACCTTCTCCTTCTCCTTCTTCTGCTTCTTCTGATTCACCCTTCAGACTTCACCTTCTCCTTCTCCTTCTTCTGCTTCTTCTGATTCACCCTCCAGACCTCACCTTCTCCTTCTCCTTCTTCTACTTCTTCTGATTCACCCTCCAGACTTCATCTTCTCCTTCTCCTTCTTCTGCTTCTTCTGATTCACCCTCCAGACTTCACCTTCTCCTTCTCCTTCTTCTGCTTCTTCTGATTCACCCTCCAGACTTCGCCTTCTCCTTCTCCTTCTTCTACTTCTTCTGATTCACCCTCCAGACTTCACCTTCTCCTTCTCCTTCTTCTACTTCTTCTGATTCACCCTCCAGTCTTCACCTTCTCCTTCTCCTTCTTCTGCTTCTTCTGATTCACCCTCCAGACTTCACCTTCTCCTTCTCCTTCTTCTGCTTCTTCTGATTCACCCTCCTGACTTCACCTTCTCCTTCTCCTTCTTCTGCTTCTTCTGATTCACCCTCCAGACTTCACCTTCTCCTTCTCCTTCTTCTACTTCTTCTGATTCACCCTCCAGACTTCACCTTCTCCTTCTACTTCTTCTACTTCTTCTGATTCACCCTCCAGACTTCACCTTCTCCTTATCCTTCTTCTGCTTCGTCTGATTCACCCTCCAGACTTCACCTTCTCCTTCTCCTTCTTCTGCTTCTTCTGGTTCACCCTCCAGACTTCACCTTCTCCTTATCCTTCTTCTACCTCTTCTGATTCACCCTCCAGACTTCACCTTCTCCTTTTCCTTCTTCTGCTTCTTCTGATTCACCCTCCAGATTTCACCTTCTCCTTCTCCTTCGTCTACTTCTTCTGATTCACCCTCCAGACTACACCTTCTCCTTCTCCTTCTTCTACTTCTTCTGATTCACCCTCCAGACTTCACCTTCTCCTTCTCCTTCTTATGCTTCTTCCGATTCACCCTCCAGACTTCACCTTCTCCTTCTCCTTCTTCTACTTCTTCTGATTCACCCTCCAGACATTCCCTTCGCCTTCTCCATCTTCTACTTCTTCTGATTCACCCTCCAGACTTCACCTTCTCCTTCTCCTTCTTCTACTTCTTCTGCTTCTCCCTCCAGACTTCACCTTCCCGTTCTCCTTCTTCTGCTTCTTCTGATTCACCCTCCAGACTTCACCTTCTCCTTCTCCTTCTTCTACATCTTCTGATTCACCCTCCAGACTTCACCTTCTCCTTCTCCTTCTTCTACTTCTTCTGATTCACCCTCCAGACTTCACCTTCTCCTTCTCCTTCTTCTACTTCTTCTGATTCACCCTCCTGACTTCACCTTCTCCTTCTCCTTCTTCTGCTTCTTCTGCTTCACCCTCCAGACTTCACCTTCTCCTTCTCCTTCTTCTGCTTCTTCTGCTTCACCCTCCAGACTTCACCTTCTCCTTCTCCTTCTTCTGCTTCTTCTGCTTCACCCTCCTGACTTCACCTTCTCCTTCTCCTTCTTCTACTTCTTCTGATTCACCCTCCAGACTTCACCTTCTCCTTCTCCTTCTTCTGCTTCTTCTGCTTCAACCTCCTGACTTCACCTTCTCCTTCTCCTTCTTCTACTTCTTCTGTTTCACCCTCCAGACTTCACCTTCTCCTTCTCCTTCTTCTGCTTCTTCTGCTTCACCCTCCAGACTGCACCTTCTCCTTCTCCTTCTTCTGCTTCTTCTGCTGCGCCCTCCAGACTTCAGCTTCTCCTTCTCCTTCTTCTGCTTCTTCTGCTTCAGCCTCCTGACTTCACCTTCTCCTTCTCCTTCTTCTACTTCTTCTGCTTCACCCCGCTGACTTCACCTTCTCCTTCTCCTTCTTCTGCTTCTTCTGATTCACCCTCCTAACTTCACCTTCTCCTTCTCCTTCTTCTGCTTCTTCTGATTCACCCTCCAGACTTCACCTTCTCCTTCTCCTTCTTCTGCTTCTTCTGATTCACCCTCCAGACCTCACCTTCTCCTTCTCCTTCTTCTACTTCTTCTGATTCACCCTCCAGACTTCATCTTCTCCTTCTTCTTCTTCTGCTTCTTCTGATTCACCCTCCAGACTTCACCTTCTCCTTCTCCTTCTTCTGCTTCTTCTGATTCACCCTCCAGACTTCACCTTCTCCTTCAACTTCTTCTACTTCTTCTGATTCACCCTCCTGACTTCACCTTCTCCTTCTCCTTATTCTGCTTCTTCTGATTCACCCTCCAGACTTCACCTTCTCCTTCTCCTTCTTCTGCTTCTTCTGATTCACCCTCCAGACTTCACCTTCTCCTTCTCCTTCTTCTACTTCTTCTGATTCACCCTCCAGACTTCACCTTCTCCTTCTCCTTCTTCTGCTTCTTCTGATTCACCCTGCAGACTTCACCTTCTCCTTCTCCTTCGTCTACTTCTTCTGATTCACCGTCCAGACTACACCTTCTCCTTCTCCTTCTTCTACTTCTTCTGATTCACACTCCAGACTTCACCTTCTCCTTCTCCTTCTTCTGCTTCTTCTGATTCACCCTCCAGACTTCACCTTCTCCATCTCCTTCTTCTACTTCTTCTGATTGACCCTCCAGACTTCACCTTCTCCTTCTCCTTCTTCTACATCTTCTGATTCACGCTCCAGACTTCACCTTCTCCTTCTCCTTCTTCTACTTCTTCTGTTTCACACTCCAGGCTTCGCCTTCTCCTTCTCCTTCTTCTACTTCTTCTGCTTCACCCTCCTGACTTAACCTTCTCCTTCTCCTTCTTCTACTTGTTCTGATTCACCCTCCAGACTTCACCTTCTCCTTCTCCTTCTTCTGCTTCTTCTGCTTCACCCTCCTGACTTCACCTTCTCCTTCTCCTTCTTCTACTTCTTCTGTTTCACCCTCCAGACTTCACCTTCTTCTTCTCCTTCTTCTGCTTCTTCTGCTTCACCCTCCAGACTGCACCTTCTCCTTCTCCTTCTTCTGCTTCTTCTGCTGCGCCCTCCAGACTTCACCTTCTCCTTCTCCTTCTTCTGCTTCTTCTGCTTCACCCTCCTGACTTCACCTTCTCCTTCTCCTTCTTCTACTTCTTCTGCTTCACCCCCCTGACTTCACCTTCTCCTTCTCCTTCTTCTGCTTCTTCTGATTCACCCTCCTAACTTCACCTTCTCCTTCTCCTTCTTCTGCTTCTTCTGATTCACCCTCCAGACTTCACCTTCTCCTTCTCCTTCTTCTGCTTCTTCTGATTCACCCTCCAAACCTCACCTTCTCCTTCTCCTTCTTCTACTTCTTCTGATTCACCCTCCAGACTTCATCTTCTCCTTCTTCTTCTTCTGCTTCTTCTGATTCACCCTCCAGACTTCACCTTCTCCTTCTCCTTCTTCTGCTTCTTCTGATTCACCCTCCAGACTTCACCTTCTCCTTCAACTTCTTCTACTTCTTCTGATTCACCCTCCATACTTCACCTTCTCCTTCTCCTTCTTCTACTTCTTCTGATTCAGCCTCCAGTCTTCACCTTCTCCTTCTCCTTCTTCTGTTTCTTCTGCTTCACCCTCCAGACATCACCTTCTCCTTCTCTTTCTTCTGCTTCTTCTGATTCACCCTCCAGACTTCACCTTCTCCTTCTTCTGATTCTTCTGATTCACCCTCCAGACTTCACCTTCTCCTTCTCCTTCTTCAGCTTCTTCTGATTCACCCTCCTGACTTCACCTTCTCCTTCTCCTTCTTCTACTTCTTCTGATTCACCCTCCATACTTCACCTTCTCCTTCTCCTTCTTCTACTTCTTCTGATTCAGCCTCCAGTCTTCACCTTCTCCTTCTCCTTCTTCTGTTTCTTCTGCTTCACCCTCCAGACATCACCTTCTCCTTCTCTTTCTTCTGCTTCTTCTGATTCACCCTCCAGACTTCACCTTCTCCTTCTTCTGATTCTTCTGATTCACCCTCCAGACTTCACCTTCTCCTTCTCCTTCTTCAGCTTCTTCTGATTCACCCTCCTGACTTCACCTTCTCCTTCTCCTTCTTCTACTTCTTCTGATTCACCCTCCAGACTTCACCTTCTCCTTCTTCTGATTCTTCTGATTCACCCTCCAGACTTCACCTTCTCCTTCTCCTTCTTCAGCTTCTTCTGATTCACCCTCCTGACTTCACCTTCTCCTTCTCCTTCTTCTACTTCTTCTGATTCACCCTCCAGACTTCACCTTCTCCTTCTCCTTCTTCTACTTCTTCTGATTCACCCTCCAGACGTCACCTTCTCCTTCTTCTGCTTCTTCTGATTCACCCTCAAGACTTCACCTTCTCCTTCTCCTTATTCTGCTTCTTCTGATTCACCCTCCAGACTTCACCTTCTCCTTCTCCTTCTTCTCCTTCTTCTGATTCACCCTCCAGACTTCACCTTCTCCTTCTCCTTCTTCTACTTCTTCTGATTCACCCTCCAGACTTCATCGTCTCCTTCTCCTTCTTCTGCTTCTTCTGATTCATCCTCCAGACTTCACCTTCTCCTTCTCCTTTTCTGCTTCTTCTGATTCACCCTCCAGACTTCAACTTCTCCTTCTCCTTCTTCTACATCTTCTGATTCACCCTCCAGACTTCACCTTCTCCTTCTCCTTCTTCTACTTCTTCTGATTCACCCTCCAGACTTCACCTTCTCCATCTCCTTCTTCTGCTTCTTCTGATTCACCCTCCAGACTTCACCTTCTCCTTCTCCTTATTCTGCTTCTTCTGATTCACCCTCCAGACTTCACCTTCTCCTTCTCCTTCTTCTGCTTCTTCTAATTCACCCTCCAGACTTCACCTTCTCCTTCTCCTTCTTCTGCTTCTTCTGATTCACCCTCCAGACTTCACCTTCTCCTTCTCCTCCTTCTACTTCTTCTGATTCACCCTCCAGACTTCACCTTCTCCTTCTCCTTCTTCTGCTTCTTCTGATTCACCCTGCAGACTTCACCTTCTCCTTCTCCTTCGTCTACTTCTTCTGATTCACCGTCCAGACTACACCTTCTCCTTCTCCTTCTTCTACTTCTTCTGATTCACCCTCCAGACTTCACCTTCTCCTTCTCCTTCTTCTGCTTCTTCTGATTCACCCTCCAGACTTCACCTTCTCCTTCTCCTTCTTCTACTTCTTCTGATTGACCCTCCAGACTTCACCTTCTCCTTCTCCTTCTTCTACATCTTCTGATTAACGCTCCAGACTTCACCTTCTCCTTCTCCTTCTTCTACTTCTTCTGCTTCTCCCTCCAGACTTCACCTTCTCCTTCTCTTTCTTCTACTTCATCTGATTCACCCTCCAGACTTCACCTTCTCCTTCTCCTTCTTCTACTTCTTCTGATTCACCCTCCAGACTTCACCTTCTCCTTCTCCTTCTTCTACTTCTTCTGATTCACCCTCCAGACTTCACCTTCTCCTTCTCCTTCTTCTACTTCTTCTGATTCACCCTCCTGACTTCACCTTCTCCTTCTCCTTCTTCTGCTTCTTCTGCTTCACCCTCCAAACTTCACCTTCTCCTTCTCCTTCTTCTGCTTCTTCTGCTTCACCCTCCAGACTTCACCTTCTCCTTCTCCTTCTTCTGCTTCTTCTGCTTCACCCTCCTGACTTCACCTTCTCCTTCTCCTTCTTCTACTTCTTCTGATTCACCCTCCAGACTTCACCTTCTCCTTCTCCTTCTTCTGCTTCTTCTGCTTCACCCTCCAGACTTCACCTTCTCCTTCTCCTTCTTATGCTTCTTCTGCTTCGCCCTCCAGACTTCACCTTCTCCTTCTCCTTCCTCTGCTTCTTCTGCTTCACCCTCCAGACTTCACCTTCTCCTTCTCCTTCTTCTACTTCTTCTGATTCACCCTCCAGACTTCACCTTCTCCTTCTCCTTCTTCTACTTCTTCTGATTCTCCCTCCGGACTTCACCTTCTCCTTCTCCTTCTTCTGCTTCTTCTGATTCACCCTCCAGACTTCACCTTCTCCTTCTCCTTATTCTGCTTCTTCTGATTCACCCTCCAGACTTCACCTTCTCCTTCTCCTTCTTCTACTTCTTCTGATTGACCCTCCAGACTTCACCTTCTCCTTCTCCTTCTTCTACATCTTCTGATTCACGCTCCAGACTTCACCTTCTCCTTCTCCTTCTTCTACTTCTTCTGCTTCACCCTCCTGACTTCACCTTCTCCTTCTCCTTCTTCTACTTCTTCTGATTCACCCTCCAGACTTCACCTTCTCCTTCTCCTTCTTCTGCTTCTTCTGCTTCACCCTCCTGACTTCACCTTCTCCTTCTCCTTCTTCTACTTCTTCTGTTTCACCCTCCAGACTTCACCTTCTCCTTCTCCTTCTTCTGCTTCTTCTGCTTCACCCTCCAGACTGCACCTTCTCCTTCTCCTTCTTCTGCTTCTTCTGCTGCGCCCTCCAGACTTCACCTTCTCCTTCTCCTTCTTCTGCTTCTTCTGCTTCACCCTCCTGACTTCACCTTCTCCTTCTCCTTCTTCTACTTCTTCTGCTTCACCCCCCTGACTTCACCTTCTCCTTCTCCTTCTTCTGCTTCTTCTGATTCACCCTCCTAACTTCACCTTCTCCTTCTCCTTCTTCTGCTTCTTCTGATTCACCCTCCAGACTTCACCTTCTCCTTCTCCTTCTTCTGCTTCTTCTGATTCACCCTCCAGACCTCACCTTCTCCTTCTCCTTCTTCTACTTCTTCTGATTCACCCTCCAGACTTCATCTTCTCCTTCTCCTTCTTCTGCTTCTTCTGATTCACCCTCCAGACTTCACCTTCTCCTTCTCCTTCTTCTGCTTCTTCTGATTCACCCTCCAGACTTCACCTTCTCCTTCAACTTCTTCTACTTCTTCTGATTCACCCTCCAGACTTCACCTTCTCCTTCTCCTTCTTCTACTTCTTCTGATTCAGCCTCCAGTCTTCACCTTCTCCTTCTCCTTCTTGTGTTTCTTCTGCTTCACCCTCCAGACTTCACCTTCTCCTTCTCTTTCTTCTGCTTCTTCTGATTCACCCTCCAGACTTCACCTTCTCCTTCTCCTTCTTCTGATTCTTCTGATTCACCCTCCAGATTTCACCTTCTCCTTCTCCTTCTTCAGCTTCTTCTGATTCACCCTCCTGACTTCACCTTCTCCTTCTCCTTCTTCTACTTCTTCTGATTCACCCTCCTGACTTCACCTTCTCCTTCTTCTACTTCTTCTGCTTCACCCTCCAGACTTCACCTTCTCCTTCTCCTTCTTCTACTTCTTCTGATTCACCCTCCAGACGTCACCTTCTACTTCTTCTGCTCTTCTGATTCACCCTCCAGACTTCACCTTCTCCTTCTCCTTATTCTGCTTCTTCTGATTCACCCTCCAGACTTCACCTTCTCCTTCTCCTTCTTCTGCTTCTTCTGATTCACCCTCCAGACTTCACCTTCTCCGTCTCCTTCTTCTGCTTCTTCTGATTCACCCTCCAGACTTCACCTTCTCCTTCTCCTTCTTCTACTTCTTCTGATTCACCCTCCAGACTTCATCGTCTCCTTCTCCTTCTTCTGCTTCTTCTGATTCATCCTCCAGACTTCACCTTCTCCTTCTCCTTCTTCTGCTTCTTCTGATTCACCCTCCAGACTTCACCTTCTCCTTCTCCTTCTTCTACATCTTCTGATTCACCCTCCAGACTTCACCTTCTCCTTCTCCTTCTTCTACTTCTTCTGATTCACCCTCCAGACTTCACCTTCTCCATCTCCTTCTTCTGCTTCTTCTGATTCACCCTCCAGACTTCACCTTCTCCATCTCCTTATTCTGCTTCTTCTGATTCACCCTCCAGACTTCACCTTCTCCTTCTCCTTCTTCTGCTTCTTCTGATTCACCCTCCAGACTTCACCTTCTCCTTCTCCTTCTTCTGCTTCTTCTGATTCACCCTCCAGACTTCACCTTCTCCTTCTCCTTCTTCTACTTCTTCTGATTCACCCTCCAGACTTCACCTTCTCCTTCTCCTTCTTCTGCTTCTTCTGATTCACGCTGCAGACTTCACCTTCTCCTTCGTCTACTTCTTCTGATTCACCGTCCAGACTACACCTTCTCCTTCTCCTTCTTCTACTTCTTCTGATTCACCCTCCAGACTTCACCTTCTCCTTCTCCTTCTTCTGCTTCTTCTGATTCACCCTCCAGACTTCACCTTCTCCTTCTCCTTCTTCTACTTCTTCTGATTGACCCTCCAGACTTCACCTTCTCCTTCTCCTTCTTCTACATCTTCTGATTCACGCTCCAGACTTCACCTTCTCCTTCTCCTTCTTCTACTTCTTCTGCTTCTCCCTCCAGACTTCACCTTCTCCTTCTCTTTCTTCTACTTCATCTGATTCACCCTCCAGACTTCACCTTCTCCTTCTCCTTCTTCTACTTCTTCTGATTCACCCTCCAGACTTCACCTTCTCCTTCTCCTTCTTCTACTTCTTCTGATTCACCCTCCAGACTTCACCTTCTCCTTCTCCTTCTTCTACTTCTTCTGATTCACCCTCCTGACTTCACCTTCTCCTTCTTCTTCTGCTTCTTCTGCTTCACCCTCCAACCTTCACCTTCTCCTTCTCCTTCTTCTGCTTTTTCTGCTTCACCCTCCAGACTTCACCTTCTCCTTCTCCTTCTTCTGCTTCTTCTGCTTCACCCTCCTGACTTCACCTTCTCCTTCTCCTCATTCTACTTCTTCTGATTCACCCTCCAGACTTCACCTTCTCCTTCTCCTTCTTCTGCTTCTTCTGCTTCACCCTCCAGACTTCACCTTCTCCTTCTCCTTCTTATGCTTCTTCTGCTTCGCCCTCCAGACTTCACCTTCTCCTTCTCCTTCTTCTGCTTCTTCTGCTTCACCCTCCAGACTTCACCTTCTCCTTCTCCTTCTTCTGCTTCTTCTGCTTCACTCTCCTGACTTCACCTTCTCCTTCTCCTTCTTCTACTTCTTCTGATTCACCCTCCAGAATTCACCTTCTCCTTCTCCTTCTTCTACTTCTTCTGATTCTCCCTCCAGACTTCACCTTCTCCTTCTCCTTCTTCTGCTTCTTCTGATTCACCCTCCAGACTTCACCTTCTCCTTCTCCTTATTCTGCTTCTTCTGATTCACCCTCCAGACTTCACCTTCCTCTTCTCCTTCTTGCTTCTTCTGATTCACCCTCCAGACTTCACCTTCTCCTTCTTCTTCTGATTCACCCTCCAGACTTCACCCTCTCCTTCTCCTTCTTCGACTTCTTCTGATTCACCCTCCAGACTTCACCTTCTCCTTCTCCTTCTTCTGCTTCTTCTGATTCACCCTGCAGACTTCACCTTCTCCTTCTCCTTCGTCTACTTCTTCTGATTCACCGTCCAGACTACACCTTCTCCTTCTCCTTCTTCTACTTCTTCTGATTCACCCTCCAGACTTCATCTTCTCCTTCTCCTTCTTCTGCTTCTTCTGATTCACCCTCCAGACTTCACCTTCTCCTTCTCCTTCTTCTACTTCTTCTGATTGACCCTCCAGACTTCACCTTCTCCTTCTCCTTCTTCTACTTCTTCTGATTCACCCTCCAGACTTCAACTTCTCCTTCTCCTTCTTCTACTTCTTCTGCTTCTCCCTCCAGACTTCACCTTCTCCTTCTCCTTCTTCTGCTTCTTCTGATTCACCCTCCAGACTTCACCTTCTCCTTCTCCTTCTTCTACTTCTTCTGATTCACCCTCCAGACTTCACCTTCTCCTTCTCCTTCTTCTACGTCTTCTGATTCACCCTCCAGACTTCACCTTCTCCTTCTCCTTCTTCTACTTCTTCTGATTCACCATCCTTACTTCACCTTCTCCTTCTCCTTCTTCTGCTTCTTCTGCTTCACCCTCCAGACCTCACCTTCTCCTTCTCCTCCTTCTGCTTCTTCTGCTTCACCTTCCAGACTTCACCTTCTCCTTCTCCTTCTTCTGCTTCTTCTGCTTCACCCTCCTGACTTCACCTTCTCCTTCTCCTTCTTCTACGTCTTCTGATTCACCCTCCAGACTTCACCTTCTCCTTCTCCTTCTTCTGCTTCTTCTGCTTCACCCTCCAGACTTCACCTTCTCCTTCTACTTCTTCTGCTTCTTCTGCTTCGCCCTCCAGACTTTACCTTCTCCTTCTCCTTCTTCTGCTTCTTCTGCTTCACCCTCCAGACTTCAACTTCTCCTTCTCCTTCTTCTGCTTCACTCTCCTGACTTCACCTTCTCCTTCTCCTTCTTCTACTTCTTCTGATTCACCCTCCAGACTTCACCTTCTCCTTCTCCTTCTTCTGCTTCTACTGCTTCGCCCTCCAGACTTCACCTTCTCCTTCTCCTTCTTCTGCTTCTTCTGCTGCGCCCTCCAGACTTCACCTTCTCCTTCTCCTTCTTCTGCTTCTTCTGCTTCACCGTCCTGACTTCACCTTCTGCTTCTCCTTCTTCTACTTCTTCTGCTTCACCCCCTGACTTCACCTGCTCCTTCTCCTTCTTCTGCTGCTTCTGATTCACCCTCCTAACTTCACCTTCTCCTTCTCCTTCTTCTGCTTCTTCTGATTCACCCTCTAGACTTCACCTTCTACTTCTCCTTCTTTTGCTTCTTCTGATTCACCCTCCAGACTTCACCTTCTCCTTCTCCTTCTTCTGCTTCTTCTGATTCACCCTCCAGACTTCACCTTCTCCTTCTCCTTCTTCTGCTTCTTCTGATTCACCCTCCAGACCGCACCTTCTCCTTCTCCTTCTTCTACTTCTTCTGATTCACCCTCCAGACTTCATCTTCTCCTTCTCCTTCTTCTGCTTCTTCTGATTCACCCTCCAGACTTCACCTTCTCCTTCTCCTTCTTCTGCTTCTTCTGATTCACCCTCCAGACTTCACCTTCTCCTTCTCCTTCTTCTACTTCTTCTGATTCACCCTTCAGTATTCACCTTCTCCTTCTCCTTCTTCTGTTTCTTCTGCTTCACCCTCCAGACTTCACCTTCTCCTTCTCCTTCTTCTACTTCTTCTGATTCACCCTCCAGACTTCACCTTCTCCTTCTCCTTCTTCTGCTTCTTCTGCTTCACCCTCCAGACTTCACCATCTCCTTCTCCTTCTTCTGCTTCTTCTGCTTCGCCCTCCAGACTTCACCTTCTCCTTCCCCTTCTTCTGCTTCTTCTGCTTCACCCTCCAGACTTCACCTTCTCCTTCTCCTTCTTCTGCTTCTTCTGCTTCACTCTCCTGACTTCACCTTCTCGTTCTCCTTCTTCTACTTCTTCTGATTCACCCTCCATACTTCACCTTCTCCTTCTCCTTCTTCTTCTTCTTCTGATTCACCCTCCAGACTTCACCTTCTCCTTCTCCTTCTTCTGCTTCTTCTGATTCACCCTCCAGACTTCACCTTCTCCTTCTCCTTATTCTGCTTCTTCTGATTCACCCTCCAGACTTCACCTTCTCCTTCTCCTTCTTCTGCTTCTTCTGATTCACCCTCCAGACTTCACCTTCTCCTTCTTCTTCTGATTCACCCTCCAGACTTCACCTTCTCCTTCTCCTTCTTCTACTTCTTCTGATTCACCCTCCAGACTTCAACTTATCCTTCTCCTTCTTCTGCTTGTTCTGATTCACCCTGCAGACTTCACCCTCTCCTTCTCCTTCGTCTACTTCTTCTGATTCACCGTCCAGACTACACCTTCTCCTTCTCCTTCTTCTACTTCTTCTGATTCACCCTCCAGACTTCATCTTCTCCTTCTCCTTCTTCTGCTTCTTCTGATTCACCCTCCAGACTTCACCTTCTCCTTCTCCTTCTTCTACTTCTTCTGATTGACCCTCCAGACTTCACCTTCTCCTTCTCCTTCTTCTACTTCTTCTGATTCACCCTCCAGACTTCAACTTTTCCTTCTCCTTCTTCTACTTCTTCTGCTTCTCCCTCCAGACTTCACCTTCTCCTTCTTCTGCTTCTTCTGATTCACCCTCCAGACTTCACATTCTCCTTCTCCTTCTTCTACTTCTTCTGATTCACCTTCCAGACTTCACCTTCTCCTTCTCCTTCTTCTACGTCTTCTGATTCACCCTCCAGACTTCACCTTCTCCTTCTCCTTCTTCTACTTCTTCTGATTCATCCTCCTTACTTCACCTTCTCCTTCTTCTGCTTCTTCTGCTTCACTCTCCAGACTTCACCTTCTCCTTCTCCTTCTTCTGCTTCTTCTGATTCACCCTCCAGACCTCACCTTCTCCTTCTCCTTCTTCTACTTCTTCTGATTCACCCTCCAGACTTCATCTTCTCCTTCTCCTTCTTCTGCTTCTTCTGATTCACCCTCCAGACTTCACCTTCTCCTTCTCCTTCTTCTACTTCTTCTGATTCACCCTTCAGTCTTCACCTTCTCCTTCTCCTTCTTCTGTTTCTTCTGCTTCACCCTCCAGACTTCACCTTCTCCTTCTCCTTCTTCTACTTCTTCTGATTCACCCTCCAGACATCACCTTCTCCTTCTCCTTCTTCTGCTTCTTCTGCTTCACCCTCCAGACTTCACCTTCTCCTTCTCCTTCTTCTGCTTCTTCTGCTTCGCCCTCCAGACTTCACCTTCTCCTTCTCCTTCTTCTGCTTCTTCTGCTTCACCCTCCAGACTTCACCTTCTCCTTCTCCTTCTTCTGCTTCTTCTGCTTCACTCTCCTGACTTCACCTTCTCCTTCTCCTTCTTCTACTTCTTCTGATTCACCCTCCAGACTTCAACTTCTCCTTCTCCTTCTTCTACTTCTTCTGATTCACCCTCCAGACTTCACCTTCTCCTTCTCCTTCTTCTGCTTCTTCTGATTCACCCTCCAGACTTCACCTTCTCCTTCTCCTTATTCTGCTTCTTCTGATTCACCCTCCAGACTTCACCTTCTCCTTCTCCTTCTTCTGCTTCTTCTGATTCATCCTCCAGACTTCACCTTCTCCTTCTTCTTCTGATTCACCCTCCAGACTTCACCTTCTCCTTCTCCTTCTTCTACTTCTTCTGATCCACCCTCCAGACTTCACCTTCTCCTTCTCCTTCTTCTGCTTCTTCTGATTCACCCTGCAGACTTCACCTTCTCCTTCTCCTTCGTCTACTTCTTCTGATTCACCGTCCAGACTACACCTTCTCCTTCTCCTTCTTCTACTTCTTCTGATTCACCCTCCAGACTTCATCTTCTCCTTCTCCTTCTTCTGCTTCTTCTGATTTACCCTCCAGACTTCACCTTCTCCTTCTCCTTCTTCTACTTCTTCTGATTGACCCTCCAGACTTCACCTTCTCCTTCTCCTTCTTCTACTTCTTCTGATTCACCCTCCAGACTTCAACTTCTCCTTCTCCTTCTTCTACTTCTTCTGCTTCTCCCTCCAGACTTCACCTTCTCCTTCTCCTTCTTCTGCTTCTTCTGATTCACCCTCCAGACTTCACATTCTCCTTCTCCTTCTTCTACTTCTTCTGATTCACCCTCCTTACTTCACCTTCTCCTTCTCCTTCTTCTGCTTCTTCTGCTTCACACTCCAGACTTCACCTTCTCCTTCTCCTTCTTCTGCTTCTTCTGCTTCACCCTCCAGACTTCACCTTCTCCTTCTCCTTCTTCTGCTTCTTCTGCTTCACCCTCCTGACTACACCTTCTCCTTCTCCTTCTTCTACTTCTTCTGATTCACCCTCCAGACTTCACCTTCTCCTTCTCCTTCTTCTGCTTCTTCTGCTTCACCCTCCAGACTTCACCTTCTCCTTCTCCTTCTTCGGCTTCTTCTGCTTCGCCCTCCAGACTTCACCTTCTCCTTCTCCTTCTTCTGCTTCTTCTGCTTCACCCTCCAGACTTCACCTTCTCCTTCTCCTTCTTCTGCTTCTTCTGCTTCACTCTCCTGACTTCACCTTCTCCCTCTCCTTCTTCTACTTCTTCTGATTCACCCTCCAGACTTCACCTTCTCCTTCTCCTTCTTCTGCTTCTTCTGCTTCACCCTCCAGACTTCACCTTCTCCTTCTCCTTCTTCGGCTTCTTCTGCTGCGCCCTCCAGACTTCACCTTCTCCTTCTCCTTCTTCTGCTTCTTCTGCTTCACCGTCCTGACTTCACCTTCTCCTTCTCCTTCTTCTACTTCTTCTGCTTCACCCCCCTCACTTCACCTGCTCCTTCTCCTTCTTCTGCTTCTTCTGATTCACCCTCCTAACTTCACCTTCTCCTTCTCCTTCTTCTGCTTCTTCTGATTCACCCTCCTGACTTCACCTTCTCCTTCTCCTTCTTTTGCTTCTGCTGATTCACCCTTCAGTCTTCACCTTCTCCTTCTCCTTCTTCTGTTTCTTCTGCTTCACCCTCCAGACTTCACCTTCTCCTTCTCTTTCTTCTGCTTCTTCTGATTCACCCTCCAGACTTCACCTTCTCCTTCTCCTTCTTCTGATTCTTCTGTTTCACCCTCCAGACTTCACCTTCTCCTTCTCCATCTTCTGCTTCTTCTGCTTCACCCTCCTGACTTCACCTTCTCCTTCTCCTTCTTCTACTTCTTCTGATTCACCCTCCAGACTTCACCTTCTCCTTCTCCTTCTTCAGCTTCTTCTGCTTCACCCTCCAGACTTCACCTTCTCCTTCTCCTTCTTCTGCTTCTTCTGCTTCGCCCTCCAGACTTCACCTTCTCCTTCTCCTTCTTCTGCTTCTTCTGCTTCACCCTCCAGACTTCACCTTCTCCTTCTCCTTCTTCTGCTTCTTCTGCTTCACTCTCCTGACTTCACCTTCTCCTTCTCCTTCTTCTACTTCTTCTGATTCACCCTCCAGACTTCACCTTCTCCTTCTCCTTCTTCTGCTTCTTCTGCTTCACCCTCCAGACTTCACCTTCTCCTTCTCCTTCTTCTGCTTCTTCTGCTGCGCCCTCCAGACTTCACCTTCTCCTTCTCCTTCTTCTGCCTCTTCTGCTTCTCCGTCCTGACTTCACCTTCTCCTTCTCCTTCTTCTTCTTCTTCTGCTTCACCCCCCTGACTTCACCTTCTCCTTCTCCTTCTTCTGCTTCTTCTGATTCACCCTCCTAACTTCACCTTCTCCTTCTCCTTCTTCTGCTTCTTCTGATTCACCCTCCTGACTTCACCTTCTCCTTCTCCTTCTTTTGCTTCTTCTGATTCACCCTCCAGACATCACCTTCTCCTTCTCCTTCTTCTGCTTCTTCTGATTCACCCTCCAGGCTTCACCTTCTCCTTCTCCTTCTTCTGCTTCTTCTGATTCACCCTCCAGACCTCACCTTCTCCTTCTCCTTCTTCTACTTCTTCTGATTCACCCTCCAGACTTCATCTTCTCCTTCTCCTTCTTCTGCTTCTTCTGATTCACCCTCCAGACTTCACCTTCTCCTTCTCCTTCTTCTGCTTCTTCTGATTCACCCTCCTAACTTCACCTTCTCCTTCTCCTTCTTCTGCTTCTTCTGATTCACCCTCCTGACTTCACCTTCTCCTTCTCCTTCTTTTGCTTCTTCTGATTCACCCTCCAGACATCACCTTCTCCTTCTCCTTCTTCTGCTTCTTCTGATTCACCCTCCAGGCTTCACCTTCTCCTTCTCCTTCTTCTGCTTCTTCTGATTCACCCTCAAGACCTCACCTTCTCCTTCTCCATCTTCTACTTCTTCTGATTCACCCTCCAGACTTCATCTTCTCCTTCTCCTTCTTCTGCTTCTTCTGATTCACCCTCCAGACTTCATCTTCTCCTTCTCCTTCTTCTGCTTCTTCTGATTCACCCTCCTAACTTCACCTTCTCCTTCTCCTTCTTCTGCTTCTTCTGATTCACCCTCCTGACTTCACCTTCTCCTTCTCCTTCTTCTGCTTCTTCTGATTCACCCTCCAGACTTCACCTTCTCCTTCTCCTGCTTCTGCTTCTTCTGATTCACCCTCCAGACTTCACCTTCTCCTTCTCCTTCTTCTGCTTCTTCTGCTTCACCGTCCTGACTTCACCTTCTCCTTCTCCTTCTTCTACTTCTTCTGCTTCACCCCCCTCACTTCACCTGCTCCTTCTCCTTCTTCTGCTTCTTCTGATTCACCCTCCTAACTTCACCTTCTCCTTCTCCTTCTTCTGCTTCTTCTGATTCACCCTCCTGACTTCACCTTCTCCTTCTCCTTCTTTTGCTTCTGCTGATTCACCCTTCAGTCTTCACCTTCTCCTTCTCCTTCTTCTGTTTCTTCTGCTTCACCCTCCAGACTTCACCTTCTCCTTCTCTTTCTTCTGCTTCTTCTGATTCACCCTCCAGACTTCACCTTCTCCTTCTCCTTCTTCTGATTCTTCTGTTTCACCCTCCAGACTTCACCTTCTCCTTCTCCATCTTCTGCTTCTTCTGCTTCACCCTCCTGACTTCACCTTCTCCTTCTCCTTCTTCTACTTCTTCTGATTCACCCTCCAGACTTCACCTTCTCCTTCTCCTTCTTCAGCTTCTTCTGCTTCACCCTCCAGACTTCACCTTCTCCTTCTCCTTCTTCTGCTTCTTCTGCTTCGCCCTCCAGACTTCACCTTCTCCTTCTCCTTCTTCTGCTTCTTCTGCTTCACCCTCCAGACTTCACCTTCTCCTTCTCCTTCTTCTGCTTCTTCTGCTTCACTCTCCTGACTTCACCTTCTCCTTCTCCTTCTTCTACTTCTTCTGATTCACCCTCCAGACTTCACCTTCTCCTTCTCCTTCTTCTGCTTCTTCTGCTTCACCCTCCAGACTTCACCTTCTCCTTCTCCTTCTTCTGCTTCTTCTGCTGCGCCCTCCAGACTTCACCTTCTCCTTCTCCTTCTTCTGCCTCTTCTGCTTCTCCGTCCTGACTTCACCTTCTCCTTCTCCTTCTTCTTCTTCTTCTGCTTCACCCCCCTGACTTCACCTTCTCCTTCTCCTTCTTCTGCTTCTTCTGATTCACCCTCCTAACTTCACCTTCTCCTTCTCCTTCTTCTGCTTCTTCTGATTCACCCTCCTGACTTCACCTTCTCCTTCTCCTTCTTTTGCTTCTTCTGATTCACCCTCCAGACATCACCTTCTCCTTCTCCTTCTTCTGCTTCTTCTGATTCACCCTCCAGGCTTCACCTTCTCCTTCTCCTTCTTCTGCTTCTTCTGATTCACCCTCCAGACCTCACCTTCTCCTTCTCCTTCTTCTACTTCTTCTGATTCACCCTCCAGACTTCATCTTCTCCTTCTCCTTCTTCTGCTTCTTCTGATTCACCCTCCAGACTTCACCTTCTCCTTCTCCTTCTTCTGCTTCTTCTGATTCACCCTCCTAACTTCACCTTCTCCTTCTCCTTCTTCTGCTTCTTCTGATTCACCCTCCTGACTTCACCTTCTCCTTCTCCTTCTTTTGCTTCTTCTGATTCACCCTCCAGACATCACCTTCTCCTTCTCCTTCTTCTGCTTCTTCTGATTCACCCTCCAGGCTTCACCTTCTCCTTCTCCTTCTTCTGCTTCTTCTGATTCACCCTCAAGACCTCACCTTCTCCTTCTCCATCTTCTACTTCTTCTGATTCACCCTCCAGACTTCATCTTCTCCTTCTCCTTCTTCTGCTTCTTCTGATTCACCCTCCAGACTTCATCTTCTCCTTCTCCTTCTTCTGCTTCTTCTGATTCACCCTCCTAACTTCACCTTCTCCTTCTCCTTCTTCTGCTTCTTCTGATTCACCCTCCTGACTTCACCTTCTCCTTCTCCTTCTTCTGCTTCTTCTGATTCACCCTCCAGACTTCACCTTCTCCTTCTCCTGCTTCTGCTTCTTCTGATTCACCCTCCAGACTTCACCTTCTCCTTCTCCTTCTTCTGCTTCTTCTGATTCACCCTCCAGACCTCACCTTCTCCTTCTCCTTCTTCTACTTCTTCTGATTCACCCTCCAGACTTCATCTTCTCCTTCTCCTTCTTCTGCTTCTTCTGATTCACGCTCCAGACTTCATCTTCCACTTCTCCTTCTTCTGCTTCTTCTGATTCACCCTCCAGACTTCACCTTCTCCTTCTCCTTCTTCTACTTCTTCTGATTCACCCTCCAGACTTCACCTTCTCCTTCTACTTCTTCTACTTCTTCTGATTCACCCTCCAATCTTCACCTTCTCCTTCTCCTTCTTCTGCTTCTTCTGCTTCACCCTCCAGACTTCACCTTCTCCTTCTCTTTCTTCTGCTTCTTCTGATTCACCCTCCAGACTTCACCTTCTCCTTCTCCTTCGTCTGATTCTTCTGATTCACCCTCCAGACTTCACCTTCTCCTTCTCCTTCTTCTGCTTCTTCTGATTCACCCTCCTGACTTCACCTTCTCCTTCTTCTACTTCTTCTGATTCACCCTCCTGACTTCACCTTCTCCTTCTCCTTCTTCTACTTCTTCTGCTTCACCCTCCAGACTTCACCTTCTCCTTCTCCTTCTTCTACTTCTTCTGATTCACCCTCCAGACTTCACCTTCTCCTTCTCCTTCTTCTGCATCTTCTGATTCACCCTCCAGACTTCACATTCTCCTTCTCCTTATTCTGCTTCTTCTGATTCACCCTCCAGACTTCACCTTCTCCTTCTCCTTCTTCTGCTTCTTCTGATTCACCCTCCAGACTTCACCTTCTCCTTCTCCTTCTTCTGCTTCTGCTGATTCACCCTCCAGACTTCACCTTCTCCTTCTCCTTCTTCTACTTCTTCTGATTCACCCTCCAGACTTCATCTTCTCCTTCTCCTTCTTCTGCTTCTTCTGGTTCACACTCCAGACTTCACCTTCTCCTTCTCCTTCTTCTGCTTCTTCTGATTCACCCTCCAGACTTCGCCTTCTCCTTCTCCTTCTTCTACTTCTTCTGAATCACCCTCCAGACTTCACCTTCTCCTTCTCCTTCTTCTACTTCTTCTGATTCACCCTCCAGACTTCACCTTCTCCTTCTCCTTCTTCTGCTTCTTCTGATTCACCCTCCAGACTTCACCTTCTCCTTCTCCTTCTTCTGCTTCTTCTGATTCACCCTCCAGACTTCACCTTCTCCTTCTCCTTCTTCTGCTTCTTCTGATTCACCCTTCAGACTTCACCTTCTCCTTCTCCTTCTTCTGCTTCTTCTGATTCACCCTCCAGACCTCACCTTCTCCTTCTCCTTCTTCTACGTCTTCTGATTCACCCTCCAGACTTCATCTTCTCCTTCTCCTTCTTCTGCTTCTTCTGATTCACCCTCCAGACTTCACCTTCCCCTTCTCCTTCTTCTGCTTCTTCTGATTCACCCTCCAGACTTCGCCTTCTCCTTCTCCTTCTTCTACTTCTTCTGATTCACCCTCCAGACTTCACCTTCTCCTTCTCCTTCTTCTCCTTCTTCTGATTCACCCTCCAGTCTTCACCTTCTCCTTCTCCTTCTTCTGCTTCTTCTGATTCACCCTCCAGACTTCACCTTCTCCTTCTCCTTCTTCTGCTTCTTCTGATTCACCCTCCAGACTTCACCTTCTCCTTCTCCTTCTTCTGCTTCTTCTGACTCACCCTCCAGACTTCACCTTCTCCTTCTCCTTCTTCTACTTCTTCTGATTCACCCTCCAGACTTCACCTTCTCCTTCTACTTCTTCTGCTTCTTCTGATTCACCCTCCAGACTTCACCTTCTCCTTCTCCTTCTTCTGCTTCTTCCGATTCACCCTCCAGACTTCACCTTCTCCTTCTCCTTCTTCTGCTTCTTCTGGTTCACCCTCCAGACTTCACCTTCTCCTTATCCTTCTTCTACCTCTTCTGATCCACCCTCCAGACTTCACCTTCTCCTTCTCCTTCTTCTGCTTCTTCTGATTCACCCTCCAGACTTCACCTTCTCCTTCTCCTTCGTCTACTTCTTCTGATTCACTCTCCAGACTACACCTTCTCCTTCTCCTTCTTCTACTTCTTCTGATTCACCCTCCAGACTTCACCTTCTCCTTCTCCTTCTTCTGCTTCTTCCGATTCACCCTCCAGACTTCACCTTCTCCTTCTCCTTCTTCTACTTCTTCTGATTCACCCTCCAGACTTTACCTTCGCCTTCTCCTTCTTCTACTTCTTCTGATTCACCCTCCAGACTTCACCTTCTCCTTCTCCTTCTTCTACTTCTTCTGCTTCTCCCTCCAGACTTCACCTTCCCGTTCTCCTTCTTCTGCTTCTTCTGATTCACCCTCCAGACTTCACCTTCTCCTTCTCCTTCTTCTACTTCTTCTGATTCACCCTGCAGACTTCACCTTCTCCTTCTCCTTCTTCTACTTCTTCTGATTCACCCTCCAGACTTCACCTTCTCCTTCTCCTTCTTCTGCTTCTTCTGATTCACCCTCCAGTCTTCACCTTCTCCTTCTCCTTCTTCTGCTTCTTCTGATTCACCCTCCAGACTTCACCTTCTCCTTCTCCTTCTTCTGCTTCTTCTGATTCACCCTTCAGACTTCACCTTCTCCTTCTCCTTCTTCTGCTTCTTCTGATTCACCCTCCAGACCTCACCTTCTCCTTCTCCTTCTTCTACTTCTTCTGATTCACCCTCCAGACTTCATCTTCTCCTTCTCCTTCTTCTGCTTCTTCTGATTCACCCTCCAGACTTCACCTTCTCCTTCTCCTTCTTCTGCTTCTTCTGATTCACCCTCCAGACTTCGCCTTCTCCTTCTCCTTCTTCTACTTCTTCTGATTCACCCTCCAGACTTCACCTTCTCCTTCTCCTTCTTCTACTTCTTCTGATTCACCCTCCAGTCTTCACCTTCTCCTTCTCCTTCTTCTGCTTCTTCTGATTCACCCTCCAGACTTCACCTTCTCCTTCTCCTTCTTCTGCTTCTTCTGATTCACCCTCCTGACTTCACCTTCTCCTTCTCCTTCTTCTGCTTCTTCTGATTCACCCTCCAGACTTCACCTTCTCCTTCTCCTTCTTCTACTTCTTCTGATTCACCCTCCAGACTTCACCTTCTCCTTCTACTTCTTCTACTTCTTCTGATTCACCCTCCAGACTTCACCTTCTCCTTATCCTTCTTCTGCTTCGTCTGATTCACCCTCCAGACTTCACCTTCTCCTTCTCCTTCTTCTGCTTCTTCTGGTTCACCCTCCAGACTTCACCTTCTCCTTATCCTTCTTCTACCTCTTCTGATTCACCCTCCAGACTTCACCTTCTCCTTTTCCTTCTTCTGCTTCTTCTGATTCACCCTCCAGATTTCACCTTCTCCTTCTCCTTCGTCTACTTCTTCTGATTCACCCTCCAGACTACACCTTCTCCTTCTCCTTCATCTACTTCTTCTGATTCACCCTCCAGACTTCACCTTCTCCTTCTCCTTCTTATGCTTCTTCCGATTCACCCTCCAGACTTCACCTTCTCCTTCTCCTTCTTCTACTTCTTCTGATTCACCCTCCAGACATTCCCTTCGCCTTCTCCATCTTCTACTTCTTCTGATTCACCCTCCAGACTTCACCTTCTCCTTCTCCTTCTTCTACTTCTTCTGCTTCTCCCTCCAGACTTCACCTTCCCGTTCTCCTTCTTCTGCTTCTTCTGATTCACCCTCCAGACTTCACCTTCTCCTTCTCCTTCTTCTACATCTTCTGATTCACCCTCCAGACTTCACCTTCTCCTTCTCCTTCTTCTACTTCTTCTGATTCACCCTCCAGACTTCACCTTCTCCTTCTCCTTCTTCTACTTCTTCTGATTCACCCTCCTGACTTCACCTTCTCCTTCTCCTTCTTCTGCTTCTTCTGCTTCACCCTCCAGACTTCACCTTCTCCTTCTCCTTCTTCTGCTTCTTCTGCTTCACCCTCCAGACTTCACCTTCTCCTTCTCCTTCTTCTGCTTCTTCTGCTTCACCCTCCTGACTTCACCTTCTCCTTCTCCTTCTTCTACTTCTTCTGATTCACCCTCCAGACTTCACCTTCTCCTTCTCCTTCTTCTGCTTCTTCTGCTTCACCCTCCTGACTTCACCTTCTCCTTCTCCTTCTTCTACTTCTTCTGTTTCACCCTCCAGACTTCACCTTCTCCTTCTCCTTCTTCTGCTTCTTCTGCTTCACCCTCCAGACTGCACCTTCTCCTTCTCCTTCTTCTGCTTCTTCTGCTGCGCCCTCCAGACTTCAGCTTCTCCTTCTCCTTCTTCTGCTTCTTCTGCTTCACGCTCCTGACTTCACCTTCTCCTTCTCCTTCTTCTACTTCTTCTGCTTCACCCCGCTGACTTCACCTTCTCCTTCTCCTTCTTCTGCTTCTTCTGATTCACCCTCCTAACTTCACCTTCTCCTTCTCCTTCTTCTGCTTCTTCTGATTCACCCTCCAGACTTCACCTTCTCCTTCTCCTTCTTCTGCTTCTTCTGATTCACCCTCCAGACCTCACCTTCTCCTTCTCCTTCTTCTACTTCTTCTGATTCACCCTCCAGACTTCATCTTCTCCTTCTTCTTCTTCTGCTTCTTCTGATTCACCCTCCAGACTTCACCTTCTCCTTCTCCTTCTTCTGCTTCTTCTGATTCACCCTCCAGACTTCACCTTCTCCTTCAACTTCTTCTACTTCTTCTGATTCAACCTCCTGACTTCACCTTCTCCTTCTCCTTATTCTGCTTCTTCTGATTCACCCTCCAGACTTCACCTTCTCCTTCTCCTTCTTCTGCTTCTTCTGATTCACCCTCCAGACTTCACCTTCTCCTTCTCCTTCTTCTACTTCTTCTGATTCACCCTCCAGACTTCACCTTCTCCTTCTCCTTCTTCTGCTTCTTCTGATTCACCCTGCAGACTTCACCTTCTCCTTCTCCTTCGTCTACTTCTTCTGATTCACCGTCCAGACTACACCTTCTCCTTCTCCTTCTTCTACTTCTTCTGATTCACACTCCAGACTTCACCTTCTCCTTCTCCTTCTTCTGCTTCTTCTGATTCACCCTCCAGACTTCACCTTCTCCATCTCCTTCTTCTACTTCTTCTGATTGACCCTCCAGACTTCACCTTCTCCTTCTCCTTCTTCTACATCTTCTGATTCACGCTCCAGACTTCACCTTCTCCTTCTCCTTCTTCTACTTCTTCTGTTTCACACTCCAGGCTTCGCCTTCTCCTTCTACTTCTTCTACTTCTTCTGCTTCACCCTCCTGACTTCACCTTCTCCTTCTCCTTCTTCTACTTGTTCTGATTCACCCTCCAGACTTCACCTTCTCCTTCTCCTTCTTCTGCTTCTTCTGCTTCACCCTCCTGACTTCACCTTCTCCTTCTCCTTCTTCTACTTCTTCTGTTTCACCCTCCAGACTTCACCTTCTTCTTCTCCTTCTTCTGCTTCTTCTGCTTCACCCTCCAGACTGCACCTTCTCCTTCTCCTTCTTCTGCTTCTTCTGCTGCGCCCTCCAGACTTCACCTTCTCCTTCTCCTTCTTCTGCTTCTTCTGCTTCACCCTCCTGACTTCACCTTCTCCTTCTCCTTCTTCTACTTCTTCTGCTTCACCCCCCTGACTTCACCTTCTCCTTCTCCTTCTTCTGCTTCTTCTGATTCACCCTCCTAACTTCACCTTCTCCTTCTCCTTCTTCTGCTTCTTCTGATTCACCCTCCAGACTTCACCTTCTCCTTCTCCTTCTTCTGCTTCTTCTGATTCACCCTCCAGACCTCACCTTCTCCTTCTCCTTCTTCTACTTCTTCTGATTCACCCTCCAGACTTCATCTTCTCCTTCTTCTTCTTCTGCTTCTTCTGATTCACCCTCCAGACTTCACCTTCTCCTTCTCCTTCTTCTGCTTCTTCTGATTCACCCTCCAGACTTCACCTTCTCCTTCAACTTCTTCTACTTCTTCTGATTCACCCTCCAGACTTCAGCTTCTCCTTCTCCTTCTTCTACTTCTTCTGATTCAGCCTCCAGTCTTCACCTTCTCCTTCTCCTTCTTCTGTTTCTTCTGCTTCACCCTCCAGACATCACCTTCTCCTTCTCTTTCTTCTGCTTCTTCTGATTCACCCTCCATACTTCACCTTCTCCTTCTTCTGATTCTTCTGATTCACCCTCCAGACTTCACCTTCTCCTTCTCCTTCTTCAGCTTCTTCTGATTCACCCTCCTGACTTCACCTTCTCCTTCTCCTTCTTCTACTTCTTCTGATTCACCCTCCTGACTTCACCTTCTCCTTCTCCTTCCTCTACTTCTTCTGCTTCACCCTCCAGACTTCACCTTCTCCTTCTCCTTCTTCTACTTCTTCTGATTCACCCTCCAGACGTCACCTTCTCCTTCTTCTGCTTCTTCTGATTCACCCTCAAGACTTCACCTTCTCCTTCTCCTTATTCTGCTTCTTCTGATTCACCCTCCAGACTTCACCTTCTCCTTCTCCTTCTTCTGCTTCTTCTGATTCACCCTCCAGACTTCACCTTCTCCTTCTCCTTCTTCTCCTTCTTCTGATTCACCCTCCAGACTTCACCTTCTCCTTCTCCTTCTTCTACTTCTTCTGATTCACCCTCCAGACTTCATCGTCTCCTTCTCCTTCTTCTGCTTCTTCTGATTCATCCTCCAGACTTCACCTTCTCCTTCTCCTTTTCTGCTTCTTCTGATTCACCCTCCAGACTTCAACTTCTCCTTCTCCTTCTTCTACATCTTCTGATTCACCCTCCAGACTTCACCTTCTCCTTCTCCTTCTTCTACTTCTTCTGATTCACCCTCCAGACTTCACCTTCTCCATCTCCTTCTTCTGCTTCTTCTGATTCACCCTCCAGACTTCACCTTCTCCTTCTCCTTATTCTGCTTCTTCTGATTCACCCTCCAGACTTCACCTTCTCCTTCTCCTTCTTCTGCTTCTTCTAATTCACCATCCAGACTTCACCTTCTCCTTCTCCTTCTTCTGCTTCTTCTGATTCACCCTCCAGACTTCACCTTCTCCTTCTCCTTCTTCTACTTCTTCTGATTCACCCTCCAGACTTCACCTTCTCCTTCTCCTTCTTCTGCTTCTTCTGATTCACCCTGCAGACTTCACCTTCTCCTTCTCCTTCGTCTACTTCTTCTGATTCACCGTCCAGACTACACCTTCTCCTTCTCCTTCTTCTACTTCTTCTGATTCACCCTCCAGACTTCACCTTCTCCTTCTCCTTCTTCTGCTTCTTCTGATTCACCCTCCAGACTTCACCTTCTCCTTCTCCTTCTTCTACTTCTTCTGATTGACCCTGCAGACTTCACCTTCTCCTTCTCCTTCTTCTACATCTTCTGATTCACGCTCCAGACTTCACCTTCTCCTTCTCCTTCTTCTACTTCTTCTGCTTCTCCCTCCAGACTTCACCTTCTCCTTCTCTTTCTTCTACTTCATCTGATTCACCCTCCAGACTTCACCTTCTCCTTATCCTTCTTCTACATCTTCTGATTCACGCTCCAGACTTCACCTTCTCCTTCTCCTTCTTCTACTTCTTCTGCTTCACCCTCCTGACTTCACCTTCTCCTTCTCCTTCTTCTACTTCTTCTGATTCACCCTCCAGACTTCACCTTCTCCTTCTCCTTCTTCTGCTTCTTCTGCTTCACCCTCCTGACTTCACCTTCTCCTTCTCCTTCTTCTACTTCTTCTGTTTCACCCTCCAGACTTCACCTTCTCCTTCTCCTTCTTCTGCTTCTTCTGCTTCACCCTCCTGACTTCACCTTCTCCTTCTCCTTCTTCTACTTCTTCTGTTTCACCCTCCAGACTTCACCTTCTCCTTCTCCTTCTTCTGCTTCTTCTGATTCACCCTCCAGACTTCACCTTCTACTTCTCCTTCTTCTACTTCTTCTGATTCACCCTCCAGACTTCACCTTCTCCTTCTCCTTCTTCTGCTTCTTCTGATTCACCCTGCAGACTTCACCTTCTCCTTCTCCTTCGTCTACTTCTTCTGATTCACCGTCCAGACTACACCTTCTCCTTCTCCTTCTTCTACTTCTTCTGATTCACCCTCCAGACTTCACCTTCTCCTTCTCCTTCTTCTACTTCTTCTGATTCACCCTCCTGACTTCACCTTCTCCTTCTCCTTCTTCTGCTTCTTCTGCTTCACCCTCCAAACTTCACCTTCTCCTTCTCCTTCTTCTGCTTCTTCTGCTTCACCCTCCAGACTTCACCTTCTCCTTCTCCTTCTTCTGCTTCTTCTGCTTCACCCTCCTGACTTCACCTTCTCCTTCTCCTTCTTCTACTTCTTCTGATTCACCCTCCAGACTTCACCTTCTCCTTCTCCTTCTTCTGCTTCTTCTGCTTCACCCTCCAGACTTCACCTTCTCCTTCTCCTTCTTCTGCTTCTTCTGCTTCGCCCTCCAGACTTCACCTTCTCCTTCTCCTTCCTCTGCTTCTTCTGCTTCACCCTCCAGACTTCACCTTCTCCTTCTCCTTCTTCTACTTCTTCTGATTCACCCTCCAGACTTCACCTTCTCCTTCTCCTTCTTCTACTTCTTCTGATTCTCCCTCCAGACTTCACCTTCTCCTTCTCCTTCTTCTGCTTCTTCTGATTCACCCTCCAGACTTCACCTTCTCCTTCTCCTTATTCTGCTTCTTCTGATTCACCCTCCAGACTTCACCTTCTCCTTCTCCTTCTTCTACTTCTTCTGATTGACCCTCCAGACTTCACCTTCTCCTTCTCCTTCTTCTACATCTTCTGATTCACGCTCCAGACTTCACCTTCTCCTTCTCCTTCTTCTACTTCTTCTGCTTCACCCTCCTGACTTCACCTTCTCCTTCTCCTTCTTCTACTTCTTCTGATTCACCCTCCAGACTTCACCTTCTCCTTCTCCTTCTTCTGCTTCTTCTGCTTCACCCTCCTGACTTCACCTTCTCCTTCTCCTTCTTCTACTTCTTCTGTTTCACCCTCCAGACTTCACCTTCTCCTTCTCCTTCTTCTGCTTCTTCTGCTTCACCCTCCTGACTTCACCTTCTCCTTCTCCTTCTTCTACTTCTTCTGTTTCACCCTCCAGACTTCACCTTCTCCTTCTCCTTCTTCTGCTTCTTCTGATTCACCCTCCAGACTTCACCTTCTCCTTCTCCTTCTTCTACTTCTTCTGATTCACCCTCCAGACTTCACCTTCTCCTTCTCCTTCTTCTGCTTCTTCTGATTCACCCTGCAGACTTCACCTTCTCCTTCTCCTTCGTCTACTTCTTCTGATTCACCGTCCAGACTACACCTTCTCCTTCTCCTTCTTCTACTTCTTCTGATTCACCCTCCAGACTTCACCTTCTCCTTCTCCTTCTTCTGCTTCTTCTGATTCACCCTCCAGACTTCACCTTCTCCTTCTCCTTCTTCTACTTCTTCTGATTGACCCTCCAGACTTCACCTTCTCCTTCTCCTTCTTCTACATCTTCTGATTCACGCTCCAGACTTCACCTTCTCCCTCTCCTTCTTCTACTTCTTCTGCTTCTCCCTCCAGACTTCACCTTCTCCTTCTCTTTCTTCTACTTCATCTGATTCACCCTCCAGACTTCACCTTCTCCTTATCCTTCTTCTACTTCTTCTGATTCACCCTCCAGACTTCACCTTCTCCTTCTCCTTCTTCTACTTCTTCTGATTCACCCTCCAGACTTCACCTTCTCCTTCTCCTTCTTCTACTTCTTCTGATTCACCCTCCTGACTTCACCTTCTCCTTCTCCTTCTTCTGCTTCTTCTGCTTCACCCTCCAAACTTCACCTTCTCCTTCTCCTTCTTCTGCTTCTTCTGCTTCACCCTCCAGACTTCACCTTCTCCTTCTCCTTCTTCTGCTTCTTCTGCTTCACCCTCCTGACTTCACCTTCTCCTTCTCCTTCTTCTACTTCTTCTGATTCACCCTCCAGACTTCACCTTCTCCTTCTCCTTCTTCTGCTTCTTCTGCTTCACCCTCCAGACTTCACCTTCTCCTTCTCCTTCTTATGCTTCTTCTGCTTCGCCCTCCAGACTTCACCTTCTCCTTCTCCTTCCTCTGCTTCTTCTGCTTCACCCTCCAGACTTCACCTTCTCCTTCTCCTTCTTCTACTTCTTCTGATTCACCCTCCAGACTTCACCTTCTCCTTCTCCTTCTTCTACTTCTTCTGATTCTCCCTCCAGACTTCACCTTCTCCTTCTCCTTCTTCTGCTTCTTCTGATTCACCCTCCAGACTTCATCTTCTCCTTCTCCTTATTCTGCTTCTTCTGATTCACCCTCCAGACTTCACCTTCTCCTTCTCCTTCTTCTACTTCTTCTGATTGACCCTCCAGACTTCACCTTCTCCTTCTCCTTCTTCTACATCTTCTGATTCACGCTCCAGACTTCACCTTCTCCTTCTCCTTCTTCTACTTCTTCTGCTTCACCCTCCTGACTTCACCTTCTCCTTCTCCTTCTTCTACTTCTTCTGATTCACCCTCCAGACTTCACCTTCTCCTTCTCCTTCTTCTGCTTCTTCTGCTTCACCCTCCTGACTTCACCTTCTCCTTCTCCTTCTTCTACTTCTTCTGTTTCACCCTCCAGACTTCACCTTCTCCTTCTCCTTCTTCTGCTTCTTCTGCTTCACCCTCCAGACTGCACCTTCTCCTTCTCCTTCTTCTGCTTCTTCTGCTGCGCCCTCCAGACTTCACCTTCTCCTTCTCCTTCTTCTGCTTCTTCTGCTTCACCCTCCTGACTTCACCTTCTCCTTCTCCTTCTTCTACTTCTTCTGCTTCACCCCCCTGACTTCACCTTCTCCTTCTCCTTCTTCTGCTTCTTCTGATTCACCCTCCTAACTTCACCTTCTCCTTCTCCTTCTTCTGCTTATTCTGATTCACCCTCCAGACTTCACCTTCTCCTTCTCCTTCTTCTGCTTCTTCTGATTCACCCTCCAGACCTCACCTTCTCCTTCTCCTTCTTCTACTTCTTCTGATTCACCCTCCAGACTTCATCTTCTCCTTCTCCTTCTTCTGCTTCTTCTGATTCACCCTCCAGACTTCACCTTCTCCTTCTCCTTCTTCTGCTTCTTCTGATTCACCCTCCAGACTTCACCTTCTCCTTCAACTTCTTCTACTTCTTCTGATTCACCCTCCAGACTTCACCTTCTCCTTCTCCTTCTTCTACTTCTTCTGATTCAGCCTCCAGTCTTCACCTTCTCCTTCTCCTTCTTCTGTTTCTTCTGCTTCACCCTCCAGACTTCACCTTCTCCTTCTCTTTCTTCTGCTTCTTCTGATTCACCCTCCAGACTTCACCTTCTCCTTCTCCTTCTTCTGATTCTTCTGATTCACCCTCCAGACTTCACCTTCTCCTTCTCCTTCTTCAGCTTCTTCTGATTCACCCTCCTGACTTCACCTTCTCCTTCTCCTTCTTCTACTTCTTCTGATTCACCCTCCTGACTTCACCTTCTCCTTCTTCTACTTCTTCTGCTTCACCTTCCAGACTTCACCTTCTCCTTCTCCTTCTTCTACTTCTTCTGATTCACCCTCCAGACGTCACCTTCTCCTTCTTCTGCTTCTTCTGATTCACCCTCCAGACTTCACCTTCTCCTTCTCCTTATTCTGCTTCTTCTGATTCACCCTCCAGACTTCACCTTCTCCTTCTCCTTCTTCTGCTTCTTCTGATTCACCCTCCAGACTTCACCTTCTCCTTCTCCTTCTTCTGCTTCTTCTGATTCACCCTCCAGACTTCACCTTCTCCTTCTCCTTCTTCTACTTCTTCTGATTCACCCTCCAGACTTCATCGTCTCCTTCTCCTTCTTCTGCTTCTTCTGATTCATCCTCCAGACTTCACCTTCTCCTTCTCCTTCTTCTGCTTCTTCTGATTCACCCTCCAGACTTCACCTTCTCCTTCTCCTTCTTCTACATCTTCTGATTCACCCTCCAGACTTCACCTTCTCCTTCTCCTTCTTCTACTTCTTCTGATTCACCCTCCAGACTTCACCTTCTCCATCTCCTTCTTCTGCTTCTTCTGATTCACCCTCCAGACTTCACCTTCTCCATCTCCTTATTCTGCTTCTTCTGATTCACCCTCCAGACTTCACCTTCTCCTTCTCCTTCTTCTGCTTCTTCTGATTCACCCTCCAGACTTCACCTTCTCCTTCTCCTTCTTCTGCTTCTTCTGATTCACCCTCCAGACTTCACCTTCTCCTTCTCCTTCTTCTACTTCTTCTGATTCACCCTCCAGACTTCACCTTCTCCTTCTCCTTCTTCTGCTTCTTCTGATTCACCCTGCAGACTTCACCTTCTCCTTCGTCTACTTCTTCCGATTCACCGTCCAGACTACACCTTCTCCTTCTCCTTCTTCTACTTCTTCTGATTCACCCTCCAGACTTCACCTTCTCCTTCTCCTTCTTCTGCTTCTTCTGATTCACCCTCCAGACTTCACCTTCTCCTTCTCCTTCTTCTACTTCTTCTGATTGACCCTCCAGACTTCACCTTCTCCTTCTCCTTCTTCTACATCTTCTGATTCACGCTCCAGACTTCACCTTCTCCTTCTCCTTCTTCTACTTCTTCTGCTTCTCCCTCCAGACTTCACCTTCTCCTTCTCTTTCTTCTACTTCATCTGATTCACCCTCCAGACTTCACCTTCTCCTTCTCCTTCTTCTACTTCTTCTGATTCACCCTCCAGACTTCACCTTCTCCTTCTCCTTCTTCTACTTCTTCTGATTCACCCTCCTGACTTCACCTTCTCCTTCTCCTTCTTCTACTTCTTCTGATTCACCCTCCAGACTTCACCTTCTCCTTCTCCTTCTTCTGCTTCTTCTGCTTCACCCTCCAGACTTCACCTTCTCCTTCTCCTTCTTCTGCTTCTTCTGATTCATCCTCCAGACTTCACCTTCTCCTTCTCCTTCTTCTGCTTCTTCTGATTCACCCTCCAGACTTCACCTTCTCCTTCTCCTTCTTCTACATCTTCTGATTCACCCTCCAGACTTCACCTTCTCCTTCTCCTTCTTCTACTTCTTCTGATTCACCCTCCAGACTTCACCTTCTCCATCTCCTTCTTCTGCTTCTTCTGATTCACCCTCCAGACTTCACCTTCTCCATCTCCTTATTCTGCTTCTTCTGATTCACCCTCCAGACTTCACCTTCTCCTTCTCCTTCTTCTGCTTCTTCTGATTCACCCTCCAGACTTCACCTTCTCCTTCTCCTTCTTCTGCTTCTTCTGATTCACCCTCCAGACTTCACCTTCTCCTTCTCCTTCTTCTACTTCTTCTGATTCACCCTCCAGACTTCACCTTCTCCTTCTCCTTCTTCTGCTTCTTCTGATTCACCCTGCAGACTTCACCTTCTCCTTCGTCTACTTCTTCCGATTCACCGTCCAGACTACACCTTCTCCTTCTCCTTCTTCTACTTCTTCTGATTCACCCTCCAGACTTCACCTTCTCCTTCTCCTTCTTCTGCTTCTTCTGATTCACCCTCCAGACTTCACCTTCTCCTTCTCCTTCTTCTACTTCTTCTGATTGACCCTCCAGACTTCACCTTCTCCTTCTCCTTCTTCTACATCTTCTGATTCACGCTCCATACTTCACCTTCTCCTTCTCCTTCTTCTACTTCTTCTGCTTCTCCCTCCAGACTTCACCTTCTCCTTCTCTTTCTTCTACTTCATCTGATTCACCCTCCAGACTTCACCTTCTCCTTCTCCTTCTTCTACTTCTTCTGATTCACCCTCCAGACTTCACCTTCTCCTTCTCCTTCTTCTACTTCTTCTGATTCACCCTCCAGACTTCACCTTCTCCTTCTCCTTCTTCTACTTCTTCTGATTCACCCTCCTGACTTCACCTTCTCCTTCTTCTTCTGCTTCTTCTGCTTCACCCTCCAACCTTCACCTTCTCCTTCTCCTTCTTCTGCTTCTTCTGCTTCACCCTCCAGACTTCACCTTCTCCTTCTCCTTCTTCTGCTTCTTCTGCTTCACCCTCCTGACTTCACCTTCTCCTTCTCCTTCTTCTACTTCTTCTGATTCACCCTCCAGACTTCACCTTCTCCTTCTCCTTCTTCTGCTTCTTCTGCTTCACCCTCCAGACTTCACCTTCTCCTTCTCCTTCTTATGCTTCTTCTGCTTCGCCCTCCAGACTTCACCTTCTCCTTCTCCTTCTTCTGCTTCTTCTGCTTCACCCTCCAGACTTCACCTTCTCCTTCTCCTTCTTCTGCTTCTTCTGCTTCACTCTCCTGACTTCACCTTCTCCTTCTCCTTCTTCTACTTCTTCTGATTCTCCCTCCAGACTTCACCTTCTCCTTCTCCTTCTTCTGCTTCTTCTGATTCACCCTCCAGACTTCACCTTCTCCTTCTCCTTATTCTGCTTCTTCTGATTCACCCTCCAGACTTCACCTTCTCCTTCTCCTTCTTCTGCTTCTTCTGATTCACCCTCCAGACTTCACCTTCTCCTTCTTCTTCTGATTCACCCTCCAGACTTCACCTTCTCCTTCTCCTTCTTCGACTTCTTCTGATTCACCCTCCAGACTTCACCTTCTCCTTCTCCTTCTTCTGCTTCTTCTGATTCACCCTGCAGACTTCACCTTCTCCTTCTCCTTCGTCTACTTCTTCTGATTCACCGTCCAGACTACACCTTCTGCTTCTCCTTCTTCTACTTCTTCTGATTCACCCTCCAGACTTCATCTTCTCCTTCTCCTTCTTCTGCTTCTTCTGATTCACCCTCCAGACTTCACCTTCTCCTTCTCCTTCTTCTACTTCTTCTGATTGACCCTCCAGACTTCACCTTCTCCTTCTCCTTCTTCTACTTCTTCTGATTCACCCTCCAGACTTCAACTTCTCCTTCTCCTTCTTCTACTTCTTCTGCTTCTCCCTCCAGACTTCACCTTCTCCTTCTCCTTCTTCTGCTTCTTCTGATTCACCCTCCAGACTTCACCTTCTCCTTCTCCTTCTTCTACTTCTTCTGATTCACCCTCCAGACTTCACCTTCTCCTTCTCCTTCTTCTACGTCTTCTGATTCACCCTCCAGACTTCACCTTCTCCTTCTCCTTCTTCTACTTCTTCTGATTCACCCTCCTTACTTCACCTTCTCCTTCTCCTTCTTCTGCTTCTTCTGCTTCACCCTCCAGACCTCACCTTCTCCTTCTCCTCCTTCTGCTTCTTCTGCTTCACCTTCCAGACTTCACCTTCTCCTTCTCCTTCTTCTGCTTCTTCTGCTTCACCCTCCTGACTTCACCTTCTCCTTCTCCTTCTTCTACTTCTTCTGATTCACCCTCCAGACTTCACCTTCTCCTTCTCCTTCTTCTGCTTCTTCCGCTTCACCCTCCAGACTTCACCTTCTCCTTCTACTTCTTCTGCTTCTTCTGCTTCGCCCTCCAGACTTTACCTTCTCCTTCTCCTTCTTCTGCTTCTTCTGCTTCACCCTCCAGACTTCAACTTCTCCTTCTCCTTCTTCTGCTTCTTCTGCTTCACTCTCCTGACTTCACCTTCTACTTCTCCTTCTTCTACTTCTTCTGATTCACCCTCCAGACTTCACCTTCTCCTTCTCCTTCTTCTGCTTCTACTGCTTCACCCTCCAGACTTCACCTTCTCCTTCTCCTTCTTCTGCTTCTTCTGCTGCGCCCTCCAGACTTCACCTTCTCCTTCTCCTTCTTCTGCTTCTTCTGCTTCACCGTCCTGACTTCACCTTCTGCTTCTCCTTCTTCTACTTCTTCTGCTTCACCCCTGACTTCACCTGCTCCTTCTCCTTCTTCTGCTTCTTCTGATTCACCCTCCTAACTTCACCTTCTCCTTCTCCTTCTTCTGCTTCTTCTGATTCACCCTCCTGACTTCACCTTCTACTTCTCCTTCTTTTGCTTCTTCTGATTCACCCTCCAGACATCACCTTCTCCTTCTCCTTCTTCTGCTTCTTCTGATTCACCCTCCAGACTTCACCTTCTCCTTCTCCTTCTTCTGCTTCTTCTGATTCACCCTCCAGACCGCACCTTCTCCTTCTCCTTCTTCTACTTCTTCTGATTCACCCTCCAGACTTCACATTCTCCTTCTCCTTCTTCTGCTTCTTCTGATTCACCCTCCAGACTTCACCTTCTCCTTCTCCTTCTTCTGCTTCTTCTGATTCACCCTCCAGACTTCACCTTCTCCTTCTCCTTCTTCTACTTCTTCTGATTCACCCTTCAGTCTTCACCTTCTCCTTCTCCTTCTTCTGTTTCTTCTGCTTCACCCTCCAGACTTCACCTTCTCCTTCTCCTTCTTCTACTTCTTCTGATTCACCCTCCAGACTTCACCTTCTCCTTCTCCTTCTTCTGCTTCTTCTGCTTCACCCTCCAGACTTCACCATCTCCTTCTCCTTCTTCTGCTTCTTCTGCTTCGCCCTCCAGACT
Source organism: Somniosus microcephalus (assembly GCF_052327205.1). NCBI lineage: Eukaryota > Metazoa > Chordata > Chondrichthyes > Squaliformes > Somniosidae > Somniosus > Somniosus microcephalus. Next base: position 490,895 of record NW_028225259.1, read on the forward strand.
TCACCTTCCCCTTCCCCTTCTTCTGCTTCTTCTGCTTCACCCTCCAGACTTCACCTTCTCCTTCTCCTTCTTCTGCTTCTTCTGCTTCACTCTCCTGACTTCACCTTCTCGTTCTCCTTCTTCTACTTCTTCTGATTCACCCTCCAGACTTCACCTTCTCCTTCTCCTTCTTCTTCTTCTTCTGATTCACCCTCCAGACTTCACCTTCTCCTTCTCCTTCTTCTGCTTCTTCTGATTCACCCTCCAGACTTCACCTTCTCCTTCTCCTTATTCTGCTTCTTCTGATTCACCCTCCAGACTTCACCTTCTCCTTCTCCTTCTTCTGCTTCTTCTGATTCACCCTCCAGACTTCACCTTCTCCTTCTTCTTCTGATTCACCCTCCAGACTTCACCTTCTCCTTCTCCTTCTTCTACTTCTTCTGATTCACCCTCCAGACTTCAACTTATCCTTCTCCTTCTTCTGCTTGTTCTGATTCACCCTGCAGACTTCACCTTCTCCTTCTCCTTCGTCTACTTCTTCTGATTCACCGTCCAGACTACACCTTCTCCTTCTCCTTCTTCTACTTCTTCTGATTCACCCTCCAGACTTCATCTTCTCCTTCTCCTTCTTCTGCTTCTTCTGATTCACCCTCCAGACTTCACCTTCTCCTTCTCCTTCTTCTACTTCTTCTGATTGACCCTCCAGACTTCACCTTCTCCTTCTCCTTCTTCTACTTCTTCTGATTCACCCTCCAGACTTCAACTTCTCCTTCTCCTTCTTCTACTTCTTCTGCTTCTCCCTCCAGACTTCACCTTCTCCTTTTTCTGCTTCTTCTGATTCGCCCTCCAGACTTCACATTCTCCTTCTCCTTCTTCTACTTCTTCTGATTCACCTTCCAGATTTCACCTTCTCCTTCTCCTTCTTCTACGTCTTCTGATTCACCCTCCAGACTTCACCTTCTCCTTCTCCTTCTTCTACTTCTTCTGATTCAACCTCCTTACTTCACCTTCTCCTTCTCCTTCTTCTGCTTCTTCTGCTTCACCCTCCAGACTTCACCTTCTCCTTCTCCTTCTTCTGCTTCTTCTGCTTCACCCTCCAGACTTCACCTTCTCCTTCTCCTTCTTCTGCTTCTTCTGCTTCACCCTCCTGACTTCACCTTCTCCTTCTCCTTCTTCTACTTCTTCTGATTCACCCTCCAGACTTCACCTTCTCCTTCTCCTTCTTCTGCTTCTTCTGCTTCACCCTCCAGACTTCACCTTCTCCTTCTCCTTCTTCTGCTTCTTCTGCTTCGCCCTCCAGACTTCACCTTCTCCTTCTCCTTCTTCTGCTTCTTCTGCTTCACCCTCCAGACTTCACCTTCTCCTTCTCCTTCTTCTGCTTCTTCTGCTTCACTCTCCAGACTTCACCTTCTCCTTCTCCTTCTTCTGCTTCTTCTGATTCACCCTCCCGACCTCACCTTCTCCTTCTCCTTCTTCTACTTCTTCTGATTCACCCTCCAGACTTCATCTTCTCCTTCTCCTTCTTCTGCTTCTTCTGATTCACCCTCCAGACTTCACCTTCTCCTTCTCCTTCTTCTGCTTCTTCTGATTCACCCTCCAGAGTTCACCTTCTCCTTCTCCTTCTTCTACTTCTTCTGATTCACCCTTCAGTCTTCACCTTCTCCTTCTCCTTCTTCTGTTTCTTCTGCTTCACCCTCCAGACTTCACCTTCTCCTTCTCCTTCTTCTACTTCTTCTGATTCACCCTCCAGACATCACCTTCTCCTTCTCCTTCTTCTGCTTCTTCTGCTTCACCCTCCAGACTTCACCTTCTCCTTCTCCTTCTTCTGCTTCTTCTGCTTCGCCCTCCAGACTTCACCTTCTCCTTCTCCTTCTTCTGCTTCTTCTGCTTCACCCTCCAGACTTCACCTTCTCCTTCTCCTTCTTCTGCTTCTTCTGCTTCACTCTCCTGACTTCACCTTCTCCTTCTCCTTCTTCTACTTCTTCTGATTCACCCTCCAGACTTCAACTTCTCCTTCTCCTTCTTCTACTTCTTCTGATTCACCCTCCAGACTTCACCTTCTCCTTCTCCTTCTTCTGCTTCTTCTGATTCACCCTCCAGACTTCACCTTCTCCTTCTCCTTATTCTGCTTCTTCTGATTCACAATCCAGACTTCACCTTCTCCTTCTCCTTCTTCTGCTTCTTCTGATTCATCCTCCAGACTTCACCTTCTCCTTCTTCTTCTGATTCACCCTCCAGACTTCACCTTCTCCTTCTCCTTCTTCTACTTCTTCTGATCCACCCTCCAGACTTCACCTTCTCCTTCTCCTTCTTCTGCTTCTTCTGATTCACCCTGCAGACTTCACCTTCTCCTTCTCCTTCGTCTACTTCTTCTGATTCACTGTCCAGACTACACCTTCTCCTTCTCCTTCTTCTACTTCTTCTGATTCACCCTCCAGACTTCATCTTCTCCTTCTCCTTCTTCTGCTCTTCTGATTTACCCTCCAGACTTCACCTTCTCCTTCTCCTTCTTCTACTTCTTCTGATTGACCCTCCAGACTTCACCTTCTCCTTCTCCTTCTTCTACTTCTTCTGATTCACCCTCCAGACTTCAACTTCTCCTTCTCCTTCTTCTACTTCTTCTGCTTCTCCCTCCAGACTTAACCTTCTCCTTCTCCTTCTTCTGCTTCTTCTGATTCACCCTCCAGACTTCACATTCTCCTTCTCCTTCTTCTACTTCTTCTGATTCACCCTCCAGACTTCACCTTCTCCTTCTCCTTCTTCTACGTCTTCTGATTCACCCTCCAGACTTAACCTTCTCCTTCTCCTTCTTCTACTTCTTCTGATTCACCCTCCTTACTTCACCTTCTCCTTCTCCTTCTTCTGCTTCTTCTGCTTCACCCTCCAGACTTCACCTTCTCCTTCTCCTTCTTCTGCTTCTTCTGCTTCACCCTCCAGACTTCACCTTCTCCTTCTCCTTCTTCTGCTTCTTCTGCTTCACCCTCCTGACTTCACCTTCTCCTTCTCCTTCTTCTACTTCTTCTGATTCACCCTCCAGACTTCACCTTCTCCTTCTCCTTCTTCTGCTTCTTCTGCTTCACCCTCCAGACTTCACCTTCTCCTTCTCCTTCTTCGGCTTCTTCTGCTTCGCCCTCCAGACTTCACCTTCTCCTTCTCCTTCTTCTGCTTCTTCTGCTTCACCCTCCAGACTTCACCTTCTCCTTCTCCTTCTTCTGCTTCTTCTGCTTCACTCTCCTGACTTCACCTTCTCCCTCTCCTTCTTCTACTTCTTCTGATTCACCCTCCAGACTTCACCTTCTCCTTCTCCTTCTTCTGCTTCTTCTGATTCACCCTCCTGACTTCACCTTCTCCTTCTCCTTCTTTTGCTTCTTCTGATTCACCCTCCAGACTTCACCTTCTCCTTCTCCTTCTTCTGCTTCTTCTGATTCACCCTCCAGACTTCACCTTCTCCTTCTCCTTCTTCTACTTCTTCTGATTCACCCTCCAGACTTCATCTTCTCCTTCTCCTTCTTCTGCTTCATCTGATTCACCCTCCAGACTTCACCTTCTCCTTCTCCTTCTTCTGCTTCTTCTGATTCACCCTCCAGACTTCACCTTCTCCTTCGCCTTCTTCTACTTCTTCTGATTCACCCTCCAGACTTCACCTTTTCCTTCTCCTTCTTCTACTTCTTCTGATTCACCCTTCAGTCTTCACCTTCTCCTTCTCCTTCTTCTGTTTCTTCTGCTTCACCCTCCAGACTTCACCTTCTCCTTCTCCTTCTTCTGCTTCTTCTGCTTCGCCCTCCAGACTTCACCTTCTCCTTCTCCTTCTTCTGCTTCTTCTGCTTCACCCTCCAGACTTCACCTTCTCCTTCTCCTTCTTCTGCTTCTTCTGCTTCACTCTCCTGACTTCACCTTCTCCTTCTCCTTCTTCTACTTCTTCTGATTCACCCTCCAGACTTCACCTTCTCCTTCTCCTTCTTCTGCTTCTTCTGCTTCACCCTCCAGACTTCACCTTCTCCTTCTCCTTCTTCTGCTTCTTCTGCTGCGCCCTCCAGACTTCACCTTCTCCTTCTCCTTCTTCTGCCTCTTCTGCTTCACCGTCCTGACTTCACCTTCTCCTTCTCCTTCTTCTACTTCTTCTGCTTCACCCCCCTGACTTCACCTTCTCCTTCTCCTTCTTCTGCTTCTTCTGATTCACCCTCCTAACTTCACCTTCTCCTTCTCCTTCTTCTGCTTCTTCTGATTCACCCTCCTGACTTCACCTTCTCCTTCTCCTTCTTTTGCTTCTTCTGATTCACCCTCCAGACATCACCTTCTCCTTCTCCTTCTTCTGCTTCTTCTGATTCACCCTCCAGGCTTCACCTTCACCTTCTCCTTCTTCTGCTTCTTCTGATTCACCCTCCAGACCTCACCTTCTCCTTCTCCTTCTTCTACTTCTTCTGATTCACCCTCCAGACTTCATCTTCTCCTTCTCCTTCTTCTGCTTCTTCTGATTCACCCTCCAGACTTCACCTTCTCCTTCTCCTTCTTCTGCTTCTTCTGATTCACCCTCCAGACTTCGCCTTCTCCTTCTCCTTCTTCTACTTCTTCTGATTCACCCTCCAGACCTCACCTTCTCCTTCTCCTTCTTCTACTTCTTCTGATTCACCCTTCAGTCTTCACCTTCTCCTTCTCCTTCTTCTGTTTCTTCTGCTTCACCCTCCAGACTTCACCTTCTCCTTCTCTTTCTTCTGCTTCTTCTGATTCACCCTCCAGACTTCACCTTCTCCTTCTCCTTCTTCTGATTCTTCTGATTCACCCTCCAGACTTCACCTTCTCCTTCTCCTTCTTCTGCTTCTTCTGAATCACCCTCCTGACTTCACCTTCTCCTTCTCCTTCTTCTACTTCTTCTGATTCACCCTCCTGACTTCACCTTCTCCTTCTCCTTCTTCTACTTCTTCTGCTTCACCCTCCAGACTTCACCTTCTCCTTCTCCTTCTTCTACTTCTTCTGATTCACCCTCCAGACTTCACCATCTCCTTCTACTTCTTCTGCTTCTTCTGATTCACCCTCCAGACTTCACCTTCTCCTTCTCCTTATTCTGCTTCTTCTGATTCACCCTCCAGACTTCACCTTCTCCTTCTCCTTCTTCTGCTTCTTCTGATTCACCCTCCAGACTTCACCTTCTCCTTCTCCTTCTTCTGCTTCTTCTGATTCACCCTCCAGACTTCACCTTCTCCTTCTCCTTCTTCTACTTCTTGTGATTCACCCTCCAGACTTCATCGTCTCCTACTCCTTCTTCTGCTTCTTCTGATTCACCCTCCAGACTTCACCTTCTCCTTCTCCTTCTTCTGCTTCTTCTGATTCACCCTCCAGTCTACACCTTCTCCTTCTCCTTCTTCTACTTCTTCTGATTCACCCTCCAGACTTCACCTTCTCCTTCTCCTTCTTCTACTTCTTCTGATTCACCCTCCAGACTTCACCTTCTCCTTCTCCTTCTTCTGCTTCTTCTGATTCACCCTCCAGACTTCACCTTCTCCTTCTCCTTCTTCTGCTTCTTGTGATTCACCCTCCAGACTTCACCTTCTCCTTCTCCTTCTCCTGCTTCTTCTGATTCACCCTCCAGACTTCACCTTCTCCTTCGCCTTCTTCTACTTCATCTGATTCACCCTCCAGACTTCACCTTCTCCTTCTCCTTCTTCTACTTCTTCTGATTCACCCTTCAGTCTTCACCTTCTCCTTCTCCTTCTTCTGTTTCTTCTGCTTCACCCTCCAGACTTCACCTTCTCCTTCTCTTTCTTCTGCTTCTTCTGATTCACCCTCCAGACTTCACCTTCTCCTTCTCCTTCTTCTGATTCTTCTGTTTCACCCTCCAGACTTCACCTTCTCCTTCTCCATCTTCTGCTTCTTCTGCTTCACCCTCCTGACTTCACCTTCTCCTTCTCCTTCTTCTACTTCTTCTGATTCACCCTCCAGACTTCACCTTCTCCTTCTCCTTCTTCAGCTTCTTCTGCTTCACCCTCCATACTTCACCTTCTCCTTCTCCTTCTTCTGCTTCTTCTGCTTCGCCCTCCAGACTTCACCTTCTCCTTCTCCTTCTTCTGCTTCTTCTGCTTCACCCTCCAGACTTCACCTTCTCCTTCTCCTTCTTCTGCTTCTTCTGCTTCACTCTCCTGACTTCACCTTCTCCTTCTCCTTCTTCTGATTCACCCTCCAGACTTCACCTCCTCCTTCTCCTTCTTCTGCTTCTTCTGCTTCACCCTCCAGACTTCACCTTCTCCTTCTCCTTCTTCTGCTTCTTCTGCTGCGCCCTCCAGACTTCACCTTCTCCTTCTCCTTCTTCTGCCTGTTCTGCTTCACCGTCCTGACTTCACCTTCTCCTTCTCCTTCTTCTACTTCTTCTTCTTCACCCCCCTGACTTCACCTGCTCCTTCTCCTTCTTCTGCTTCTTCTGATTCACCCTCCTAACTTCACCTTCTCCTTCTCCTTCTTCTGCTTCTTCTGATTCACCCTCCTGACTTCACCTTCTCCTTCTCCTTCTTTTGCTTCTTCTGATTCACCCTCCAGACATCACCTTCTCCTTCTCCTTCTTCTGCTTCTTCTGATTCACCCTCCAGACTTCACCTTCTCCTTCTCCTTCTTCTGCTTCTTCTGATTCACCCTCCAGACCTCACCTTCTCCTTCTCCTTCTTCTACTTCTTCTGATTCACCCTCCAGACTTCATCTTCTCCTTCTCCTTCTTCTGCTTCTTCTGATTCACCCTCCAGACTTCACCTTCTCCTTCTCCTTCTTCTGCTTCTTCTGATTCACCCTCCAGACTTCACCTTCTCCTTCTCCTTCTTCTACTTCTTCTGATTCACCCTCCAGACCTCACCTTCTCCTTCTCCTTCTTCTACTTCTTCTGATTCACCCTTCAGTCTTCACCTTCTCCTTCTCCTTCTTCTGTTTCTTCTGCTTCACCCTCCAGACTTCACCTTCTCCTTCTCTTTCTTCTGCTTCTTCTGATTCACCCTCCAGACTTCACCTTCTCCTTCTCCTTCTTCTGATTCTTCTGATTCACCCTCCAGACTTCACCATCTCCTTCTCCTTCTTCTGATTCTTCTGAATCACCCTCCTGACTTCACCTTCTCCTTCTCCTTCTTCTACTTCTTCTGATTCACCCTCCTGACTTCACCTTCTCCTTCTCCTTCTTCTACTTCTTCTGCTTCACCCTCCAGACTTCACCTTCTCCTTCTCCTTCTTCTACTTCTTCTGATTCACCCTCCAGACTTCACCTTCTCCTTCTACTTCTTCTGCTTCTTCTGATTCACCCTCCAGACTTCACCTTCTCCTTCTCCTTATTCTGCTTCTTCTGATTCACCCTCCAGACTTCAACTTCTCCTTCTCCTTCTTCTGCTTCTTCTGATTCACCCTCCAGACTTCACCTTCTCCTTCTCCTTCTTCTGCTTCTTCTGATTCACCCTCCAGACTTCACCTTCTCCTTCTCCTTCTTCTACTTCTTCTGATTCACCCTCCAGACTTCATCGTCTCCTTCTCCTTCTTCTGCTTCTTCTGATTCACCCTCCAGACTTCACCTTCTCCTTCTCCTTCTTCTGCTTCTTCTGATTCACCCTCCAGTCTTCACCTTCTCCTTCTCCTTCTTCTACTTCTTCTGATTCACCCTCCAGACTTCACCTTCTCCTTCTCCTTCTTCTACTTCTTCTGATTCACCCTCCAGACTTCACCTTCTCCTTCTCCTTCTTCTGCTTCTTCTGATTCACCCTCCAGACTTCACCTTCTCCTTCTCCTTATTCTGCTTCTTCTGATTCACCCTCCAGACTTCACCTTCTCCTTCTCCTTCTTCTGCTTCTTCTGATTCACCCTCCAGACTTCACCTTCTCCTTCTCCTTCTTCTGCTTCTTCTGATTCACCCTCCAGACTTCACCTTCTCCTTCTGCTTCTTCTACTTCTTCTGATTCACCCTCCAGACTTCACCTTCCCCTTCTCCTTCTTCTGCTTCTTCTGCTTCGCCCTCCAGACTTCACCTTCTCCTTCTCCTTCTTCTGCTTCTTCTGCTTCACCCTCCAGACTTCACCTTCTCCTTCTCCTTCTTCTGCTTCTTCTGCTTCACTCTCCTGACTTCACCTTCTCCTTCTCCTTCTTCTACTTCTTCTGATTCACCCTCCAGACTTCACCTTCTCCTTCTCCTTCTTCTGCTTCTTCTGCTTCACCCTCCAGACTTCACCTTCTCCTTCTCCTTCTTCTGCTTCTTCTGCTGCGCCCTCCAGACTTCACCTTCTCCTTCTCCTTCTTCTGCTTCTTCTGCTTCACCCTCCTGACTTCACCTTCTCCTTCTCCTTCTTCTACTTCTTCTGCTTCACCCCCCTGACTTCACCTGCTCCTTCTCCTTCTTCTGCTTCTTCTGGTTCACCCTCCTAACTTTACCTTCTGCTTCTCCTTCTTCTGCTTCTTCTGATTCACCCCCCTGACTTCACCTTCCCCTTCTCCTTCTTCTGCTTCTTCTAATTCACCCTCCAGACTTCACCTTCTCCTTCTCCTTCTTCTGCTTCTTCTGATTCACCCTCCAGACTTCACCTTCTCCTTCTCCTTCTTCTGCTTCTTCTGATTCACCCTCCTAACTTCACCTTCTCCTTCTCCTTCTTCTGCTTCTTCTGATTCACCCTCCTGACTTCACCTTCTCCTTCTCCTTCTTCTGCTTCTTCTGATTCACCCTCCAGACTTCACCTTATCCTTCTCCTTCTTCTGCTTCTTCTGATTCACCCTCCAGACTTCACCTTCTCCTTCTCCTTCTTCTGCTTCTTCTGATTCACCCTCCAGACCTCACCTTCTCCTTCTACTTCTTCTACTACTTCTGATTCACCCTCCAGACTTCATCTTCTCCTTCTCCTTCTTCTGCTTCTTCTGATTCACCCTCCAGACTTCACCTTCTCCTTCTCCTTCTTCTACTTCTTCTGATTCACCCTCCAGACCTCACCTTCTCCTTCTCCTTCTTCTACTTCTTCTGATACATCCTCCAGTCTTCACCTTCTCCTTCTCCTTCTTCTGTTTCTTCTGCTTCACCCTCCAGAATTCACCTTCTCCTTCTCTTTCTTCTGCTTCTTCTGATTCACCCTCCAGACTTCACCTTCTCCTTCTCCTTCTTCTGATTCTTCTGATTCACTCTCCAGACTTCACCTTCTACTTCTCCTTCTTCTGCTTCTTCTGATTCACACTCCTGACTTCACCTTCTCCTTCTCCTTCTTCTACTTCTTCTGATTCACCCTCCTGACTTCACCTTCTCCTTCTCCTTCTTCTACTTCTTCTGCTTCACCCTCCAGACTTCACCTTCTCCTTCTCCTTCTTCTACTGCTTCTGATTCACCCTCCAGACTTCACCTTCTCCTTCTCCTTCTTCTACTTCTTCTGATTCACCCTCCAGACTTCACCTTCTCCTTCTCCTTCTTCTACTTCTTCTGATTCACCCTCCAGACTTCACCTTCTCCTTCTCCTTCTTCTACTTCTTCTGCTTCTCCCTCCAGACGTCACCTTCTCCTTCTCCTTCTTCTGCTTCTTCTGATTCACCCTCCAGACTTCACCTTCTCCTTCTCCTTCTTCTACTTCTTCTGATTCACCCTCCAGACTTCACCTTCTCCTTCTCCTTCTTCTACTTCTTCTGATTCACCCTCCAGACTTCACCTTCTCCTTCTCCTTCTTCTACTTCTTCCGATTCACCCTCCTGACTTCACCTTCTCCTTCTCCTTCTTCTGCTTCTTCTGCTTCACCCTCCTGACTTCACCTTCTCCTTCTCCTTCTTCTACTTCTTCTGATTCACACTCCTGACTTCACCTTCTCCTCCTCCTTCTTCTGCTTCTTCTGCTTCACCCTCCAGACTTCACCTTCTCCTTCTCCTTCTTCTGCTTCTTCTGCTTCGCCCTCCAGACTTCACCTTCTCCTTCTCCTTCTTCTGCTTCTTCTGCTTCACCCTCCAGACTTCACCTTCTCCTTCTCCTTCTTCTGCTTCTTCTGCTTCACTCTCCTGACTTCACCTTCTCCTTCTCCTTCTTCTACTTCTTCTGATTCACCCTGCAGACTTCACCTTCTCCTTCTCCTTCTTCTGCTTCTTCTGCTGCGCCCTCCAGACTTCACCTTCTCCTTCTCCTTCTTCTGCTTCTTCTGCTTCACCCTCCTGACTTCACCTTCTCCTTCTCCTTCTTCTACTTCTTCTGCTTCACCCCCCTGACTTCACCTGCTCCTTCTCCTTCTTCTGCTTCTTCTGATTCACCATCCTGACTTCACCTTCTCCTTCTCCTTCTTCTGCTTCTTCTAATTCACCCTCCAGACTTCACCTTCTCCTTCTCCTTCTTCTGCTTCTTCTGATTCACCCTCCAGACTTCACCTTCTCCTTCTCCTTCTTCTGCTTCTTCTGATTCACCCTCCAGACTTCATCTTCTCCTTCTCCTTCTTCTACTTCTTCTGATTCACCCTCCAGACTTCATCTTCTCCTTCTCCTTCTTCTGCTTCTTCTTATTCACCCTCCAGACTTCACCTTCTCCTTCTCCTTCTTCTGCTTCTTCTGATTCACCCTCCAGACTTCACCTTCTCCTTCTCCTTCTTCTGCTTCTTCTGCTTCACCCTCCAGACTTCACCTTCTCCTTCTCCTTCTTCTGCATCTTCTGCTTCACCCTCCTGACTTCACCTTCTCCTTCTCCTTCTTCTACTTCTTCTGATTCACCCTCCAGACTTCACCTACTCCTTCTCCTTCTTCTGCTTCTTCTGCTTCACCCTCCAGACTTCACCTTCTCCTTCTCCTTCTTCTGCTTCTTCTGCTTCGCCCTCCAGACTTCACCTTCTCCTTCTCCTTCTTCTGCTTCTTCTGCTTCACTCTCCTGACTTCACCTTCTCCTTCTCCTTCTTCTACTTCTTCTGATTCACCCTCCAGACTTCACCCTCTCCTTCTCCTTCTTCTGCTTCTTCTGCTTCACCCTCCAGACTTCACCTTCTCTTTCTCCTTCTTCTGCTTCTTCTGCTGCGCCCTCCAGACTTTACCTTCTCCTTCTCCTTCTTCTGCTTCTTCTGATTCACCCTCCAGACTTCACCTTCTCCTTCTCCTTCTTCTACTTCTTCTGATCCACCCTCCTGACTTCACCTTCCCCTTCTTCTGCTTCTTCTGCTTCACCCTCCAGACTTCACCTTCTCCTTCTCCTTCATCTACTTCTTCTGCTTCACCCTGCAGACTTCACCTTCTCCTTCTTCTGCTTCTTCTGCTTCACCATCCTGACTTCACCTTATCCTTCTCCTTCTTCTACTTCTTCTGATTCACCCTCCAGACTTCACCTACTCCTTCTCCTTCTTCTGCTTCTTCTGCTTCACCCTCCAGACTTCACCTTCTCCTTCTCCTTCTTCTGCTTCTTCTGCTTCGCCCTCCAGACTTCACCTTCTCCTTCTCATTCTTCTGCTTCTTCTGCTTCACTCTCCTGACTTCACCTTCTCCTTCTCCTTCTTCTACTTCTTCTGATTCACCCTCCAGACTTCACCCTCTCCTTCTCCTTCTTCTGCTTCTTCTGCTTCACCCTCCAGACTTCACCTTCTCCTTCTCCTTCTTCTGCTTCTTCTGCTTCACCGTCCTGACTTCACCTTCTCCTTCTCCTTCTTCTACTTCTTCTGCTTCACCCCCCTGACTTCACCTGCTCCTTCTCCTTCTTCTGCTTCTTCTGATTCACCCTCCTGACTTCACCTTCTCCTTCTCCTTCTTCTACTTCTTCTGCTTCACCCTCCAGACTTCACCTTCTCCTTCTCCTTCTTCTACTTCTTCTGATTCACCCTCCAGACTTCACCTTCTCCTTCTCCTTCTTCTACTTCTTCTGATTCACCCTCCAGACTTCACCCTCTCCTTCTCCTTCTTCTGCTTCTTCTGCTTCACCCTCCAGACTTCACCTTCTCTTTCTCCTTCTTCTGCTTCTTCTCTGCGCCCTCCAGACTTCACCTTCTCCTTCTCCTTCTTCTGCTTCTTCTGATTCACCCTCCAGACTTCACCTTTTCCTTCCCCTTCTTCTGCTTCTTCTGATACACCCTCCAGACTTCACCTTCTCCTTCTCCTTCTTCTGCTTCTTCTGATTCACCCTCCAGACTTCACCTTCTCCTTCTCCTTCTTCTACTTCTTCTGATTCACCCTCCAGACTTCACCTTCTCCTTCTCTTTCTTCTGCTTCTTCTGATTCTCCCTCCAGACTTCACCTTCTCCTTCTCCTTCTTCTGATTCTTCTGATTCACCCTCCAGACTTCACCTTCTCCTTCTCCTTCTTCTGCTTCTTCTGATTCACCCTCCAGACTTCACCTTCTTCTTCTCCTTCTTCTACTTCTTCTGATTCACCCTCCAGACTTCACCTTCTCCTTCTCCTTCTTCTGTTTCTTCTGATTCGCCCTCCAGACTTCACCTTCTCCTTCTCCTTCTTCTACTTCTTCTGATTCACCCTCCAGACTTCACCTTCTCCTTCTCCTTCTTCTACGTCTTCTGATTCACCCTCCAGACTTCATCTTCTCCTTCTCCTTCTTCTGCATCTTCTGATTCACCCTCCAGACTTCACCTTCTCCTTCTCCTTCTTCTGCTTCTTCTGATTCACCCTCCAGACTTCACCTTCTCCTTCTCCTTCTTCTACTTCTTCTGATACACCCTCCAGACTTCACCTTCTCCTTCTCCTTCTTCTACTTCTTCTGATTCACCCTCCAGTCTTCACACTCTCCTTCTCCTTCTTCTGTTTCTTCTGCTTCAGCCTCCAGACTTCACCTTCTCCTTCTCTTTCTTCTGATTCTTCTGATTCACCCTCCAGACTTCACCTTCTCCTTCTCCTTCTTCTGATTCTTCTGATTCACCCTCCAGACTTCACCTTCTCCTTCTCCTTCTTCTGCTTCTTCTGATTCACCCTCCTGGCTTCACCTTCTCCTTCTCCTTCTTCTACTTCTTCTGATTCACCCTCCTGACTTCACCTTCTCCTTCTCCTTCTTCTCCTTCTTCTGCTTCACCCTCCAGACTTCACCTTCTCCTTCTTCTACCTCTTCTGATTCACCCTCCAGACTTCACCTTCTCCTTCTCCTTCTTCTGCTTCTTCTGATTCACCCTCCAGACTTCACCTTCTCCTTCTCCTTATTCTGCTTCTTCTGATTCATCCTCCAGACTTCACCTTCTCCTTCTCCTTATTCTGCTTCTTCTGATTCAACCTCCAGACTTCACCTTCTCCTTCTCTTTCTTCTGCTTCTTCTGATTCACCCTCCAGATTTCACCTTCTCCTTCTCCTTCTTCTGTTTCTTCTGATTCGCCCTCCAGACTTCACCTTCTCCTTCTCCTTCTTCTGCTTCTTCTGATTCACCCTCCTGACTTCACCTTCTCCTTCTCCTTCTTCTACTTCTTCTGATTCACCCTCCTGACTTCACCTTCTCCTTCTCCTTCTTCTACTTCTTCTGCTTCACCCTCCAGACTTCACCTTCTCCTTCTCCTTCTTCTACTTCTTCTGATTCACCCTCCAGACTTCACCTTCTCCTTCTCCTTCTTCTGCTTCTTCTGATTCACCCTCCAGACTTCACCTTCTCCTTCTCCTTATTCTGCTTCTTCTGATTCACCCTCCAGACTTCACCTTCTCCTTCTCCTTCTTCTGCTTCTTCTGATTCACCCTCCAGACTTCACCTTCTCCTTCTCCTTCTTCTGCTTCTTCTGATTCACCCTCCAGACATCACCTTCTCCTTCTCCTTCTTCTGCTTCTTCTGATTCACCCTCCAGACTTCACCTTCTCCTTCTCCTTCTTCTACTTCTTCTGATTCACCCTCCAGACTTCACCTTCTCCTTCTCTTTCTTCTGCTTCTTCTGATTCACCCTCCAGACTTCACCTTCTCCTTCTCCTTCTTCTGATTCTTCTGATTCACCCTCCAGACTTCACCTTCTCCTTCTCCTTCTTCTGCTTCTTCTGATTCACCCTCCTGACTTCACCTTCTCCTTCTCCTTCTTCTACTTCTTCTGATTCACCCTCCTGACTTCACCTTCTCCTTCTCCTTCTTCTACTTCTTCTGCTTCACCCTCCAGACTTCACCTTCTCCTTCTCCTTTTTCTACTTCTTCTGATTCACCCTCCAGACTTCACCTTCTCCTTCTCCTTCTTCTACTTCTTCTGATTTACCCTACAGACTTCACCTTCTCCTTCTCCTTCTTCTGCTTCTTCTGATTCACCCTCCAGACTTCACCTTCTCCTTCTCCTTATTCTGCTTCTTCTGTTTCACCCTCCAGACTTCACCTTCGCCTTCTCCTTCTTCTGCTTCTTCTGATTCACCCTCCAGACTTCACCTTCTCCTTCTCCTTCTTCTGCTTCTTCTGATTCACCCTCCAGACTTCACCTTCTCCTTCTCCTTCTTCTACTTCTTCTGATTCACCCTCCAGACTTCACCTTCTCCTTCTCCTTCTTCTGCTTCTTCTGATTCACCCTCCAGACTTCACCTTCTCCTTCTGCTTCGTCTACTTCTTCTGATTCACCCTCCAGACTTCACCTTCTCCTTCTCCTTCTTCTACTTCTTCTGATTCACCCTCCAGACTTCAACTTCTCCTTCTCCTTCTTCTACTTCTTCTGATTCACCCTCCAGTCTTCACCTTCTCCATCTCCTTCTTCTGTTTCTTCTGATTCACCCTCCAGACTTCATCTTCTCCTTCTCCTTCTTCTCCTTCTTCTGATTCACCCTCCAGACTTCACCTTCTCCTTCTCCTTCTTCTACTTCTTTTGATTCACCCTCCAGACTTCATCTTCTCCTTCTCCTTCTGGTCCTTCTTCTGATTCACCCTCCAGACTTCACCTTCTCCTTCTCCTTCTTCTCCTTCTTCTGCTTCACCCTCCAGACTTCACCTTCTCCTTCTTCTACCTCTTCTGATTCACCCTCCAGACTTCACCTTCTCCTTCTCCTTCTTCTGCTTCTTCTGATTCACCCTCCAGACTTCACCTTCTCCTTCTCCTTATTCTGCTTCTTCTGATTCACCCTCCAGACTTCACCTTCTCCTTCTCCTTATTCTGCTTCTTCTGATTCAACCTCCAGACTTCACCTTCTCCTTCTCTTTCTTCTGCTTCTTCTGATTCACCCTCCAGATTTCACCTTCTCCTTCTCCTTCTTCTGTTTCTTCTGATTCGCCCTCCAGACTTCACCTTCTCCTTCTCCTTCTTCTGCTTCTTCTGATTCACCCTCCTGACTTCACCTTCTCCTTCTCCTTCTTCTACTTCTTCTGATTCACCCTCCTGACTTCACCTTCTCCTTCTCCTTCTTCTACTTCTTCTGCTTCACCCTCCAGACTTCACCTTCTCCTTCTCCTTCTTCTACTTCTTCTGATTCACCCTCCAGACTTCACCTTCTCCTTCTCCTTCTTCTGCTTCTTCTGATTCACCCTCCAGACTTCACCTTCTCCTTCTCCTTATTCTGCTTCTTCTGATTCACCCTCCAGACTTCACCTTCTCCTTCTCCTTCTTCTGCTTCTTCTGATTCACCCTCCAGACTTCACCTTCTCCTTCTCCTTCTTCTGCTTCTTCTGATTCACCCTCCAGACATCACCTTCTCCTCTCCTTCTTCTGCTTCTTCTGATTCACCCTCCAGACTTCACCTTCTCCTTCTCCTTCTTCTACTTCTTCTGATTCACCCTCCAGACTTCACCTTCTCCTTCTCTTTCTTCTGCTTCTTCTGATTCACCCTCCACACTTCACCTTCTCCTTCTCCTTCTTCTGATTCTTCTGATTCACCCTCCAGACTTCACCTTCTCCTTCTCCTTCTTCTGCTTCTTCTGATTCACCCTCCTGACTTCACCTTCTCCTTCTCCTTCTTCTACTTCTTCTGATTCACCCTCCTGACTTCACCTTCTCCTTCTCCTTCTTCTACTTCTTCTGCTTCACCCTCCAGACTTCACCTTCTCCTTCTCCTTTTTCTACTTCTTCTGATTCACCCTCCAGACTTCACCTTCTCCTTCTCCTTCTTCTACTTCTTCTGATTTACCGTACAGACTTCACCTTCTCCATCTCCTTCTTCTGCTTCTTCTGATTCACCCTCCAGACTTCACCTTCTCCTTCTCCTTATTCTGCTTCTTCTGTTTCACCCTCCAGACTTCACCTTCTCCTTCTCCTTCTTCTGCTTCTTCTGATTCACCCTCCAGACTTCACCTTCTCCTTCTCCTTCTTCTGATTCTTCTGATTCACCCTCCAGACTTCACCTTCTCCTTCTCCTTCTTCTACTTCTTCTGATTCACCCTCCAGACTTCACCTTCTCCTTCTCCTTCTTCTGCTTCTTCTGATTCACCCTCCAGACTTCACCTTCTCCTTCTGCTTCGTCTACTTCTTCTGATTCACCCTCCAGACTTCACCTTCTCCTTCTCCTTCTTCTACTTCTTCTGATTCACCCTCCAGACTTCACCTTCTCCTTCTCCTTCTTCTACTTCTTCTGATTCACCCTCCAGTCTTCACCTTCTCCATCTCCTTCTTCTGTTTCTTCTGATTCACCCTCCAGACTTCATCTTCTCCTTCTCCTTCTTCTCCTTCTTCTGATTCACCCTCCAGACTTCACCTTCTCCTTCTCCTTCTTCTACTTCTTTTGATTCACCCTCCAGACTTCATCTTCTCCTTCTCCTTCTGGTCCTTCTTCTGATTCACCCTCCAGACTTCACCTTCTCCTTCTCCTTCTTCTGCTTCTTCTGATTCACCCTCCAGACTTCACCTTCTCCTTCTACTTCTTCTCCTTCTTCTGATTCACCCTCCAGACTTCACCTTCTCCTTCTCCTTCTTCTACTTCTTCTGATTCACCCTCCAGTCTTCACCTTCTCCTTCTCCTTCTTCTGTTTCTTCTGCTTCACCCTCCAGACTTCACCTTCTTCTTCTCTTTCTTCTGCTTCTTCTGATTCACCCTCCAGACTTCACCTTCTCCTTCTCCTTCTTCTGATTCTTCTGATTCACCCTCCAGACTTCACCTTCTCCTTCTCCTTCTTCTGCTTCTTCTGATTCACCGTCCAGACCTCACCTTCTCCTTCTCCTTCTTCTACTTCTTCTGATTCACCCTCCTGACTTCACCTTCTCCTTCTCCTTCATCTACTTCTTCTGCTTCACCCTCCAGACTTCACCTTCTCCTTCTCCTTCTTCTACTTCTTCTGATTCACCCTCCAGACTTCACCTTCTCCTTCTCCTTCTTCTACTTCTTCTGATTCACCCTCCAGACTTCACCTTCTCCTTCTCCTTCTTCTGCTTCTTCTGATTCACCCTCCAGACTTCACCTTCTCCTTCTCCTTATTCTGCTTCTTCTGATTCACCCTCCAGACTTCACCTTCTCCTTCTCCTTCTTCTGCTTCTTCTGATTCACCCTCCAGACTTCACCTTCTCCTTCTCCTTCTTCTGCTTCTTCTGATTCACCCTCCAGACTTCACCTTCTCCTTCTCCTTCTTCTACTTCTTCTGATTCACCCTCCAGACTTCACCTTCTCCTTCTCCTTCTTCTGCTTCTTCTGATTCACCCTCCAGACTTCACCTTCTCCTTCTCCTTCGTCTACTTCTTCTGATTCACCCTCCAGACTACACCTTCTCCTTCTCCTTCTTCTACTTCTTCTGATTCACCCTCCAGACTTCACCTTCTCCTTCTCCTTCTTCTATTTCTTCTGATTCACCCTCCAGACTTCATCTTCTCATTCTCCTTCTTCTACTTCTTCTGATTCACCCTCCAGACTTCACCTTCTCCTTCTCCTTCTTCTACTTCTTCTGATTCACCCTCCAGACTTCATCTTCTCCTTCTCCTTCTTCTGCTTCTTCTGATTCACCCTCCAGACTTCACCTTCTCCTTCTCCTTCTTCTGCTTCTTCTGATTCACCCTCCAGACTTCAACTTCTCCTTCTCCTTCTTCTACTTCTTCTGATTCACCCTCCAGACTTCACCTTCTCCTTCTCCTTCTTCTACTTCTTCTGATTCACCCTCCAGTCTTCACCTTCTCCTTCTCCTTCTTCTGTTTCTTCTGCTTCACCCTCCAGACTTCACCTTCTCCTTCTCTTTCTTCTGCTTCTTCTGATTCACCCTCCAGACTTCACCTTCTCCTTCTCCTTCTTCTGATTCTTCTGATTCACCCTCCAGACTTCACCTTCTCCTTCTCCTTCTTCTGCTTCTTCTGATTCACCCTCCTGACTTCACCTTCTCCTTCTCCTTCTTCTACTTCTTCTGATTCACCCTCCTGACTTCACCTTCTCCTTCTCCTTCTTCTACTTCTTCTGCTTCACCCTCCAGACTTCACCTTCTCCTTCTCCTTCTTCTACTTCTTCTGATTCACCCTCCAGACTTCACCTTCTCCTTCTCCTTCTTCTGCTTCTTCTGATTCACCCTCCAGACTTCACCTTCTCCTTCTCCTTATTCTGCTTCTTCTGTTTCACCCTCCAGACTTCACCTTCTCCTTATCCTTCTTCTGCTTCTTCTGATTCACCCTCCAGACTTCACCTTCTCCTTCTCCTTCTTCTACGTCTTCTGATTCACCCTCCAGACTTCATCTTCTCCTTCTCCTTCTTCTGCATCTTCTGATTCACCCTCCAGACTTCACCTTCTCCTTCTCCTTCTTCTGCTTCTTCTGATTCACCCTCCAGACTTCACCTTCTCCTTCTCCTTCTTCTACTTCTTCTGATTCACCCTCCAGACTTCACCTTCTCCTTCTCCTTCTTCTACTTCTTCTGATTCACCCTCCAGTCTTCACACTCTCCTTCTCCTTCTTCTGTTTCTTCTGCTTCAGCCTCCAGACTTCACCTTCTCCTTCTCTTTCTTCTGATTCTTCTGATTCACCCTCCAGACTTCACCTTCTCCTTCTCCTTCTTCTGATTCTTCTGATACACCCTCCAGACTTCATCTTCTCCTTCTCCTTCTTCTGCTTCTTCTGATTCACCCTCCTGGCTTCACCTTCTCCTTCTCCTTCTTCTACTTCTTCTGATTCACCCTCCTGACTTCACCTTCTCCTTCTCCTTCTTCTCCTTCTTCTGCTTCACCCTCCAGACTTCACCTTCTCCTTCTTCTACCTCTTCTGATTCACCCTCCAGACTTCACCTTCTCCTTCTCCTTCTTCTGCTTCTTCTGATTCACCCTCCAGACTTCACCTTCTCCTTCTCCTTATTCTGCTTCTTCTGATTCACCCTCCAGACTTCACCTTCTCCTTCTCCTTATTCTGCTTCTTCTGATTCAACCTCCAGACTTCACCTTCTCCTTCTCTTTCTTCTGCTTCTTCTGATTCACCCTCCAGATTTCACCTTCTCCTTCTCCTTCTTCTGTTTCTTCTGATTCGCCCTCCAGACTTCACCTTCTCCTTCTCCTTCTTCTGCTTCTTCTGATTCACCCTCCTGACTTCACCTTCTCCTTCTCCTTCTTCTACTTCTTCTGATTCACCCTCCTGACTTCACCTTCTCCTTCTCCTTCTTCTACTTCTTCTGCTTCACCCTCCAGACTTCACCTTCTCCTTCTCCTTCTTCTACTTCTTCTGATTCACCCTCCAGACTTCACCTTCTCCTTCTCGTTCTTCTGCTTCTTCTGATTCACCCTCCAGACTTCACCTTCTCCTTCTCCTTATTCTGCTTCTTCTGATTCACCCTCCAGACTTCACCTTCTCCTTCTCCTTCTTCTGCTTCTTCTGATTCACCCTCCAGACTTCACCTTCTCCTTCTCCTTCTTCTGCTTCTTCTGATTCACCCTCCAGACATCACCTTCTCCTTCTCCTTCTTCTGCTTCTTCTGATTCACCCTCCAGACTTCACCTTCTCCTTCTCCTTCTTCTACTTCTTCTGATTCACCCTCCAGACTTCACCTTCTCCTTCTCTTTCTTCTGCTTCTTCTGATTCACCCTCCAGACTTCACCTTCTCCTTCTCCTTCTTCTGATTCTTCTGATTCACCCTCCAGACTTCACCTTCTCCTTCTCCTTCTTCTGCTTCTTCTGATTCACCCTCCTGACTTCACCTTCTCCTTCTCCTTCTTCTACTTCTTCTGATTCACCCTCCTGACTTCACCTTCTCCTTCTCCTTCTTCTACTTCTTCTGCTTCACCCTCCAGACTTCACCTTCTCCTTCTCCTTTTTCTACTTCTTCTGATTCACCCTCCAGACTTCACCTTCTCCTTCTCCTTCTTCTACTTCTTCTGATTTACCCTACAGACTTCACCTTCTCCTTCTCCTTCTTCTGCTTCTTCTGATTCACCCTCCAGACTTCACCTTCTCCTTCTCCTTATTCTGCTTCTTCTGTTTCACCCTCCAGACTTCACCTTCTCCTTCTCCTTCTTCTGCTTCTTCTGATTCACCCTCCAGACTTCACCTTCTCCTTCTCCTTCTTCTGCTTCTTCTGATTCACCCTCCAGACTTCACCTTCTCCTTCTCCTTCTTCTACTTCTTCTGATTCACCCTCCAGACTTCACCTTCTCCTTCTCCTTCTTCTGCTTCTTCTGATTCACCCTCCAGACTTCACCTTCTCCTTCTGCTTCGTCTACTTCTTCTGATTCACCCTCCAGACTTCACCTTCTCCTTCTCCTTCTTCTACTTCTTCTGATTCACCCTCCAGACTTCACCTTCTCCTTCTCCTTCTTCTACTTCTTCTGATTCACCCTCCAGTCTTCACCTTCTCCATCTCCTTCTTCTGTTTCTTCTGATTCACCCTCCAGACTTCATCTTCTCCTTCTCCTTCTTCTCCTTCTTCTGATTCACCCTCCAGACTTCACCTTCTCCTTCTCCTTCTTCTACTTCTTTTGATTCACCCTCCAGACTTCATCTTCTCCTTCTCCTTCTGGTCCTTCTTCTGATTCACCCTCCAGACTTCACCTTCTCCTTCTCCTTCTTCTGCTTCTTCTGATTCACCCTCCAGACTTCACCTTCTCCTTCTCCTTCTTCTCCTTCTTCTGATTCACCCTCCAGACTTCACCTTCTCCTTCTCCTTCTTCTACTTCTTCTGATTCACCCTCCAGTCTTCACCTTCTCCTTCTCCTTCTTCTGTTTCTTCTGCTTCACCCTCCAGACTTCACCTTCTTCTTCTCTTTCTTCTGCTTCTTCTGATTCACCCTCCAGACTTCACCTTCTCCTTCTCCTTCTTCTGATTCTTCTGATTCACCCTCCAGACTTCACCTTCTCCTTCTCCTTCTTCTGCTTCTTCTGATTCACCGTCCAGACCTCACCTTCTCCTTCTCCTTCTTCTACTTCTTCTGATTCACCCTCCTGACTTCACCTTCTCCTTCTCCTTCATCTACTTCTTCTGCTTCACCCTCCAGACTTCACCTTCTCCTTCTCCTTCTTCTACTTCTTCTGATTCACCCTCCAGACTTCACCTTCTCCTTCTCCTTCTTCTACTTCTTCTGATTCACCCTCCAGACTTCACCTTCTCCTTCTCCTTCTTCTGCTTCTTCTGATTCACCCTCCAGACTTCACCTTCTCCTTCTCCTTATTCTGCTTCTTCTGATTCACCCTCCAGACTTCACCTTCTCCTTCTCCTTCTTCTGCTTCTTCTGATTCACCCTCCAGACTTCACCTTCTCCTTCTCCTTCTTCTGCTTCTTCTGATTCACCCTCCAGACTTCACCTTCTCCTTCTCCTTCTTCTACTTCTTCTGATTCACCCTCCAGACTTCACCTTCTCCTTCTCCTTCTTCTGCTTCTTCTGATTCACCCTCCAGACTTCACCTTCTCCTTCTCCTTCGTCTACTTCTTCTGATTCACCCTCCAGACTACACCTTCTCCTTCTCCTTCTTCTACTTCTTCTGATTCACCCTCCAGACTTCACCTTCTCCTTCTCCTTCTTCTAT
Organism: Somniosus microcephalus; assembly: GCF_052327205.1. Taxonomy (NCBI): domain Eukaryota; kingdom Metazoa; phylum Chordata; class Chondrichthyes; order Squaliformes; family Somniosidae; genus Somniosus; species Somniosus microcephalus. The sequence goes on from NW_028225259.1 coordinate 512,599, forward strand.
TTCTTCTGATTCACCCTCCAGACTTCATCTTCTCATTCTCCTTCTTCTACTTCTTCTGATTCACCCTCCAGACTTCACCTTCTCCTTCTCCTTCTTCTACTTCTTCTGATTCACCCTCCAGACTTCATCTTCTCCTTCTCCTTCTTCTGCTTCTTCTGATACACCCTCCAGACTTCACCTTCTCCTTCTCCTTCTTCTGCTTCTTCTGATTCACCCTCCAGACTTCAACTTCTCCTTCTCCTTCTTCTACTTCTTCTGATTCACCCTCCAGACTTCACCTTCTCCTTCTCCTTCTTCTACTTCTTCTGATTCACCCTCCAGTCTTCACCTTCTCCTTCTCCTTCTTCTGTTTCTTCTGCTTCACCCTCCAGACTTCACCTTCTCCTTCTCTTTCTTCTGCTTCTTCTGATTCACCCTCCAGACTTCACCTTCTCCTTCTCCTTCTTCTGATTCTTCTGATTCACCCTCCAGACTTCACCTTCTCCTTCTCCTTCTTCTGCTTCTTCTGATTCACCCTCCTGACTTCACCTTCTCCTTCTCCTTCTTCTACTTCTTCTGATTCACCCTCCTGACTTCACCTTCTCCTTCTTCTACTTCTTCTGCTTCACCCTCCAGACTTCACCTTCTCCTTCTCCTTCTTCTACTTCTTCTGATTCACCCTCCAGACTTCACCTTCTCCTTCTCCTTCTTCTGCTTCTTCTGATTCACCCTCCAGACTTCACCTTCTCCTTCTCCTTATTCTGCTTCTTCTGTTTCACCCTCCAGACTTCACCTTCTCCTTATCCTTCTTCTGCTTCTTCTGATTCACCCTCCAGACTTCACCTTCTCCTTCTCCTTCTTCTGCTTCTTCTGATTCACCCTCCAGACTTCACCTTCTCCTTCTCCTTCGTCTACTTCTTCTGATTCACCCTCCAGACTACACCTTCTCCTTCTCCTTCTTCTACTTCTTCTGATTCATCCTCCAGACTTCACCTTCTCCTTCTCCTTCTTCTACTTCTTCTGATTCACCCTCCAGACTTCATCTTCTCCTTCTCCTTCTTCTCCTTCTTCTGATTCACCCTCCAGACTTCACCTTCTCCTTCTTCTGCTTCTTCTGATTCACCCTCCAGACTTCACCTTCTCCTTCTCCTTCTTCTACTTCTTCTGATTCACCCTCCAGACTTCACCTTCTCCTTCTCCTTCTTCTACTTCTTCTGATTAACCCTCCAGTCTTCACCTTCTCCTTCTCCTTCTTCTGTATCTTCTGCTTCACCCTCCAGACTTCACCTTCTCCTTCTCTTTCTTCTGCTTCTTCTGATTCACCCTCCAGACTTCACCTTCTCCTTCTCCTTCTTCTGATTCTTCTGATTCACCCTCCAGACTTCACCTTCTCCTTCTCCTTCTTCTGCTTCTTCTGAATCACCCTCCTGACCTCACCTTCTCCTTCTCCTTCTTCTACTTCTTCTGATTCACCCTCCTGACTTCACCTTCTCCTTCTCCTTCATCTACTTCTTCTGCTTCACCCTCCAGACTTCACCTTCTCCTTCTCCTTCTTCTACTTCTTCTGATTCACCCTCCAGACTTCACCTTCTCCTTCTCCTTCTTCTACTTCTTCTGATTCACCCTCCAGACTTCACCTTCTCCTTCTCCTTCTTCTACTTCTTCTGATTCACCCTCCAGACTTCACCTTCTCCTTCTCCTTCTTCTGCTTCTTCTGATTCACCCTCCAGACTTCACCTTCTCCTTCTCCTTATTCTGCTTCTTCTGATTCACCCTCCAGACTTCACCTTCTCCTTCTCCTTCTTCTGCTTCTTCTGATTCACCCTCCAGACTTCACCTTCTCCTTCTCCTTCTTCTGCTTCTTCTGATTCACCCTCCAGACTTCACCTTCTCCTTCTCCTTCTTCTACTTCTTCTGATTCACCATCCAGACTTCACCTTCTCCTTCTCCTTCTTCTGCTTCTTCTGATTCACCCTCCAGACTTCACCTTCTCCTTCTCATTCGTCTACTTCTTCAGTTTCACCCTCCAGACTACACCTTCTCCTTCTCCTTCTTCTACTTCTTCTGATTCACCCTCCAGACTTCACCTTCTCCTTCTCCTTCTTCTCTTTCTTCTGATTCACCCTCCAGACTTCATCTTCTCCTTCTCCTTCTTCTACTTCTTCTGATTCACCCTCCAGACTTCACCTTCTCCTTCTCCTTCTTCTACTTCTTCTGATTCACCCTCCAGACTTCATCTTCTCCTTCTCCTTCTTCTGCTTCTTCTGATTCACCCTCCAGACTTCACCTTCTCCTTCTCCTTCTTCTACTTCTTCTGATTCACCCTCCAGACTTCAACTTCTCCTTCTCCTTCTTCTACTTCTTCTGATTCACCCTCCAGACTTCACCTTCTCCTTCTCCTTCTTCTACTTCTTCTGATTCACCCTCCAGTCTTCACCTTCTCCTTCTCCTTCTTCTGTTTCTTCTGCTTCACCCTCCAGACTTCACCTTCTCATTCTCCTTCTTCTGCTTCTTCTGCTTCACACTCCAGACTTCACCTTCTCCTTCTCCTTCTTCTGCTTCTTCTGCTGCGCCCTCCAGGCTTCACCTTCTCCTTCTCCTTCTTCTGCTTCTTCTGCTTCACCGTCCTGACTTCACCTTCTCCTTCTCCTTCTTCTACTTCTTCTGCTACACCCCCCTGACTTCACCTGCTCCTTCTCCTTCTTCTGCTTCTTCTGATTCACCCTCCTAAATTCACCTTCTCCTTCTCCTTCTTCTGCTTCTTCTGATTCACCCTCCTGACTTCACCTTCTCCTTCTCCTTCTTCTGCTTCTTCTGATTCACCCTCCAGACTTCACCTTCTCCTTCTCCTTCTTCTGCTTCTTCTGATTCACCCTCCAGACTTCACCTTCTCCTTCTCCTTCTTCTGCTTCTTCTGCTTCACCCTCCAGAATTCACCTTCTCCTTCTCCTTCTTCTGCTTCTTCTGCTTCACCCTCCTGACTTCACCTTCTCCTTCTCCTTCTTCTACTTCTTCTGATTCACCCTCCAGACTTCACCTACTCCTTCTCCTTCTTCTGCTTCTTCTGCTTCACCCTCCAGACTTCACCTTCTCCTTCTCCTTCTTCTGCTTCTTCTGCTTCGCCCTCCAGACTTCACCTTCTCCTTCTCCTTCTTCTGCTTCTTCTGCTTCACTCTCCTGACTTCACCTTCTCCTTCTCCTTCTTCTACTTCTTCTGATTCACCCTCCAGACTTCACCCTCTCCTTCTCCTTCTTCTGCTTCTTCTGCTTCACCCTCCAGACTTCACCTTCTCTTTCTCCTTCTTCTGCTTCTTCTGCTGCGCCCTCCAGACTTCACCTTCTCCTTCTCCTTCTTCTGCTTCTTCTGATTCACCCTCCAGACTTCACCTTCTCCTTCTCCTTCTTCTACTTCTTCTGATCCACCCTCCTGACTTCACCTTCTCCTTCTCCTTCTTCTGCTTCTTCTGCTTCACCCTCCAGACTTCACCTTCTCCTTCTCCTTCTTCTGCTTCTTCTGCTTCACCCACCAGACTTCACCTTCTCCTTCTCCTTCTTCTGCTTCTTCTGCTTCACCCTCCTGACTTCACCTTATCCTTCTCCTTCTTCTACTTCTTCTGATTCACCCTCCAGACTTCACCTACTCCTTCTCCTTCTTCTGCTTCTTCTGCTTCACCCTCCAGACTTCACCTTCTCCTTCTCCTTCTTCTGCTTCTTCTGCTTCGCCCTCCAGACTTCACCTTCTCCTTCTCCTTCTTCTGCTTCTTCTGCTTCACTCTCCTGACTTCACCTTCTCCTTCTCCTTCTTCTACTTCTTCTGATTCACCCTCCAGACTTCACCCTCTCCTTCTCCTTCTTCTGCTTCTTCTGCTTCACCCTCCAGACTTCACCTTCTCCTTCTCCTTCTTCTGCTTCTTCTGCTTCACCGTCCTGACTTCACCTTCTCCTTCTCCTTCTTCTACTTCTTCTGCTTCACCCCCCTGACTTCACCTGCTCCTTCTCCTTCTTCTGCTTCTTCTGATTCACCCTCCTAACTTCACCTTCTCCTTCTCCTTCTTCTGCTTCTTCTGATTCACCCTCCAGACTTCACCTTCTCCTTCTCCTTCTTCTACTTCGTCTGATTCACCCTCCAGACTTCACCTTCTCCTTCTCCTTCTTCTACTTCTTCTGATTCACCCTCCAGTCTTCACCTACTCCTTCTCCTTCTTCTGTTTCTTCTGCTTCACCCTCCAGACTTCACCTTCTCCTTCTCTTTCTTCTGCTTCTTCTGATTCACCCTCCAGACTTCATCTTCTCCTTCTTCTTCTTCTGATTCTTCTGATTCACCCTCCAGACTTCACCTTCTCCTTCTCCTTCTTCTACTTCTTCTGCTTCACCCTCCAGACTTCACCTTCTCCTTCTCCTTCTTCTACTTCTTCTGATTCACCCTCCAGACTTCACCTTCTCCTTCTCCTTCTTCTGCTTCTTCTGATTCACCCTCCAGACTTCACCTTCTCCTTCTCCTTATTCTGCTTCTTCTGATTCACCCTCCAGACTTCACCTTCTCCTTCTCCTTCTTCTGCTTCTTCTGATTCACCCTCCAGACTTCACCTTTTCCTTCTCCTTCTTCTGCTTCTTCTGATTCACCCTCCAGACTTCACCTTCTCCTTCTCCTTCTTCTGCTTCTTCTGATTCACCCTCCAGACTTCACTTTCTCCTTCTCCTTCTTCTACTTCTTCTGATTCACCCTCCAGACTTCACCTTCTCCTTCTCTTTCTTCTGCTTCTTCTGATTCACCCTCCAGACTTCACCTTCTCCTTCTCCTTCTTCTACTTCTTCTGATTCACCCTCCAGACTTCACCTTCTCCTTCTCCTTCTTCTGCTTCTTCTGATTCACCCTCCAGACTTCACCTTCTCCTTCTCCTTCGTCTACTTCTTCTGATTCACCCTCCAGACTACACCTTCTCCTTCTCCTTCTTCTACTTCTTCTGATTCACCCTCCAGACTTCACCTTCTCCTTCTCCTTCTTCTCTTTCTTCTGATTCACCCTCCAGACTTCACCTTCTCCTTCTCCTTATTCTGCTTCTTCTGATTCACCCTCCAGACTTCACCTTCTCCTTCTCCTTCTTCTGCTTCTTCTGATTCACCCTCCAGACTTCACCTTCTCCTTCTCCTTCTTCTGCTTCTTCTGATTCACCCTCCAGACTTCACCTTCTCCTTCTCCTTCTTCTACTTCTTCTGATTCACCCTCCAGACTTCACCTTCTCCTTCTCCTTCTTCTGCTTCTTCTGATTCACCCTCCAGACTTCAGCTTCTCCTTCTCCTTCGTCTACTTCTTCTGATTCACCCTCCAGACTACACCTTCTCCTTCTCCTTCTTCTACTTCTTCTGATTCACCCTCCAGACTTCACCTTCTCCTTCTCCTTCTTCTGTTTCTTCTGATTCACCCTCCAGACTTCATCTTCTCATTCTCCTTCTTCTACTTCTTCTGATTCACCCTCCAGACTTCACCTTCTCCTTCTCCTTCTTCTACTTCTTCTGATTCACCCTCCAGACTTCATCTTCTCCTTCTCCTTCTTCTGCTTCTTCTGATTCACCCTCCAGACTTCACCTTCTCCTTCTCCTTCTTCTACTTCTTCTGATTCACCCTCCAGACTTCATCTTCTCCTTCTCCTTCTTCTGCTTCTTCTGATTCACCCTCCAGACTTCACCTTCTCCTTCTCCTTCTTCTACTTCTTCTGATTCACCCTCCAGACTTCACCTTCTCCTTCTCCTTCTTCTACTTCTTCTGATTCACCCTCCAGTCTTCACCTTCTCCTTCTCCTTCTTCTGTTTCTTCTGCTTCACCCTCCAGACTTCACCTTCTCCTTCTCTTTCTTCTGCTTCTTCTGATTCACCCTCCAGACTTCACCTTCTCCTTCTCCTTCTTCTGATTCTTCTGATACACCCTCCAGACTTCACCTTCTCCTTCTCCTTCTTCTGCTTCTTCTGATTCACCCTCCTGACTTCACCTTCTCCTTCTCCTTCTTCAACGTCTTCTGATTCACCCTCCTGACTTCACCTTCTCCTTCTCCTTCTTCTACTTCTTCTGCTTCACCCTCCAGACTTCACCTTCTCCTTCTCCTTCTTCTACTTCTTCTGATTCACCCTCCAGACTTCACCTTCTCCTTCTCCTTCTTCTGCTTCTTCTGATTCACCCTCCAGACTTCACCTTCTCCTTCTCCTTCTTCTGCTTCTTCTGATTCACCCTCCAGACTTCACCTTCTCCTTCTCTTTCTTCTGCTTCTTCTGATTCACCCTCCAGACTTCACCTTCTCCTTCTCCTTCTTCTGATTCTTCTGATTCACCCTCCAGACTTCACCTTCTCCTTCTCCTTCTTCTACTTCTTCTGATTCACCCTCCAGACTTCACCTTCTCCTTCTCCTTCTTCTGCTTCTTCTGATTCACCCTCCAGACTTCACCTTCTCCTTCTCCTTCGTCTACTTCTTCTGATTCACCCTGTAGACTACAACTTCTCCTTCTCCTTCTTCTACTTCTTCTGATTCACCCTCCAGACTTCACCTTCTCCTTCTCCTTCTTCTACTTCTTCTGATTCACCCTCCAGACTTCATCTTCTCCTTCTCCTTCTTCTCCTTCTTCTGATTCACCCTCCAGACTTCACCTTCTCCTTCTCCTTCTTCTGCTACTTCTGATTCACCCTCCAGACTTCACCTTCTCCTTCTCCTTCTTCTACTTCTTCTGATTCACCCTCCAGACTTCACCTTCTCCTTCTCCTTCTTCTACTTCTTCTGATTCACCCTCCAGTCTTCACCTTCTCCTTCTCCTTCTTCTGTTTCTTCTGCTTCACCCTCCAGACTTCACCTTCTCCTTCTCTTTCTTCTGCTTCTTCTGATTCACCCTCCAGACTTCACCTTCTCCTTCTCCTTCTTCTGATTCTTCTGATTCACCCTCCAGACTTCACCTTCTCCTTCTCCTTCTTCTGCTTCTTCTGATTCACCCTCCAGACCTCACCTTCTCCTTCTCCTTCTTCTACTTCTTCTGATTCACCCTCCTGACTTCACCTTCTCCTTCTCCTTCATCTACTTCTTCTGCTTCACCCTCCAGACTTCACCTTCTCCTTCTCCTTCTTCTACTTCTTCTGATTCACCCTCCAGACTTCACCTTCTCCTTCTCCTTCTTCTACTTCTTCTGATTCACCCTCCAGACTTCACCTTCTCCTTCTCCTTCTTCTACTTCTTCTGATTCACCCTCCAGACTTCACCTTCTCCTTCTCCTTCTTCTGATTCACCCTCCAGACTTCACCTTCTCCTTCTCCTTCTTCTGCTTCTTCTGATTCACCCTCCAGACTTCACCTTCTCCTTCTCCTTCTTCTGCTTCTTCTGATTCACCCTCCAGACTTCACCTTCTCCTTCTCCTTCTTCTACTTCTTCTGCTACACCCCCCTGACTTCACCTGCTCCTTCTCCTTCTTCTGCTTCTTCTGATTCACCCTCCTAAATTCACCTTCTCCTTCTCCTTCTTCTGCTTCTTCTGATTCACCCTCCTGACTTCACCTTCTCCTTCTCCTTCTTCTGCTTCTTCTGGTTCTCCCTCCAGACTTCACCTTCTCCTTCTCCTTCTTCTGCTTCTTCTGATTCACCCTCCAGACTTCACCTTCTCCTTCTCCTTCTTCTGCTTCTTCTGCTTCACCCTCCAGACTTCACCTTCATCTTCTCCTTCTTCTGCTTCTTCTGCTTCACCCTCCTGACTTCACCTTCTCCTTCTCCTTCTTCTACTTCTTCTGATTCACCCTCCAGACTTCACCTACTCCTTCTCCTTCTTCTGCTTCTTCTGCTTCACCCTCCAGACTTCACCTTCTCCTTCTCCTTCTTCTGCTTCTTCTGCTTCGCCCTCCAGACTTCACCTTCTCCTTCTCCTTCTTCTGCTTCTTCTGCTTCACTCTCCTGACTTCACCTTCTCCTTCTCCTTCTTCTACATCTTCTGATTCACCCTCCAGACTTCACCCTCTCCTTCTCCTTCTTCTGCTTCTTCTGCTTCACCCTCCAGACTTCACCTTCTCTTTCTCCTTCTTCTGCTTCTTCTGCTGCGCCCTCCAGACTTCACCTTCTCCTTCTCCTTCTTCTGCTTCTTCTGATTCACCCTCCAGACTTCACCTTCTCCTTCTCCTTCTTCTACTTCTTCTGATCCACCCTCCTGACTTCACCTTCTCCTTCTCCTTCTTCTGCTTCTTCTGCTTCACCCTCCAGACTTCACCTTCTCCTTCTCCTTCTTCTGCTTCTTCTGCTTCACCCACCAGACTTCACCTTCTCCTTCTCCTTCTTCTGCTTCTTCTGCTTCACCCTCCTGACTTCACCTTATCCTTCTCCTTCTTCCACTTCTTCTGATTCACCCTCCAGACTTCACCTTCTCCTTCTCCTTCTTCTACTTCTTCTGCTTCACCCTCCAGACTTCACCTTCTCCTTCTCCTTCTTCTACTTCTTCTGATTCACCCTCCAGACTTCACCTTCTCCTTCTCCTTCTTCTGCTTCTTCTGATTCACCCTCCAGACTTCACCTTCTCCTTCTCCTTATTCTGCTTCTTCTGTTTCACCCTCCAGACTTCACCTTCTCCTTCTCCTCCTTCTGCTTCTTCTGATTCACCCTCCAGACTTCACCTTCTCCTTCTCCTTCTTCTGCTTCTTCGGATTCACCCTCCAGACTTCACCTTCTCCTTCTCCTTCTTCTACTTCTTCTGATTCACCCTCCAGACTTCACCTTCTCCTTCTCCTTCTTCTGCTTCTTCTGATTCACCCTCCAGACTTCACCTTCTCCTTCTCCTTCGTCTACTTCTTCTGATTCACCCTGTAGACTACAACTTCTCCTTCTCCTTCTTCTACTTCTTCTGATTCACCCTCCAGACTTCACCTTCTCCTTCTCCTTCTTCTACTTCTTCTGATTCACCCTCCAGACTTCACCTTCTCCTTCTCCTTCTTCTACTTCTTCTGATTCACCCTCCAGTCTTCACCTTCTCCTTCTCCTTCTTCTGTTTCTTCTGCTTCACCCTCCAGACTTCACCTTCTCCTTCTCTTTCTTCTGCTTCTTCTGATTCACCCTCCAGACTTCACCTTCTCCTTCTCCTTCTTCTGATTCTTCTGATTCACCCTCCAGACTTCACCTTCTCCTTCTCCTTCTTCTGCTTCTTCTGATTCACCCTCCAGACCTCACCTTCTCCTTCTCCTTCTTCTACTTCTTCTGATTCACCCTCCTGACTTCACCTTCTCCTTCTCCTTCTTCTACTTCTTCTGATTCACCCTCCAGACTTCATCTTCTCCTTCTCCTTCTTCTCCTTCTTCTGATTCACCCTCCAGACTTCACCTTCTCCTTCTCCTTCTTCTGCTACTTCTGATTCACCCTCCAGACTTCACCTTCTCCTTCTCCTTCTTCTACTTCTTCTGATTCACCCTCCAGACTTCACCTTCTCCTTCTCCTTCTTCTACTTCTTCTGATTCACCCTCCAGTCTTCACCTTCTCCTTCTCCTTCTTCTGTTTCTTCTGCTTCACCCTCCAGACTTCACCTTCTCCTTCTCTTTCTTCTGCTTCTTCTGATTCACCCTCCAGACTTCACCTTCTCCTTCTCCTTCTTCTGATTCTTCTGATTCACCCTCCAGACTTCACCTTCTCCTTCTCCTTCTTCTGCTTCTTCTGATTCACCCTCCAGACCTCACCTTCTCCTTCTCCTTCTTCTACTTCTTCTGATTCACCCTCCTGACTTCACCTTCTCCTTCTCCTTCATCTACTTCTTCTGCTTCACCCTCCAGACTTCACCTTCTCCTTCTCCTTCTTCTACTTCTTCTGATTCACCCTCCAGACTTCACCTTCTCCTTCTCCTTCTTCTACTTCTTCTGATTCACCCTCCAGACTTCACCTTCTCCTTCTCCTTCTTCTACTTCTTCTGATTCACCCTCCAGACTTCACCTTCTCCTTCTCCTTCTTCTGATTCACCCTCCAGACTTCACCTTCTCCTTCTCCTTCTTCTGCTTCTTCTGATTCACCCTCCAGACTTCACCTTCTCCTTCTCCTTCTTCTGCTTCTTCTGATTCACCCTCCAGACTTCACCTTCTCCTTCTCCTTCTTCTACTTCTTCTGCTACACCCCCCTGACTTCACCTGCTCCTTCTCCTTCTTCTGCTTCTTCTGATTCACCCTCCTAAATTCACCTTCTCCTTCTCCTTCTTCTGCTTCTTCTGATTCACCCTCCTGACTTCACCTTCTCCTTCTCCTTCTTCTGCTTCTTCTGGTTCTCCCTCCAGACTTCACCTTCTCCTTCTCCTTCTTCTGCTTCTTCTGATTCACCCTCCAGACTTCACCTTCTCCTTCTCCTTCTTCTGCTTCTTCTGCTTCACCCTCCAGACTTCACCTTCATCTTCTCCTTCTTCTGCTTCTTCTGCTTCACCCTCCTGACTTCACCTTCTCCTTCTCCTTCTTCTACTTCTTCTGATTCACCCTCCAGACTTCACCTACTCCTTCTCCTTCTTCTGCTTCTTCTGCTTCACCCTCCAGACTTCACCTTCTCCTTCTCCTTCTTCTGCTTCTTCTGCTTCGCCCTCCAGACTTCACCTTCTCCTTCTCCTTCTTCTGCTTCTTCTGCTTCACTCTCCTGACTTCACCTTCTCCTTCTCCTTCTTCTACATCTTCTGATTCACCCTCCAGACTTCACCCTCTCCTTCTCCTTCTTCTGCTTCTTCTGCTTCACCCTCCAGACTTCACCTTCTCTTTCTCCTTCTTCTGCTTCTTCTGCTGCGCCCTCCAGACTTCACCTTCTCCTTCTCCTTCTTCTGCTTCTTCTGATTCACCCTCCAGACTTCACCTTCTCCTTCTCCTTCTTCTACTTCTTCTGATCCACCCTCCTGACTTCACCTTCTCCTTCTCCTTCTTCTGCTTCTTCTGCTTCACCCTCCAGACTTCACCTTCTCCTTCTCCTTCTTCTGCTTCTTCTGCTTCACCCACCAGACTTCACCTTCTCCTTCTCCTTCTTCTGCTTCTTCTGCTTCACCCTCCTGACTTCACCTTATCCTTCTCCTTCTTCCACTTCTTCTGATTCACCCTCCAGACTTCACCTTCTCCTTCTCCTTCTCTTCTACTTCTTCTGCTTCACCCTCCAGACTTCACCTTCTCCTTCTCCTTCTTCTACTTCTTCTGATTCACCCTCCAGACTTCACTTCTCCTTCTCCTTCTTCTGCTCTTCTGATCACCCCCAGACTTCACCTTCTCCTTCTCCTTATTCTGCTTCTTCTGTTTCACCCTCCAGACTTCACCTTCTCCTTCTCCTCCTTCTGCTTCTTCTGATTCACCCTCCAGACTTCACCTTCTCCTTCTCCTTCTTCTGCTTCTTCGGATTTCACCCTCCAGACTTCACCTTCTCCTTCTCCTTCTTCTACTTCTTCTGATTCACCCTCCAGACTTCACCTTCTCCTTCTCCTTCTTCTGCTTCTTCTGATTCACCCTCCAGACTTCACCTTCTCCTTCTCCTTCGTCTACTTCTTCTGATTCACCCTGTAGACTACAACTTCTCCTTCTCCTTCTTCTACTTCTTCTGATTCACCCTCCCAGACTTCACCTTCTCCTTCTCCTTATTCTACTTCTTCTGATTCACCCTCCAGACTTCACCTTCTCCTTCTCCTTCTACTTCTTCTGATTCACCCTCCAGTCTTCACCTTCTCCTTCTCCTTCTTCTGTTTCTTCTGCTTCACCCTCCAGACTTCACCTTCTCCTTCTCTTTCTTCTGCTTCTTCTGATTCACCCTCCAGACTTCACCTTCTCCTTCTCCTTCTTCTGATTCTTCTGATTCACCCTCCTCAGACTTCACCTTCTCCTTCTCCTTCTTCTGCTTCTTCTGATTCACCCTCCAGACCTCACCTTCTCCTTCTCCTTCTTCTACTTCTTCTGATTCACCCTCCTGACTTCACCTTCTCCTTCTCCTTCATCTACTTCTTCTGCTTCACCCTCCAGACTTCACCTACTCCTTCTCCTTCTTCTACTTCTTCTGATTCACCCTCCAGACTTCACCTTCTCCTTCTCCTTCTTCTACTTCTTCTGATTCACCCTCCAGACTTCACCTTCTCCTTCTCCTTCTTCTACTTCTTCTGATTCACCCTCCAGACTTCACCTTCTCCTTCTCCTTCTTCTGATTCACCCTCCAGACTTCACCTTCTCCTTCTCCTTCTTCTGCTTCTTCTGATTCACCCTCCAGACTTCACCTTCTCCTTCTCCTTCTTCTGCTTCTTCTGATTCACCCTCCAGACTTCACCTTCTCCTTCTCCTTCTTCTACTTCTTCTGATTCACCCTCCAGACTTCACCTTCTCCTTCTCCTTCTTCTGCTTCTTCTGATTCACCCTCCAGACTTCACCTTCTCCTTCTCCTTCGTCTACTTCTTCTGATTCACCCTCCAGTCTACACCTTCTCCTTCTCCTTCTTCTACTTCTTCTGATTCACCCTCCAGACTTCACCTTCTCCTTCTCCTTCTTCTCTTTCTTCTGATTCACCCTCCAGACTTCATCTTCTCCTTCTCCTTCTTCTACTTCTTCTGATTCACCCCTCCAGACTTCACGTTCTCCTTCTCCTTCTTCTACTTCTTCTGATTCACCCTCCAGACCTTCATCTTCTCCTTCTCCTTCTTCTGCTTCTTCTGATTCACCTCCAGACTTCACCTTCTACTTCTCCTTCTTCTGCTTCTTCTGATTCACCCTCCAGACTTCAACTTCTCCTTCTCCTTCTTCTACTTCTTCTGATTCACCCTCCAGACTTCACCTTCTCCTTCTCCTTCTTCTACTTCTTCTGATTCACCCTCCAGTCTTCACCTTCTCCTTCTCCTTCTTCTGTTTCTTCTGCTTCACCCTCCTGACTTCACCTTCTCCTTCTCCTTCTTCTGCTTCTTCTGCTTCACACTCCAGACTTCACCTTCTCCTTCTCCTTCTTCTGCTTCTTCTGCTGCGCCCTCCAGGCTTCACCTTCTCCTTCTCCTTCTTCTGCTTCTTCTGCTTCACCCTCCTGACTTCACCTTCTCCTTCTCCTTCTTCTACTTCTTCTGCTACACCCCCCTGACTTCACCTGCTCCTTCTCCTTCTTCTGCTTCTTCTGATTCACCCTCCTAAATTCACCTTCTCCTTCTCCTTCTTCTGCTTCTTCTGATTCACCCTCCTGACTTCACCTTCTCCTTCTCCTTCTTCTGCTTCTTCTGGTTCTCCCTCCAGACTTCACCTTCTCCTTCTCCTTCTTCTGCTTCTTCTGATTCACCCTCCAGACTTCACCTTCTCCTTCTCCTTCTTCTGCTTCTTCTGCTTCACCCTCCAGACTTCACCTTCATCTTCTCCTTCTTCTGCTTCTTCTGCTTCACCCTCCTGACTTCACCTTCTCCTTCTCCTTCTTCTACTTCTTCTGATTCACCCTCCAGACTTCACCTACTCCTTCTCCTTCTTCTGCTTCTTCTGCTTCACCCTCCAGACTTCACCTTCTCCTTCTCCTTCTTCTGCTTCTTCTGCTTCGCCCTCCAGACTTCACCTTCTCCTTCTCCTTCTTCTGCTTCTTCTGCTTCACTCTCCTGACTTCACCTTCTCCTTCTCCTTCTTCTACTTCTTCTGATTCACCCTCCAGACTTCACCCTCTCCTTCTCCTTCTTCTGCTTCTTCTGCTTCACCCTCCAGACTTCACCTTCTCTTTCTCCTTCTTCTGCTTCTTCTGCTGCGCCCTCCAGACTTCACCTTCTCCTTCTCCTTCTTCTGCTTCTTCTGATTCACCCTCCAGACTTCACCTTCTCCTTCTCCTTCTTCTACTTCTTCTGATCCACCCTCCTGACTTCACCTTCTCCTTCTCCTTCTTCTGCTTCTTCTGCTTCACCCTCCAGACTTCACCTTCTCCTTCTCCTTCTTCTGCTTCTTCTGCTTCACCCACCAGACTTCACCTTCTCCTTCTCCTTCTTCTGCTTCTTCTGCTTCACCCTCCTGATTTCACCTTATCCTTCTCCTTCTTCCACTTCTTCTGATTCACCCTCCAGACTTCACCTACTCCTTCTCCTTCTTCTGCTTCTTCTGCTTCACCCTCCAGACTTCACCTTCTCCTTCTCCTTCTTCTGCTTCTTCTGCTTCGCCCTCCAGACTTCACCTTCTCCTTCTCCTTCTTCTGCTTCTTCTGCTTCACTCTCCTGACTTCACCTTCTCCTTCTCCTTCTTCTACTTCTTCTGATTCACCCTCCAGACTTCACCCTCTCCTTCTCCTTCTTCTGCTTCTTCTGCTTCACCCTCCAGACTTCACCTTCTCCTTCTCCTTCTTCTGCTTCTTCTGCTTCACCGTCCTGACTTCACCTTCTCTTTCTCCTTCTTCTATTTCTTCTGCTTCACCCCCCTGACTTCACCTGCTCCTTCTCCTTCTTCTGCTTCTTCTGATTCACCCTCCTAACTTCACCTTCTCCTTCTCCTTCTTCTGCTTCTTCTGATTCACCCTCCAGACTTCACCTTCTCCTTCTCCTTTTTCTACTTCGTCTGATTCACCCTCCAGACTTCACCTTCTCCTTCTCCTTCTTCTACTTCTTCTGATTCACCCTCCAGTCTTCACCTACTCCTTCTCCTTCTTCTGTTTCTTCTGCTTCACCCTCCAGACTTCACCTTCTCCTTCTCTTTCTTCTGCTTCTTCTGATTCACCCTCCAGACTTCATCTTCTCCTTCTCCTTCTTCTGATTCTTCTGATTCACCCTCCAGACTTCACCTTCTCCTTCTCCTTCTTCTTCTTCTTCTGATTCACCCTCCTGACTTCACCTTCTCCTTCTCCTTCTTCTACTTCTTCTGCTTCACCCTCCAGACTTCACCTTCTCCTTCTCCTTCTTCTACTTCTTCTGATTCACCCTCCAGACTTCACCTTCTCCTTCTCCTTCTTCTGCTTCTTCTGATTCACCCTCCAGACTTCACCTTCTCCTTCTCCTTATTCTGCTTCTTCTGATTCACCCTCCTAACTTCACCTTCTCCTTCTCCTTCTTCTGCTTCTTCTGATTCACCCTCCAGACTTCACCTTCTCCTTCTCCTTTTTCTACTTCGTCTGATTCACCCTCCAGACTTCACCTTCTCCTTCTCCTTCTTCTACTTCTTCTGATTCACACTCCAGTCTTCACCTACTCCTTCTCCTTCTTCTGTTTCTTCTGCTTCACCCTCCAGACTTCACCTTCTCCTTCTCTTTCTTCTGCTTCTTCTGATTCACCCTCCAGACTTCATCTTCTCCTTCTCCTTCTTCTACTTCTTCTGATTCACCCTCCAGACTTCACCTTCTCCTTCTCCTTCTTCTGCTTCTTCTGATTCACCCTCCAGACTTCACCTTCTCCTTCTCCTTATTCTACTTCTTCTGATTCACCCTCCAGACTTCACCTTCTCCTTCTCCTTCTTCTGCTTCTTCTGATTCACCCTCCAGACTTCATCTTTTCCTTCTCCTTCTTCTGCTTCTTCTGATTCACCCTCCAGACTTCACCTTCTCCTTCTCCTTCTTCTGCTTCTTCTGATTCACCCTCCAGACTTCACCTTCTCCTTCTCCTTCTTCTACTTCTTCTGATTCACCCTCCAGACTTCACCTTCTCCTTCTCTTTCTTCTGCTTCTTCTGATTCACCCTCCAGACTTCACCTTCTCCTTCTTCTACTTCTTCTGATTCACCCTCCAGACTTCACCTTCTCCTTCTCCTTCTTCTGCTTCTTCTGATTCACCCTCCAGACTTCACCTTCTCCTTCTCCTTCGTCTACTTCTTCTGATTCACCCTCCAGACTACACCTTCTCCTTCTCCTTCTTCTACTTCTTCTGATTCACCCTCCAGACTTCACCTTCTCCTTCTCCTTCTTCTCTTTCTTCTGATTCACCCTCCAGACTTCATCTTCTCCTTCTCCTTCTTCTACTTGTTCTGATTCACCCTCCAGACTTCACCTTCTCCTTCTCCTTCTTCTACTTCTTCTGATTCACCCTCCAGACTTCATCTTCTCCTTCTCCTTCTTCTGCTTCTTCTGATTCACCCTCCAGACTTCACCTTCTCCTTCTCCTTCTTCTGCTTCTTCTGATTCACCCTCCAGACTTCAACTTCTCCTTCTCCTTCTTCTACTTCTTCTGATTCACCCTCCAGACTTCACCTTCTCCTTCTCCTTCTTCTACTTCTTCTGATTCACCCTCCAGTCTTCACCTTCTCCTTCTCCTTCTTCTGTTTCTTCTGCTTCACCCTCCAGACTTCACCTTCTCCTTCTCCTTCTTCTGCTTCTTCTGCTTCACACTCCAGACTTCACCTTCTCCTTCTCCTTCTTCTGCTTCTTCTGCTGCGCCCTCCAGGCTTCACCTTCTCCTTCTCCTTCTTCTGCTTCTTCTGCTTCACCGTCCTGACTTCACCTTCTCCTTCTCCTTCTTCTACTTCTTCTGCTACACCCCCCTGACTTCACCTGCTCCTTCTCCTTCTTCTGCTTCTTCTGATTCACCCTCCTAAATTCACCTTCTCCTTCTCCTTCTTCTGCTTCTTCTGATTCACCCTCCTGACTTCACCTTCTCCTTCTCCTTCTTCTGCTTCTTCTGATTCACCCTCCAGACTTCACCTTCTCCTTCTCCTTCTTCTGCTTCTTCTGATTCACCCTCCAGACTTCACCTTCTCCTTCTCCTTCTTCTGCTTCTTCTGCTTCACCCTCCAGACTTCACCTTCTCCTTCTCCTTCTTCTGCTTCTTCTGCTTCACCCTCCTGACTTCACCTTCTCCTTCTCCTTCTTCGACTTCTTCTGATTCACCCTCCAGACTTCACCTACTCCTTCTCCTTCTTCTGCTTCTTCTGCTTCACCCTCCAGACTTCACCTTCTCCTTCTCCTTCTTCTGCTTCTTCTGCTTCGCCCTCCAGACTTCACCTTCTCCTTCTCCTTCTTCTGCTTCTTCTGCTTCACTCTCCTGACTTCACCTTCTCCTTCTCCTTCTTCTACTTCTTCTGATTCACCCTCCAGACTTCACCCTCTCCTTCTCCTTCTTCTGCTTCTTCTGCTTCACCCTCCAGACTTCACCTTCTCTTTCTCCTTCTTCTGCTTCTTCTGCTGTGCCCTCCAGACTTCACCTTCTCCTTCTCCTTCTTCTGCTTCTTCTGATTCACCCTCCTGACTTCACCTTCTCCTTCTCCTTCTTCTGCTTCTTCTGCTTCTCCCTCCAGACTTCACCTTCTCCTTCTCCTTCTTCTGCTTCTTCTGCTTCACCCACCAGACTTCACCTTCTCCTTCTCCTTCTTCTGCTTCTTCTGCTTCACCCTCCTGACTTCACCTACTCCTTCTCCTTCTTCTGCTTCTTCTGCTTCACCCTCCAGACTTCACCTACTCCTTCTACTTCTTCTGCTTCTTCTGCTTCGCCCTCCAGACTTCACCTTCTCCTTCTCCTTCTTCTGCTTCTTCTGCTTCACTCTCCTGACTTCACCTTCTCCTTCTCCTTCTTCTACTTCTTCTGATTCACCCTCCAGACTTCACCCTCTCCTTCTCCTTCTTCTGCTTCTTCTGCTTCACCCTCCAGACTTCACCTTCTCTTTCTCCTTCTTCTGCTTCTTCTGCTGCGCCCTCCAGACTTAACCTTCTCCTTCTCCTTCTTCTGCTTCTTCTGATTCACCCTCCAGACTTCACCTTCTCCTTCTCCTTCTTCTACTTCTTCTGATCCACCCTCCTGACTTCACCTTCTCCTTCTCCTTCTTCTGCTTCTTCTGCTTCACCCTCCAGACTTCACCTTCTCCTTCTCCTTCTTCTGCTTCTTCTGCTTCACCCACCAGACTTCACCTTCTCCTTCTCCTTCTTCTGCTTCTTCTGCTTCACCCTCCTGACTTCACCTTATCCTTCTCCTTCTTCTACTTCTTCTGATTCACCCTCCAGACTTCACCTACTCCTTCTCCTTCTTCTGCTTCTTCTGCTTCACCCTCCAGACTTCACCTTCTCCTTCTCCTTCTTCTGCTTCTTCTGCTTCGCCCTCCAGACTTCACCTTCTCCTTCTCCTTCTTCTGCTTCTTCTGCTTCACTCTCCTGACTTCACCTTCTCCTTCTCCTTCTTCTACTTCTTCTGATTCACCCTCCAGACTTCACCCTCTCCTTCTCCTTCTTCTGCTTCTTCTGCTTCACCCACCAGACTTCACCTTCTCCTTCTCCTTCTTCTGCTTCTTCTGCTTCACCGTCCTGACTTCACCTTCTCCTTCTCCTTCTTCTACTTCTTCTGCTTCACCCCCCTGACTTCACCTGCTCCTTCTCCTTCTTCTGCTTCTTCTGATTCACCCTCCTAACTTCACCTTCTCCTTCTCCTTCTTCTGCTTCTTCTGATTCACCCTCCAGACTTCACCTTCTCCTTCTCCTTCTTCTACTTCGTCTGATTCACCCTCCAGACTTCACCTTCTCCTTCTCCTTCGTCTACTTCTTCTGATTCACCCTCCAGACTACACCTTCTCCTTCTCCTTCTTCTACTTCTTCTGATTCACCCTCCAGACTTCACCTTCTCCTTCTCCTTCTTCTCTTTCTTCTGATTCACCCTCCAGACTTCATCTTCTCCTTCTCCTTCTTCTACTTCTTCTGATTCACCCTCCAGACTTCACCTTCTCCTTCTCCTTCTTCTACTTCTTCTGATTCACCCTCCAGACTTCATCTTCTCCTTCTCCTTCTTCTGCTTCTTCTGATTCACCCTCCAGACTTCACCTTCTCCTTCTCCTTCTTCTGCTTCTTCTGATTCACCCTCCAGACTTCAACTTCTCCTTCTCCTTCTTCTACTTCTTCTGATTCACCCTCCAGACTTCACCTTCTCCTTCTCCTTCTTCTACTTCTTCTGATTCACCCTCCAGTCTTCACCTTCTCCTTCTCCTTCTTCTGTTTCTTCTGCTTCACCCTCCAGACTTCACCTTCTCCTTCTCCTTCTTCTGCTTCTTCTGCTTCACACTCCAGACTTCACCTTCTCCTTCTCCTTCTTCTGCTTCTTCTGCTGCGCCCTCCAGGCTTCACCTTCTCCTTCTCCTTCTTCTGCTTCTTCTGCTTCACCGTCCTGACTTCACCTTCTCCTTCTCCTTCTTCTACTTCTTCTGCTACACCCCCCTGACTTCACCTGCTCCTTCTCCTTCTTCTGCTTCTTCTGATTCACCCTCCTAAATTCACCTTCTCCTTCTCCTTCTTCTGCTTCTTCTGATTCACCCTCCAGACTTCACCTTCTCCTTCTCCTTCTTCTGCTTCTTCTGATTCACCCTCCAGACTTCACCTTCTCCTTCTCCTTCTTCTGCTTCTTCTGATTCACCCTCCAGACTTCACCTTCTCCTTCTCCTTCTTCTGCTTCTTCTGATTCACCCTCCAGACTTCACCTTCTCCTTCTCCTTCTTCTGCTTCTTCTGCTTCACCCTCCAGACTTCACCTTCTCCTTCTCCTTCTTCTGCTTCTTCTGCTTCACCCTCCTGACTTCACCTTCTCCTTCTCCTTCTTCTACTTCTTCTGATTCACCCTCCAGACTACACCTTCTCCTTCTCCTTCTTCTACTTCTTCTGATTCACCCTCCAGACTTCACCTTCTCCTTCTCCTTCTTCTCTTTCTTCTGATTCACCCTCCAGACTTCATCTTCTCCTTCTCCTTCTTCTACTTGTTCTGATTCACCCTCCAGACTTCACCTTCTCCTTCTCCTTCTTCTACTTCTTCTGATTCACCCTCCAGACTTCATCTTCTCCTTCTCCTTCTTCTGCTTCTTCTGATTCACCCTCCAGACTTCACCTTCTCCTTCTCCTTCTTCTGCTTCTTCTGATTCACCCTCCAGACTTCAACTTCTCCTTCTCCTTCTTCTACTTCTTTTGATTCACCCTCCAGACTTCACCTTCTCCTTCTCCTTCTTCTAGTTCTTCTGATTCACCCTCCAGTCTTCACCTTCTCCTTCTCCTTCTTCTGTTTCTTCTGCTTCACCCTCCAGACTTCACCTTCTCCTTCTCCTTCTTCTGCTTCTTCTGCTTCACACTCCAGACTTCACCTTCTCCTTCTCCTTCTTCTGCTTCTTCTGCTGCGCCCTCGAGGCTTCACCTTCTCCTTCTCCTTCTTCTGCTTCTTCTGCTTCACCGTCCTGACTTCACCTTCTCCTTCTCCTTCTTCTACTTCTTCTGCTACACCCCCCTGACTTCACCTGCTCCTTCTCCTTCTTCTGCTTCTTCTGATTCACCCTCCTAAATTCACCTTCTCCTTCTCCTTCTTCTGCTTCTTCTGATTCACCATCCTGACTTCACCTTCTCCTTCTCCTTCTTCTGCTTCTTCTGATTCACCCTCCAGACTTCACCTTCTCCTTCTCCTTCTTCTGCTTCTTCTGATTCACCCTCCAGACTTCACCTTCTCCTTCTCCTTCTTCTGCTTCTTCTGCTTCACCCTCCAGACTTCACCTTCTCCTTCTCCTTCTTCTGCTTCTTCTGATTCACCCTCCAGACTTCACCTTCTCCTTCTCCTTCTTCTGCTTCTTCTGCTTCACCCTCCAGACTTCACCTTCTCCTTCTCCTTCTTCTGCTTCTTCTGCTTCACCCTCCTGACTTCACCTTCTCCTTCTCCTTCTTCTACTTCTTCTGATTCACCCTCCAGACTACACCTTCTCCTTCTCCTTCTTCTACTTCTTCTGATTCACCCTCCAGACTTCACCTTCTCCTTCTCCTTCTTCTCTTTCTTCTGATTCACCCTCCAGACTTCATCTTCTCCTTCTCCTTCTTCTACTTGTTCTGATTCACCCTCCAGACTTCACCTTCTCCTTCTCCTTCTTCTACTTCTTCTGATTCACCCTCCAGACTTCATCTTCTCCTTCTCCTTCTTCTGCTTCTTCTGATTCACCCTCCAGACTTCACCTTCTCCTTCTCCTTCTTCTGCTTCTTCTGATTCACCCTCCAGACTTCAACTTCTCCTTCTCCTTCTTCTACTTCTTCTGATTCACCCTCCAGACTTCACCTTCTCCTTCTCCTTCTTCTACTTCTTCTGATTCACCCTCCAGTCTTCACCTTCTCCTTCTCCTTCTTCTGTTTCTTCTGCTTCACCCTCCAGACTTCACCTTCTCCTTCTCCTTCTTCTGCTTCTTCTGCTTCACACTCCAGACTTCACCTTCTCCTTCTCCTTCTTCTGCTTCTTCTGCTGCGCCCTCCAGGCTTCACCTTCTCCTTCTCCTTCTTCTGCTTCTTCTGCTTCACCGTCCTCACTTCACCTTCTCCTTCTCCTTCTTCTACTTCTTCTGCTACACCCCCCTGACTTCACCTGCTCCTTCTCCTTCTTCTGCTTCTTCTGATTCACTCTCCTAAATTCACCTTCTCCTTCTCCTTCTTCTGCTTCTTCTGATTCACCCTCCTGACTTCACCTTCTCCTTCTCCTTCTTCTGCTTCTTCTGATTCACCCTCCAGACTTCACCTTCTCCTTCTCCTTCTTCTGCTTCTTCTGATTCACCCTCCAGACTTCACCTTCTCCTTCTCCTTCTTCTGCTTCTTCTGCTTCACCCTCCAGACTTCACCTTCTCCTTCTCCTTCTTCTGCTTCTTCTGCTTCACCCTCCTGACTTCACCTTCTCCTTCTCCTTCTTCGACTTCTTCTGATTCACCCTCCAGACTTCACCTACTCCTTCTCCTTCTTCTGCTTCTTCTGCTTCACCCTCCAGACTTCACCTTCTCCTTCTCCTTCTTCTGCTTCTTCTGCTTCGCCCTCCAGACTTCACCTTCTCCTTCTGCTTCTTCTGCTTCTTCTGCTTCACTCTCCTGACTTCACCTTCTCCTTCTCCTTCTTCTACTTCTTCTGATTCACCCTCCAGACTTCACCCTCTCCTTCTCCTTCTTCTGCTTCTTCTGCTTCACCCTCCAGACTTCACCTTCTCTTTCTCCTTCTTCTGCTTCTTCTGCTGTGCCCTCCAGACTTCACCTTCTCCTTCTCCTTCTTCTGCTTCTTCTGATTCACCCTCCTGACTTCACCTTCTCCTTCTCCTTCTTCTGCTTCTTCTGCTTCACCCTCCAGACTTCACCTTCTCCTTCTCCTTCTTCTGCTTCTTCTGCTTCACCCACCAGACTTCACCTTCTCCTTCTCCTTCTTCTGCTTCTTCTGCTTCACCCTCCAGACTTCACCTACTCCTTCTACTTCTTCTGCTTCTTCTGCTTCGCCCTCCAGACTTCACCTTCTCCTTCTCCTTCTTCTGCTTCTTCTGCTTCACTCTCCTGACTTCACCTTCTCCTTCTCCTTCTTCTACTTCTTCTGATTCACCCTCCAGACTTCACCCTCTCCTTCTCCTTCTTCTGCTTCTTCTGCTTCACCCTCCAGACTTCACCTTCTCTTTCTCCTTCTTCTGCTTCTTCTGCTGCGCCCTCCAGACTTCACCTTCTCCTTCTCCTTCTTCTGCTTCTTCTGATTCACCCTCCAGACTTCACCTTCTCCTTCTCCTTCTTCTACTTCTTCTGATCCACCCTCCTGACTTCACCTTCTCCTTCTCCTTCTTCTGCTTCTTCTGCTTCACCCTCCAGACTTCACCTTCTCCTTCTCCTTCTTCTGCTTCTTCTGCTTCACCCACCAGACTTCACCTTCTCCTTCTCCTTCTTCTGCTTCTTCTGCTTCACCCTCCTGACTTCACCTTATCCTTCTCCTTCTTCTACTTCTTCTGATTCACCCTCCAGACTTCACCTACTCCTTCTCCTTCTTCTGCTTCTTCTGCTTCACCCTCCAGACTTCACCTTCTCCTTCTCCTTCTTCTGCTTCTTCTGCTTCGCCCTCCAGACTTCACCTTCTCCTTCTCCTTCTTCTCTTTCTTCTGATTCACCCTCCAGACTTCATCTTCTCCTTCTCCTTCTTCTACTTGTTCTGATTCACCCTCCAGACTTCACCTTCTCCTTCTCCTTCTTCTACTTCTTCTGATTCACCCTCCAGACTTCATCTTCTCCTTCTCCTTCTTCTGCTTCTTCTGATTCACCCTCCAGACTTCACCTTCTCCTTCTCCTTCTTCTGCTTCTTCTGATTCACCCTCCAGACTTCAACTTCTCCTTCTCCTTCTTCTACTTCTTCTGATTCACCCTCCAGACTTCACCTTCTCCTTCTCCTTCTTCTAGTTCTTCTGATTCACCCTCCAGTCTTCACCTTCTCCTTCTCCTTCTTCTGTTTCTTCTGCTTCACCCTCCAGACTTCACCTTCTCCTTCTCCTTCTTCTGCTTCTTCTGCTTCACACTCCAGACTTCACCTTCTCCTTCTCCTTCTTCTGCTTCTTCTGCTGCGCCCTCGAGGCTTCACCTTCTCCTTCTCCTTCTTCTGCTTCTTCTGCTTCACCGTCCTGACTTCACCTTCTCCTTCTCCTTCTTCTACTTCTTCTGCTACACCCCCCTGACTTCACCTGCTCCTTCTCCTTCTTCTGCTTCTTCTGATTCACCCTCCTAAATTCACCTTCTCCTTCTCCTTCTTCTGCTTCTTCTGATTCACCATCCTGACTTCACCTTCTCCTTCTCCTTCTTCTGCTTCTTCTGATTCACCCTCCAGACTTCACCTTCTCCTTCTCCTTCTTCTGCTTCTTCTGATTCACCCTCCAGACTTCACCTTCTCCTTCTCCTTCTTCTGCTTCTTCTGCTTCACCCTCCAGACTTCACCTTCTCCTTCTCCTTCTTCTGCTTCTTCTGATTCACCCTCCAGACTTCACCTTCTCCTTCTCCTTCTTCTGCTTCTTCTGCTTCACCCTCCAGACTTCACCTTCTCCTTCTCCTTCTTCTGCTTCTTCTGCTTCACCCTCCTGACTTCACCTTCTCCTTCTCCTTCTTCTACTTCTTCTGATTCACCCTCCAGACTACACCTTCTCCTTCTCCTTCTTCTACTTCTTCTGATTCACCCTCCAGACTTCACCTTCTCCTTCTCCTTCTTCTCTTTCTTCTGATTCACCCTCCAGACTTCATCTTCTCCTTCTCCTTCTTCTACTTGTTCTGATTCACCCTCCAGACTTCACCTTCTCCTTCTCCTTCTTCTACTTCTTCTGATTCACCCTCCAGACTTCATCTTCTCCTTCTCCTTCTTCTGCTTCTTCTGATTCACCCTCCAGACTTCACCTTCTCCTTCTCCTTCTTCTGCTTCTTCTGATTCACCCTCCAGACTTCAACTTCTCCTTCTCCTTCTTCTACTTCTTCTGATTCACCCTCCAGACTTCACCTTCTCCTTCTCCTTCTTCTACTTCTTCTGATTCACCCTCCAGTCTTCACCTTCTCCTTCTCCTTCTTCTGTTTCTTCTGCTTCACCCTCCAGACTTCACCTTCTCCTTCTCCTTCTTCTGCTTCTTCTGCTTCACACTCCAGACTTCACCTTCTCCTTCTCCTTCTTCTGCTTCTTCTGCTGCGCCCTCCAGGCTTCACCTTCTCCTTCTCCTTCTTCTGCTTCTTCTGCTTCACCGTCCTCACTTCACCTTCTCCTTCTCCTTCTTCTACTTCTTCTGCTACACCCCCCTGACTTCACCTGCTCCTTCTCCTTCTTCTGCTTCTTCTGATTCACTCTCCTAAATTCACCTTCTCCTTCTCCTTCTTCTGCTTCTTCTGATTCACCCTCCTGACTTCACCTTCTCCTTCTCCTTCTTCTGCTTCTTCTGATTCACCCTCCAGACTTCACCTTCTCCTTCTCCTTCTTCTGCTTCTTCTGATTCACCCTCCAGACTTCACCTTCTCCTTCTCCTTCTTCTGCTTCTTCTGCTTCACCCTCCAGACTTCACCTTCTCCTTCTCCTTCTTCTGCTTCTTCTGCTTCACCCTCCTGACTTCACCTTCTCCTTCTCCTTCTTCGACTTCTTCTGATTCACCCTCCAGACTTCACCTACTCCTTCTCCTTCTTCTGCTTCTTCTGCTTCACCCTCCAGACTTCACCTTCTCCTTCTCCTTCTTCTGCTTCTTCTGCTTCGCCCTCCAGACTTCACCTTCTCCTTCTGCTTCTTCTGCTTCTTCTGCTTCACTCTCCTGACTTCACCTTCTCCTTCTCCTTCTTCTACTTCTTCTGATTCACCCTCCAGACTTCACCCTCTCCTTCTCCTTCTTCTGCTTCTTCTGCTTCACCCTCCAGACTTCACCTTCTCTTTCTCCTTCTTCTGCTTCTTCTGCTGTGCCCTCCAGACTTCACCTTCTCCTTCTCCTTCTTCTGCTTCTTCTGATTCACCCTCCTGACTTCACCTTCTCCTTCTCCTTCTTCTGCTTCTTCTGCTTCACCCTCCAGACTTCACCTTCTCCTTCTCCTTCTTCTGCTTCTTCTGCTTCACCCACCAGACTTCACCTTCTCCTTCTCCTTCTTCTGCTTCTTCTGCTTCACCCTCCTGACTTCACCTACTCCTTCTACTTCTTCTGCTTCTTCTGCTTCACCCTCCAGACTTCACCTACTCCTTCTACTTCTTCTGCTTCTTCTGCTTCGCCCTCCAGACTTCACCTTCTCCTTCTCCTTCTTCTGCTTCTTCTGCTTCACTCTCCTGACTTCACCTTCTCCTTCTCCTTCTTCTACTTCTTCTGATTCACCCTCCAGACTTCACCCTCTCCTTCTCCTTCTTCTGCTTCTTCTGCTTCACCCTCCAGACTTCACCTTCTCTTTCTCCTTCTTCTGCTTCTTCTGCTGCGCCCTCCAGACTTCACCTTCTCCTTCTCCTTCTTCTGCTTCTTCTGATTCACCCTCCAGACTTCACCTTCTCCTTCTCCTTCTTCTACTTCTTCTGATCCACCCTCCTGACTTCACCTTCTCCTTCTCCTTCTTCTGCTTCTTCTGCTTCACCCTCCAGACTTCACCTTCTCCTTCTCCTTCTTCTGCTTCTTCTGCTTCACCCACCAGACTTCACCTTCTCCTTCTCCTTCTTCTGCTTCTTCTGCTTCACCCTCCTGACTTCACCTTATCCTTCTCCTTCTTCTACTTCTTCTGATTCACCCTCCAGACTTCACCTACTCCTTCTCCTTCTTCTGCTTCTTCTGCTTCACCCTCCAGACTTCACCTTCTCCTTCTCCTTCTTCTGCTTCTTCTGCTTCGCCCTCCAGACTTCACCTTCTCCTTCTCCTTCTTCTGCTTCTTCTGCTTCACTCTCCTGACTTCACCTTCTCCTTCTCCTTCTTCTAGTTCTTCTGATTCACCTTTCAGACTTCACCCTCTCCTTCTCCTTCTTCTGCTTCTTCTGCTTCACCCTCCAGACTTCACCTTCTCCTTCTCCTTCTTCTGCTTCTTCTGCTTCACCGTCCTGACTTCACCTTCTCCTTCTCCTTCTTCTACTTCTTCTGCTTCACCCCCCTGACTTCACCTGCTCCTTCTCCTTCTTCTGCTTCTTCTGATTCACCCTCCTAACTTCACCTTCTCCTTCTCCTTCTTCTGCTTCTTCTGATTCACCCTCCAGACTTCACCTTCTCCTTCTCCTTCTTCTACTTCGTCTGATTCACCCTCCAGACTTCACCTTCTCCTTCTCCTTCGTCTACTTCTTCTGATTCACCCTCCAGACTACACCTTCTCCTTCTCCTTCTTCTACTTCTTCTGATTCACCCTCCAGACTTCACCTTCTCCTTCTCCTTCTTCTCTTTCTTCTGATTCACCCTCCAGACTTCATCTTCTCCTTCTCCTTCTTCTACTTCTTCTGATTCACCCTCCAGACTTCACCTTCTCCTTCTCCTTCTTCTACTTCTTCTGATTCACCCTCCAGACTTCATCTTCTCCTTCTCCTTCTTCTGCTTCTTCTGATTCACCCTCCAGACTTCACCTTCTCCTTCTCCTTCTTCTGCTTCTTCTGATTCACCCTCCAGACTTCAACTTCTCCTTCTCCTTCTTCTACTTCTTCTGATTCACCCTCCAGACTTCACCTTCTCCTTCTCCTTCTTCTACTTCTTCTGATTCACCCTCCAGTCTTCACCATCTCCTTCTCCTTCTTCTGTTTCTTCTGCTTCACCCTCCAGACTTCACCTTCTCCTTCTCCTTCTTCTGCTTCTTCTGCTTCACACTCCAGACTTCACCTTCTCCTTCTCCTTCTTCTGCTTCTTCTGCTGCGCCCTCCAGGCTTCACCTTCTCCTTCTCCTTATTCTGCTTCTTCTGCTTCACCGTCCTGACTTCACCTTCTCCTTCTCCTTCTTCTACTTCTTCTGCTACACCCCCCTGACTTCACCTGCTCCTTCTCCTTCTTCTGCTTCTTCTGATTCACCCTCCTAAATTCACCTTCTCCTTCTCCTTCTTCTGCTTCTTCTGATTCACCCTCCAGACTTCACCTTCTCCTTCTCCTTCTTCTGCTTCTTCTGATTCACCCTCCAGACTTCACCTTCTCCTTCTCCTTCTTCTGCTTCTTCTGCTTCACCCTCCAGACTTCACCTTCTCCTTCTCCTTCTTCTGCTTCTTCTGCTTCACCCTCCTGACTTCACCTTCTCCTTCTCCTTCTTCTACTTCTTCTGATTCACCCTCCAGACTTCACCTTCTCCTTCTCCTTCTTCTGCTTCTTCTGCTTCACACTCCAGACTTCACCTTCTCCTTCTCCTTCTTCTGCTTCTTCTGCTGCGCCCTCCAGGCTTCACCTTCTCCTTCTCCTTATTCTGCTTCTTCTGCTTCACCGTCCTGACTTCACCTTCTCCTTCTCCTTCTTCTACTTCTTCTGCTACAACCCCCTGACTTCACCTGCTCCTTCTCCTTCTTCTGCTTCTTCTGATTCACCCTCCTAAATTCACCTTCTCCTTCTCCTTCTTCTGCTTCTTCTGATTCACCCTCCAGACTTCACCTTCTCCTTCTCCTTCTTCTGCTTCTTCTGATTCACCCTCCAGACTTCACCTTCTCCTTCTCCTTCTTCTGCTTCTTCTGATTCACCCTCCAGACTTCACCTTCTCCTTCTCCTTCTTCTGCTTCTTCTGATTCACCCTCCAGACTTCACCTTCTCCTTCTCCTTCTTCTGCTTCTTCTGCTTCACCCTCCAGACTTCACCTTCTCCTTCTCCTTCTTCTGCTTCTTCTGCTTCACCCTCCTGACTTCACCTTCTCCTTCTCCTTCTTCTACTTCTTCTGATTCACCCTCCAGACTTCACCTACTCCTTCTCCTTCTTCTGCTTCACCCTCCAGACTTCACCTTCTCCTTCTCCTTCTTCTGCTTCTTCTGCTTCGCCCTCCAGACTTCACCTTCTCCTTCTCCTTCTTCTGCTTCTTCAGCTTCACTCTCCTGACTTTACCTTCTCCTTCTCCTTCTTCTACTTCTTCTGATTCACCCTCCAGACTTCACCCTCTCCTTCTCCTTCTTCTGCTTCTTCTGCTTCACCCTCCAGACTTCACCTTCTCTTTCTCCTTCTTCTGCTTCTTCTCTGCGCCCTCCAGACTTCACCTTCTCCTTCTCCTTCTTCTGCTTCTTCTGATTCACCCTCCAGACTTCACCTTCTCCTTCTCCTTCTTCTACTTCTTCTGATCCACCCTCCTGACTTCACCTTCTCCTTCTCCTTCTTCTGCTTCTTCTGCTTCACCCTCCAGACTTCACCTTCTCCTTCTCCTTCTTCTGCTTCTTCTGCTTCACCCACCAGACTTCACCTTCTCCTTCTCCTTCTTCTGCTTCTTCTGCTTCACCCTCCTGACTTCACCTTATCCTTCTCCTTCTTCTACATCTTCTGATTCACCCTCCAGACTTCACCTACTCCTTCTCCTTCTTCTGCTTCTTCTGCTTCACCCTCCAGACTTCACCTTCTCCTTCTCCTTCTTCTGCTTCTTCTGCTTCGCCCTCCAGACTTCACCTTCTCCTTCTCCTTCTTCTGCTTCTTCTGCTTCACTCTCCTGACTTCACCTTCTCCTTCTCCTTCTTCTACTTCTTCTGATTCACCCTCCAGACTTCACCCCCTCCTTCTCCTTCTTCTGCTTCTTCTGCTTCACCCTCCAGACTTCACCTTCTCCTTCTCCTTCTTCTGCTTCTTCTGCTTCACCGTCCTGACTTCACCTTCTCCTTCTCCTTCTTCTACTTCTTCTGCTTCACCCCCCTGACTTCACCTGCTCCTTCTCCTTCTTCTGCTTCTTCTGATTCACCCTCCTAACTTCACCTTCTCCTTCTCCTTCTTCTGCTTCTTCTGATTCACCCTCCAGACTTCACCTTCTCCTTCTCCTTCTTCTACTTCGTCTGATTCACCCTCCAGACTTCACCTACTCCTTCTCCTTCTTCTGTTTCTTCTGCTTCACCCTCCAGACTTCACCTTCTCCTTCTCTTTCTTCTGCTTCTTCTGATTCACCCTCCAGACTTCATCTTCTCCTTCTCCTTCTTCTGATTCTTCTGATTCACCCTCCAGACTTCACCTTCTCCTTCTCCTTCTTCTGCTTCTTCTGATTCTCCCTCCTGACTTCACCTTCTCCTTCTCCTTCTTCTACTTCTTCTGCTTCACCCTCCAGACTTCACCTTCTCCTTTTCCTTCTTCTACTTCTTCTGATTCACCCTCCAGACTTCACCTTCTCCTTCTCCTTCTTCTGCTTCTTCTGATTCACCCTCCAGACTTCACCTTCTCCTTCTCCTTATTCTGCTTCTTCTGATTCACCCTCCAGACTTCACCTTCTCCTTCTCCTTCTTCTGCTTCTTCTGATTCACCCTCCAGACTTCACCTTTTCCTTCTCCTTCTTCTGCTTCTTCTGATTCACCCTCCAGACTTCACCTTCTCCTTCTCCTTCTTCTGCTTCTTCTGATTCACCCTCCAGACTTCACCTTCTCCTTCTCCTTCTTCTACTTCTTCTGATTCACCCTCCAGACTTCACCTTCTCCTTCTCTTTCTTCTGCTTCTTCTGATTCACCCTCCAGACTTCACCTTCTCCTTCTCCTTCTTCTGCTTCTTCTGCTGCGCCCTCGAGGCTTCACCTTCTCCTTCTCCTTCTTCTGCTTCTTCTGCTTCACCGTCCTGACTTCACCTTCTCCTTCTCCTTCTTCTACTTCTTCTGCTACACCCCCCTGACTTCACCTGCTCCTTCTCCTTCTTCTGCTTCTTCTGATTCACCCTCCTAAATTCACCTTCTCCTTCTCCTTCTTCTGCTTCTTCTGATTCACCCTCCTGACTTCACCTTCTCCTTCTCCTTCTTCTGCTTCTTCTGATTCACCCTCCAGACTTCACCTTCTCCTTCTCCTTCTTCTGCTTCTTCTGATTCACCCTCCAGACTTCACCTTCTCCTTCTCCTTCTTCTGCTTCTTCCGCTTCACCCTCCAGACTTCACCTTCTCCTTCTCCTTCTTCTGCTTCTTCTGATTCACCCTCCAGACTTCACCTTCTCCTTCTCCTTCTTCTACTTCTTCTGCTTCACCCTCCAGACTTCACCTTCTCCTTCTCCTTCTTCTGCTTCTTCTGCTTCACCCTCCTGACTTCACCTTCTCCTTCTCCTTCTTCTACTTCTTCTGATTCACCCTCCAGACTACACCTTCTCCTTCTCCTTCTTCTACTTCTTCTGATTCACCCTCCAGACTTCACCTTCTCCTTCTCCTTCTTCTCTTTCTTCTGATTCACCCTCCAGACTTCATCTTCTCCTTCTCCTTCTTCTACTTGTTCTGATTCACCCTCCAGACTTCACCTTCTCCTTCTCCTTCTTCTACTTCTTCTGATTCACCCTCCAGACTTCATCTTCTCCTTCTCCTTCTTCTGCTTCTTCTGATTCACCCTCCAGACTTCACCTTCTCCTTCTCCTTCTTCTGCTTCTTCTGATTCACCCTCCAGACTTCAACTTCTCCTTCTCCTTCTTCTACTTCTTCTGATTCACCCTCCAGACTTCACCTTCTCCTTCTCCTTCTTCTACTTCTTCTGATTCACCCTCCAGTCTTCACCTTCTGCTTCTCCTTCTTCTGTTTCTTCTGCTTCACCCTCCAGACTTCACCTTCTCCTTCTCCTTCTTCTGCTTCTTCTGCTTCACACTCCAGACTTCACCTTCTCCTTCTCCTTCTTCTGCTTCTTCTGCTGCGCCCTCCAGGCTTCACCTTCTCCTTCTCCTTCTTCTGCTTCTTCTGCTTCACCGTCCTGACTTCACCTTCTCCTTCTCCTTCTTCTACTTCTTCTGCTACACCCCCCTGACTTCACCTGCTCCTTCTCCTTCTTCTGCTTCTTCTGATTCACCCTCCTAAATTCACCTTCTCCTTCTCCTTCTTCTGCTTCTTCTGATTCACCCTCCTGACTTCACCTTCTCCTTCTCCTTCTTCTGCTTCTTCTGATTCACCCTCCAGATTTCACCTTCTCCTTCTCCTTCTTCTGCTTCTTCTGATTCACCCTCCAGACTTCACCTTCTCCTTCTCCTTCTTCTGCTTCTTCTGCTTCACCGTCCTGACTTCACCTTCTCCTTCTCCTTCTTCTACTTCTTCTGCTTCACCCCCCTGACTTCACCTGCTCCTTCTCCTTCTTCTGCTTCTTCTGATTCACCCTCCAAACTTCACCTTCTCCTTCTCCTTCTTCTGCTTCTTCTGATTCACCCTCCAGACTTCACCTTCTCCTTCTCCTTCTTCTACTTCGTCTGATTCACCCTCCAGACTTCACCTACTCCTTCTCCTTCTTCTGTTTCTTCTGCTTCACCCTCCAGACTTCACCTTCTCCTTCTCTTTCTTCTGCTTCTTCTGATTCACCCTCCAGACTTCATCTTCTCCTTCTCCTTCTTCTGATTCTTCTGATTCACCCTCCAGACTTCACCTTCTCCTTCTCCTTCTTCTGCTTCTTCTGATTCTCCCTCCTGACTTCACCTTCTCCTTCTCCTTCTTCTACTTCTTCTGCTTCACCCTCCAGACTTCACCTTCTCCTTTTCCTTCTTCTACTTCTTCTGATTCACCCTCCAGACTTCACCTTCTCCTTCTCCTTCTTCTGCTTCTTCTGATTCACCCTCCAGACTTCACCTTCTCCTTCTCCTTATTCTGCTTCTTCTGATTCACCCTCCAGACTTCACCTTCTCCTTCTCCTTCTTCTGCTTCTTCTGATTCACCCTCCAGACTTCACCTTTTCCTTCTCCTTCTTCTGCTTCTTCTGATTCACCCTCCAGACTTCACCTTCTCCTTCTCCTTCTTCTGCTTCTTCTGATTCACCCTCCAGACTTCACCTTCTCCTTCTCCTTCTTCTACTTCTTCTGATTCACCCTCCAGACTTCACCTTCTCCTTCTCTTTCTTCTGCTTCTTCTGATTCACCCTCCAGACTTCACCTTCTCCTTCTCCTTCTTCTGCTTCTTCTGCTGCGCCCTCGAGGCTTCACCTTCTCCTTCTCCTTCTTCTGCTTCTTCTGCTTCACCGTCCTGACTTCACCTTCTCCTTCTCCTTCTTCTACTTCTTCTGCTACACCCCCCTGACTTCACCTGCTCCTTCTCCTTCTTCTGCTTCTTCTGATTCACCCTCCTAAATTCACCTTCTCCTTCTCCTTCTTCTGCTTCTTCTGATTCACCCTCCAGACTTCACCTTCTCCTTCTCCTTCTTCTACTTCGTCTGATTCACCCTCCAGACTTCACCTACTCCTTCTCCTTCTTCTGTTTCTTCTGCTTCACCCTCCAGACTTCACCTTCTCCTTCTCTTTCTTCTGCTTCTTCTGATTCACCCTCCAGACTTCATCTTCTCCTTCTCCTTCTTCTGATTCTTCTGATTCACCCTCCAGACTTCACCTTCTCCTTCTCCTTCTTCTGCTTCTTCTGATTCTCCCTCCTGACTTCACCTTCTCCTTCTCCTTCTTCTACTTCTTCTGCTTCACCCTCCAGACTTCACCTTCTCCTTTTCCTTCTTCTACTTCTTCTGATTCACCCTCCAGACTTCACCTTCTCCTTCTCCTTCTTCTGCTTCTTCTGATTCACCCTCCAGACTTCACCTTCTCCTTCTCCTTATTCTGCTTCTTCTGATTCACCCTCCAGACTTCACCTTCTCCTTCTCCTTCTTCTGCTTCTTCTGATTCACCCTCCAGACTTCACCTTTTCCTTCTCCTTCTTCTGCTTCTTCTGATTCACCCTCCAGACTTCACCTTCTCCTTCTCCTTCTTCTGCTTCTTCTGATTCACCCTCCAGACTTCACCTTCTCCTTCTCCTTCTTCTACTTCTTCTGATTCACCCTCCAGACTTCACCTTCTCCTTCTCTTTCTTCTGCTTCTTCTGATTCACCCTCCAGACTTCACCTTCTCCTTCTCCTTCTTCTGCTTCTTCTGCTGCGCCCTCGAGGCTTCACCTTCTCCTTCTCCTTCTTCTGCTTCTTCTGCTTCACCGTCCTGACTTCACCTTCTCCTTCTCCTTCTTCTACTTCTTCTGCTACACCCCCCTGACTTCACCTGCTCCTTCTCCTTCTTCTGCTTCTTCTGATTCACCCTCCTAAATTCACCTTCTCCTTCTCCTTCTTCTGCTTCTTCTGATTCACCCTCCTGACTTCACCTTCTCCTTCTCCTTCTTCTGCTTCTTCTGATTCACCCTCCAGACTTCACCTTCTCCTTCTCCTTCTTCTGCTTCTTCTGATTCACCCTCCAGACTTCACCTTCTCCTTCTCCTTCTTCTGCTTCTTCTGCTTCACCCTCCAGACTTCACCTTCTCCTTCTCCTTCTTCTGCTTCTTCTGATTCACCCTCCAGACTTCACCTTCTCCTTCTCCTTCTTCTACTTCTTCTGCTTCACCCTCCAGACTTCACCTTCTCCTTCTCCTTCTTCTGCTTCTTCTGCTTCACCCTCCTGACTTCACCTTCTCCTTCTCCTTCTTCTACTTCTTCTGATTCACCCTCCAGACTACACCTTCTCCTTCTCCTTCTTCTACTTCTTCTGATTCACCCTCCAGACTTCACCTTCTCCTTCTCCTTCTTCTCTTTCTTCTGATTCACCCTCCAGACTTCATCTTCTCCTTCTCCTTCTTCTACTTGTTCTGATTCACCCTCCAGACTTCACCTTCTCCTTCTCCTTCTTCTACTTCTTCTGATTCACCCTCCAGACTTCATCTTCTCCTTCTCCTTCTTCTGCTTCTTCTGATTCACCCTCCAGACTTCACCTTCTCCTTCTCCTTCTTCTGCTTCTTCTGATTCACCCTCCAGACTTCAACTTCTCCTTCTCCTTCTTCTACTTCTTCTGATTCACCCTCCAGACTTCACCTTCTCCTTCTCCTTCTTCTACTTCTTCTGATTCACCCTCCAGTCTTCACCTTCTGCTTCTCCTTCTTCTGTTTCTTCTGCTTCACCCTCCAGACTTCACCTTCTCCTTCTCCTTCTTCTGCTTCTTCTGCTTCACACTCCAGACTTCACCTTCTCCTTCTCCTTCTTCTGCTTCTTCTGCTGCGCCCTCCAGGCTTCACCTTCTCCTTCTCCTTCTTCTGCTTCTTCTGCTTCACCGTCCTGACTTCACCTTCTCCTTCTCCTTCTTCTACTTCTTCTGCTACACCCCCCTGACTTCACCTGCTCCTTCTCCTTCTTCTGCTTCTTCTGATTCACCCTCCTAAATTCACCTTCTCCTTCTCCTTCTTCTGCTTCTTCTGATTCACCCTCCTGACTTCACCTTCTCCTTCTCCTTCTTCTGCTTCTTCTGATTCACCCTCCAGATTTCACCTTCTCCTTCTCCTTCTTCTGCTTCTTCTGATTCACCCTCCAGACTTCACCTTCTCCTTCTCCTTCTTCTGCTTCTTCTGCTTCACCGTCCTGACTTCACCTTCTCCTTCTCCTTCTTCTACTTCTTCTGCTTCACCCCCCTGACTTCACCTGCTCCTTCTCCTTCTTCTGCTTCTTCTGATTCACCCTCCTAACTTCACCTTCTCCTTCTCCTTCTTCTGCTTCTTCTGATTCACCCTCCAGACTTCACCTTCTCCTTCTCCTTCTTCTACTTCGTCTGATTCACCCTCCAGACTTCACCTACTCCTTCTCCTTCTTCTGTTTCTTCTGCTTCACCCTCCAGACTTCACCTTCTCCTTCTCTTTCTTCTGCTTCTTCTGATTCACCCTCCAGACTTCATCTTCTCCTTCTCCTTCTTCTGATTCTTCTGATTCACCCTCCAGACTTCACCTTCTCCTTCTCCTTCTTCTGCTTCTTCTGATTCTCCCTCCTGACTTCACCTTCTCCTTCTCCTTCTTCTACTTCTTCTGCTTCACCCTCCAGACTTCACCTTCTCCTTTTCCTTCTTCTACTTCTTCTGATTCACCCTCCAGACTTCACCTTCTCCTTCTCCTTCTTCTGCTTCTTCTGATTCACCCTCCAGACTTCACCTTCTCCTTCTCCTTATTCTGCTTCTTCTGATTCACCCTCCAGACTTCACCTTCTCCTTCTCCTTCTTCTGCTTCTTCTGATTCACCCTCCAGACTTCACCTTTTCCTTCTCCTTCTTCTGCTTCTTCTGATTCACCCTCCAGACTTCACCTTCTCCTTCTCCTTCTTCTGCTTCTTCTGATTCACCCTCCAGACTTCACCTTCTCCTTCTCCTTCTTCTACTTCTTCTGATTCACCCTCCAGACTTCACCTTCTCCTTCTCTTTCTTCTGCTTCTTCTGATTCACCCTCCAGACTTCACCTTCTCCTTCTCCTTCTTCTGCTTCTTCTGCTGCGCCCTCGAGGCTTCACCTTCTCCTTCTCCTTCTTCTGCTTCTTCTGCTTCACCGTCCTGACTTCACCTTCTCCTTCTCCTTCTTCTACTTCTTCTGCTACACCCCCCTGACTTCACCTGCTCCTTCTCCTTCTTCTGCTTCTTCTGATTCACCCTCCTAAATTCACCTTCTCCTTCTCCTTCTTCTGCTTCTTCTGATTCACCCTCCTGACTTCACCTTCTCCTTCTCCTTCTTCTGCTTCTTCTGATTCACCCTCCAGACTTCACCTTCTCCTTCTCCTTCTTCTGCTTCTTCTGATTCACCCTCCAGACTTCACCTTCTCCTTCTCCTTCTTCTGCTTCTTCTGCTTCACCCTCCAGACTTCACCTTCTCCTTCTCCTTCTTCTGCTTCTTCTGATTCACCCTCCAGACTTCACCTTCTCCTTCTCCTTCTTCTACTTCTTCTGCTTCACCCTCCAGACTTCACCTTCTCCTTCTCCTTCTTCTGCTTCTTCTGCTTCACCCTCCTGACTTCACCTTCTCCTTCTCCTTCTTCTACTTCTTCTGATTCACCCTCCAGACTACACCTTCTCCTTCTCCTTCTTCTACTTCTTCTGATTCACCCTCCAGACTTCACCTTCTCCTTCTCCTTCTTCTCTTTCTTCTGATTCACCCTCCAGACTTCATCTTCTCCTTCTCCTTCTTCTACTTGTTCTGATTCACCCTCCAGACTTCACCTTCTCCTTCTCCTTCTTCTACTTCTTCTGATTCACCCTCCAGACTTCATCTTCTCCTTCTCCTTCTTCTGCTTCTTCTGATTCACCCTCCAGACTTCACCTTCTCCTTCTCCTTCTTCTGCTTCTTCTGATTCACCCTCCAGACTTCAACTTCTCCTTCTCCTTCTTCTACTTCTTCTGATTCACCCTCCAGACTTCACCTTCTCCTTCTCCTTCTTCTACTTCTTCTGATTCACCCTCCAGTCTTCACCTTCTGCTTCTCCTTCTTCTGTTTCTTCTGCTTCACCCTCCAGACTTCACCTTCTCCTTCTCCTTCTTCTGCTTCTTCTGCTTCACACTCCAGACTTCACCTTCTCCTTCTCCTTCTTCTGCTTCTTCTGCTGCGCCCTCCAGGCTTCACCTTCTCCTTCTCCTTCTTCTGCTTCTTCTGCTTCACCGTCCTGACTTCACCTTCTCCTTCTCCTTCTTCTACTTCTTCTGCTACACCCCCCTGACTTCACCTGCTCCTTCTCCTTCTTCTGCTTCTTCTGATTCACCCTCCTA
Source organism: Somniosus microcephalus (assembly GCF_052327205.1). Taxonomy (NCBI): domain Eukaryota; kingdom Metazoa; phylum Chordata; class Chondrichthyes; order Squaliformes; family Somniosidae; genus Somniosus; species Somniosus microcephalus. The sequence continues at coordinate 549,215 of NW_028225259.1, forward strand.
AATTCACCTTCTCCTTCTCCTTCTTCTGCTTCTTCTGATTCACCCTCCTGACTTCACCTTCTCCTTCTCCTTCTTCTGCTTCTTCTGATTCACCCTCCAGATTTCACCTTCTCCTTCTCCTTCTTCTGCTTCTTCTGATTCACCCTCCAGACTTCACCTTCTCCTTCTCCTTCTTCTGCTTCTTCTGCTTCACCCTCCAGACTTCACCTTCTCCTTCTCCTTCTTCTGCTTCTTCTGATTCACCCTCCAGACTTCACCTTCTCCTTCTCCTTCTTCTGCTTCTTCTGCTTCACCCTCCAGACTTCACCTTCTCCTTCTCCTTCTTCTGCTTCTTCTGCTTCACCCTCCTGACTTCACCTTCTCCTTCTCCTTCTTCTACTTCTTCTGATTCACCCTCCAGACTACACCTTCTCCTTCTCCTTCTTCTACTTCTTCTGATTCACCCTCCAGACTTCACCTTCTCCTTCTCCTTCTTCTCTTTCTTCTGATTCACCCTCCAGACTTCATCTTCTCCTTCTCCTTCTTCTACTTGTTCTGATTCACCCTCCAGACTTCACCTTCTCCTTCTCCTTCTTCTACTTCTTCTGATTCACCCTCCAGACTTCATCTTCTCCTTCTCCTTCTTCTGCTTCTTCTGATTCACCCTCGAGACTTCACCTTCTCCTTCTCCTTCTTCTGCTTCTTCTGATTCACCCTCCAGACTTCAACTTCTCCTTCTCCTTCTTCTACTTCTTCTGATTCACCCTCCAGACTTCACCTTCTCCTTCTCCTTCTTCTACTTCTTCTGATTCACCCTCCAGTCTTCACCTTCTGCTTCTCCTTCTTCTGTTTCTTCTGCTTCACCCTCCAGACTTCACCTTCTCCTTCTCCTTCTTCTGCTTCTTCTGCTTCACACTCCAGACTTCACCTTCTCCTTCTCCTTCTTCTGCTTCTTCTGCTGCGCCCTCCAGGCTTCACCTTCTCCTTCTCCTTCTTCTGCTTCTTCTGCTTCACCGTCCTGACTTCACCTTCTCCTTCTCCTTCTTCTACTTCTTCTGCTACACCCCCCTGACTTCACCTGCTCCTTCTCCTTCTTCTGCTTCTTCTGATTCACCCTCCTAAATTCACCTTCTCCTTCTCCTTCTTCTGCTTCTTCTGATTCACCCTCCTGACTTCACCTTCTCCTTCTCCTTCTTCTGCTTCTTCTGATTCACCCTCCAGATTTCACCTTCTCCTTCTCCTTCTTCTGCTTCTTCTGATTCACCCTCCAGACTTCACCTTCTCCTTCTCCTTCTTCTGCTTCTTCTGCTTCACCCTCCAGACTTCACCTTCTCCTTCTCCTTCTTCTGCTTCTTCTGCTTCACCCTCCTGACTTCACCTTCTCCTTCTCCTTCTTCGACTTCTTCTGATTCACCCTCCAGACTTCACCTACTCCTTCTCCTTCTTCTGCTTCTTCTGCTTCACCCTCCAGACTTCACCTTCTCCTTCTCCTTCTTCTGCTTCTTCTGCTTCGCCCTCCAGACTTCACCTTCTCCTTCTGCTTCTTCTGCTTCTTCTGCTTCACTCTCCTGACTTCACCTTCTCCTTCTCCTTCTTCTACTTCTTCTGATTCACCCTCCAGACTTCACCCTCTCCTTCTCCTTCTTCTGCTTCTTCTGCTTCACCCTCCAGACTTCACCTTCTCTTTCTCCTTCTTCTGCTTCTTCTGCTGTGCCCTCCAGACTTCACCTTCTCCTTCTCCTTCTTCTGCTTCTTCTGATTCACCATCCTGACTTCACCTTCTCCTTCTCCTTCTTCTGCTTCTTCTGCTTCACCCTCCAGACTTCTCCTTCTCCTTCTCCTTCTTCTGCTTCTTCTGCTTCACCCACCAGACTTCACCTTCTCCTTCTCCTTCTTCTGCTTCTTCTGCTTCACCCTCCTGACTTCACCTACTCCTTCTCCTTCTTCTGCTTCTTCTGCTTCACCCTCCAGACTTCACCTACTCCTTCTAGTTCTTCTGCTTCTTCTGCTTCGCCCTCCAGACTTCACCTTCTCCTTCTCCTTCTTCTGCTTCTTCTGCTTCACTCTCCTGACTTCACCTTCTCCTTCTCCTTCTTCTACTTCTTCTGATTCACCCTCCAGACTTCACCCTCTCCTTCTCCTTCTTCTGCTTCTTCTGCTTCACCCTCCAGACTTCACCTTCTCTTTCTCCTTCTTCTGCTTCTTCTGCTGCGCCCTCCAGACTTCACCTTCTCCTTCTCCTTCTTCTGCTTCTTCTGATTCACCCTCCAGACTTCACCTTCTCCTTCTCCTTCTTCTACTTCTTCTGATCCACCCTCCTGACTTCACCTTCTCCTTCTCCTTCTTCTGCTTCTTCTGCTTCACCCTCCTGACTTCACCTTATCCTTCTCCTTCTTCTACATCTTCTGATTCACCCTCCAGACTTCACCTACTCCTTCTCCTTCTTCTGCTTCTTCTGCTTCACCCTCCAGACTTCACCTTCTCCTTCTCCTTCTTCTGCTTCTTCTGCTTCGCCCTCCAGACTTCACCTTCTCCTTCTCCTTCTTCTGCTTCTTCTGCTTCACTCTCCTGACTTCACCTTCTCCTTCTCCTTCTTCTACTTCTTCTGATTCACCCTCCAGACTTCACCCCCTCCTTCTCCTTCTTCTGCTTCTTCTGCTTCACCCTCCAGACTTCACCTTCTCCTTCTCCTTCTTCTGCTTCTTCTGCTTCACCGTCCTGACTTCACCTTCTCCTTCTCCTTCTTCTACTTCTTCTGCTTCACCCCCCTGACTTCACCTGCTCCTTCTCCTTCTTCTGCTTCTTCTGATTCACCCTCCTAACTTCACCTTCTCCTTCTCCTTCTTCTGCTTCTTCTGATTCACCCTCCAGACTTCACCTTCTCCTTCTCCTTCTTCTACTTCGTCTGATTCACCCTCCAGACTTCACCTACTCCTTCTCCTTCTTCTGTTTCTTCTGCTTCACCCTCCAGACTTCACCTTCTCCTTCTCTTTCTTCTGCTTCTTCTGATTCACCCTCCAGACTTCATCTTCTCCTTCTCCTTCTTCTGATTCTTCTGATTCACCCTCCAGACTTCACCTTCTCCTTCTCCTTCTTCTGCTTCTTCTGATTCTCCCTCCTGACTTCACCTTCTCCTTCTCCTTCTTCTACTTCTTCTGCTTCACCCTCCAGACTTCACCTTCTCCTTTTCCTTCTTCTACTTCTTCTGATTCACCCTCCAGACTTCACCTTCTCCTTCTCCTTCTTCTGCTTCTTCTGATTCACCCTCCAGACTTCACCTTCTCCTTCTCCTTATTCTGCTTCTTCTGATTCACCCTCCAGACTTCACCTTCTCCTTCTCCTTCTTCTGCTTCTTCTGATTCACCCTCCAGACTTCACCTTTTCCTTCTCCTTCTTCTGCTTCTTCTGATTCACCCTCCAGACTTCACCTTCTCCTTCTCCTTCTTCTGCTTCTTCTGATTCACCCTCCAGACTTCACCTTCTCCTTCTCCTTCTTCTACTTCTTCTGATTCATCCTCCAGACTTCACCTTCTCCTTCTCTTTCTTCTGCTTCTTCTGATTCACCCTCCAGACTTCACCTTCTCCTTCTCCTTCTTCTGCTTCTTCTGCTGCGCCCTCGAGGCTTCACCTTCTCCTTCTCCTTCTTCTGCTTCTTCTGCTTCACCGTCCTGACTTCACCTTCTCCTTCTCCTTCTTCTACTTCTTCTGCTACACCCCCCTGACTTCACCTGCTCCTTCTCCTTCTTCTGCTTCTTCTGATTCACCCTCCTAAATTCACCTTCTCCTTCTCCTTCTTCTGCTTCTTCTGATTCACCCTCCTGACTTCACCTTCTCCTTCTCCTTCTTCTGCTTCTTCTGATTCACCCTCCAGACTTCACCTTCTCCTTCTCCTTCTTCTGCTTCTTCTGATTCACCCTCCAGACTTCACCTTCTCCTTCTCCTTCTTCTGCTTCTTCTGCTTCACCCTCCAGACTTCACCTTCTCCTTCTCCTTCTTCTGCTTCTTCTGATTCACCCTCCAGACTTCACCTTCTCCTTCTCCTTCTTCTACTTCTTCTGCTTCACCCTCCAGACTTCACCTTCTCCTTCTCCTTCTTCTGCTTCTTCTGCTTCACCCTCCTGACTTCACCTTCTCCTTCTCCTTCTTCTACTTCTTCTGATTCACCCTCCAGACTACACCTTCTCCTTCTCCTTCTTCTACTTCTTCTGATTCACCCTCCAGACTTCACCTTCTCCTTCTCCTTCTTCTCTTTCTTCTGATTCACCCTCCAGACTTCATCTTCTCCTTCTCCTTCTTCTACTTGTTCTGATTCACCCTCCAGACTTCACCTTCTCCTTCTCCTTCTTCTACTTCTTCTGATTCACCCTCCAGACTTCATCTTCTCCTTCTCCTTCTTCTGCTTCTTCTGATTCACCCTCCAGACTTCACCTTCTCCTTCTCCTTCTTCTGCTTCTTCTGATTCACCCTCCAGATTTCAACTTCTCCTTCTCCTTCTTCTACTTCTTCTGATTCACCCTCCAGACTTCACCTTCTCCTTCTCCTTCTTCTACTTCTTCTGATTCACCCTCCAGTCTTCACCTTCTGCTTCTCCTTCTTCTGTTTCTTCTGCTTCACCCTCCAGACTTCACCTTCTCCTTCTCCTTCTTCTGCTTCTTCTGCTTCACACTCCAGACTTCACCTTCTCCTTCTCCTTCTTCTGCTTCTTCTGCTGCGCCCTCCAGGCTTCACCTTCTCCTTCTCCTTCTTCTGCTTCTTCTGCTTCACCGTCCTGACTTCACCTTCTCCTTCTCCTTCTTCTACTTCTTCTGCTACACCCCCCTGACTTCACCTGCTCCTTCTCCTTCTTCTGCTTCTTCTGATTCACCCTCCTAAATTCACCTTCTCCTTCTCCTTCTTCTGCTTCTTCTGATTCACCCTCCTGACTTCACCTTCTCCTTCTCCTTCTTCTGCTTCTTCTGATTCACCCTCCAGATTTCACCTTCTCCTTCTCCTTCTTCTGCTTCTTCTGATTCACCCTCCAGACTTCACCTTCTCCTTCTCCTTCTTCTGCTTCTTCTGCTTCACCCTCCAGACTTCACCTTCTCCTTCTCCTTCTTCTGCTTCTTCTGATTCACCCTCCAGACTTCACCTTCTCCTTCTCCTTCTTCTGCTTCTTCTGCTTCACCCTCCAGACTTCACCTTCTCCTTCTCCTTCTTCTGCTTCTTCTGCTTCACCCTCCTGACTTCACCTTCTCCTTCTCCTTCTTCTACTTCTTCTGATTCACCCTCCAGACTACACCTTCTCCTTCTCCTTCTTCTACTTCTTCTGATTCACCCTCCAGACTTCACCTTCTCCTTCTCCTTCTTCTCTTTCTTCTGATTCACCCTCCAGACTTCATCTTCTCCTTCTCCTTCTTCTACTTGTTCTGATTCACCCTCCAGACTTCACCTTCTCCTTCTCCTTCTTCTACTTCTTCTGATTCACCCTCCAGACTTCATCTTCTCCTTCTCCTTCTTCTGCTTCTTCTGATTCACCCTCCAGACTTCACCTTCTCCTTCTCCTTCTTCTGCTTCTTCTGATTCACCCTCCAGACTTCAACTTCTCCTTCTCCTTCTTCTACTTCTTCTGATTCACCCTCCAGACTTCACCTTCTCCTTCTCCTTCTTCTACTTCTTCTGATTCACCCTCCAGTCTTCACCTTCTGCTTCTCCTTCTTCTGTTTCTTCTGCTTCACCCTCCAGACTTCACCTTCTCCTTCTCCTTCTTCTGCTTCTTCTGCTTCACACTCCAGACTTCACCTTCTCCTTCTCCTTCTTCTGCTTCTTCTGCTGCGCCCTCCAGGCTTCACCTTCTCCTTCTCCTTCTTCTGCTTCTTCTGCTTCACCGTCCTGACTTCACCTTCTCCTTCTCCTTCTTCTACTTCTTCTGCTACACCCCCCTGACTTCACCTGCTCCTTCTCCTTCTTCTGCTTCTTCTGATTCACCCTCCTAAATTCACCTTCTCCTTCTCCTTCTTCTGCTTCTTCTGATTCACCCTCCTGACTTCACCTTCTCCTTCTCCTTCTTCTGCTTCTTCTGATTCACTCTCCAGATTTCACCTTCTCCTTCTCCTTCTTCTGCTTCTTCTGATTCACCCTCCAGACTTCACCTTCTCCTTCTCCTTCTTCTGCTTCTTCTGCTTCACCCTCCAGACTTCACCTTCTCCTTCTCCTTCTTCTGCTTCTTCTGCTTCACCCTCCTGACTTCACCTTCTCCTTCTCCTTCTTCGACTTCTTCTGATTCACCCTCCAGACTTCACCTACTCCTTCTCCTTCTTCTGCTTCTTCTGCTTCACCCTCCAGACTTCACCTTCTCCTTCTCCTTCTTCTGCTTCTTCTGCTTCGCCCTCCAGACTTCACCTTCTCCTTCTGCTTCTTCTGCTTCTTCTGCTTCACTCTCCTGACTTCACCTTCTCCTTCTCCTTCTTCTACTTCTTCTGATTCACCCTCCAGACTTCACCCTCTCCTTCTCCTTCTTCTGCTTCTTCTGCTTCACCCTCCAGACTTCACCTTCTCTTTCTCCTTCTTCTGCTTCTTCTGCTTCACCCTCCAGACTTCTCCTTCTCCTTCTCCTTCTTCTGCTTCTTCTGATTCACCATCCTGACTTCACCTTCTCCTTCTCCTTCTTCTGCTTCTTCTGCTTCACCCTCCAGACTTCTCCTTCTCCTTCTCCTTCTTCTGCTTCTTCTGCTTCACCCACCAGACTTCACCTTCTCCTTCTCCTTCTTCTGCTTCTTCTGCTTCACCCTCCTGACTTCACCTACTCCTTCTCCTTCTTCTGCTTCTTCTGCTTCACCCTCCAGACTTCACCTACTCCTTCTAGTTCTTCTGCTTCTTCTGCTTCGCCCTCCAGACTTCACCTTCTCCTTCTCCTTCTTCTGCTTCTTCTGCTTCACTCTCCTGACTTCACCTTCTCCTTCTCCTTCTTCTACTTCTTCTGATTCACCCTCCAGACTTCACCCTCTCCTTCTCCTTCTTCTGCTTCTTCTGCTTCACCCTCCAGACTTCACCTTCTCTTTCTCCTTCTTCTGCTTCTTCTGCTGCGCCCTCCAGACTTCACCTTCTCCTTCTCCTTCTTCTGCTTCTTCTGATTCACCCTCCAGACTTCACCTTCTCCTTCTCCTTCTTCTACTTCTTCTGATCCACCCTCCTGACTTCACCTTCTCCTTCTCCTTCTTCTGCTTCTTCTGCTTCACCCTCCAGACTTCACCTTCTCCTTCTCCTTCTTCTGCTTCTTCTGCTTCACCCACCAGACTTCACCTTCTCCTTCTCCTTCTTCTGCTTCTTCTGCTTCACCCTCCTGACTTCACCTTATCCTTCTCCTTCTTCTACTTCTTCTGATTCACCCTCCAGACTTCACCTACTCCTTCTCCTTCTTCTGCTTCTTCTGCTTCACCCTCCAGACTTTACCTTCTCCTTCTCCTTCTTCTGCTTCTTCTGCTTCGCCCTCCAGACTTCACCTTCTCCTTCTCCTTCTTCTGCTTCTTCTGCTTCACTCTCCTGACTTCACCTTCTCCTTCTCCTTCTTCTAGTTCTTCTGATTCACCCTCCAGACTTCACCCTCTCCTTCTCCTTCTTCTGCTTCTTCTGCTTCACCCTCCAGACTTCACCTTCTCCTTCTCCTTCTTCTGCTTCTTCTGCTTCACCGTCCTGACTTCACCTTCTCCTTCTCCTTCTTCTACTTCTTCTGCTTCACCCCCCTGACTTCACCTGCTCCTTCTCCTTCTTCTGCTTCTTCTGATTCACCCTCCTAACTTCACCTTCTCCTTCTCCTTCTTCTGCTTCTTCTGATTCACCCTCCAGACTTCACCTTCTCCTTCTCCTTCTTCTACTTCGTCTGATTCACCCTCCAGACTTCACCTTCTCCTTCTCCTTCGTCTACTTCTTCTGATTCACCCTCCAGACTACACCTTCTCCTTCTCCTTCTTCTACTTCTTCTGATTCACCCTCCAGACTTCACCTTCTCCTTCTCCTTCTTCTCTTTCTTCTGATTCACCCTCCAGACTTCATCTTCTCCTTCTCCTTCTTCTACTTCTTCTGATTCACCCTCCAGACTTCACCTTCTCCTTCTCCTTCTTCTACTTCTTCTGATTCACCCTCCAGACTTCATCTTCTCCTTCTCCTTCTTCTGCTTCTTCTGATTCACCCTCCAGACTTCACCTTCTCCTTCTCCTTCTTCTGCTTCTTCTGATTCACCCTCCAGACTTCAACTTCTCCTTCTCCTTCTTCTACTTCTTCTGATTCACCCTCCAGACTTCACCTTCTCCTTCTCCTTCTTCTACTTCTTCTGATTCACCCTCCAGTCTTCACCATCTCCTTCTCCTTCTTCTGTTTCTTCTGCTTCACCCTCCAGACTTCACCTTCTCCTTCTCCTTCTTCTGCTTCTTCTGCTTCACACTCCAGACTTCACCTTCTCCTTCTCCTTCTTCTGCTTCTTCTGCTGCGCCCTCCAGGCTTCACCTTCTCCTTCTCCTTCTTCTGCTTCTTCTGCTTCACCGTCCTGACTTCACCTTCTCCTTCTCCTTCTTCTACTTCTTCTGCTACACCCACCTGACTTCACCTGCTCCTTCTCCTTCTTCTGCTTCTTCTGATTCACCCTCCTAAATTCACCTTCTCCTTCTCCTTCTTCTGCTTCTTCTGATTCACCCTCCAGACTTCACCTTCTCCTTCTCCTTCTTCTGCTTCTTCTGATTCACCCTCCAGACTTCACCTTCTCCTTCTCCTTCTTCTGCTTCTTCTGATTCACCCTCCAGACTTCACCTTCTCCTTCTCCTTCTTCTGCTTCTTCTGATTCACCCTCCAGACTTCACCTTCTCCTTCTCCTTCTTCTGCTTCTTCTGCTTCACCCTCCAGACTTCACCTTCTCCTTCTCCTTCTTCTGCTTCTTCTGCTTCACCCTCCTGACTTCACCTTCTCCTTCTCCTTCTTCTACTTCTTCTGATTCACCCTCCAGACTTCACCTACTCCTTCTCCTTCTTCTGCTTCACCCTCCAGACTTCACCTTCTCCTTCTCCTTCTTCTGCTTCTTCTGCTTCGCCCTCCAGACTTCACCTTCTCCTTCTCCTTCTTCTGCTTCTTCAGCTTCACTCTCCTGACTTCACCTTCTCCTTCTCCTTCTTCTACTTCTTCTGATTCACCCTCCAGACTTCACCCTCTCCTTCTCCTTCTTCTGCTTCTTCTGCTTCACCCTCCAGACTTCACCTTCTCTTTCTCCTTCTTCTGCTTCTTCTCTGCGCCCTCCAGACTTCACCTTCTCCTTCTCCTTCTTCTGCTTCTTCTGATTCACCCTCCAGACTTCACCTTCTCCTTCTCCTTCTTCTACTTCTTCTGATCCACCCTCCTGACTTCACCTTCTCCTTCTCCTTCTTCTGCTTCTTCTGCTTCACCCTCCAGACTTCACCTTCTCCTTCTCCTTGTTCTGCTTCTTCTGCTTCACCCACCAGACTTCACCTTCTCCTTCTCCTTCTTCTGCTCCTTCTGCTTCACCCTCCTGACTTCACCTTATCCTTCTCCTTCTTCTACATCTTCTGATTCACCCTCCAGACTTCACCTACTCCTTCTCCTTCTTCTGCTTCTTCTGCTTCACCCTCCAGACTTCACCTTCTCCTTCTCCTTCTTCTGCTTCTTCTGCTTCGCCCTCCAGACTTCACCTTCTCCTTCTCCTTCTTCTGCTTCTTCTGCTTCACTCTCCTGACTTCACCTTCTCCTTCTCCTTCTTCTACTTCTTCTGATTCACCCTCCAGACTTCACCCTCTCCTTCTCCTTCTTCTGCTTCTTCTGCTTCACCCTCCAGACTTCACCTTCTCCTTCTCCTTCTTCTGCTTCTTCTGCTTCCCCGTCCTGACTTCACCTTCTCCTTCTCCTTCTTCTACTTCTTCTGCTTCACCCCCCTGACTTCACCTGCTCCTTCTCCTTCTTCTGCTTCTTCTGATTCACCCTCCTAACTTCACCTTCTCCTTCTCCTTCTTCTGCTTCTTCTGATTCACCCTCCAGACTTCACCTTCTCCTTCTCCTTCTTCTACTTCGTCTGATTCACCCTCCAGACTTCACCTTCTCCTTCTCCTTCTTCTACTTCTTCTGATTCACCCTCCAGTCTTCACCTACTCCTTCTCCTTCTTCTGTTTCTTCTGCTTCACCCTCCAGACTTCACCTTCTCCTTCTCTTTCTTCTGCTTCTTCTGATTCACCCTCCAGACTTCATCTTCTCCTTCTCCTTCTTCTGATTCTTCTGATTCACCCTCCAGACTTCACCTTCTCCTTCTCCTTCTTCTGCTTCTTCTGATTCACCCTCCTGACTTCACCTTCTCCTTCTCCTTCTTCTACTTCTTCTGCTTCACCCTCCAGACTTCACCTTCTCCTTCTCCTTCTTCTACTTCTTCTGATTCACCCTCCAGACTTCACCTTCTCCTTCTCCTTCTTCTGCTTCTTCTGATTCACCCTCCAGACTTCACCTTCTCCTTCTCCTTATTCTGCTTCTTCTGATTCACCCTCCAGACTTCACCTTCTCCTTCTCCTTCTTCTGCTTCTTCTGATTCACCCTCCAGACTTCACCTTTTCCTTCTCCTTCTTCTGCTTCTTCTGATTCACCCTCCAGACTTCACCTTCTCCTTCTCCTTCTTCTGCTTCTTCTGATTCACCCTCCAGACTTCACCTTCTCCTTCTCCTTCTTCTACTTCTTCTGATTCACCCTCCAGACTTCACCTTCTCCTTCTCTTTCTTCTGCTTCTTCTGATTCACCCTCCAGACTTCACCTTCTCCTTCTCCTTCTTCTACTTCTTCTGATTCACCCTCCAGACTTCACCTTCTCCTTCTCCTTCTTCTGCTTCTTCTGATTCACCCTCCAGACTTCACCTTCTCCTTCTCCTTCGTCTACTTCTTCTGATTCACCCTCCAGACTACACCTTCTCCTTCTCCTTCTTCGACTTCTTCTGATTCACCCTCCAGACTTCACCTTCTCCTTCTCCTTCTTCTCTTTCTTCTGATTCACCCTCCAGACTTCATCTTCTCCTTCTCCTTCTTCTACTTGTTCTGATTCACCCTCCAGACTTCACCTTCTCCTTCTCCTTCTTCTACTTCTTCTGATTCACCCTCCAGACTTCATCTTCTTCTCCTTCTTCTGCTTCTTCTGATTCACCCTCCAGACTTCACCTTCTCCTTCTCCTTCTTCTGCTTCTTCTGATTCACCCTCCAGACTTCAACTTCTCCTTCTCCTTCTTCTACTTCTTCTGATTCACCCTCCAGACTTCACCTTCTCCTTCTCCTTCTTCTACTTCTTTTGATTCACCCTCCAGTCTTCACCTTCTCCTTCTCCTTCTTCTGTTTCTTCTGCTTCACCCTCCAGACTTCACCTTCTCCTTCTCCTTCTTCTGCTTCTTCTGCTTCACACTCGAGACTTCACCTTCTCCTTCTCCTTCTTCTACTTCTTCTGCTGCGCCCTCCAGGCTTCACCTTCTCCTTCTCCTTCTTCTGCTTCTTCTGCTTCACCGTCCTGACTTCACCTTCTCCTTCTCCTTCTTCTACTTCTTCTGCTACACCCCCCTGACTTCACCTGCTCCTTCTCCTTCTTCTGCTTCTTCTGATTCACCCTCCTAAATTCACCTTCTCCTTCTCCTTCTTCTGCTTCTTCTGATTCACCCTCCTGACTTCACCTTCTCCTTCTCCTTCTTCTGCTTCTTCTGATTCACCCTCCAGACTTCACCTTCTCCTTCTCCTTCTTCTGCTTCTTCTGATTCACCCTCCAGACTTCACCTTCTCCTTCTCCTTCTTCTGCTTCTTCTGCTTCACCCTCCAGACTTCACCTTCTCCTTCTCCTTCTTCTGCTTCTTCTGCTTCACCCTCCTGACTTCACCTTCTCCTTCTCCTTCTTCGACTTCTTCTGATTCACCCTCCAGACTTCACCTACTCCTTCTCCTTCTTCTGCTTCTTCTGCTTCACCCTCCAGACTTCACCTTCTCCTTCTCCTTCTTCTGCTTCTTCTGCTTCGCCCTCCAGACTTCAACTTCTCCTTCTCCTTCTTCTGCTTCTTCTGCTTCACTCTCCTGACTTCACCTTCTCCTTCTCCTTCTTCTACTTCTTCTGATTCACCCTCCAGACTTCACCCTCTCCTTCTCCTTCTTCTGCTTCTTCTGCTTCACCCTCCAGACTTCACCTTCTCTTTCTCCTTCTTTTGCTTCTTCTGCTGTGCCCTCCAGACTTCACCTTCTCCTTCTCCTTCTTCTGCTTCTTCTGATTCACCCTCCAGACTTCACCTTCTCCTTCTCCTTCTTCTACTTCTTCTGATCCACCCTCCTGACTTCACCTTCTCCTTCTCCTTCTTCTGCTTCTTCTGCTTCTCCCTCCAGACTTCACCTTCTCCTTCTCCTTCTTCTGCTTCTTCTGCTTCACCCACCAGACTTCACCTTCTCCTTCTCCTTCTTCTGCTTCTTCTGCTTCACCCTCCTGACTTCACCTCCTCCTCCTCCTTCTTCTGCTTCTTCTGCTTCACCCTCCAGACTTCACCTACTCCTTCTACTTCTTCTGCTTCTTCTGCTTCGCCCTCCAGACTTCACCTTCTCCTTCTCCTTCTTCTGCTTCTTCTGCTTCACTCTCCTGACTTCACCTTCTCCTTCTCCTTCTTCTACTTCTTCTGATTCACCCTCCAGACTTCACCCTCTCCTTCTCCTTCTTCTGCTTCTTCTGCTTCACCCTCCAGACTTCACCTTCTCTTTCTCCTTCTTCTGCTTCTTCTGCTGCGCCCTCCAGACTTCACCTTCTCCTTCTCCTTCTTCTGCTTCTTCTGATTCACCCTCCAGACTTCACCTTCTCCTTCTCCTTCTTCTACTTCTTCTGATCCACCCTCCTGACTTCACCTTCTCCTTCTCCTTCTTCTGCTTCTTCTGCTTCACCCTCCAGACTTCACCTTCCCCTTCTCCTTCTTCTGCTTCTTCTGCTTCACCCACCAGACTTCACCTTCTCCTTCTCCTTCTTCTGCTTCTTCTGCTTCACCCTCCTGACTTCACCTTCTCCTTCTCCTTCTTCTACTTCTTCTGCTTCACCCTCCAGACTTCACCTTCTCCTTCTCCTTCTTCTACTTCTTCTGATTCACCCTCCAGACTTCACCTTCTCCTTCTCCTTCTTCTGCTTCTTCTGATTCACCCTCCAGACTTCACCTTCTCCTTCTCCTTATTCTGCTTCTTCTGATTCACCCTCCAGACTTCACCTTCTCCTTCTCCTTCTTCTGCTTCTTCTGATTCACCCTCCAGACTTCACCTTTTCCTTCTCCTTCTTCTGCTTCTTCTGATTCACCCTCCAGACTTCACCTTCTCCTTCTCCTTCTTCTGCTTCTTCTGATTCACCCTCCAGACTTCACCTTCTCCTTCTCCTTCTTCTACTTCTTCTGATTCACCCTCCAGACTTCACCTTCTCCTTCTCTTTCTTCTGCTTCTTCTGATTCACCCTCCAGACTTCACCTTCTCCTTCTCCTTCTTCTACTTCTTCTGATTCACCCTCCAGACTTCACCTTCTCCTTCTCCTTCTTCTGCTTCTTCCGATTCACCCTCCAGACTTCACCTTCTCCTTCTCCTTCGTCTACTTCTTCTGATTCACCCTCCAGACTACACCTTCTCCTTCTCCTTCTTCGACTTCTTCTGATTCACCCTCCAGACTTCACCTTCTCCTTCTCCTTCTTCTCTTTCTTCTGATTCACCCTCCAGACTTCATCTTCTCCTTCTCCTTCTTCTACTTGTTCTGATTCACCCTCCAGACTTCACCTTCTCCTTCTCCTTCTTCTACTTCTTCTGATTCACCCTCCAGACTTCATCTTCTTCTCCTTCTTCTGCTTCTTCTGATTCACCCTCCAGACTTCACCTTCTCCTTCTCCTTCTTCTGCTTCTTCTGATTCACCCTCCAGACTTCAACTTCTCCTTCTCCTTCTTCTACTTCTTCTGATTCACCCTCCAGACTTCACCTTCTCCTTCTCCTTCTTCTACTTCTTTTGATTCACCCTCCAGTCTTCACCTTCTCCTTCTCCTTCTTCTGTTTCTTCTGCTTCACCCTCCAGACTTCACCTTCTCCTTCTCCTTCTTCTGCTTCTTCTGCTTCACACTCGAGACTTCACCTTCTCCTTCTCCTTCTTCTACTTCTTCTGCTGCGCCCTCCAGGCTTCACCTTCTCCTTCTCCTTCTTCTGCTTCTTCTGCTTCACCGTCCTGACTTCACCTTCTCCTTCTCCTTCTTCTACTTCTTCTGCTACACCCCCCTGACTTCACCTGCTCCTTCTCCTTCTTCTGCTTCTTCTGATTCACCCTCCTAAATTCACCTTCTCCTTCTCCTTCTTCTGCTTCTTCTGATTCACCCTCCTGACTTCACCTTCTCCTTCTCCTTCTTCTGCTTCTTCTGATTCACCCTCCAGACTTCACCTTCTCCTTCTCCTTCTTCTGCTTCTTCTGATTCACCCTCCAGACTTCACCTTCTCCTTCTTCTTCTTCTGCTTCTTCTGCTTCACCCTCCAGACTTCACCTTCTCCTTCTCCTTCTTCTGCTTCTTCTGCTTCACCCTCCTGACTTCACCTTCTCCTTCTCCTTCTTCGACTTCTTCTGATTCACCCTCCAGACTTCACCTACTCCTTCTCCTTCTTCTGCTTCTTCTGCTTCACCCTCCAGACTTCACCTTCTCCTTCTCCTTCTTCTGCTTCTTCTGCTTCGCCCTCCAGACTTCAACTTCTCCTTCTCCTTCTTCTGCTTCTTCTGCTTCACTCTCCTGACTTCACCTTCTCCTTCTCCTTCTTCTACTTCTTCTGATTCACCCTCCAGACTTCACCCTCTCCTTCTCCTTCTTCTGCTTCTTCTGCTTCACCCTCCAGACTTCACCTTCTCTTTCTCCTTCTTTTGCTTCTTCTGCTGTGCCCTCCAGACTTCACCTTCTCCTTCTCCTTCTTCTGCTTCTTCTGATTCACCCTCCAGACTTCACCTTCTCCTTCTCCTTCTTCTACTTCTTCTGATCCACCCTCCTGACTTCACCTTCTCCTTCTCCTTCTTCTGCTTCTTCTGCTTCACCCTCCAGACTTCACCTTCTCCTTCTCCTTCTTCTGCTTCTTCTGCTTCACCCACCAGACTTCACCTTCTCCTTCTCCTTCTTCTGCTTCTTCTGCTTCACCCTCCTGACTTCACCTCCTCCTTCTCCTTCTTCTGCTTCTTCTGCTTCACCCTCCAGACTTCACCTACTCCTTCTACTTCTTCTGCTTCTTCTGCTTCGCCCTCCAGACTTCACCTTCTCCTTCTCCTTCTTCTGCTTCTTCTGCTTCACTCTCCTGACTTCACCTTCTCCTTCTCCTTCTTCTACTTCTTCTGATTCACCCTCCAGACTTCACCCTCTCCTTCTCCTTCTTCTGCTTCTTCTGCTTCACCCTCCAGACTTCACCTTCTCTTTCTCCTTCTTCTGCTTCTTCTGCTGCGCCCTCCAGACTTCACCTTCTCCTTCTCCTTCTTCTGCTTCTTCTGATTCACCCTCCAGACTTCACCTTCTCCTTCTCCTTCTTCTACTTCTTCTGATCCACCCTCCTGACTTCACCTTCTCCTTCTCCTTCTTCTGCTTCTTCTGCTTCACCCTCCAGACTTCACCTTCTCCTTCTCCTTCTTCTGCTTCTTCTGCTTCACCCACCAGACTTCACCTTCTCCTTCTCCTTCTTCTGCTTCTTCTGCTTCACCCTCCTGACTTCACCTTATCCTTCTCCTTCTTCTACTTCTTCTGATTCACCCTCCAGACTTCACCTAATCCTTCTCCTTCTTCTGCTTCTTCTGCTTCACCCTCCAGACTTCACCTTCTTCTTCTCTTTCTGCTGCTTCTTCTGATTCACCCTCCAGACTTCACCTTCTCCTTCTCCTTCTTCTGCTTCTTCTGCTTCGCCCTCCAGACTTCACCTTCTCCTTCTCCTTCTTCCCATTCTTCTGCTTCACTCTCCTGACTTCACCTTCTCCTTCTCCTTCTTCTACTTCTTCTGATTCACCCTCCAGACTTCACCCTCTCCTTCTCCTTCTTCTGCTTCTTCTGCTTCACCCTCCAGACTTCACCTTCTCCTTCTACTTCTTCTGCTTCTTCTGCTTCACCGTCCTGACTTCACCTTCTCCTTCTCCTTCTTCTACTTCTTCTGCTTCACCCCCCTGACTTCACCTGCTCCTTCTCCTTCTTCTGCTTCTTCTGATTCACCCTCCTAACTTCACCTTCTCCTTCTCCTTCTTCTGCTTCTTCTGATTCACCCTCCAGACTTCACCTTCTCCTTCTCCTTCTTCTACTTCGTCTGATTCACCCTCCAGACTTCATCTTCTCCTTCTCCTTCTTCTACTTCTTCTGATTCACCCTCCAGTCTTCACCTACTCCTTCTCCTTCTTCTGTTTCTTCTGCTTCACCCTCCAGACTTCACCTTCTCCTTCTCTTTCTTCTGCTTCTTCTGATTCACCCTCCAGACTTCATCTTCTCCTTCTCCTTCTTCTGATTCTTCTGATTCACCCTCCAGACTTCACCTTCTCCTTCTCCTTCTTCTGCTTCTTCTGATTCACCCTCCTGACTTCACCTTCTCCTTCTCCTTCTTCTACTTCTTCTGCTTCACCCTCCAGACTTCACCTTCTCCTTCTCCTTCTTCTACTTCTTCTGATTCACCCTCCAGACTTCACCCTCTCCTTCTCCTTCTTCTGCTTCTTCTGCTTCACCCTCCAGACTTCACCTTCTCTTTCTCCTTCTTCTGCTTCTTCTGCTGCGCCCTCCAGACTTCACCTTCTCCTTCTCCTTCTTCTGCTTCTTCTGATTCACCCTCCAGACTTCACCTTCTCCTTCTCCTTCTTCTACTTCTTCTGATCCACCCTCCTGACTTCACCTTCTCCTTCTCCTTCTTCTGCTTCTTCTGCTTCACCCTCCAGACTTCACCTTCTCCTTCTCCTTCTTCTGCTTCTTCTGCTTCACCCACCAGACTTCACCTTCTCCTTCTCCTTCTTCTGCTTCTTCTGCTTCACCCTCCTGACTTCACCTTATCCTTCTCCTTCTTCTACTTCTTCTGATTCACCCTCCAGACTTCACCTACTCCTTCTCCTTCTTCTGCTTCTTCTGCTTCACCCCCCAGACTTCACCTTCTCCTTCTCCTTCTTCTGCTTCTTCTGCTTCGCCCTCCAGACTTCACCTTCTCCTTCTCCTTCTTCTGCTTCTTCTGCTTCACTCTCCTGACTTCACCTTCTCCTTCTCCTTCTTCTACTTCTTCTGATTCACCCTCCAGACTTCACCCTCTCCTTCTCCTTCTTCTGCTTCTTCTGCTTCACCCTCCAGACTTCACCTTCTCCTTCTCCTTCTTCTGCTTCTTCTGCTTCACCGTCCTGACTTCACCTTCTCCTTCTCCTTCTTCTACTTCTTCTGCTTCACCCCCCTGACTTCACCTGCTCCTTCTCCTTCTTCTGCTTCTTCTGATTCACCCTCCTAACTTCACCTTCTCCTTCTCCTTCTTCTGCTTCTTCTGATTCACCCTCCAGATTTCACCTTCTCCTTCTCCTTCTTCTACTTCGTCTGATTCACCCTCCAGACTTCACCTTCTCCTTCTCCTTCTTCTACTTCTTCTGATTCACACTCCAGTCTTCACCTACTCCTTCTCCTTCTTCTACTTCTTCTGATTCACCCTCCAGACTTCATCTTCTCCTTCTCCTTCTTCTGCTTCTTCTGATTCACCCTCCAGACTTCCCCTTCTCCTTCTCCTTCTTCTGCTTCTTCTGATTCACCCTCCAGACTTCAACTTCTCCTTCTCCTTCTTCTACTTCTTCTGATTCACCCTCCAGACTTCACCTTCTCCTTCTCCTTCTTCTACTTCTTCTGATTCACCCTCCAGTCTTCACCTTCTCCTTCTCCTTCTTCTGTTTCTTCTGCTTCACCCTCCAGACTTCACCTTCTCCTTCTCCTTCTTCTGCTTCTTCTGCTTCACACTCGAGACTTCACCTTCTCCTTCTCCTTCTTCTGCTTCTCCTGCTGCGCCCTCCAGGCTTCACCTTCTCCTTCTCCTTCTTCTGCTTCTTCTGCTTCACCGTCCTGACTTCACCTTCTCCTTCTCCTTCTTCTACTTCTTCTGCTACACCCCCCTGACTTCACCTGCTCCTTCTCCTTCTTCTGCTTCTTCTGATTCACCCTCCTAAATTCACCTTCTCCTTCTCCTTCTTCTGCTTCTTCTGATTCACCCTCCTGACTTCACCTTCTCCTTCTCCTTCTTCTGCTTCTTCTGATTCACCCTCCAGACTTCACCTTCTCCTTCTCCTTCTTCTGCTTCTTCTGATTCACCCTCCAGACTTCACCTTCTCCTTCTCCTTCTTCTGCTTCTTCTGCTTCACCCTCCAGACTTCACCTTCTCCTTCTCCTTCTTCTGCTTCTTCTGCTTCACCCTCCTGACTTCACCTTCTCCTTCTCCTTCTTCGACTTCTTCTGATTCACCCTCCAGACTTCACCTACTCCTTCTCCTTCTTCTGCTTCTTCTGCTTCACCCTCCAGACTTCACCTTCTCCTTCTCCTTCTTCTGCTTCTTCTGCTTCGCCCTCCAGACTTCAACTTCTCCTTCTCCTTCTTCTGCTTCTTCTGCTTCACTCTCCTGACTTCACCTTCTCCTTCTCCTTCTTCTACTTCTTCTGATTCACCCTCCAGACTTCACCCTCTCCTTCTCCTTCTTCTGCTTCTTCTGCTTCACCCTCCAGACTTCACCTTCTCTTTCTCCTTCTTTTGCTTCTTCTGCTGTGCCCTCCAGACTTCACCTTCTCCTTCTCCTTCTTCTGCTTCTTCTGATTCACCCTCCAGACTTCACCTTCTCCTTCTCCTTCTTCTACTTCTTCTGATCCACCCTCCTGACTTCACCTTCTCCTTCTCCTTCTTCTGCTTCTTCTGCTTCACCCTCCAGACTTCACCTTCTCCTTCTCCTTCTTCTGTTTCTTCTGCTTCACCCACCAGACTTCACCTTCTCCTTCTCCTTCTTCTGCTTCTTCTGCTTCACCCTCCTGACTTCACCTCCTCCTTCTCCTTCTTCTGCTTCTTCTGCTTCACCCTCCAGACTTCACCTACTCCTTCTACTTCTTCTGCTTCTTCTGCTTCGCCCTCCAGACTTCACCTTCTCCTTCTCCTTCTTCTGCTTCTTCTGCTTCACTCTCCTGACTTCACCTTCTCCTTCTCCTTCTTCTACTTCTTCTGATTCACCCTCCAGACTTCACCCTCTCCTTCTCCTTCTTCTGCTTCTTCTGCTTCACCCTCCAGACTTCACCTTCTCTTTCTCCTTCTTCTGCTTCTTCTGCTGCGCCCTCCAGACTTCACCTTCTCCTTCTCCTTCTTCTGCTTCTTCTGATTCACCCTCCAGACTTCACCTTCAACTTCTCCTTCTTCTACTTCTTCTGATCCACCCTCCTGACTTCACCTTCTCCTTCTCCTTCTTCTGCTTCTTCTGCTTCACCCTCCAGACTTCACCTTCTCCTTCTCCTTCTTCTGCTTCTTCTGCTTCACCCACCAGACTTCACCTTCTCCTTCTCCTTCTTCTGCTTATTCTGCTTCACCCTCCTGACTTCACCTTATCCTTCTCCTTCTTCTACTTCTTCTGATTCACCCTCCAGACTTCACCTAATCCTTCTCCTTCTTCTGCTTCTTCTGCTTCACCCTCCAGACTTCACCTTCTCCTTCTCCTTCTTCTGCTTCTTCTGCTTCGCCCTCCAGACTTCACCTTCTCCTTCTCCTTCTTCTGCTTCTTCTGCTTCACTCTCCTGACTTCACCTTCTCCTTCTCCTTCTTCTACTTCTTCTGATTCACCCTCCAGACTTCACCCTCTCCTTCTCCTTCTTCTGCTTCTTCTGCTTCACCCTCCAGACTTCACCTTCTCCTTCTCCTTCTTCTGCTTCTTCTGCTTCACCGTCCTGACTTCACCTTCTCCTTCTCCTTCTTCTACTTCTTCTGCTTCACCCCCCTGACTTCACCTGCTCCTTCTCCTTCTTCTGCTTCTTCTGATTCACCCTCCTAACTTCACCTTCTCCTTCTCCTTCTTCTGCTTCTTCTGATTCACCCTCCAGACTTCACCTTCTCCTTCTCCTTCTTCTACTTCGTCTGATTCACCCTCCAGACTTCACCTTCTCCTTCTCCTTCTTCTACTTCTTCTGATTCACCCTCCAGTCTTCACCTACTCCTTCTCCTTCTTCTGTTTCTTCTGCTTCACCCTCCAGACTTCACCTTCTCCTTCTCTTTCTTCTGCTTCTTCTGATTCACCCTCCAGACTTCATCTTCTCCTTCTCCTTCTTCTGATTCTTCTGATTCACCCTCCAGACTTCACCTTCTCCTTCTCCTTCTTCTGCTTCTTCTGATTCACCCTCCTGACTTCACCTTCTCCTTCTCCTTCTTCTACTTCTTCTGCTTCACCCTCCAGACTTCACCTTCTTCTTCTCCTTCTTCTACTTCTTCTGATTCACCCTCCAGACTTCACCCTCTCCTTCTCCTTCTTCTGCTTCTTCTGCTTCACCCTCCAGACTTCACCTTCTCTTTCTCCTTCTTCTGCTTCTTCTGCTGCGCCCTCCAGACTTCACCTTCTCCTTCTCCTTCTTCTGCTTCTTCTGATTCACCCTCCAGACTTCACCTTCTCCTTCTCCTTCTTCTACTTCTTCTGATCCACCCTCCTGACTTCACCTTCTCCTTCTCCTTCTTCTGCTTCTTCTGCTTCACCCTCCAGACTTCACCTTCTCCTTCTCCTTCTTCTGCTTCTTCTGCTTCACCCACCAGACTTCACCTTCTCCTTCTCCTTCTTCTGCTTCTTCTGCTTCACCCTCCTGACTTCACCTTATCCTTCTCCTTCTTCTACTTCTTCTGATTCACCCTCCAGACTTCACCTACTCCTTCTCCTTCTTCTGCTTCTTCTGCTTCACCCCCCAGACTTCACCTTCTCCTTCTCCTTCTTCTGCTTCTTCTGCTTCGCCCTCCAGACTTCACCTTCTCCTTCTCCTTCTTCTGCTTCTTCTGCTTCACTCTCCTGACTTCACCTTCTCCTTCTCCTTCTTCTACTTCTTCTGATTCACCCTCCAGACTTCACCCTCTCCTTCTCCTTCTTCTGCTTCTTCTGCTTCACCCTCCAGACTTCACCTTCTCCTTCTCCTTCTTCTGCTTCTTCTGCTTCACCGTCCTGACTTCACCTTCTCCTTCTCCTTCTTCTACTTCTTCTGCTTCACCCCCCTGACTTCACCTGCTCCTTCTCCTTCTTCTGCTTCTTCTGATTCACCCTCCTAACTTCACCTTCTCCTTCTCCTTCTTCTGCTTCTTCTGATTCACCCTCCAGATTTCACCTTCTCCTTCTCCTTCTTCTACTTCGTCTGATTCACCCTCCAGACTTCACCTTCTCCTTCTCCTTCTTCTACTTCTTCTGATTCACCCTCCAGTCTTCACCTACCCCTTCTCCTTCTTCTGTTTCTTCTGCTTCACCCTCCAGACTTCATCTTCTCCTTCTCTTTATTCTGCATCTTCTGATTCACCCTCCAGACTTCATCTTCTCCTTCTCCTTCTTCTGATTCTTCTGATTCACCCTCCAGACTTCACCTTCTCCTTCTCCTTCTTCTACTTCTTCTGATCCACCCTCCTGACTTCACCTTCTCCTTCTCCTTCTTCTGCTTCTTCTGCTTCACCCTCCAGACGTCACCTTCTCCTTCTCCTTCTTCTGCTTCTTCTGCTTCACCCACCAGACTTCACCTTCTCCTTCTCCTTCTTCTGCTTCTTCTGCTTCACCCTCCTGACTTCACCTTCTCCTTCTCCTTCTTCTGCTTCTTCTGCTTCGCCCTCCAGACTTCACCTTCTCCTTCTCCTTCTTCTGCTTCTTCTGATTCACCCTCCAGACTTCACCCTCTCCTTCTCCTTCTTCTGCTTCTTCTGCTTCACCCTCCAGACTTCACCTTCTCTTTCTCCTTCTTCTGCTTCTTCTGCTGCGCCCTCCAGACTTCACCTTCTCCTTCTCCTTCTTCTGCTTCTTCTGATTCACCCTCCAGACTTCACCTTCTCCTTCTCCTTCTTCTACTTCTTCTGATCCACCCTCCTGACTTCACCTTCTCCTTCTCCTTCTTCTGCTTCTTCTGCTTCACCCTCCAGACTTCACCTTCTCCTTCTCCTTCTTCTGCTTCTTCTGCTTCACCCACCAGACTTCACCTTCTCCTTCTCCTTCTTCTGCTTCTTCTGCTTCACCCTCCTGACTTCACCTTATCCTTCTCCTTCTTCTACTTCTTCTGATTCACCCTCCAGACTTCACCTACTCCTTCTCCTTCTTCTGCTTCTTCTGCTTCACCCCCCAGACTTCACCTTCTCCTTCTCCTTCTTCTGCTTCGCCCTCCAGACTTCACCTTCTCCTTCTCCTTCTTCTGCTTCTTCTGCTTCACTCTCCTGACTTCACCTTCTCCTTCTCCTTCTTCTACTTCTTCTGATTCACCCTCCAGACTTCACCCTCTCCTTCTCCTTCTTCTGCTTCTTCTGCTTCACCCTCCAGACTTCACCTTCTCCTTCTCCTTCTTCTGCTTCTTCTGCTTCACCGTCCTGACTTCACCTTCTCCTTCTCCTTCTTCTACTTCTTCTGCTTCACCCCCCTGACTTCACCTGCTCCTTCTCCTTCTTCTGCTTCTTCTGATTCACCCTCCTAACTTCACCTTCTCCTTCTCCTTCTTCTGCTTCTTCTGATTCACCCTCCAGATTTCACCTTCTCCTTCTCCTTCTTCTACTTCGTCTGATTCACCCTCCAGACTTCACCTTCTCCTTCTCCTTCTTCTACTTCTTCTGATTCACCCTCCAGTCTTCACCTACCCCTTCTCCTTCTTCTGTTTCTTCTGCTTCACCCTCCAGACTTCATCTTCTCCTTCTCTTTATTCTGCATCTTCTGATTCACCCTCCAGACTTCATCTTCTTCTTCTCCTTCTTCTGATTCTTCTGATTCACCCTCCAGACTTCACCTTCTCCTTCTCCTTCTTCTACTTCTTCTGATCCACCCTCCTGACTTCACCTTCTCCTTCTCCTTCTTCTGCTTCTTCTGCTTCACCCTCCAGACGTCACCTTCTCCTTCTCCTTCTTCTGCTTCTTCTGCTTCACCCACCAGACTTCACCTTCTCCTTCTCCTTCTTCTGCTTCTTCTGCTTCACCCTCCTGACTTCACCTTCTCCTTCTCCTTCTTCTGCTTCTTCTGCTTCGCCCTCCAGACTTCACCTTCTCCTTCTCCTTCTTCTGCTTCTTCTGCTTCACTCTCCTGACTTCACCTTCTCCTTCTCCTTCTTCTACTTCTTCTGATTCACCCTCCAGACTTCACCCTCTCCTTCTCCTTCTTCTGCTTCTTCTGCTTCACCCTCCAGACTTCACCTTCTCCTTCTCCTTCTTCTGCTTCTTCTGCTTCACCGTCCTGACTTCACCTTCTCCTTCTCCTTCTTCTACTTCTTCTGCTTCACCCCCCTGACTTCACCTGCTCCTTCTCCTTCTTCTGCTTCTTCTGATTCACCCTCATAACTTCACCTTCTCCTTCTCCTTCTTCTGCTTCTTCTGATTCACCCTCCAGACTTCACCTTCTCCTTCTCCTTCTTCTACTTCGTCTGATTCACCCTCCAGACTTCACCTTCTCCTTCTCCTTCTTCTACTTCTTCTGATTCACCCTCCAGTCTTCACCTACTCCTTCTCCTTCTTCTGTTTCTTCTGCTTCACCCTCCAGACTTCACCTTCTCCTTCTCTTTCTTCTGCTTCTTCTGATTCACCCTCCAGACTTCATCTTCTCCTTCTCCTTCTTCTGATTCTTCTGATTCACCCTCCAGACTTCACCTTCTCCTTCTCCTTCTTCTGCTTCTTCTGATTCACCCTCCTGACTTCACCTTCTCCTTCTCCTTCTTCTACTTCTTCTGCTTCACCCTCCAGACTTCACCTTCTTCTTCTCCTTCTTCTACTTCTTCTGATTCACCCTCCAGACTTCACCCTCTCCTTCTCCTTCTTCTGCTTCTTCTGCTTCACCCTCCAGACTTCACCTTCTCTTTCTCCTTCTTCTGCTTCTTCTGCTGCGCCCTCCAGACTTCACCTTCTCCTTCTCCTTCTTCTGCTTCTTCTGATTCACCCTCCAGACTTCACCTTCTCCTTCTCCTTCTTCTACTTCTTCTGATCCACCCTCCTGACTTCACCTTCTCCTTCTCCTTCTTCTGCTTCTTCTGCTTCACCCTCCAGACTTCACCTTCTCCTTCTCCTTCTTCTGCTTCTTCTGCTTCACCCACCAGACTTCACCTTCTCCTTCTCCTTCTTCTGCTTCTTCTGCTACACCCTCCTGACTTCACCTTATCCTTCTCCTTCTTCTACTTCTTCTGATTCACCCTCCAGACTTCACCTACTCCTTCTCCTTCTTCTGCTTCTTCTGCTTCACCCCCCAGACTTCACCATCTCCTTCTCCTTCTTCTGCTTCTTCTGCTTCGCCCTACGGACTTCACCTTCTCCTTCTCCTTCTTCTGCTTCTTCTGCTTCACTCTCCTGACTTCACCTTCTCCTTCTCCTTCTTCTACTTCTTCTGATTCACCCTCCAGACTTCACCCTCTCCTTCTCCTTCTTCTGCTTCACCCTCCAGACTTCACCTTCTCCTTCTCCTTCTTCTGCTTCTTCTGCTTCACCGTCCTGACTTCACCTTCTCCTTCTCCTTCTTCTACTTCTTCTGCTTCACCCCCCTGACTTCACCTGCTCCTTCTCCTTCTTCTGCTTCTTCTGATTCACCCTCCTAACTTCACCTTCTCCTTCTCCTTCTTCTGCTTCTTCTGATTCACCCTCCAGATTTCACCTTCTCCTTCTCCTTCTTCTACTTCGTCTGATTCACCCTCCAGACTTCACCTTCTCCTTCTCCTTCTTCTACTTCTTCTGATTCACCCTCCAGATTTCACCTTCTCCTTCTCCTTCTTCTGCTTCTTCTGCTTCACTCTCCTGACTTCACCTTCTCCTTCTCCTTCTTCTACTTCTTCTGATTCACCCTCCAGACTTCACCCTCTCCTTCTCCTTCTTCTGCTTCACCCTCCAGACTTCACCTTCTCCTTCTCCTTCTTCTGCTTCTTCTGCTTCACCGTCCTGACTTCACCTTCTCCTTCTCCTTCTTCTACTTCTTCTGCTTCACCCCCCTGACTTCACCTGCTCCTTCTCCTTCTTCTGCTTCTTCTGATTCACCCTCCTAACTTCACCTTCTCCTTCTCCTTCTTCTGCTTCTTCTGATTCACCCTCCAGACTTCACCTTCTCCTTCTCCTTCTTCTGCTTCTTCTGCTTCACCCTCCTGACTTCACCTTCTCCTTCTCCTTCTTCGACTTCTTCTGATTCACCCTCCAGACTTCACCTACTCCTTCTCCTTCTTCTGCTTCTTCTGCTTCACCCTCCAGACTTCACCTTCTCCTTCTCCTTCTTCTGCTTCTTCTGCTTCGCCCTCCAGACTTCAACTTCTCCTTCTCCTTCTTCTGCTTCTTCTGCTTCACTCTCCTGACTTCACCTTCTCCTTCTCCTTCTTCTACTTCTTCTGATTCACCCTCCAGACTTCACCCTCTCCTTCTCCTTCTTCTGCTTCTTCTGCTTCACCCTCCAGACTTCACCTTCTCTTTCTCCTTCTTTTGCTTCTTCTGCTGTGCCCTCCAGACTTCACCTTCTCCTTCTCCTTCTTCTGCTTCTTCTGATTCACCCTCCAGACTTCACCTTCTCCTTCTCCTTCTTCTACTTCTTCTGATCCACCCTCCTGACTTCACCTTCTCCTTCTCCTTCTTCTGCTTCTTCTGCTTCACCCTCCAGACTTCACCTTCTCCTTCTCCTTCTTCTGTTTCTTCTGCTTCACCCACCAGACTTCACCTTCTCCTTCTCCTTCTTCTGCTTCTTCTGCTTCACCCTCCTGACTTCACCTCCTCCTTCTCCTTCTTCTGCTTCTTCTGCTTCACCCTCCAGACTTCACCTACTCCTTCTACTTCTTCTGCTTCTTCTGCTTCGCCCTCCAGACTTCACCTTCTCCTTCTCCTTCTTCTGCTTCTTCTGCTTCACTCTCCTGACTTCACCTTCTCCTTCTCCTTCTTCTACTTCTTCTGATTCACCCTCCAGACTTCACCCTCTCCTTCTCCTTCTTCTGCTTCTTCTGCTTCACCCTCCAGACTTCACCTTCTCTTTCTCCTTCTTCTGCTTCTTCTGCTGCGCCCTCCAGACTTCACCTTCTCCTTCTCCTTCTTCTGCTTCTTCTGATTCACCCTCCAGACTTCACCTTCAACTTCTCCTTCTTCTACTTCTTCTGATCCACCCTCCTGACTTCACCTTCTCCTTCTCCTTCTTCTGCTTCTTCTGCTTCACCCTCCAGACTTCACCTTCTCCTTCTCCTTCTTCTGCTTCTTCTGCTTCACCCACCAGACTTCACCTTCTCCTTCTCCTTCTTCTGCTTATTCTGCTTCACCCTCCTGACTTCACCTTATCCTTCTCCTTCTTCTACTTCTTCTGATTCACCCTCCAGACTTCACCTAATCCTTCTCCTTCTTCTGCTTCTTCTGCTTCACCCTCCAGACTTCACCTTCTCCTTCTCCTTCTTCTGCTTCTTCTGCTTCGCCCTCCAGACTTCACCTTCTCCTTCTCCTTCTTCTGCTTCTTCTGCTTCACTCTCCTGACTTCACCTTCTCCTTCTCCTTCTTCTACTTCTTCTGATTCACCCTCCAGACTTCACCCTCTCCTTCTCCTTCTTCTGCTTCTTCTGCTTCACCCTCCAGACTTCACCTTCTCCTTCTCCTTCTTCTGCTTCTTCTGCTTCACCGTCCTGACTTCACCTTCTCCTTCTCCTTCTTCTACTTCTTCTGCTTCACCCCCCTGACTTCACCTGCTCCTTCTCCTTCTTCTGCTTCTTCTGATTCACCCTCCTAACTTCACCTTCTCCTTCTCCTTCTTCTGCTTCTTCTGATTCACCCTCCAGACTTCACCTTCTCCTTCTCCTTCTTCTACTTCGTCTGATTCACCCTCCAGACTTCACCTTCTCCTTCTCCTTCTTCTACTTCTTCTGATTCACCCTCCAGTCTTCACCTACTCCTTCTCCTTCTTCTGTTTCTTCTGCTTCACCCTCCAGACTTCACCTTCTCCTTCTCTTTCTTCTGCTTCTTCTGATTCACCCTCCAGACTTCATCTTCTCCTTCTCCTTCTTCTGATTCTTCTGATTCACCCTCCAGACTTCACCTTCTCCTTCTCCTTCTTCTGCTTCTTCTGATTCACCCTCCTGACTTCACCTTCTCCTTCTCCTTCTTCTACTTCTTCTGCTTCACCCTCCAGACTTCACCTTCTTCTTCTCCTTCTTCTACTTCTTCTGATTCACCCTCCAGACTTCACCCTCTCCTTCTCCTTCTTCTGCTTCTTCTGCTTCACCCTCCAGACTTCACCTTCTCTTTCTCCTTCTTCTGCTTCTTCTGCTGCGCCCTCCAGACTTCACCTTCTCCTTCTCCTTCTTCTGCTTCTTCTGATTCACCCTCCAGACTTCACCTTCTCCTTCTCCTTCTTCTACTTCTTCTGATCCACCCTCCTGACTTCACCTTCTCCTTCTCCTTCTTCTGCTTCTTCTGCTTCACCCTCCAGACTTCACCTTCTCCTTCTCCTTCTTCTGCTTCTTCTGCTTCACCCACCAGACTTCACCTTCTCCTTCTCCTTCTTCTGCTTCTTCTGCTTCACCCTCCTGACTTCACCTTATCCTTCTCCTTCTTCTACTTCTTCTGATTCACCCTCCAGACTTCACCTACTCCTTCTCCTTCTTCTGCTTCTTCTGCTTCACCCCCCAGACTTCACCTTCTCCTTCTCCTTCTTCTGCTTCTTCTGCTTCGCCCTCCAGACTTCACCTTCTCCTTCTCCTTCTTCTGCTTCTTCTGCTTCACTCTCCTGACTTCACCTTCTCCTTCTCCTTCTTCTACTTCTTCTGATTCACCCTCCAGACTTCACCCTCTCCTTCTCCTTCTTCTGCTTCTTCTGCTTCACCCTCCAGACTTCACCTTCTCCTTCTCCTTCTTCTGCTTCTTCTGCTTCACCGTCCTGACTTCACCTTCTCCTTCTCCTTCTTCTACTTCTTCTGCTTCACCCCCCTGACTTCACCTGCTCCTTCTCCTTCTTCTGCTTCTTCTGATTCACCCTCCTAACTTCACCTTCTCCTTCTCCTTCTTCTGCTTCTTCTGATTCACCCTCCAGATTTCACCTTCTCCTTCTCCTTCTTCTACTTCGTCTGATTCACCCTCCAGACTTCACCTTCTCCTTCTCCTTCTTCTACTTCTTCTGATTCACCCTCCAGTCTTCACCTACCCCTTCTCCTTCTTCTGTTTCTTCTGCTTCACCCTCCAGACTTCATCTTCTCCTTCTCTTTATTCTGCATCTTCTGATTCACCCTCCAGACTTCATCTTCTCCTTCTCCTTCTTCTGATTCTTCTGATTCACCCTCCAGACTTCACCTTCTCCTTCTCCTTCTTCTACTTCTTCTGATCCACCCTCCTGACTTCACCTTCTCCTTCTCCTTCTTCTGCTTCTTCTGCTTCACCCTCCAGACGTCACCTTCTCCTTCTCCTTCTTCTGCTTCTTCTGCTTCACCCACCAGACTTCACCTTCTCCTTCTCCTTCTTCTGCTTCTTCTGCTTCACCCTCCTGACTTCACCTTCTCCTTCTCCTTCTTCTGCTTCTTCTGCTTCGCCCTCCAGACTTCACCTTCTCCTTCTCCTTCTTCTGCTTCTTCTGATTCACCCTCCAGACTTCACCCTCTCCTTCTCCTTCTTCTGCTTCTTCTGCTTCACCCTCCAGACTTCACCTTCTCTTTCTCCTTCTTCTGCTTCTTCTGCTGCGCCCTCCAGACTTCACCTTCTCCTTCTCCTTCTTCTGCTTCTTCTGATTCACCCTCCAGACTTCACCTTCTCCTTCTCCTTCTTCTACTTCTTCTGATCCACCCTCCTGACTTCACCTTCTCCTTCTCCTTCTTCTGCTTCTTCTGCTTCACCCTCCAGACTTCACCTTCTCCTTCTCCTTCTTCTGCTTCTTCTGCTTCACCCACCAGACTTCACCTTCTCCTTCTCCTTCTTCTGCTTCTTCTGCTTCACCCTCCTGACTTCACCTTATCCTTCTCCTTCTTCTACTTCTTCTGATTCACCCTCCAGACTTCACCTACTCCTTCTCCTTCTTCTGCTTCTTCTGCTTCACCCCCCAGACTTCACCTTCTCCTTCTCCTTCTTCTGCTTCGCCCTCCAGACTTCACCTTCTCCTTCTCCTTCTTCTGCTTCTTCTGCTTCACTCTCCTGACTTCACCTTCTCCTTCTCCTTCTTCTACTTCTTCTGATTCACCCTCCAGACTTCACCCTCTCCTTCTCCTTCTTCTGCTTCTTCTGCTTCACCCTCCAGACTTCACCTTCTCCTTCTCCTTCTTCTGCTTCTTCGGCTTCACCGTCCTGACTTCACCTTCTCCTTCTCCTTCTTCTACTTCTTCTGCTTCACCCCCCTGACTTCACCTGCTCCTTCTCCTTCTTCTGCTTCTTCTGATTCACCCTCCTAACTTCACCTTCTCCTTCTCCTTCTTCTGCTTCTTCTGATTCACCCTCCAGATTTCACCTTCTCCTTCTCCTTCTTCTACTTCGTCTGATTCACCCTCCAGACTTCACCTTCTCCTTCTCCTTCTTCTACTTCTTCTGATTCACCCTCCAGTCTTCACCTACCCCTTCTCCTTCTTCTGTTTCTTCTGCTTCACCCTCCAGACTTCATCTTCTCCTTCTCTTTATTCTGCATCTTCTGATTCACCCTCCAGACTTCATCTTCTCCTTCTCCTTCTTCTGATTCTTCTGATTCACCCTCCAGACTTCACCTTCTCCTTCTCCTTCTTCTACTTCTTCTGATCCACCCTCCTGACTTCACCTTCTCCTTCTCCTTCTTCTGCTTCTTCTGCTTCACCCTCCAGACGTCACCTTCTCCTTCTCCTTCTTCTGCTTCTTCTGCTTCACCCACCAGACTTCACCTTCTCCTTCTCCTTCTTCTGCTTCTTCTGCTTCACCCTCCTGACTTCACCTTCTCCTTCTCCTTCTTCTGCTTCTTCTGCTTCGCCCTCCAGACTTCACCTTCTCCTTCTCCTTCTTCTGCTTCTTCTGCTTCACTCTCCTGACTTCACCTTCTCCTTCTCCTTCTTCTACTTCTTCTGATTCACCCTCCAGACTTCACCCTCTCCTTCTCCTTCTTCTGCTTCTTCTGCTTCACCCTCCAGACTTCACCTTCTCCTTCTCCTTCTTCTGCTTCTTCTGCTTCACCGTCCTGACTTCACCTTCTCCTTCTCCTTCTTCTACTTCTTCTGCTTCACCCCCCTGACTTCACCTGCTCCTTCTCCTTCTTCTGCTTCTTCTGATTCACCCTCCTAACTTCACCTTCTCCTTCTCCTTCTTCTGCTTCTTCTGATTCACCCTCCAGACTTCACCTTCTCCTTCTCCTTCTTCTACTTCGTCTGATTCACCCTCCAGACTTCACCTTCTCCTTCTCCTTCTTCTACTTCTTCTGATTCACCCTCCAGTCTTCACCTACTCCTTCTCCTTCTTCTGTTTCTTCTGCTTCACCCTCCAGACTTCACCTTCTCCTTCTCTTTCTTCTGCTTCTTCTGATTCACCCTCCAGACTTCATCTTCTCCTTCTCCTTCTTCTGATTCTTCTGATTCACCCTCCAGACTTCACCTTCTCCTTCTCCTTCTTCTGCTTCTTCTGATTCACCCTCCTGACTTCACCTTCTCCTTCTCCTTCTTCTACTTCTTCTGCTTCACCCTCCAGACTTCACCTTCTTCTTCTCCTTCTTCTACTTCTTCTGATTCACCCTCCAGACTTCACCCTCTCCTTCTCCTTCTTCTGCTTCTTCTGCTTCACCCTCCAGACTTCACCTTCTCTTTCTCCTTCTTCTGCTTCTTCTGCTGCGCCCTCCAGACTTCACCTTCTCCTTCTCCTTCTTCTGCTTCTTCTGATTCACCCTCCAGACTTCACCTTCTCCTTCTCCTTCTTCTACTTCTTCTGATCCACCCTCCTGACTTCACCTTCTCCTTCTCCTTCTTCTGCTTCTTCTGCTTCACCCTCCAGACTTCACCTTCTCCTTCTCCTTCTTCTGCTTCTTCTGCTTCACCCACCAGACTTCACCTTCTCCTTCTCCTTCTTCTGCTTCTTCTGCTACACCCTCCTGACTTCACCTTATCCTTCTCCTTCTTCTACTTCTTCTGATTCACCCTCCAGACTTCACCTACTCCTTCTCCTTCTTCTGCTTCTTCTGCTTCACCCCCCAGACTTCACCATCTCCTTCTCCTTCTTCTGCTTCTTCTGCTTCGCCCTCCGGACTTCACCTTCTCCTTCTCCTTCTTCTGCTTCTTCTGCTTCACTCTCCTGACTTCACCTTCTCCTTCTCCTTCTTCTACTTCTTCTGATTCACCCTCCAGACTTCACCCTCTCCTTCTCCTTCTTCTGCTTCACCCTCCAGACTTCACCTTCTCCTTCTCCTTCTTCTGCTTCTTCTGCTTCACCGTCCTGACTTCACCTTCTCCTTCTCCTTCTTCTACTTCTTCTGCTTCACCCCCCTGACTTCACCTGCTCCTTCTCCTTCTTCTGCTTCTTCTGATTCACCCTCCTAACTTCACCTTCTCCTTCTCCTTCTTCTGCTTCTTCTGATTCACCCTCCAGATTTCACCTTCTCCTTCTCCTTCTTCTACTTCGTCTGATTCACCCTCCAGACTTCACCTTCTCCTTCTCCTTCTTCTACTTCTTCTGATTCACCCTCCAGTCTTCACCTACCCCTTCTCCTTCTTCTGTTTCTTCTGCTTCACCCTCCAGACTTCATCTTCTCCTTCTCTTTATTCTGCATCTTCTGATTCACCCTCCAGACTTCTTCTTCTCCTTCTCCTTCTTCTGATTCTTCTGATTCACCCTCCAGACTTCACCTTCTCCTTCTCCTTCTTCTACTTCTTCTGATCCACCCTCCTGACTTCACCTTCTCCTTCTCCTTCTTCTGCTTCTTCTGCTTCACCCTCCAGACTTCACCTTCTCCTTCTCCTTCTTCTGCTTCTTCTGCTTCACCCACCAGACTTCACCTTCTCCTTCTCCTTCTTCTGCTTCTTCTGCTTCACCCTCCTGACTTCACCTTCTCCTTCTCCTTCTTCTACTTCTTCTGCTTCACCCTCCAGACTTCACCTTCTCCTTCTCCTTCTTCTACTTCTTCTGATTCACCCTCCAGACTTCACCTTCTCCTTCTCCTTCTTCTGCTTCTTCTGATTCACCCTCCAGACTTCACCTTCTCCTTCTCCTTATTCTGCTTCTTCTGATTCACCCTCCAGACTTCACCTTCTCCTTCTCCTTCTTCTGCTTCTTCTGCTTCACCCTGCAGATTTCACCTTCTCCTTCTCCTTCTTCTGCTTCACCCACCAGACTTCACCTTCTCCTTCTCCTTCTTCTGCTTCTTCTGATTCACCCTCCTGACTTCACCTTCTCCTTCTCCTTCTTCTACTTCTTCTGCTTCACCCTCCAGACTTCACCTTCTCCTTCTCCTTCTTCTACTTCCTCTGATTCACCCTCCAGACTTCATCTTCTCCTTCTCCTTCTTCTGCTTCTTCTGATTCACCCTCCAGACTTCACCTTCTCCTTCTCCTTATTCTGCTTCTTCTGATTCACCCTCCAGACTTCACCTTCTCCTTCTCCTTCTTCTGCTTCTTCTGATTCACCCTCCAGACTTCACCTTCTCCTTCTCCTTCTTCTGCTTCTTCTGATTCACCCTCCAGACTTCACCTTCTCCTTCTCCTTCTTCTGCTTCTTCTGATTCACCCTCCAGACTTCACCTTCTCCTTCTCCTTCTTCTACTTCTTCTGATTCACCCTCCAGACTTCACCTTCTCCTTCTCTTTCTTCTGCTTCTTCTGATTCACCCTCCAGACTTCACCTTCTCCTTCTCCTTCTTCTGCTTCTTCTGCTTCACCCTCCAGATTTCACCTTCTCCTTCTCCTTCTTCTGCTTCTTCTGCTTCACCCTCCTGACTTCACCTTCTCCTTCTCCTTCTTCTACTTCTTCTGATTCACCCTCCTGACTTCACCTTCTCCTTCTCCTTCTTCTACTTCTTCTGCTTCACACTCCAGACTTCACCTTCTCCTTCTCCTTCTTCTACTTCTTCTGATTCACCCTCCAGACTTCACCTTCTCCTTCTCCTTCTTTTCTTCTTCTGATTCACCCTCCAGACTTCACCTTCTCCTTCTCCTTCTTCTACTTCTTCTGATTCATCCTCCAGACTTCACCTTCTCCTTCTCCTTCTTCTGCTTCTTCTGATTCACCCTCCAGACTTCACCTTCTCCTTCTCCTTATTCTGCTTCTTCTGATTCACCCTCCAGACTTCACCTTCTCCTTCTCCTTCTTCTGCTTCTTCTGATTCACCCTCCAGACTTCACCTTCTCCTTCTCCTTCTTCTGCTTCTTCTGATTCACCCTCCAGACCACCTTCTCCTTCTCCTTCTTCTACTTCTTCTGCTTCACCCTCCTGACTTCACCTTCTCCTTCTCCTTCTTCTACTTCTTCTGCTTCACCCTCCAGACTTCAACTTCTCCTTCTCCTTCTTCTACTTCTTCTGATTCACCCTCCAGACTTCACCTTCTCCTTCTCCTTCTTCTACTTCTTCTGATTCACCCTCCAGACTTCACCTTCTCCTTCTCCTTCTTCTACTTCTTCTGATTCATCCTCCAGACTTCACCTTCTCCTTCTCCTTCTTCTGCTTCTTCTGATTCACCCTCCAGACTTCACCTTCTCCTTCTCCTTATTCTGCTTCTTCTGCTTCAGCCTCCAGACTTCACCTTCTCCTTCTCCTTCTTCTACTTCTTCTGCTTCAGCCTCCAGACTTCACCTTCTCCTTCTCTTTCTTCTGATTCTTCTGATTCACCCTCCAGACTTCACCTTCGCCTTCTCCTTCTTCTGATTCTTCTGATTCACCCTAGAGACTACACCTTCTCCTTCTCCTTCTTCTGCTTCTTCTGATTCACCCTCCTGGCTTCACCTTCTCCTTCTCCTTCTTCTACTTCTTCTGATTCACCCTCCTGACTTCACCTTCTCCTTCTCCTTCTTCTCCTTCTTCTGCTTCACCCTCCAGACTTCACCTTCTCCTTCTCCTTCTTCTACCTCTTCTGATTCACCCTCCAGACTTCACCTTCTCCTTCTCCTTCTTCTGCTTCTTCTGATTCACCCTCCAGACTTCACCTTCTCCTTCTCCTTATTCTGCTTCTTCTGATTCACCCTCCAGACTTCACCTTCTCCTTCTCGTTATTCTGCTTCTTCTGATTCAACCTCCAGACTTCACCTTCTCCTTCTCCTTCTTCTGCTTCTTCTGATTCACCCTCCAGACTTCATCTTCTCCTTCTCCTTCTTCTGATTCTTCTGATTCACCCTCCTGACTTCACCTTCTCCTTCTCCTTCTTCTACTTCTTCTGCTTCACCCTCCAGACTTCACCTTCTCCTTCTCTTTCTTCTGCATCTTCTGATTCACCCTCCAGACTTCATCTTCTCCTTCTCCTTCTTCTGATTCTTCTGATTCACCCTCCAGACTTCACCTTCTCCTTCTCCTTCTTCTGCTTCTTCTGATTCACCCTCCTGACTTCACCTTCTCCTTCTCCTTCTTCTACTTCTTCTGCTTCACCCTCCAGACTTCACCTTCTCCTTCTCCTTCTTCTACTTCTTCTGATTCACCCTCCAGACTTCACCTTCTCCTTCTCCTTCTTCTGCTTCTTCTGATTCACCCTCCAGACTTCACCTTCTCCTTCTCCTTATTCTGCTTCTTCTGATTCACCCTCCAGACTTCACCTTCTCCTTCTCCTTCTTCTGCTTCTTCTGATTCACCCTCCGGACTTCACCTTTTCCTTCTCCTTCTTCTGCTTCTTCTGATTCACCCTCCAGACTTCACCTTCTCCTTCTCCTACTTCTGCTTCTTCTGATTCACCCTCCAGACTTCGCCTTCTCCTTCTCCTTCTTCTACTTCTTCTGATTCACCCTCCTGACTTCACCTTCTCCTTTTCTTTCTTCTGCTTCTTCTGATTCACCCTCCAGACTTCACCTTCTCCTTCTCCTTCTTCTGCTTCTTCTGCTTCACCCTCCAGACTTCACCTTCTCCTTCTCCTTCTTCTGCTTCTTCTGCTTCACCCTCCTGACTTCACCTTCTCCTTCTCCTTCTTCTACTTCTTCTGATTCACCCTCCTGACTTCACCTTCTCCTTCTCCTTCTTCTACTTCTTCTGCTTCACCCTCCAGACTTCACCTTCTCCTTCTCCTTCTTCTACTTCTTCTGATTCACCCTCCAGACTTCACCTTCTCCTTCTCCTTCTTCTACTTCTTCTGATTCACCCTCCAGACTTCACCTTCTCCTTCTCCTTCTTCTACTTCTTCTGATTCATCCTCCAGACTTCACCTTCTCCTTCTCCTTCTTCTGCTTCTTCTGATTCACCCTCCAGACTTCACCTTCTCCTTCTCCTTATTCTCCTTCTTCTGATTCACCCTCCAGACTTCACCTTCTCCTTCTCCTTCTTCTGCTTCTTCTGATTCACCCTCCAGACTTCACCTTCTCCTTCTCCTTCTTCTGCTTCTTCTGATTCACCCTCCAGACTTCACCTTCTCCTTCTCCTTCTTCTACTTCTTCTGATTCACCCTCCAGACTTCATCTTCTCCTTCTCCTTCTTCTGCTTCTTCTGATTCACCCTCCAGACTTCACCTTCTCCTTCTCCTTCGTCTACTTCTTCTGATTCACCCTCCAGACTACACCTTCTCCTTCTCCTTCTTCTACTTCTTCTGATTCACCCTCCAGACTTCACCTTCTCCTTCTCCTTCTTCTGTTTCTTCTGATTCACCCTCCAGACTTCACCTTCTCCTTCTCCTTCTTCTACTTCTTCTGATTCACCCTCCAGACTTCACCTTCTCCTTCTCCTTCTTCTGTTTCTTCTGATTCACCCTCCAGACTTCACCTTCTCCTTCTCCTTCTTCTACTTCTTCTGATTCACCCTCCAGACTTCACCTTCTCCTTCTCCTTCTTCTACTTCTTCTGATTCACCCTCCAGACTTCATCTTCTCCTTCTCCTTCTTCTGCATCTTCTGATTCACCCTCCAGACTTCACCTTCTCCTTCTCCTTCTTCTGCTTCTTCTGATTCACCCTCCAGACTTCACCTTCTCCTTCTCCTTCTTCTACTTCTTCTGATTCACCCTCCAGACTTCACCTTCTCCTTCTCCTTCTTCTACTTCTTCTGATTCACCCTCCAGTCTTCACATTCTCCTTCTCCTTCTTCTGTTTCTTCTGCTTCAGCCTCCAGACTTCACCTTCTCCTTCTCTTTCTTCTGATTCTTCTGATTCACCCTCCAGACTTCACCTTCGCCTTCTCCTTCTTCTGATTCTTCTGATTCACCCTCCAGACTTCACCTTCTCCTTCTCCTTCTTCTGCTTCTTCTGATTCACCCTCCTGGCTTCACCTTCTCCTTCTCCTTCTTCTACTTCTTCTGATTCACCCTCCTGACTTCACCTTCTCCTTCTCCTTCTTCTCCTTCTTCTGCTTCACCCACCAGACTTCACCTTCTCCTTCTCCTTCTTCTACCTCTTCTGATTCACCCTCCAGACTTCACCTTCTCCTTCTCCTTCTTCTGCTTCTTCTGATTCACCCTCCAGACTTCACCTTCTCCTTCTCCTTATTCTGCTTCTTCTGATTCACCCTCCAGACTTCACCTTCTCCTTCTCGTTATTCTGCTTCTTCTGATTCAACCTCCAGACTTCACCTTCTCCTTCTCCTTCTTCTGCTTCTTCTGATTCACCCTCCAGACTTCACCTTTTCCTTCTCCTTCTTCTGCTTCTTCTGATTCACCCTCCAGACTTCACCTTCTCCTTCTCCTTATTCTGCTTCTTCTGATTCACCCTCCAGACTTCACCTTCTCCTTCTCCTTCTTCTGCTTCTTCTGATTCACCCTCCAGACTTCACCTTTTCCTTCTCCTTCTTCTGCTTCTTCTGATTCACTCTCCAGACTTCACCTTCTCCTTCTCCTTCTTCTGCTTCTTCTGATTCACCCTCCAGACTTCACCTTCTCCTTCTCCTTCTTCTACTTCTTCTGATTCACCCTCCAGACTTCACCTTCTCCTTCTCTTTCTTCTGCTTCTTCTGATTCACCCTCCAGACTTCACCTTCTCCTTCTCCTTCTTCTGCTTCTTCTGCTTCACCCTCCAGACTTCACCTTCTCCTTCTCCTTCTTCTGCTTCTTCTGCTTCACCCTCCTGACTTCACCTTCTCCTTCTCCTTCTTCTACTTCTTCTGATTCACCCTCCTGACTTCACCTTCTCCTTCTCCTTCTTCTACTTCTTCTGCTTCACCCTCCAGACTTCACCTTCTCCTTCTCCTTCTTCTACTTCTTCTGATTCACCCTCCAGACTTCACCTTCTCCTTCTCCTTCTTCTGCTTCTTCTGATTCACCCTCCTGACTTCACCTTCTCCTTCTCCTTATTCTGCTTCTTCTGATTCACCCTCCAGACTTCACCTTCTCCTTCTCCTTCTTCTGCTTCTTCTGATTCACCCTCCAAACTTCACCTTCTCCTTCTCCTTCTTCTGCTTCTTCTGATTCACCCTCCAGACTTCACCTTCTCCTTCTCCTTCTTCTACTTCTTCTGATTCACCCTCCAGACTTCATCTTCTCCTTCTCCTTCTTCTGCTTCTTCTGCTTCACCCTCCTGACTTCACCTTCTCCTTCTCCTTCTTCTACCTCTTCTGATTCACCCTCCAGACTTCACCTTCTCCTTCTCCTTCTTCTACTTCTTCTGATTCACCCTCCAGACTTCACCTTCTCCTTCTCCTTCTTCTGCTTCTTCTGCTTCACCCCCCAGACTTCACCTTCTCCTTCTCCTTCTTCTGCTTCTTCTGCTTCGCCCTCCAGACTTCACCTTCTCCTTCTCCTTCTTCTGCTTCTTCTGCTTCACTCTCCTGACTTCACCTTCTCCTTCTCCTTCTTCTACTTCTTCTGATTCACCCTCCAGACTTCACCCTCTCCTTCTCCTTCTTCTGCTTCTTCTGCTTCACCCTCCAGACTTCACCTTCTCCTTCTCCTTCTTCTGCTTCTTCTGCTTCACCGTCCTGACTTCACCTTCTCCTTCTCCTTCTTCTACTTCTTCTGCTTCACCCCCCTGACTTCACCTGCTCCTTCTCCTTCTTCTGCTTCTTCTGATTCACCCTCCTAACTTCACCTTCTCCTTCTCCTTCTTCTGCTTCTTCTGATTCACCCTCCAGATTTC
The DNA here is from genome assembly GCF_052327205.1 of Somniosus microcephalus. Lineage (NCBI taxonomy): Eukaryota > Metazoa > Chordata > Chondrichthyes > Squaliformes > Somniosidae > Somniosus > Somniosus microcephalus. Next base: position 587,447 of record NW_028225259.1, read on the forward strand.
ACCTTCTCCTTCTCCTTCTTCTACTTCGTCTGATTCACCCTCCAGACTTCACCTTCTCCTTCTCCTTCTTCTACTTCTTCTGATTCACCCTCCAGTCTTCACCTACTCCTTCTCCTTCTTCTGTTTCTTCTGCTTCACCCTCCAGACTTCACCTTCTCCTTCTCTTTCTTCTGCATCTTCTGATTCACCCTCCAGACTTCATCTTCTCCTTCTCCTTCTTCTGATTCTTCTGATTCACCCTCCAGACTTCACCTTCTCCTTCTCCTTCTTCTGCTTCTTCTGATTCACCCTCCTGACTTCACCTTCTCCTTCTCCTTCTTCTACTTCTTCTGCTTCACCCTCCAGACTTCACCTTCTCCTTCTCCTTCTTCTACTTCTTCTGATTCACCCTCCTGACTTCACCTTCTCCTTCTCCTTCTTCTACTTCTTCTGCTTCACCCTCCAGACTTCACCTCCTCCTTCTCCTTCTTCTACTTCTTCTGATTCACCCTCCAGACTTCACCTTCTCCTTCTCCTTCTTCTACTTCTTCTGATTCACCCTCCAGACTTCACCTTCTCCTTCTCCTTCTTCTACTTCTTCTGATTCATCCTCCAGACTTCACCTTCTCCTTCTCCTTCTTCTGCTTCTTCGGATTCACCCTCCAGACTTCACCTTCTCCTTCTCCTTATTCTGCTTCTTCTGATTCACCCTCCAGACTTCACCTTCTCCTTCTCCTTCTTCTGCTTCTTCTGATTCACCCTCCAGACTTCACCTTCTCCTTCTGCTTCTTCTACTTCTTCTGATTCACCCTCCAGACTTCACCTTCTCCTTCTCCTTCTTCTACTTCTTCTGATTCACCCTCCAGACTTCACCTTCTCCTTCTCCTTCTTCTGCTTCTTCTGATTCACCCTCCAGACTTCACCTTCTCCTTCTCCTTATTCTGCTTCTTCTGATTCACCCTCCAGACTTCACCTTCTCCTTCTCCTTCTTCTGCTTCTTCTGATTCACTCTCCAGACTTCACCTTTTCCTTCTCCTTCTTCTGCTTCTTCTGATTCACCCTCCAGACTTCACCTTCTCCTTCTCCTTCTTCTGCTTCTTCTGATTCACCCTCCAGACTTCGCCTTCTCCTTCTCCTTCTTCTACTTCTTCTGATTCACCCTCCAGACTTCACCTTCTCCTTCTCTTTCTTCTGCTTCTTCTGATTCACCCTCCAGACTTCACCTTCTCCTTCTCCTTCTTCTGCTTCTTCTGATTCACCCTACAGACTTTACCTTCTCCTTCTCCTTATTCTGCTTCTTCTGCTTCAGCCTCCAGACTTCACCTTCTCCTTCTCCTTCTTCTACTTCTTCTGCTTCAGCCTCCAGACTTCACCTTCTCCTTCTCTTTCTTCTGATTCTTCTGATTCACCCTCCAGACTTCACCTTCGCCTTCTCCTTCTTCTGATTCTTCTGATTCACCCTAGAGACTTCACCTTCTCCTTCTCCTTCTTCTGCTTCTTCTGATTCACCCTCCTGGCTTCACCTTCTCCTTCTCCTTCTTCTACTTCTTCTGATTCACCCTCCTGACTTCACCTTCTCCTTCTCCTTCTTCTCCTTCTTCTGCTTCACCCTCCAGACTTCACCTTCTCCTTCTCCTTCTTCTACCTCTTCTGATTCACCCTCCAGACTTCACCTTCTCCTTCTCCTTCTTCTGCTTCTTCTGATTCACCCTCCAGACTTCACCTTCTCCTTCTCCTTATTCTGCTTCTTCTGATTCACCCTCCAGACTTCACCTTCTCCTTCTCGTTATTCTGCTTCTTCTGATTCAACCTCCAGACTTCACCTTCTCCTTCTCCTTCTTCTGCTTCTTCTGATTCACCCTCCAGACTTCACCTTTTCCTTCTCCTTCTTCTGCTTCTTCTGATTCACCCTCCAGACTTCACCTTCTCCTTCTCCTTATTCTGCTTCTTCTGATTCACCCTCCAGACTTCACCTTCTCCTTCTCCTTCTTCTGCTTCTTCTGCTTCACCCTCCAGACTTCACCTTTTCCTTCTCCTTCTTCTGCTTCTTCTGATTCACCCTCCAGACTTCACCTTCTCCTTCTCCTTCTTCTGCTTCTTCTGATTCACCCTCCAGACTTCACCTTCTCCTTCTCCTTATTCTGCTTCTTCTGATTCACCCTCCAGACTTCACCTTCTCCTTCTCCTTCTTCTGCTTCTTCTGATTCACCCTCCAGACTTCACCTTCTCCTTCTCCTTCTTCTACTTCTTCTGATTCACCCTCCAGACTTCATCTTCTCCTTCTCCTTCTTCTGCTTCTTCTGATTCACCCTCCAGACTTCACCTTCTCCTTCTCCTTCGTCTACTTCTTCTGATTCACCCTCCAGACTACACCTTCTCCTTCTCCGTCTTCTACTTCTTCTGATTCACCCTCCAGACTTCACCTTCTCCTTCTCCTTCTTCTGTTTCTTCTGATTCACCCTCCAGACTTCACCTTCTCCTTCTCCTTCTTCTACTTCTTCTGATTCACCCTCCAGACTTCACCTTCTCCTTCTCCTTCTTCTGTTTCTTCTGATTCACCCTCCAGACTTCACCTTCTCCTTCTCCTTCTTCTACTTCTTCTGATTCACCCTCCAGACTTCACCTTCTCCTTCTCCTTCTTCTACTTCTTCTGATTCACCCTCCAGACTTCATCTTCTCCTTCTCCTTCTTCTGCATCTTCTGATTCACCCTCCAGACTTCACCTTCTCCTTCTCCTTCTTCTGCTTCTTCTGATTCACCCTCCAGACTTCACCTTCTCCTTCTCCTTCTTCTACTTCTTCTGATTCACCCTCCAGACTTCACCTTCTCCTTCTCCTTCTTCTACTTCTTCTGATTCACCCTCCAGTCTTCACATTCTCCTTCTCCTTCTTCTGTTTCTTCTGCTTCAGCCTCCAGACTTCACCTTCTCCTTCTCTTTCTTCTGATTCTTCTGATTCACCCTCCAGACTTCACCTTCGCCTTCTCCTTCTTCTGATTCTTCTGATTCACCCTCCAGACTTCACCTTCTCCTTCTCCTTCTTCTGCTTCTTCTGATTCACCCTCCTGGCTTCACCTTCTCCTTCTCCTTCTTCTACTTCTTCTGATTCACCCTCCTGACTTCACCTTCTCCTTCTCCTTCTTCTCCTTCTTCTGCTTCACCCTCCAGACTTCACCTTCTCCTTCTCCTTCTTCTACCTCTTCTGATTCACCCTCCAGACTTCACCTTCTCCTTCTCCTTCTTCTGCTTCTTCTGATTCACCCTCCAGACTTCACCTTCTCCTTCTCCTTATTCTGCTTCTTCTGATTCACCCTCCAGACTTCACCTTCTCCTTCTCGTTATTCTGCTTCTTCTGATTCAACCTCCAGACTTCACCTTCTCCTTCTCCTTCTTCTGCTTCTTCTGATTCACCCTCCAGACTTCACCTTTTCCTTCTCCTTCTTCTGCTTCTTCTGATTCACCCTCCAGACTTCACCTTCTCCTTCTCCTTATTCTGCTTCTTCTGATTCACCCTCCAGACTTCACCTTCTCCTTCTCCATCTTCTGCTTCTTCTGATTCACCCTCCAGACTTCACCTTTTCCTTCTCCTTCTTCTGCTTCTTCTGATTCACTCTCCAGACTTCACCTTCTCCTTCTCCTTCTTCTGCTTCTTCTGATTCACCCTCCAGACTTCACCTTCTCCTTCTCCTTCTTCTACTTCTTCTGATTCACCCTCCAGACTTCACCTTCTCCTTCTCTTTCTTCTGCTTCTTCTGATTCACCCTCCAGACTTCACCTTCTCCTTCTCCTTCTTCTGCTTCTTCTGCTTCACCCTCCAGACTTCACCTTCTCCTTCTCCTTCTTCTGCTTCTTCTGCTTCACCCTCCTGACTTCACCTTCTCCTTCTCCTTCTTCTACTTCTTCTGATTCACCCTCCTGACTTCACCTTCTCCTTCTCCTTATTCTACTTCTTCTGCTTCACCCTCCAGACTTCACCTTCTCCTTCTCCTTCTTCTACTTCTTCTGATTCACCCTCCAGACTTCACCTTCTCCTTCTCCTTCTTCTACTTCTTCTGATTCACCCTCCAGACTTCACCTTCTCCTTCTCCTTCTTCTACTTCTTCTGATTCATCCTCCAGACTTCACCTTCTCCTTCTCCTTCTTCTGCTTCTTCTGATTCACCCTCCAGACTTCACCTTCTCCTTCTCCTTATTCTGCTTCTTCTGATTCACCCTCCAGACTTCACCTTCTCCTTCTCCTTCTTCTGCTTCTTCTGATTCACCCTCCAGACTTCACCTTCTCCTTCTCCTTCTTCTGCTTCTTCTGATTCACCCTCCAGACTTCACCTTCTCCTTCTCCTTCTTCTACTTCTTCTGATTCACCCTCCAGACTTCATCTTCTCCTTCTCCTTCTTCTGCTTCTTCTGCTTCACCCTCCTGACTTCACCTTCTCCTTCTCCTTCTTCTACCTCTTCTGATTCACCCTCCAGACTTCACCTTCTCCTTCTCCTTCTTCTACTTCTTCTGATTCACCCTCCAGACTTCACCTACTCCTTCTCCTTCTTCTGCTTCTTCTGCTTCACCCCCCAGACTTCACCTTCTCCTTCTCCTTCTTCTGCTTCTTCTGCTTCGCCCTCCAGACTTCACCTTCTCCTTCTCCTTCTTCTGCTTCTTCTGCTTCACTCTCCTGACTTCACCTTCTCCTTCTCCTTCTTCTACTTCTTCTGATTCACCCTCCAGACTTCACCCTCTCCTTCTCCTTCTTCTGCTTCTTCTGCTTCACCCTCCAGACTTCACCTTCTCCTTCTCCTTCTTCTGCTTCTTCTGCTTCACCGTCCTGACTTCACCTTCTCCTTCTCCTTCTTCTACTTCTTCTGCTTCACCCCCCTGACTTCACCTGCTCCTTCTCCTTCTTCTGCTTCTTCTGATTCACCCTCCTAACTTCACCTTCTCCTTCTCCTTCTTCTGCTTCTTCTGATTCACCCTCCAGATTTCACCTTCTCCTTCTCCTTCTTCTACTTCGTCTGATTCACCCTCCAGACTTCAGCTTCTCCTTCTCCTTCTTCTACTTCTTCTGATTCACCCTCCAGTCTTCACCTACTCCTTCTCCTTCTTCTGTTTCTTCTGCTTCACCCTCCAGACTTCACCTTCTCCTTCTCTTTCTTCTGCATCTTCTGATTCACCCTCCAGACTTCATCTTCTCCTTCTCCTTCATCTGATTCTTCTGATTCACCCTCCAGACTTCACCTTCTCCTTCTCCTTCTTCTGCTTCTTCTGATTCACCCTCCTGACTTCACCTTCTCCTTCTCCTTCTTCTACTTCTTCTGCTTCACCCTCCAGACTTCACCTTCTCCTTCTCCTTCTTCTACTTCTTCTGATTCACCCTCCTGACTTCACCTTCTCCTTCTCCTTCTTCTACTTCTTCTGCTTCACCCTCCAGACTTCACCTTCTCCTTCTCCTTCTTCTACTTCTTCTGATTCACCCTCCAGACTTCACCTTCTCCTTCTCCTTCTTCTACTTCTTCTGATTCACCCTCCAGACTTCACCTTCTCCTTCTCCTTCTTCTACTTCTTCTGATTCATCCTCCAGACTTCACCTTCTCCTTCTCCTTCTTCTGCTTCTTCTGATTCACCCTCCAGACTTCACCTTCTCCTTCTCCTTATTCTGCTTCTTCTGATTCACCCTCCAGACTTCACCTTCTCCTTCTCCTTCTTCTGCTTCTTCTGATTCACCCTCCAGACTTCACCTTCTCCTTCTGCTTCTTCTACTTCTTCTGATTCACCCTCCAGACTTCACCTTCTCCTTCTCCTTCTTCTACTTCTTCTGATTCACCCTCCAGACTTCACCTTCTCCTTCTCCTTCTTCTGCTTCTTCTGATTCACCCTCCAGACTACACCTTCTCCTTCTCCTTATTCTGCTTCTTCTGATTCACCCTCCAGACTTCACCTTCTCCTTCTCCTTCTTCTGCTTCTTCTGATTCACCCTCCAGACTTCACCTTTTCCTTCTCCTTCTTCTGCTTCTTCTGATTCACCCTCCAGACTTCACCTTCTCCTTCTCCTTCTTCTGCTTCTTCTGATTCACCCTCCAGACTTCGCCTTCCCCTTCTCCTTCTTCTACTTCTTCTGATTCACCCTCCAGACTTCACCTTCTCCTTCTCTTTCTTCTGCTTCTTCTGATTCACCCTCCAGACTTCACCTTCTCCTTCTCCTTCTTCTGCTTCTTCTGCTTCACCCTCCAGACTTCACCTTCTCCTTCTCCTTCTTCTGCTTCTTCTGCTTCACCCTCCTGACTTCACCTTCTCCTTCTCCTTCTTCTACTTCTTCTGATTCACCCTCCTGACTTCACCTTCTCCTTCTCCTTCTTCTACTTCTTCTGCTTCACCCTCCAGACTTCACCTTCTACTTCTCCTTCTTCTACTTCTTCTGATTCACCCTCCAGACTTCACCTTCTCCTTCTCCTTCTTCTACTTCTTCTGATTCACCCTCCAGACTTCACCTTCTCCTTCTCCTTCTTCTACTTCTTCTGATTCATCCTCCAGACTTCACCTTCTTCTTCTCCTTCTTCTGCTTCTTCTGATTCACCCTCCAGACTTCACCTTCTCCTTCTCCTTATTCTGCTTCTTCTGATTCACCCTCCAGACTTCACCTTCTCCTTCTCCTTCTTCTGCTTCTTCTGATTCACCCTCCAGATTTCACCTTCTCCTTCTCCTTCTTCTGCTTCTTCTGATTCACCCTCCAGACTTCACCTTCTCCTTCTCCTTCTTCTACTTCTTCTGATTCACCCTCCAGACTTCATCTTCTCCTTCTCCTTCTTCTGCATCTTCTGATTCACTCTCCAGACTTCACCTTCTCCTTCTCCTTCTTCTGCTTCTTCTGATTCACCCTCCAGACTTCACCTTCTCCTTCTCCTTCTTCTACTTCTTCTGATTCACCCTCCAGACTTCACCTTCTCCTTCTCCTTCTTCTACTTCTTCTGATTCACCCTCCAGTCTTCACATTCTGCTTCTCCTTCTTCTGTTTCTTCTGCTTCAGCCTCCAGACTTCACCTTCTCCTTCTCTTTCTTCTGATTCTTCTGATTCACCCTCCAGACTTCACCTTCGCCTTCTCCTTCTTCTGATTCTTCTGATTCACCCTCCAGACTTCACCTTCTCCTTCTCCTTCTTCTGCATCTTCTGATTCACCCTCCTGGCTTCAACTTCTCCTTCTCCTTCTTCTACTTCTTCTGATTCACCCTCCTGACTTCACCTTCTCCTTCTCCTTCTTCTCCTTCTTCTGCTTCACCCTCCAGACTTCACCTTCTCCTTCTCCTTCTTCTACCTCTTCTGATTCACCCTCCAGACTTCACCTTCTCCTTCTCCTTCTTCTGCTTCTTCTGATTCACCCTCCAGACTTCACCTTCTCCTTCTCCTTATTCTGCTTCTTCTGATTCACCCTCCAGACTTCACCTTCTCCTTCTCGTTATTCTGCTTCTTCTGATTCAACCTCCAGACTTCACCTTCTCCTTCTCCTTCTTCTGCTTCTTCTGATTCACCCTCCAGACTTCACCTTTTCCTTCTCCTTCTTCTGCTTCTTCTGATTCACCCTCCAGACTTCACCTTCTCCTTCTCCTTATTCTGCTTCTTCTGATTCACCCTCCAGACTTCACCTTCTCCTTCTCCTTCTTCTGCTTCTTCTGATTCACCCTCCAGACTTCACCTTTTCCTTCTCCTTCTTCTGCTTCTTCTGATTCACTCTCCAGACTTCACCTTCTCCTTCTCCTTCTTCTGCTTCTTCTGATTCACCCTCCAGACTTCACCTTCTCCTTCTCCTTCTTCTACTTCTTCTGATTCACCCTCCAGACTTCACCTTCTCCTTCTCTTTCTTCTGCTTCTTCTGATTCACCCTCCAGACTTCACCTTCTCCTTCTCCTTCTTCTGCTTCTTCTGCTTCACCCTCCAGACTTCACCTTCTCCTTCTCCTTCTTCTGCTTCTTCTGCTTCACCCTCCTGACTTCACCTTCTCCTTCTCCTTCTTCTACTTCTTCTGATTCACCCTCCTGACTTCACCTTCTCCTTCTCCTTCTTCTACTTCTTCTGCTTCACCCTCCAGACTTCACCTTCTCCTTCTCCTTCTTCTACTTCTTCTGATTCACCCTCCAGACTTCACCTTCTCCTTCTCCTTCTTCTACTTCTTCTGATTCACCCTCCAGACTTCACCTTCTCCTTCTCCTTCTTCTACTTCTTCTGATTCATCCTCCAGACTTCACCTTCTCCTTCTTCTGCTTCTTCTGATTCACCCTCCAGACTTCACCTTCTCCTTCTCCTTATTCTGCTTCTTCTGATTCACCCTCCAGACTTCACCTTCTCCTTCTCCTTCTTCTGCTTCTTCTGATTCACCCTCCAGACTTCACCTTCTCCTTCTCCTTCTTCTGCTTCTTCTGATTCACCCTCCAGACTTCACCTTCTCCTTCTCCTTCTTCTACTTCTTCTGATTCACCCTCCAGACTTCATCTTCTCCTTCTCCTTCTTCTGCTTCTTCTGCTTCACCCTCCTGACTTCACCTTCTCCTTCTCCTCCTTCTACCTCTTCTGATTCACCCTCCAGACTTCACCTTCTCCTTCTCCTTCTTCTACTTCTTCTGATTCACCCTCCAGACTTCACCTACTCCTTCTCCTTCTTCTGCTTCTTCTGCTTCACCCCCCAGACTTCACCTTCTCCTTCTCCTTCTTCTGCTTCTTCTGCTTCGCCCTCCAGACTTCACCTTCTCCTTCTCCTTCTTCTGCTTCTTCTGCTTCACTCTCCTGACTTCACCTTCTCCTTCTCCTTCTTCTACTTCTTCTGATTCACCCTCCAGACTTCACCCTCTCCTTCTCCTTCTTCTGCTTCTTCTGCTTCACCCTCCAGACTTCACCTTCTCCTTCTCCTTCTTCTGCTTCTTCTGCTTCACCGTCCTGACTTCACCTTCTCCTTCTCCTTCTTCTACTTCTTCTGCTTCACCCCCCTGACTTCACCTGCTCCTTCTCCTTCTTCTGCTTCTTCTGATTCACCCTCCTAACTTCACCTTCTCCTTCTCCTTCTTCTGCTTCTTCTGATTCACCCTCCAGATTTCACCTTCTCCTTCTCCTTCTTCTACTTCGTCTGATTCACCCTCCAGACTTCACCTTCTCCTTCTCCTTCTTCTACTTCTTCTGATTCACCCTCCAGTCTTCACCTACTCCTTCTCCTTCTTCTGTTTCTTCTGCTTCACCCTCCAGACTTCACCTTCTCCTTCTCTTTCTTCTGCATCTTCTGATTCACCCTCCAGACTTCATCTTCTCCTTCTCCTTCTTCTGATTCTTCTGATTCACCCTCCAGACTTCACCTTCTCCTTCTCCTTCTTCTGCTTCTTCTGATTCACCCTCCTGACTTCACCTTCTCCTTCTCCTTCTTCTACTTCTTCTGCTTCACCCTCCAGACTTCACCTTCTCCTTCTCCTTCTTCTACTTCTTCTGATTCACCCTCCTGACTTCACCTTCTCCTTCTCCTTCTTCTACTTCTTCTGCTTCACCCTCCAGACTTCACCTTCTCCTTCTCCTTCTTCTACTTCTTCTGATTCACCCTCCAGACTTCACCTTCTCCTTCTCCTTCTTCTACTTCTTCTGATTCACCCTCCAGACTTCACCTTCTCCTTCTCCTTCTTCTACTTCTTCTGATTCATCCTCCAGACTTCACCTTCTCCTTCTCCTTCTTCTGCTTCTTCTGATTCACCCTACAGACTTCACCTTCTCCTTCTCCTTATTCTGCTTCTTCTGATTCACCCTCCAGACTTCACCTTCTCCTTCTCCTTCTTCTGCTTCTTCTGATTCACCCTCCAGACTTCACCTTCTCCTTCTGCTTCTTCTACTTCTTCTGATTCACCCTCCAGACTTCACCTTCTCCTTCTCCTTATTCTGCTTCTTCTGATTCACCCTCCAGACTTCACCTTCTCCTTCTCCTTCTTCTGCTTCTTCTGATTCACCCTCCAGACTTCACCTTCTCCTTCTCCTTCTTCTGCTTCTTCTGATTCACCCTCCAGACTTCACCTTCTCCTTCTCCTTCTTCTACTTCTTCTGATTCACCCTCCAGACTTCATCTTCTCCTTCTCCTTCTTCTGCTTCTTCTGCTTCACCCTCCTGACTTCACCTTCTCCTTCTCCTTCTTCTACCTCTTCTGATTCACCCTCCAGACTTCACCTTCTCCTTCTCCTTCTTCTACTTCTTCTGATTCACCCTCCAGACTTCACCTACTCCTTCTCCTTCTTCTGCTTCTTCTGCTTCACCCCCCAGACTTCACCTTCTCCTTCTCCTTCTTCTGCTTCTTCTGCTTCGCCCTCCAGACTTCACCTTCTCCTTCTCCTTCTTCTGCTTCTTCTGCTTCACTCTCCTGACTTCACCTTCTCCTTCTCCTTCTTCTACTTCTTCTGATTCACCCTCCAGACTTCACCCTCTCCTTCTCCTTCTTCTGCTTCTTCTGCTTCACCCTCCAGACTTCACCTTCTCCTTCTCCTTCTTCTGCTTCTTCTGCTTCACCGTCCTGACTTCACCTTCTCCTTCTCCTTCTTCTACTTCTTCTGCTTCACCCCCCTGACTTCACCTGCTCCTTCTCCTTCTTCTGCTTCTTCTGATTCACCCTCCTAACTTCACCTTCTCCTTCTCCTTCTTCTGCTTCTTCTGATTCACCCTCCAGATTTCACCTTCTCCTTCTCCTTCTTCTACTTCGTCTGATTCACCCTCCAGACTTCACCTTCTCCTTCTCCTTCTTCTACTTCTTCTGATTCACACTCCAGTCTTCACCAACTCCTTCACCTTCTTCTGTTTCTTCTGCTTCACCCTCCAGACTTCACCTTCTCCTTCTCTTTCTTCTGCATCTTCTGATTCACCCTCCAGACTTCATCTTCTCCTTCTCCTTCTTCTGATTCTTCTGATTCACCCTCCAGACTTCACCTTCTCCTTCTCCTTCTTCTGCTTCTTCTGATTCACCCTCCTGACTTCACCTTCTCCTTCTCCTTCTTCTACTTCTTCTGCTTCACCCTCCAGACTTCACCTTCTCCTTCTCCTTCTTCTACTTCTTCTGATTCACCCTCCTGACTTCACCTTCTCCTTCTCCTTCTTCTACTTCTTCTGCTTCACCCTCCAGACTTCACCTTCTCCTTCTCCTTCTTCTACTTCTTCTGATTCACCCTCCAGACTTCACCTTCTCCTTCTCCTTCTTCTACTTCTTCTGATTCACCCTCCAGACTTCACCTTCTCCTTCTCCTTCTTCTACTTCTTCTGATTCATCCTCCAGACTTCACCTTCTCCTTCTCCTTCTTCTGCTTCTTCTGATTCACCCTCCAGACTTCACCTTCTCCTTCTCCTTATTCTGCTTCTTCTGATTCACCCTCCAGACTTCACCTTCTCCTTCTCCTTCTTCTGCTTCTTCTGATTCACCCTCCAGACTTCACCTTCTCCTTCTCCTTCTTCTGCTTCTTCTGATTCACCCTCCAGACTTCACGTTCTCCTTCTCCTTCTTCTACTTCTTCTGATTCACCCTCCAGACTTCATCTTCTCCTTCTCCTTCTTCTGCTTCTTCTGATTCACCCTCCAGACTTCACCTTCTCCTTCTCCTTCGTCTACTTCTTCTGATTCACCCTCCAGACTACACCTTCTCCTTCTCCTTCTTCTACTTCTTCTGATTCACCCTCCAGACTTCACCTTCTCCTTCTCCTTCTTCTACTTCTTCTGATTCACCCTCCAGACTTCATCTTCTCCTTCTCCTTCTTCTGCATCTTCTGATTCACCCTCCAGACTTCACCTTCTCCTTCTCCTTCTTCTGCTTCTTCTGATTCACCCTCCAGACTTCACCTTCTCCTTCTCCTTCTTCTACTTCTTCTGATTCACCCTCCAGACTTCACCTTCTCCTTCTCCTTCTTCTACTTCTTCTGCTTCAGCCTCCAGACTTCACCTTCTCCTTCTCCTTCTTCTACTTCTTCTGCTTCAGCCTCCAGACTTCACCTTCTCCTTCTCTTTCTTCTGATTCTTCTGATTCACCCTCCAGACTTCACCTTCGCCTTCTCCTTCTTCTGATTCTTCTGATTCACCCTCCAGACTTCACCTTCTCCTTCTCCTTCTTCTGCTTCTTCTGATTCACCCTCCTGGCTTCATCTTCTCCTTCTCCTTCTTCTACTTCTTCTGATTCACCCTCCTGACTTCACCTTCTCCTTCTCCTTCTTCTCCTTCTTCTGCTTCACCCTCCAGACTTCACCTTCTCCTTCTCCTTCTTCTACCTCTTCTGATTCACCCTCCAGACTTCACCTTCTCCTTCTCCTTCTTCTGCTTCTTCTGATTCACCCTCCAGACTTCACCTTCTCCTTCTCCTTATTCTGCTTCTTCTGATTCACCCTCCAGACTTCACCTTCTCCTTCTCGTTATTCTGCTTCTTCTGATTCAACCTCCAGACTTCACCTTCTCCTTCTCCTTCTTCTGCTTCTTCTGATTCACCCTCCAGACTTCACCTTTTCCTTCTCCTTCTTCTGCTTCTTCTGATTCACCCTCCAGACTTCACCTTCTCCTTCTCCTTATTCTGCTTCTTCTGATTCACCCTCCAGACTTCACCTTCTCCT